>NC_089839.1:94638751-95281251 GCF_035609145.1 Eleutherodactylus coqui | reverse complement strand
AGATACACTTGAAGATGTGATCATTGAATCGCTAACGTAGTTCACTGCATTACTTCTGTAATGCAGTATACTATGTATATGTTGTCAGCCTACAAGACTCTGTCGGACGTGGGATCTGTTAGCATGATATACCTGATAGACATAGAGACCTTTGTCAGGCCTCCAGCTGCCATGGAAACCCATTGGCACCTTGTGATCGTATCACTGGGTGTTCATAGGTGACAGAGAGAGCTCCACTCCCCGTCACCGGCTTACATAGCTATTGATTGTTTGTTACAGTACGAGCCCGGCTGTAAGTAGAAAGCTCAGCAACAGACATGCTCCAACTAGATTGCAGGACCATGAGCTTTAAATCCACGCAGTAAATTTACCATAGCATGGGTTTAAAGCCCAGGACCAAACACTGTATATTTATGTTATTTGAAATGCTTTTCCAGTTGTAAAATACGGATGGTCCGTCCTCAGGACAGGTAATCAGGCCATCAATAGTAAGTTAGTGGTGGTCTACCACCTTGTGTTGCACCTATCAGCTTTTTGCCAGGCTGGTGTGCTCATGCACTGACCTGATTTCTACAGGAAGCAGGCAGCTTCAGTTCTCATTATGGTGGCCAGGCTTGGTATTACAGGCCAAATTTCCACAGAAGTAAATGGATGTAATACCAAGTCTGGCCACTGCACTTGGAACAGAGATGTCCGCTTCCTGCAGAAATCAGTTCAGTGCACGAACACACCGGCTCAGAGAACAAGTGATCAGTGGAGGGGTCCCAGGTGATAGACCTTGCCAATCTGCTATCAATACCCTGTCATAAGTATAGACCATCAGTAATTTACAACTGGACAAACCCTTTAATGAGTTAAAGGGGAAATGTTAGAAGTTTACTTTAGTGCTTATCAAAGAGCTGTGATCTACACCTATTCTGAAAATGAAGGAGCTGGGTTGATTCCCCTGCAGGGACAAAGAGATTTAGGCACTTGAAGAGCCATGTGGTCATCTCATCAGTAGGCGCCAGCTCACAGTACTTTACTGACGCTAGTGACAAGTCTGTGTGACGTGTCACAAAATGCCAGTACTGGATTTCCCTCCTTAATTATGGAAACTCCATTTGTACCATATTCCACAGGAAACAGCCATATACATAAGTATATGTATCAGTTAGGACACTTTCCATCCTTCGTACATAGTGAAGTGTTTTACAGTAATCACACTTTTGGTTTTGCCTCGTTTTAGAGTTTGCATGAACTGACAAGGAAAAGAAATCAGGAAAGGTCTAATAAGCTATTAACAGTAGTCGTTGATTTCTGCCCTCAAATAGGTATAATGAATTACAGCCCTATAATTCCGAAATCCAAAAAGAGGAACTTTTGCCAAGAGGTAGTGAAAAAAAAATTTTGGACCCAGGCAGCTGCGTCACAAACAAGATTTGATCACTCCCGTCTAGGGTGCCAGGAGATTTGAGACAGATGTTCTCAGACACGCCGCATGCCTAAAACATTTCCAGGGGACGGGCTCTAGTGAGAGAGAAGGGAAAGAGAGTGACTTAACGGCAGAAACAGCTGGAGTATGCAGGAAGGCACAGGAGTCTATCCTCCCCTAGGTGTTCAGCCATCCTCATAGCATTACATCTGCTTGTCAGAGCTGGCTGTCTGAGCTGTCATGCAGCGTGCTAAACTTTTTTTTAACTTTTTACACTTTCACTCTCCCTGTGAATAAAGTGCAGCATTGTGATTACTAATCCCACTCCGGTGACTTGACTTTAAATGTGGTCTTGGAGCAGATCCCGGAGTTCTGTCTGTTAATCTTCCCACTCCTGTTTCAGAGACACCACTGGATGCTGAGCAGAGATCACTGACGAACTGCCTTACTTCTCCTTCATATTGTTCTTTTTAATACTTTTTTTCCCATACTTTTGGAGGAAACCAATGGATACCAAGCTGATCTGTCTATTTTTCCTTTTCTCTGTGCCTCCTCTGGCAGTGGGAAACCAGACAGGGCGCATCAAGGTGGTCTTCACACCCAGCATTTGCAAAGTGACCTGTACCAAGGGCCGCTGTCATAACAACTGCGAGAAGGGAAATACAACTACGCTTATTAGTGAAAACGGTCATGCTGCTGACACACTGACATCCAGTAACTTCAGAGTAGGTAAGTACCGTCACAGATGTCGCTAGATATGTATTATTTCTGCTCTGCTTTTACAGCACACAGTGGGGTTCTATTCTATACTGTAGATTAACCATATAGTAGTCATTTGGGTAGAATGTTATGCACTACAAGTACACAAATACCCAGAACTTCCATAGTTGCCATCTGCGCATCATTCTAGTTTTTTCCCAGTTGTGACAACTATTGGGTCGGGAATGCTTGTTTCTAGGGGATCTTTGACCTTTTTGGGAAGTAAATGTCATATTGAGAGGCTATGTTCATACTTGCGTTAGGGAATTCCGCCTTTCTGCTCCAGGAGAAAGGAATCCCCTGGCCAAATTGGTCCATTTTATGACGGAATCAAATGGTGTCGAACAGACCTCATTGACTATAGTAGGGTCCATTTGGTTTCCGTTTGGCCGCCTGGCCAAAAGAGTCCTCCATGCAGGTTGATGATAAGCCAGTTATGTCATTTCCATGATCAGGAATAACAGGGGATGTCCAGCAAATGTATAGTAGTTGTTTGTATCCCATGACCTTCCTAATACTGAATAGAAAATAGCATACAGAAGAGGCAACACAACCTACTTAAGACAATACTTCTTGCAATGAATGGTCCTTATTTGCTCCTTTTATTTCCTAAAGCCTCCATAAGTCCATTTCTTCTATCATTTCCTTCATTCATTTGCTTTAAAGAGGCAGCGCTCCTGTAGCACAAAATAAGCTTACTGTGCCATTCATCCTAAACACTAGAAAGACTCAGATATTTAAACATTTCCAGTAGTTTCAAGTAATTTCTCACTAGACTTTCTAAACACATTTCTGGCACTTGCAGGCCCTGTCTGGTATTCCATGTTGCAGACGTGTGCTATGAAAGTAGACGCCTCTGATCGGCGGCGTATGAAAGCACAAGAACTGTAGGGTCACTTATAAAGGACCCTGGATGATAGAGGCACAAAAGATCTGATACATAGGGTAATGTTTAACAGTGTTTCTGACAACTTCAGCTGGACACTATTCATAGCCCAGAAAGCTTACGTTGCAATCTATGAACTATAGAAAAAAAATGTAGCAAATGCGTAAGTTTTGTTAGTACCATGCGACAACTGTAAATGTGCTGCAGAGGCGGCCATTGTAGCAAAGCTAATAGACAGTACAGACTTGATTCACTGTCCGACCTTACGGTGTATGTGTGTTGGAATAATATACTATCCGGTAATTAAAATAGAACTATATGCACTATTTAACTCACACGTATTTCCTTAGCAGTCATCCCATGTGATTCTTAGACTACCCGCAAAATCAAGTGTGCAAAGCTGTGAGTTTATCTCCAGACCAATTTCAATTCATCTGGGTTTATTGGGTTCACGTTACTTGTCTGATTCACTTCTCGTCCACTGTGATTCAGCACATATTTCTGTCCATAGTTGTTTAGCTCAGCTTACTATGTCAGTAGCAGGTGCAGAGCCAGACGTATCCGAAGCTACCCCAACGATCTCAGCTACTCTACCTTAAGAACAGGGGCAGCCGTTAGATTGTAAATGTCACACTGGATTAAGTTATTGTTGATTGCTGGTGACATTAGCACAATATTACAGCAGATCTGTCACAGCTATGGGCCCATACTTCTATCACAGAACAACATTGTGCCTTATAGGAGCGTTGAAAGAAAATAGCGCACTCATAGTTATGACTGGTATATTTATGAGGAGAGCGCTCCCCTACCCTCAGGATGGTGAATGACAGACTGCTTTGTATGCACATATACACAGTAGACTGGCAATCGTCATCCTGAGGGTGGCATTGTCCTCAATTTCCAGTGGCCTGTAATTCTCATTTCTCCTGTATATACCGTAGTCCTGTGTAGGTTCAGAAATGTCCCCAGTCCCTGATAAATCAGTTCAAAGTAATTCATGGAATCCTAGAATGGTAGAGTTGGAAGGGACCTCCTGGATTATGGAGTCCAACCCCCTGCTCAATGCTGGGTCATCGGGTACAACCCTCTGCTCAATACAGGGTCATCGGGTACAACCCCCTGTTCAATGGTGAATTCACAAAATCATCCCAGGCAGGTGTCTGTCCAGTCTCTGAAGACTTCCATTGAAGGAGAACTCACCACCTCCCGTGGTAACCTGTTCCACTCATTCATCTCCCTCACTGTCTAATATCTAATCTGTGTTTCCTTCCTTTCAGTCTCATCCGATTGCTTCTAGTCTTTCCTTGTACAAATGAGAATAGGGCTGATCCCTCTGCACTGTGACAGCCCTTCAGATATTTGTAGACAGCTATTAAGTCTCCTTCTTTTTTGCAACCTAAACTTTCCCAGATCCATTAACCGTTCCTCATAGGACATGGTTTGCAGACTGCTCACCATCTTGGTAACTTTTCTCTGAACTTGCTCCAATTGGGGTGCCCAGAAATGGACATAGTAGTCCATATGAGGTTTGACCAAAGAAAAGTAAAGGGGATAATTAGTTCACTTGATGACATTAATTCAGTCTATAGAAATAAGGGAGAAGGTACTGTGGCTGCAGTTTCTTTCTCTCTCTGGGACAGTACGCTATGAGGGGGGGGGGGGGGTAAAAGTCAAAGACATCTAATTGGTTCACAATGCTGAATGCATGCTAGCATAATAATGGAAGAGCCCATGCACCCTGCAAGCATGTAGGAGGAAAATAAGGATTGTCAAAGTATGCAGAGTGATGGGAAGATACACCAAAGAATAGGTTATACACAGTTTGTGCATGCACTGCATATAACATACTTCTACAGCTGTCTAAGGAGGGTTTGCTATGTTTTATTTGTTACTATGGGTATTGTGAGGGCAAGATTAGAACAATTTGATTTTTATATTGGAATGTAATTATACCTGGAAATTTACTTCTACTAAAATAAGCAACATACTGGACCAGTGCAGTTCTAGTACCTCAGTCCATTGATAATGGTAATGGCTCATAATTGGGATTGCATTGTAACATGTAACATTGTTGCATCCTGTGAACTTACACTTGAACCTACTCTTTTTAATTGCCATGATTGGGATTCCCTCTTGGCACCGATCACGTACAGTATTGTGCACCGTTAAAGGTGAGCAGCAGGAATGCCAATTCATTACAATGTAAACTTTCTAATGCTTTGTGGGAATCTCATTACTACAGGAACAACAATATGTAGAAACTAGTCAACCCCTTCAAGTACACTCATTGGGAAAAAAAACAAGCACCCAGAAGGAGATGTTGGGAAGGAATAAAACTTTGTATATGTGATTGTAATGTTGATATAAGTAAGTGATTACAATAGAGCAAAAGAACCATTTATTGTGGAAAACTGACCCTTGGAGGAAGGCTTTAGTACCCTGTTGTACCACCTCAGGCAGGCATCGAGTCTTTAAAACGCTGTTGTACCACCTCCAGCTTGGATACAAGATGTGATACGGGCAGACATAGAGGCTCTAGTACCCTGTTGTACCATCTCTAGCTTGGATACAAGATGTGACACAGCATTGAAACTCTAGAACCCTGTTGTACCACCTCTAGCTTGGATACAAGATGTAATACGGGGGGGCTTGTAGGCTCTAGTATTCTGTTGTACCACCTCTAGCTTGGATACAAGATGTAATACGGGTGGGCTTATAGGCTCTAGTATTCTGTTATACCACCTCTAGCTTGGATACAAGATGTGATATGGGAAGGCATGGAGGCTCTAGTTCTCTGTTGGACCACCTCTAGCTTGAATGCCAAATGTGGTTCTGTGGGCATGGAGGCTCTGGTACCCTGTTGTACCGCCTCTAGCTTGGATACAAGATGTGATTTGGGAGGGCATGGAGGCTCTAGTACCCTGTTGGGCCCCCTCTAGCTTAGATACAAGATGTAGTACCAGGGGCATAGAGGCTATAGTACCGCATTGTACCACCTCAAGCTTGGATACAAGATGTGATATGGTAGGGCATGCTGGCTCTAGTACCCTGTTGTACTGCCTCCAGATTGGATACAAGATTTGATACGGGCAGACATAGAGGCTCTAGTAGCCTGTTGTACGCCTCTAGCTTGGATACAAGATGTGATACAACGGGCATGGAAGCTCTAGTATACTGTTGCACTACTTCTAGCTTGGTTACAAGATGTAATACTGGTGGGCATGGAGGCTCGAGCACCCTGTTGGGCCGCTTCTAGTTTGGATACAAGATGTGATACTGATGGCATGGAGGCTCTAGTACCTGTTGTATCACCTCTAGCTTGGATTCAAGATGTCACACTCGAGGGCATGAAGGCTGTTGTACCGCCTCTAGCTTGGATACAAGATCTGATTTGGGGGGCATGAAGACTCTAGTATCCTATTTTACTGCCTCTAGCTTGGATATAAGATGTGATATGGGAGGGCATGAAGGCTCTAGTACCCTGTTGTACCCCCTCTTATTTGGATACAAGATATGACATGGGAGGGCATAGAGGCTTTAGTACCCTGTTGTACCACTTGTAGCTTGGATACAAGACATAATACTAGTGGGCATGCAGGCTCGAGTAACCTGTTGGGCCACTTATAGCTTGGATACAAGATATGATACTGATGGCATGGAGGCTCTGGTACCTGTTGTATCACCCTTTAGCTTTGATACAAGATGTGACACTGGTGGGCACAGAGGCTGTAGTACCCTGTTGTACCACCTCTAGCTTGGATACAAGATGTGATGCTGGTGGGCATGGAGACTGTAGTGCCCTGTGTACCAGCTCTAGCTTGGATACAAGATGTGATGCTGGCAGGCATGGAGGCTCTGGGACCCTGTTATACTGCCTCTAGCTTGGATACAAGATGTGATATGGGAGGGTATGGAGGCTCTAGTACCCTGTTGGGCCCTCTCTAGCTTGGATACAAGATGTCATACGGGTGGTCATGGAGGCTCTAATACCCTGTTGGGTTATCTATAGCTCGGATACAAGATGCGATATGGGCCTGCTTGGAGGCATTCAGGTTCTATATGTCATCCTGCGGTATATCGGTCAACATTTGATATAACTGAACTCCTAGCTTCTACAAACTCATAAGCTCTCAAAGTTGGGCGTCCCAGATGATCCCTTACATGTTCTATTGGTGTTGAATCTGGCAACCGGGCAGCCACGATAGTGTGGCAATGCTGTGGAGGCATTCCTGTGACACCCTTGTGTGTGCGGCCGAGCATTATCCTGATGGAAAATGCCTCTTGGAAGTCCTGGCATGAGAGGCAACACACGTGGCTGCAGGATGTCCTGAACATATCGACAAGCAGTTATTGTCTGTCATGCCACTATTAGGGGTGGACAACTGTCGTATGCGATGACCCGCCAGACCATCACACCAGCAGTCGGTGCAGTGGGTTGCTGTACAGCAAAGGCAGAATTGAGGCGCTCACCCCTGGGGTCTCCAGACACAAACATGGCTGTCATCAGTTCCTAAACTAAACCTAGATTTGTCACTGAAGAAATGGAGGCAATGGTGGGTGTACAAATGTCCTTCAGCCAAGTATCTGGAAATTGTTCTGACAGATACGAGGGCCTGTAACGATGGTGCAACCTGTCTCTGGATGATGAACAACAAAAAGTTGGAGTAGCTTGTGCTTATAAGACAATCCTCTCTACTGCTAGTCTGTCGAAGGAGTCCTGAGCCCAGTCACCTTCGGTACATGCCCTCACACATCCACTAGTCCCAACACCTCCTAACAGTCTGGTCAGAACAGCCCAGGTGGTGGGCAATTCGTCGATACGATCATTCAGATTCTCACATTCCAAAAATGCCCCAAACTCTGGTAACTGGGCGAAATCTCTTCTCTGCCTCGTAGACCTGTCTAGTAGTCAATAAGCTTTACAAAAACGGAAAAGAGGTCCACCACATACAAGTAGCCTCTAAGAGCTGTTTTATAGGCCAAGGGTGGAACTACTTTTTTAGGGTCTCAGATCACAAAATCGTTCATCCAATCACACCACAACTGTAATCATTTGCATATCTGCCTGAGATGTAACTGCATGCTGAGTTTTGCAGCAAGATGACAACTCCTTCCAAGGGCTTGATTTTTTTTACAGAGTGTAACTAGTATGTAGTGAATAGAAATGTTAATCCACTGTACCCTTCTTGAAGAAATCAGTTATAGAGCTTTATTTCCTCCAAAATCAGCTATTAGTAGTGCTATGACGAGAGAGCTTACTCACAATATAGAGCACAGGAACTGCCAAACCTTACAGTTGCAGGTTGTGCTTTGTGATATTGATGATAGTCAAGCCTTTAATTTCATTTTTCCATTATTTAAATTAATCTTCTTTTCATGCGCTTTCCTATAAAATTCTGCAAAGCAGCACATCCCTCCCTTTTAAAGAACATGTAACTAAGTTCATCCTGTTTTTCATGGTTAATGGGCTTAATGCAGAGATCCCAGCCTGCAATTACAAGCGCATTTCCCACTGATTTCATTGAGCCTTGTTCCTGCAATTACAAGCGCTGGCCACTACACAAGGGTTAGAGCAGTGGCTTCCGTTCTGACCCCGATGCATCCTGGCACTGACAGCAAGTGCTGCCTGAAAAAACCCTTTAAGGAAGACCTGACAGCTCTTTTGATGTTTCTGTTTCAATAATTACTTGCACTCTCTTCTGCACAGAAATGCTGGAGTGTCTTTTTTTAGAACTCTAGTTTGTGCCATTTCTCTGTTATTCCTCCTGGAAATCTGACTCATTTTCTTTAAACCCCTTAAGGACGAGGGTGCTTGGTCCTAAAGGACTAAACACTTTATAGGGATTTTACCCATGTGGTGGCTTTACTGCCCTATTTTTTCATAGGTGCAGCATCCGTAGGAGCCTCACTTATATGGAAAAAAAAACATCCCCCTGTAGTGACAGTAGTCACTAACAAAGCTGATTTGGGTCTGCTAGAACCCTGCAGCTCTGCTATGGCAGGGAGCACCCAGTTGTGACGTGATCACTGGGTCAAATAGCGCAAGTAATACTTTCGCCTTCTCGCTTCACTATGTAGTGGTCAATGAGCACTATGAAGCCTATAAAGAAAAAAGGCAGAAGTGGTTAAAAACCACTTCTGCCTTCTCCTCCGGGTCCTCGGTTGTGACTAACAGCCGAGAACCCAACTTACTCCTGCTAGATTGCAGGAGCTTTAATCCCATGGCATATTTTTATTATCGGCCAAGATTAAAGCCCAGGACGAAGCGCCATAAATTTAGTGTGCCTGGTCCTTAAGGGGTTCATTTAATATACTCATATGCTGTAATGTTATAACTCAGGATGTTTTTATTTTAAAGAGATATGTGTTTTAGGGCTTTTTTGGAAATTGATGTTTTTTTTACTTGTTCACAGAAATACTGGGTTTCCATGCTGCGTTTAGCACATGCTTTCAAAATCCCGGCCACATTCGGCAGCTAATAGCTGAACAATTGCTGGCATTATTGGCAAGATAGTCATTTGTTGCCATTGGTTGCCATGTGTTGGTGGGGTTTTGAACGCATACTTTAAATGCAACGTGGAAACCCAGCCAAATGTTTGTTAGATGGTTGATTTGTAAGGTGTGTAGAATATGAAACATTTCAGAATAATCTAGTCATTAAGAATTTTTAGAATTTTTTTGAAAATGGAAAAGGAAATTTATATCCCCCATCACATTTATGTTCTAGTCCCAGGTTGTTGTCGGCAATGCTGTTTGATTGCTCTTTAAAATATGTGACTAACAGTGAAGGAATTTACCTGTCATGACCTGTAACTTCTCGAATGACTCACCTGGGGCTAGTTTCTTCTGTGATAGTGCCAGGTTATTAGTAATAAAGACAATTAAACACGCAGTTTATGATTAAGATAAATAACCTCAGTGTAGGTTTCTATTGTGTATGGCCTTTGTACTATGCACAAGAATTGACTATACTTACTATTTCAGTGGCGTTTTATTGGCAGCTGATAAGAAGAACACCGCCTCCCTTGAGTCATGCTCTAAAGGCTTCTATATAGACTGTATATTATACTGCAAAGCGCTACAATGTGTAAAACAGCTGTTGCAGACTAGACCATTCTGAAGACATGCATGTGGGGTAATGATTTCTTCATCCTTTGCTGGCAGGCCACGGAGCGCTACTATGGATTTACAAGTTGGATTGTATTGTGCACTAAGACGCTAATATAGACTGATTGCCTTCCGATTCAAAGACACAAAATACTATCAGAACTACAAAGTGACGGCAAATTAATTTTCAAGTTAACATAGAGTTGGGAATTTTCTTGATTTGACACAAATGTAAAAAAAAGGGCATTCTTGACACTTAAAGGGAAGGGCCGAACTGGCTGTTCTATGTTGTTTCCATAAATCCCATTGAACTCAGTTGGAGTTACAGAAACACATTTGCACGCTGTTCCTACAACTCCCAAACCACGCTGTGCTACATAGTTTCCGTAACTCTAGTTCACTTCTGTGGGAGTTACGGAAACAGCATAGAAAGGGCCAGCTTGCCTGTTTCCGTAATCCCGGCCACCAGATGGGTATTCTCTTAGCCATGATTGACTGAAATGCGAATAACACTTCATTCTATACTCTTGGCAGCTTTAAAACACTCAGTGCCACAAGGCTTTCATAATTAGTTACCAAAGAGATTTATGTACAAGATATGTTGACAAACGTTTTAGCCAGCTTTGTGGAGATCATTTAATTTAAAGTGTACCTAAACTTTCAGATGACTTTTCAGAAAAAGCACTCATGGTTGTGTACATGAGGAACAACAATATTTTGACCATATGATTATATGATTTTCACAAATTTTCCTCTTTTGTGGGCTACATCTTCAATTATCAGTTTGCCCTAAGCTCAGCTCCAGAGTGGATAGAGACTTAGGCCTCCTTCACACAGGCATTCGGCAAAGCACCTCGTTTTTGATCATGGCGCCTTGCCACAATTTACTTCCGTTTTCAGCCATAGGGATACTGCGGCCGACGTCAGCTTTTAGTACTCTCCATAATTGATGAGGTGCACTAAACACCGAAAAATAAAACAGACCCCACTCAAAAATCGCCTGAGTGCCCGTCTGAGAGGCTCCATTGAAGACATTGAAAGCATTATATCGTGATTACCATGGCTCTGAAAATGCCACGGTAACCACGGAAAAAAGCGCCTGTGTGAGGGAGGCCTTACAGCTATGATGTTTCTTATACACAGTACACATAGAGAACAGGAGATCCTGCTCCCCTATCTCTCTCACATGCACTCAGAAGCAGCAGCATGGAGGACATTATGCAGTAGTACTGAGCAGTGTAGCTGTGAATTCAGGATTAGAGTAAGATAAAATTTTAGACTTGCATCCACATTGTGTCTTTTTGCCTCTGTCACCATCCCGCAGCTCCATCCTCCTCCTTTAGGTATTTTTTAATGAGATAATCAAGCAATGTTTTTTTACCTATATAGTGCAGCAGAGGTGTAACTTGACGCTTCTGGGCCCCAATGCAAACCCTGTAACAGGGCCCCCAACTGAAATGCTTTATTCATAGTTCTGGGCTCCCTGTATGGAGAAAAGAGGCCTTATGGACCCCTAGGGCTCCTGGGCCCGGGTGCAACCGCATCCCCTGCATCCCCTATAGTTAGGCCAGTGTAGTGCAGCGTAGGGAATCATCAAAGAATAACATAGAGGCTCTTGTGTATGCTTGTTTTAGTTGATGCACCATTTATGGATTATCTGTTATCTTGCCTTTTCCCCTTTCATATGGTTCCCCTAGTACAGTCTACATTTCCATTATGTCTCTGTCTTTGCAGAGTCAAAAGGGGCAGAGTGTCTTCATAGTGCACTTGCTGAGTCCTTCTAAGGGCAGCAAGTGGTAGATCACAAGCAGGGGGCGGAGGATGATAAGATTGTTAGGAAACTCCCCATATTCACACCATCTTTCTCTGCTATGTGTAACTGCTATGTACAGAGTCTCAGTGTATCCTATATGATGCAGCTGCTCTCCCTGCCTCCTGCTTACTACAGGTTTCCACCTGTCAGCTCTTGCAAAGCAGGCTGACCAGAAGATGTCAATTCGACATTGAAACGTTTGGCTGATTAAAGTTGCAAATACTACTAAGCTTGGCCCTAAGTCCTCTTCCTTTGACAGCGACACTGTGGCTCCCTGCTTTGTCGTGGTCATTTGCTTATAAGCAGGAGGCAAGAAGAGCAATCTGAAACTGCATCTCAAAGTTATATACTGGAGATTTTACATACAGCTCACACAGTTAAGACGCTTAGGGCGCTTTTGCACGGGACGACTTGTCCAAGAGATAATCGTTGCTGTGCTTATACATAGGAATGATTACTAAATGGAGAAGTGGGTCAGGAGTGAACGACCTTTTGTTTAGACAGGCCGATCCATCTTCAATTTTCTGCATGCAAAAAAAAAAACGATGAAGGAGAAGCAAACAAATTCTCGTTTGTTGTTCACTCAGGGCATGCATTTACTCTGAGTGATAATCGTTGATGTGAGTCAGTGCAGGGATTAAAATGTATGGATGCAAATGAGCTGTCAAGTTCCATCCATCTCTATGGGACGTCTAAAGAGATCTGCAGTACAAACTCGGTAAGCTCTGGCAGTCTTATATAGAGGAATGGAGCGGCATCACACAAGCATGACCGCCATTTGTATTGGGGGACATGGGACTCCCATTCTCGTGACCCCAACTGATCAGACACTTTTTTCCTATGTGGTGGAATATAGGATGTTTAAAACTTTGGACACCCATTGAAGGGCTTCCCAAAATTGTCTAGATATGCCATAAACATCTGATTGATTTTTTTGGCATATCTGATTCCAGCTGCAGAGGTTATCTTCAATCCTATGGGCATGGCTACTCTGTGTATGTTTCTAGCCAGAGGCGTAGGTGAAGGATCATGGGCATGGATCCAAAAGTTCAGCAACTTTCCTCTGCATCATTGGGTGCCTTAAGAAGCCCATCGATGCAACACTAGTAGCCGGGGGTAGTACTAGAATTTTAAAAGATTACGCAGAAGCTAAATGTAGGGAAGCCCAACGTAAAATCTGTAACATAGTCCAGCAACAATCCACCTGCCATTTATAATACTGGTATTTTCTTATATGGTATAGGGCCCTCTAAGGCTCCAGGGCCCGGTACAACTGCTACCTCTGCACCCCCTATAGCTACACATCTGTTTGCAACAGAGAAGTGGACTCCTATGTGTGGTAAATCTACATTAAAGCAAATGGACGATACAGAAACAGCCAAGTACCATAGAATGCCTTGTAGAACGGCTACAGAACATTATCATGTTCAGGATTGTTGAGCGGAAACCCCGTTAATAGTACTTTTCTGGTATATCTAATTATTATGCCCTAAAAGTCTGTAATGAGATAACCCCTCTAGCTTCCTTCTGTGTAGGTTCACTGTATATATTTACCATGAGTCAAATCTTAGTCCAAACTCAATAATTTATCTGTTGGAAGATGATTTGAAAAATAATTCCCTATTTTAGATGAAACGATTATTGTTGAAAAATGTTTCAAACAAGCAAAAGTGAAAGATAATCATTCATCCTAAATGTGAGCCAATGGCTGAACAATGAGCGAGAGTTTTTCGCTTCTCGTTCATCGTTTATTTTATGCCAGCATAAAAACCATTGTTGGCTCGTTCCCTTATTGTTCGGTTTAAACATAAATTGTTCAGTCCCTCTCAGTCGCCTATACAGGGACAGAACGATTCTGAATGATTCTTGTTGGAACGAGCCAATGATCTATCTGCCTGTCTAAACAGGCGGAACGAGTGCGAACCAGTTAGCGGTAACGTCAAACAAGAATTGGCTTTTCTAGAAGGTTCCTTAGAGTAGAGTAGTAAGTAAATATACATGCATTCTCAGTTTGGCTGAACATGCGTGTGTTTTCGAGAGGAAGGCACCTCTGGCTGTGGATAGTCTCCTTTGAGAATAAAAGGATTAGGCATGTTGAAATCTAGCATGTTCGACCTTTCTTTCTCATGACATCTGATGTCGGGGAAAGTCAAGACACCTCCATGTACGTTAAATGGTTGGCTGGTCCTGACAAAATTGTTAGGTTCAGCTCAGGGGTGTAAGTAAAGGCTCAGGGGCCCTGATGCAAAAGGTGAGCTGGGGCCCCCCTCTATCTGTACCCGTACCCATACCTAAACCATGCTGCACAGAGACATAACTTGAAGATTCTGGGCCCCAATGCAAAACCTGTAACAGGGCCTCCAACTATAATGCTTTATTCATAGTACTGGGCTCCTTATATGGAGAAGAGAGGCATTATGGGTCACCTAAAGCTCCTGGGCCCAGGTGCAACCGCATCCCCTGCACCCTCTATAGTTACGCCCCTGGTTCAGCTGACATTCGTCTGATATGTATGGCCACCTTAACTCCAGTACTTTTACTGTAAAAAAAAAATTTCAGACCACAGGGTGATCCCAGACTAAAACTCCTTTTGGCTCATATTCATGGCATTTGAGCCTCAGGAAATCTACATTATGGTGTGCCAGAAGAGAAGAAATGTACCGCACTGATATCTGCTGCAAAACAGCCAATGAGTCTTGACACTTTTTGGCACGTCAACACTAAGCAAATATTTAGGACTAATATTTACAATAAGAAAATATTGTAGCTTAAGTTGATTTGGTCCTATACGTTCCTGGGCTTACAGGTTCCAGCTGCTTAACTGCGTCCCGCTCGTTGTGGTAAACAAGGAATCCCACAAAGGGGTTGACAAGAGCTGACTAATTTACGCTGAAATCTTGTGGTGGAGCGATGTCATTTCTGGGCATAAAATTAGTTGACTCTTGAAATAAGAAAAGACACCAAAGTATTTTTGTACATCGGGGAAGATGAAAAGATCAAAAATGACAACCAACAGCTGCTAATTCAGATCTGTCTACAAATTCCGATTTTCTCATTTGGCTTTCACTGAATTAGCCGGCCATTTATTGCACGAGCTATATAACATTACTGGGGGCTCTCTCACAAGAGTGTATGCTACCACGAACTGCACACGCAGATTTTGCATGCGTAATACGCAGTGCTGATCTCGCATTGACTTTAATTGCGCCTCTCACACACAGCGTGCGAAAAGTATGTACGAAAAAATTACAAAATCCACTATCCTGGTAGTATTACATAGTGTATTGGGATTGTCGGGATGCAATCTCTATGCACTGTATGCATATCTATGCCTCTGCATGTGATATATATGCACACAGCAAAATACGCTGGTGTCAGAGAGGCCTAAGAGCGGCTGCAGACGAGCGTATGCGCAAATACACACGTGCTCAAATATGCAGGTGTAAACAAACTTATTGACATCAGTGGGTTCTGTTCTCTGCGTATTGAATGCGTATATTTTGCATGCACAAAAACGTGCACAAATACATCTGTCTGAAGCCGCCCTGACTGCAAATAGTCAAATTGTAATCAACCCATTAAATTACAAATACTGCGACCCGAGACGTATTTAAAGGGAGCGCTTTACATCTTTACTTTCAAAAATCAATTCCCTCAAAATGAGCCGCCGAGCTCTTCCGTCAGGTTGTTACATAAGCCTAGTGCCTAGTTATATCAGCTTCTGCTACATAACACCAAGCATGGCTGCTGTTACGGCTCCCACTCAGATTGTAATGCTGTCTGGAGTACTAAATAGCATATCCGCCTGGATATACAGTGATTCATCTTCACTCCCATCTACGTGCATATGGCAGATATGGCCATTAAAGGGATTTTCCGGTTTTATTGAACTGAAGCTTGCGGTATTTCCACACGAGACGAAATACTAAAAAAAGTATTACTGCTAAGAAATCTGCACATCAGTCTTTCTGCAGATTCTTTGCATTATTGCGGTGTTTGTCATACGTTTTTTCACGCCTTTTTTGTGCATATTTTATGCTGCGTTTTTTTACGCCCATATTTTACATTATGAGTCGACGCACATCTACATCCTGTTGTACCGTGTCATCTCAGCAGCTTTGTATTTGCAGAGGTGCTCCTAGCAATGCTGGTCCTAAAATGGTGTTCTTTCCTTTTCCTGCTCTCAGTCTTTTATTCCATTGGCTAAAACTTGATTTCACTGCAAATTCATCGCATGCGCCAAGATGGTACATGCTGTGATCTTTATTACACGTGTATTTCGCACAATATGTGGGATTGGAATCACGGTAGCCTATGGCGGGTTGGTACAGCTTATTTCACACGGAAATACACTGGAAAAACAGAGCATTATCTATCTTTTTTGCGCGGCCAAAGCTGCGCACACAAAATACGTGCGTGTGAACGAGCTCATTGAAATCAAAGGGTTTTATTTATTGGGCATTGCATGCACAGATCTTGCATGCACGAATACATCCTTGTGAAGCCGGCTGTATGGACATATTTAAATACACTTGTCTAAAACTGGCCTAAACCAAACCCCATAAAGCCCCTTTAAAGGATTGGATATGTAGTCACTTATTGATCATTGGGTGCCTTCAGCATTTTGTTTGTATAGCCCAATTTCCATCAGAGACCTATGCAGTGATTTACAACTCATCCTCATTCAAGACTCTGAATTGTAGTACTTCCAAAGCTCCTTAAAGGGTAAAAATTAATATGGAAACATGGTGCTCCATGGAGTGCTGCAGCACTTCCATCCCAGTTTTTGGACCCCATGATCATTAGTGAATGTATATCCTTGCAATATGCTGATACCTGTGATGGAGTGTGTCTATGGGGACTCTCACCAATCATGAGTGGGAGCCACCGAGCCACCATGCAGGGAATTACAACTCAGCCCCATTCAAGTGGCCCCTTCATTTCAGTGGGGGTTTCATCATGTGAACCCTGGCCAAGTGATGGTATATCCTAGCGACAAGTTTCTGTTGCTTAGATGAAAAGATTTTAAGGGGTGAGTAAAAAAATCTTGCTTGTGTTAAATAATAGTTACAAGGTCATATTACATAAAACTAGCAATATTGATGAAAACAAACTTCTAAACTAAGTCAGGAACTCTGAATTTCTGAGCATTAAAGATATACACTTCTTGGAAGAACTTTCACTTGCAGCTTTTCAGTCCTTATTTGGGAAAAATTGGTCCAAGCACCGTACCTTCGGTAAGTCTTATTTCCTTTCTGACAAGCATTGTGCTGAGCTATACGTGCTGCCAAATCATTCGACTGTATTTAAAGAGATTGGCAGAGACATGAAGCATTTGTATATTTAGTGGAGGCGGTTTTACCAGAAGTTGTGAGTTACTTTTGGCCTCTGTAGGTAATTTGGTCCCTCTACTCTCACAATGTATGAGAGCAAAAATAGTGTATTGCTTCATTGCGGTGTAAATTATATGTTGGTTAAGCAAAATACTAATCAATTTGAATCCTTAGGTTGACAAGTTGGAGATCATCAAACTTTGCAGATTAGAGGACGAAGATTAAGGGGTCGTCTAGTTACTAGACAACATCCCTTCAATAGAGGTCATTGTAGTAAAATAGCAAACTCCTCCGCCGTCAGGATCCACCACTGCAGACCACCGTGGTCCCAGTATCTTTTATGACATAGTATGCTAGGCCGAAAAAAGACACATGTCTGTCCAGTTCAGCCTAATACCCCCACCCCTCAATCTGACTCCAGAGGAAGGCAAGATCCCCAATGCAGTAGAAGCCATTTTTCCTCATTTAAGGGAAAAAATTCCTCCCCGACTCTAATCTAGCAATCTGGATCACCGACCCTTCTGAAGTAATCAGTGACTATAACATGCAATATTGTAACACTCAAGAAAGGATTCCAGGCCACTCTGACGCTACTGGAATTCAGGTGACCACTACAGCCAATCAGATTCTGCAGCATCAACACTCAGTTCTTCTGGCATCATAGGGCTCAGAATGCGAGCTCTGATGCAAGGAGAACAAGCTGTAAACTGTAGCCTCTGATTGGCTGCATTGGTTATCTGACTTCAGCTATCCCAATAGACACTGCTACCATGGTGGTGATGCAGCGCTGGATCCTAGTGGTGGAGGAGAGGTAAGTACTGCTCAGTTTCTTATTTTACTATATTGAATGCTATTGATGGGATGTTGTCCGGTAATTGGACAACACCTTTAAATCAGCCCATTGTTGAATGGGTTTTACTGGGAAAATTCTATTGATGACCTATCCTCAGGTTGGCTGGGGTGCGTCGAGTGAGCCTCCGACCGATCAGCTGATTTTGCGCCCACTGACAGTGCCAAAAATACACAGGGGTCGGAGTGGAAGCAGCGAAAGTCTCTGCTCTGAACCTCAGTGTAGTGGCCTGGGCTTGTAACTGCAAGCGTGGCTATTAGTGAAATCAATCGCTCATATGTAGGTTTATATTTGTGCATCTTGTAACGGACAAGTTTTGTGCGATTTTGTCAGTGGAAATGGCCTTAGGAGGCCCCTCTATCCTATAAGAAAACACTAGTATTTTAAATAACACATGGATGGTTCGGGGGGCCATGTTACCGATTCTGCATTGGACCCCTACATTTAGCCTCTGCCTAATCTTTTAAGATTCTAGCAATGCCCCTGGCTGCTAGTGTTGCATCGATGGGCTTCTTAAGAGACCCAATGATGCAGAGGAAAGTTGTGGGAGGGCCATATGCTGAACATTTGCATACCGGCCCACAAGCCTTTAGCTACGGCTCTGGTAAGAGCAATAAAAACTGAAAAAAATCTTATATTATATCATGGATTCATGTGAGATCACATTGATGAAGTTTGGGATTTCCAAAATGAAAGGGCTCTATGAAGTGCTTACAGGGGCCCTGGCTACTCTCCTGACATGTATATATTACTAAATACCTTTATTCTGCATGAACCAACAATTTTGGTGCATCTTTTCTTAGAACTTTGTGTTGTACTCTTTCTTTGTTATTCCTCCTAGGAATTTATGAATTAATTGACAACTGGGTATATGACTATACATATCTGATACTGTCTGATCAATGCTCACAATGTCACATTGTATAAGGATCACACCCTTTTAGCAAGGGAAATGGAAACACCTAGCTAATTTATTTATACGTTTCTAGGAGAAATGGCATAACAGAGGGCATACAGAGAGCCTTAAGAAAAGAATTAATTTATGAGAAATGCAAGTATTTGCTAAGGCCCCATTCACAGGAGCCTATTTGTGCACACAAAATTTGCATGTGTAATACGCAGAGAATAGAACTCATTGATTTCACATGGGCGCATTATACCTGCGCATTTTGGCTGCACAAAATCCATCAGCATGCCCTATTTTTGTGCACGTTTGCGTCCCAAAGGTCCCCATAGAGCTTCATGAGGGGTGCACTAATGTGCGTGCAATACGCTGCACAATTTCAATGGAGCAAGAACACATCTGGAACTCATTAGGCTAAATAGCCATTTAAATTGTGGCGTGGTTGTTTCATGCGTGCAAAAAACATGCCTTGCATAATAGAAAAATACAGTAAAATACGCCGATACTTGCCCAAAAAAAGTCTTGTTCTTAGTGCAAATACATGACACCACAGTGTGTACAATTGTACATACGCCCGTGTGAAGGAGCCCGTAGGGTCCTTGTACGTAGGCCGATAAATTGCTCAGATTTCTGCTTCCAGTGAGAATGTGAATGATTATCGCTCAGTGTAAATGCATGCCTTCACTGAATGATGAACGAGGATCCTTTGCTGCTTGTTCGTCATTCAGTTTCTGCATGAAACAGCCCATGTAAGAAGGCAGTCGTTCATCTACGAACTGAACGATCCCCGGCCCGCTCCGCCTCCATTCACTAGTGATAATTCTTCCTGTGTAATAGCAAAGGAATGATTACCGGTGGGGCTACTGTTGGGCATCTACGCCCGACGAGTTGTCCTGTGTAAAAGCCCCTTAGGCTGATGCTCATTTCCACCTTGTACATCTTTGTAAATTACACTGCAGTTCTGCTTGTTCACATTTATGGTTTGTATCAACATCTATTTTGTGCATTCATATCGCTCCCATGAAGGCATAGACTGACCACTAAGGCCCAAGGACCAAAGGCCAGGACTAGAGATGAGCGAGCATACTCGATAAGACAAACTACTCGAGCGAGTAGTGCCTTATTCGATTACCTGCCCGCTCGTCTCTAAAGATTTGGGTGCCGGCGGGGAGCTGTGGGGGAGAGCAGGGAGAAACGGAGGGGAGATCTCTCTCTCCCCCCTGCTCACCGCCGCAACTCACCTGTCACCCGCGCCGGCACCCGAATATTTAGAGACGAGCGGGCAGGTACTCGAAAAAGGCACTACTCGCTCGAGTAGTTTGCCTTATCAGTATGCTTTCTCATCTCTAGCCAGGACCCCTTGGTTTTGGGCATGACTCATTAAAGTCTGAATGCAGCGATAAGTCCTACTTAATTGGACTTTATTGGGTCTGACCATGTGTATCGGGATGTTAGGTTGATGGGGCCATGCACTCACTATTAGTTCAGGTGGGTTCTTATTGATGACGGATGGAGGATTTGATATTACGTGACAATATGTAATGCCATCAGACAGGAGGACAAGGGGCAGATGTTACTCTTGTCCTCTAATGGGAGGAATTCAGAGGTAGAGTATGATATAAAGTGTATTGCTTTTTCATATAAAGCATATTTCTTATGTAAAAGCTGAAACAAACTACACTGTTGTACTTGTGTTGCATATAAACCTTATTCTTGTAACTCAAGAAACCAAAGCGGAGCCTAATGTTGCTGGTTTCCTTACTTATGCAATGTTTTACCACAATATATGTTTTGTTTGTCTTAATTTACCAGAGGATTATAGGTCGGTTCTTGAAATATATGCATTTTTTAATCCTTAGTTTGGCTGGTTCAAAGCCCAGAACCGTAAAATGAAGGCTGACTTGAAGCATGATCTAAAACATACATCCAATGTTTATAGCAAGTAAACCTTTGTCATGGGTATTCCTTTCATTATAAATGAATCTATAGTATCATGCTTTATGCTAGTTGGTTATTTACAGGATTAGATTGGCCCAGAATCATTTTTTGGCTCTAATGCCAACATCTTGAAATACGTCAAGAAATCTCAGTGTCTGGAAGGTACTTGTTTCCAAATATCTTGTTTAAGTTGAAAGTTTTTGGCTGGCTCCCATTCCGACATTTTGGTCTCGGTTTCAGATGGCTGCCATCAAATGAACTTTGTTGATTAATTTATGGCGTGAAAACAGTGCCAGGGGAAACTTTGAAAGCTAAACAGTTTATATGCCTGGTTTTCCTGTAGTGAGGTGCTATGCAAAGCTGGTTGAACTGAAATCTTAGAATTCCCTGATGACAGACCAGAGATGGTATTGTGGAAGCCTTGAATTAGAGACTCGGGTCAATCTTTCAAAAATAATTATATATAGGGAAAATATTATGTCTCTTTCTAATTTAATCAAAAATTATTTTTGCATAGGATGGGCCTGGACGCCTTTCTTGAGTGTTACAATGTTACATGTAATAGCCACTAATTACTTCAGAAGGGTTGGTGATCCAGGGATTATTCTGATTGCCAGATTGGATTGAGCAAGGAGTTTTTCTCCCTGGGGAAAATTGGCTTCTACCCTATTGGTTTTTTTTGCCTTCCTCTGGACCAACATTGGGGGTTATAGGCTGAACTGGATGGACAAATGTCTTTTTTCGGCCTTACACACTATGCTACTATAATATATATTTATGGGTTTTAACTTGGGTACCTAATATCACTTCTGGATTTACAGCTGTAGAGAAAGAACAAACTACGTCTTATAATGTGTTTCATGGTCACTCTAAGATAATCATTTTATGGAAGCTGGTCATATTCGATTCAACTCTACTGGAAAAGACAGATTGGTCCAAATTTATGGAATCAGTCCTTGGTTGGAATATATTGAGACTTTGCCATAGAGTTAGGGATTGGCAGCAAGGTAAGGTCTCCCAAAAGGACACGTCAAAACCATTCAATGCAAACCCCACAAGAGATAGGACATGGCTTTGTAAAGTATTTCGAGCTATTCTAAGTCAGCCAGCTCTAAAACCATTTTCCTATTCCGTACCCACCATCCTTATATATGAAATTCCCCAGCTCCCATTGTACATGAGTCAACAAATTTTCCAAGTTAAGTTCAGCCATGCTGAGGTTTTGTTTTCCAGGAGGACTACTTTATAAGAATTGCTCCCTTTCATAAAGTTTTACATTACTTTAATTTTCTTTACCTTTCCAGATACTGATGAATAATGTGGCTATGAAAAAAACTCCCTCCATGTTTTTATTGGTAAATGTACATGTCTGTATAAAACAATCACGCTGTATTCTTATTTTTATTGTGCTTGTTTTATTTTCCCATTTCATTTCTCCTTATTGGATGACTTTCTCATACTTTCCAGTATATTCATTTAGACCAAGTGAGAAATGAATAGAAGCTTGTACTCACATCAGAATTTATGAATTCCATGGCAGTGTTGACCCTTCAGGCACTAATAATACAATATGTATGGTAGTCATGCTTCTATGCACACAGAAGAGGATACAGCATGTTTTATTACTTAGCATATGTGTTCAAGGATTAACTTCAGACACCAAGTATAACCTTTTATGACGTAAGGGTATCATTCCGATGTACACGAGTTCTAATCATTCACTTTCTCTTTTGTCACATATGACTAAGAGTTGACACGCTTGAGCGATGACTGGAGTCTCGTGGGTGAATGAGTATGACATTCCTCAAGTTCATTCAGTCGACATTTCAAAAGACATTATTGGTTAATGACTTTGAAGAACAAACGCTAGAAAATGATTTGGTTGTGGTCCAAGGCAGAGTTTCAGGCTACGACGGGTGTTCTATTGCACCTCTCTAAACTATTATCTATAATTACTGTAATAGGTAGAGTTGGGGTGTTTCTAGATGGAACGAATAACGCTCGAAAAGCATTCAAAGTGAACGATAATCGTTTGGTCTAAACGCAGCCAGCAACCAAACGACGTTCGATAATCACTCAGTTTCTGTAGGCATAGAAATCATTGTTGGCTCATTCACTTATCGTTGAGTTCAAACAGCGCTCATTCAGTCTTTCTCATTCGCTTACACAGCGAAAGTTAACAACAGGAGAATTACTCGTTTGAATGAGCCAGCAATTCAACTGCCTGTCTAAGCAGGCTGCAAGAGAGTGAACCAGCTAGTGATGATGTCACTCTCTCGTTTGCTCGTTCAAATGATATAATTGGCTCATCTAATTGGCTTCTTTACACGACAGTCTTTGTCCAGGCACTTGCACACGCAAAATCTGCTTGCGCTAAGCACAGAGAATAGAACCCTCTATTTTCAATGGGTACGCTCAAATAAGCACATTTTGTGAGCACATTTCGTGTGCAAAAGAAAAAGTAGGACTTGCCTTACTTTCCTGCATAGTGCACAGCAAAAGTCCCATAGAAGTTTATGGGAGGTGCCACAACACACAAGGGGATGAGTGTAGCACTGCGCAAAACGCAGTGAAAAGAATACACGTGGAGCTTATTAGATTTTAAATAGTCATGAAATCCATGAAAAGGGTGTGTCTAGACATGAAATCCATGGAAAGGGCTTGTCTAGACATGGAATCCATGGAATGGGTGTGTCTAGACATGAAATCCACGGAAAGGGTGTGTCTAGGCATGGAATCCATGGAATGGGTGAGTCATGCACATGTGTGAACTGGCATGTGCAAAAAGTACAGACACATGCGGAACACACAGATTATATGTACCTCTTCAAACCTTGGTCATGCGCAAATACACTGCGCTGCAGCAATCGCTTCTGCCCATAGCCTCTGGTAAAGCTGCCCTTAGACCAGTTTCATTCAGTGTCCTGAAAAGCTATCCTGATTTCTTCTGTTTTCTGCATATTTGTCACATTTAATAGGTTAAAATATTCAAACAAAATGTAATATAAAGGTAAAATCTAATTTTCGAATGATTATTTCATTTATTGATGGAGAAATATTCTCCAATATTTATATCTCCTGCATCAAAAAGTAATTGCTCCCTACACCTCCTACCCATTTGTGCCACCTTTAACAGTAACAAGTCCAACTAAACACTTCTGATAACTGGAGATCAGTCCTTCACATTACTGTTATAGACTTTTGGTCTAGTCACTTTTGCAGAATAACTTTAATTCAGACTGGATGACTTTTTGGCATGAATTGCCCGTTAAAGGTCCTGCCGTGACATCTCAATGGGGTCAAGTCAGAACGTTTACTATGCTACCCCAAGGGTTTCCATGTTCGTTTTGTGCCATCCAGAGGTGGACTTGCTTTTGTGTTTTAGATTGATGTCTTGAATGGGTTTTCTGGGAACATATTGATGATCTATTCTAAGGATCATCCATCAATGTCAGATCTGTGGGGGTCTGATTCAAAGCACCAACACCTATGAGCTGATTGAAAATTAGGAAAAATTATCAGATGACGATAGCACCCACTAAGAAAATCAACTGTGTTCCAGGGGTCTTCCCTTATTGCCAACGAGGATGTGAACAGACAACCACTTTAAGTGATGTTTTAATAAAATGTGGTTGACTAAGGGACAAGTACTTTTACACATATGGCTTAATAACTTAATACAGGGAATGATAATTTAAAGACTGTATGTCACGTGGGATACCTTTGCATTGAAAAGTATTGTTGACTACCCCTTTCAATGCAATTAGAAAAAGAGTATTCTAAAGCATACCTACCCGATATATGCTAAAAGAACACTCTTTTGGCATATATCAGTCCCAATATGCTTGACACATACACAAAGCCTGCACGCAGTGATGTCACAAGTTATATTGTAAATGGTAATTTATTTTCCGTGCTTTGTATGTGTTCATCTCTCTAGCTATGTCACTGCATTCAGGACATCCCCATCAATTTTGTATCTGTTATTTGATATTGGAATGTACCATCACCAACTCTTTACTTCTGTTGTACTTGCTATAAGGACATAAAGATTTGTAGTGTGAGAAAGATAACTTCCGATTTACAATTCCCTGCACCCCTGCCAGTCTATAATTTACATCAAATTCTCATTCCATGGTTTACTGATGCAAACTTAGAGCAACCAAAGATACTCAGATTTTCCTTGGATACCCTGTACTAATGCATTGTACTAATCAGAGGGCTTTTACATTAGGTAATTGTTGTTTTTTTGAAGGGGTTTTGCAACGTCTAGCTGTTTTACTGCAGGAAGCAGACAGCGCCGTACATTATGCAGTGGCTCAGGGTGGTACTGCAGGCTTAATCCTATTAAGTGAATGGTAATCAGCTTGCAGTACCAATCTGGACCACTAAACAATGCACAGAGCTGTTTGCTTCCTGCAGCGAAACAGCTAGAAGTGGGTCAACCGTTTTAACTAACATGTCTGGTTTTTTAAATAATTATGTAAGCATTTTCAAGCATCTTTTTCTTTACTCTATGTTGTACCATTGTGCCATTCCTCTGTTACTCCTAAATATTTTTGAATAAATTTATAATTGGGCATTACAATACAGAGAGGTATATGCCAACGCGATGTGGTACAATTGGTACTAATCGAACAATTGTAGACTGTGCAGTGACACACCACCAACTTCTGACACCCATTCATCAAACTTATTCATATATTTCTAGGAGAAAAAACAGAGAAACAGTAAAACAAATAGTAACTAAATAAGAAAAGATGCTTCCCACTTGTTACTGCATAGAGAGAGCTGACCGGTGCTCCTTACACGCAAGGCTTGCTTTATGCATATTACTTCATGTGTTATTTCTGCTTAAACCTACCCCTCTTTGCAGGTTCCCATTCAAAGCCCCCCTTTGTCAGGCCTGTCCTCTGCTCTCCAGGTATTGTTCTGCTTCCTTTTCCTTTACCTCTGGTGTGTTTTTCCTTTCCGCTCTTCGTAGTCTCCAGTCTAACATTTGCTAAACCAATAATCTACTTTTATGCATGCCTCTTTGACTGTTTTATTTTTTGCATAAACTGAAAAATAGCTTTTCCGCTCGTTTTCTAAGACAAAAGCTCTTATTGGAGTTCACTTTTTGCAGATTTACTTTAAAATCCCACTGGCTTAAGCTGAAAACTGCATTTTTAATCAAAAGTTACAGAAGTTTTTTCACTTAAACATTGTTTACAAGGGACCAAACCAGGCAAGCTGCACAGAAGGAAGTCACTACCACGTTCCATAGAATACCTAAAACGTACAAAACCGCAGATCATAGTTCATTATTGCATGAGCCAAGTCAATGACTTCAAGATGGAAGTGCCTTTAATACCAACGTTGTAGGTAAATGGGGGGTCTCTTGAGACTTGTTCTGCCAGGCAAGTTGGAATTAATGGAAAGGTACAAAGTTAAAGTCTTTGCGACTAAGGGCAGTTTCAATAGACCGTATTCACATATGCTTTTGCATGTGTAAAATATGTATGCGCAATACATAGAGAATAGAACCCACTGAGATCAATGAATGCTCTATATTCCAGCATATTCGCACACCAAGGGACCATAGAAGTCTATGTGAGGTGCGCAAATACACACTCAATATGCATGCAATGGAGCAATACGCTGCACAATTCCATGGGAAAAAAGAACATATCTAGACCTCATTAATCTAAATAGCCTTTTAAATCAAAGGGTGTGTCTAGCCCTGCGTACGCAAAAAATACATTACTATGCGCCGATACGTGGGCAAATCTACCTCAAACCTTTTTTGCGGAACAGATACGTCGCACTTAATCGTGTGCAATTGTGCATACAGGAGTGTGTAACCACCCTAAGGAAGAGCCAAACTGCGTGTGCCAATCTCCCCATTCAGGGGTTCTTCACTTGGGCGTTTTTGCGCATGTTAAACACTGAGAATTGAACCCACTGATCTCAAGGGGTTCACTTTCATAAGCACATTTTGTGGGCGCATTTCGTGTGCACGTCAAAAATCAGGACCTGTTCTATTTTCTTGCGTTTCGCGTAGCAAAAGTGCCATAGAAGTCTATGGGAGTTCAAATATGCAAGGGGAAAGGTGTGACACTGAGCAAAAAGAAAACAGCTGTCCCTTATGAAGCTTAAATAGTCATTAAATTCCACGTAAAAGGTGTGGCACACATGCGAGTCCATAGACTTGTATAGAAGAATGCGCGCACAGAACTTTGAAAAGAGTCCGATTTTTGATTGGCACACGGACAACGGTGGGAACCAAGAAGTGGGTAAGTATAATAAAATACATCACCCGGCTCCCTGTCACCTCCCTTTACAGCATTATAAGTTTGTTTTTTGTTGCTTTAGGCTAGTTTCAAAAAATGGTGTTCATAGTCTTGCAAGATTTGTGCTTGTCACAACGCCCAAATCTTGCACAATTTTCTCAGCCGTGTAAAAGCAGCCTTGGGCAAGTGACAGGTTCCTTTAAGTGTTCCTGTTATAGTTTCTTGTTTATGTCTATTACTTATACTCTGGCTATATTTATATTAGGCATCTAGTGCAACAATACATGTATTCATTGTATGCTTCATTCTTCGTTCTTGACTCTTACCTCGTAGTTGAGGGAACGACATCATTTTATCAGTTCTGTCTCGTATTACTATCCTTGAACAAGGCAAATAGATAGACATGACAACAGCCACAGCCATTAAGTAGACATGTATCTGTGTCGGAGACCCCTATTACACGGGTTGATAATCATAAAGATTCCCGCGACTCTGAATGATTATCATTCAGTATAAATGCATGCCCCGACTGAACGATGAACGATAGCACAGATATGTAAGGTTTGGTTGTTTTGAAATGAAGAGGTGTATACGAATGGATTTTTTTCGGCAGATTCCAAAAATGACCTTCAAAATTCTGTATTACGTTAGGTTTTTTCACAAATCATGAAAATATGAAAATTACAAAAAACTTAATTTTTTTAATGGCATTCATATACGACAACGTTTGCAACGTGTGAATTATTAATTGGCTTCTCCTTCGTCATTCAATGTATGCATGCAGAAAGCTGAATGGCGGGTCAGCCGTGTGAACAGGCAGTCAGTCATCTATGAACAACTGCCTGTTTACTATGATAGAGGGGGTGGGCTGGAACGATCTTGGATCCGCTGCATCTCCGATCATTAGCGATGATTGTTCCTGTGTAACAGCAGAAGAACAATTATCGCTGAGACGACTGTTGGACATCTCCGTAAAAGGGCCTTAAGAAGCTGAACATCTGAGACTGCGACATTTACTGTAGTACAATACAACCTTGTATTTTAGCATGCATGGGTAGTTTTTAGAGATGAGTGAGCGTACTTGGAAAAGCACTACTCGCTCGAGTAATTTGCTTTATCCGAGTATCGCTGTGCTCGGGTCTGAAGATTCGGGTGCCGCTGCGGCTGACAGGTGAGTCGCAGCGGGGAGCAGGGGAGAGTGGGCGGGAGAGAGGGAGAGAAAGATCTTACCTCCGTTCCTCCCCGCTCTCCCCTGCAGCTCCCCGCTCCGTGCCGGCACCCGAATCTTCAGACCCGAGCACAGCAATACTCGGATAAAGCAAATTACTCGAGCGAGTAGTGCTTTTCCGAGTACGCTCGCTCATCTCTAGTAGTTTGGGATTTTCAGTGATTCTTAACATGACATTAATAAAGGTTATATTTTACACCTCAGTATTCGTCACTGACCTTGTGCTTTTGGTGTTAACGTGGATAGATTGATTTTTGAAGGTTGGCTCCGTGATCCCTCATATCTGTTTTTTGTTTTATATTTTTATATTTTATATCTGTGCCTATAACATAGATGTAGGCAGCTTTGACATTACTGTATTTTTTATCAGTATTACTTTCTTTTTTTTTTTTCTCCCTAAGACTCAGCTAATGTTAATTTATGAGCCTATCAATATGGATATATAAAGTCCACTTAAAAAGTCTTAAAAAGTCAGGATGCTCTTCTTTCATCCAGTATGTGGATAGAAAACGCATATTAAAGTTTTGAGAGTCTTTAAATGGGTTGTCTGGTGCTGTAGTTAAAAATAAAGAAATTAATAAATAAATTATTGTCTCTTCAATCCCTCTCCAATCCAACACAGATGCTCTGGTGGCCGTGGTCTTATGAAATTCGATTAGAGGAGAAAGGGGTGATGAGAGATGACTGGGGTAATAAGAGATTACTCCACTTTTTTGTAACTCAACAGCAGCGTGCACAAATCCCATTTTACTTTAGTTACTATGTTATAGAAAGACTCTACATTGAAAGCATGTTACATTTCATAATACATATGTGTAACATGTGAAAAAAAATAATCTCTTATTATCCCAAATGGTCTCTCCAATTTATCACATGGGGTAATAAGAGACACGACAATCCCTCCCTATACAACATTATACACTGAGATCTGAGGGAAACAAGAAACAAGACACCTCTGACAGGACAATTGTACCAAGTTTAGTTTTGATATATTTATTAGAAGCAAAGTTACAAAAACTTGAAAACTGAATACAGACAGTTATGAGTCCACTTTGGGAAGGCCATTTTTTCTGGTAACTTTGGAGATGGAACATCAGTGTGAATAACAGTCTGAACAGATGCAACCACTCATGTCCAGGTCCTTTATCGCCCCGAGTCTGCAAGTTCTTCTCCTTCACAAATCCTGTCACAAGAGCGAGTACTTTGTTGTGCTAGTCCTTCGCAACAGCTCCCACACACTCACTGATATTCTGCCAAGCTATCTTCATCTTCCTCTGATAGCTCTCGTTTCTATCCTCCTCCAATATGTATTGGACTCTTTTCTTTATAGTTTGGGTGAAGACTTTGGTACATTGTGATGTTGAGCAGCTTCAGTAAGTGTTATTTCTCAACAAACATCTTAAACAGCAATGTTCATAGTGTCCATGCTCTACAGCTTATGTTTTTCTTGGCGTACCTCCTAGGTATCCGGAAGATGTTTACAAGCACTTAATGTGCAAGAAATAATGACAGATATAAAAATCTCTTATTACCCACATGTGACCCAAAAATGGGGAAATAAGAGACATGTGCACAGAATATACCCATGGCAGATAGCTTAGAAATTGTTCTTGGCTTTCTTTTTGCATGCATTTGCTATCATTTTAATAGCAATGTCATCCAGCTGCAGCGACTGGGTGCAATCTTATAGCATTTTCTGTAAAAAAAAACCAAAAAAAAACAACAAAAAACCTGCATTTTATTAAAAGTTCCATGTGTACTTCCATATTGGCCTGTGAATCTGCAAGTACTATATTTGTTATTGAGCGGAGGTTCTTGTATAAAAATGTGGAATTTCTGTCTTCTATTATCTCATTCTCTTATTACTCCACTGACCCCTATCCCTAGACAGCCTGTAATACTGGTAACTAGAGATGAGCGAGCATACTTGCTAAGGATAACTACTCAAGTGAGTAGTGCCTTAGTCGAGTATCTGCCCGCTCGTCTCTAAAGATTCGGCTGCCGGCGCCGGTGACTGGTGACTTGCGGCAGTGAGCAGGGGGGAGCGGGGCGAAGAGAGGGAGAGTGAGATCTCCCCTCCGTTCCTCCCTGCTCTCCCCCGCCGCCGGCACCCGAATCTTTAGAGACGAGCGGGCAGATACTCGACTAAGGCACGACTCGCTCGAGTAGTTAGCCTTAGCGAGTATACTCGCTCATCTCTACTGGTAACATATTGATGCATTATGAATAGAGTTGCCTCTTTTTACCAAACCATACCGCTGAAGTTAAAAAAAGGCTCGCGGATCAGGGGTGTAGTTTGCGGCATGGCTTAAAACATGATGTGATATTACCTCTTATAAAACTGATAACTGACTATTAGCATTCTGATGTTGTGGCACTATATTCTAGGACCCCTTGTATTAAGTTGCCAGTTGCCAATGCCTCCTGTATAGTGTTGCCAGCTGGCGATAGCCCAGTAATAGGGCACCAGCCACAAACCACCCCCATTTTGGGACAATAGCCCCTGATGCCTTCATAAAAATGCACAGACTGTTTGTGGGCTACTCATAACCTACTATAGTCAGGGGTGTACATAGAATTCATGTGCTCCATAGCAAAACTCTAAATTTGACCCCTTAAAAATGTTTATATTCTATAAGACAACTTATATAACATGTCAGGTTTGGATATAATGCAGTCAGCACAAAATGGCTTTCATGGCGCATCACTCCCTTGCCTCACATGTCACCGAGCACCACCATTCTGCATGCCATGCTCTTCTCCTCTTCATCGCTGGTACATGCTCCTGCACCTCTCTTAAACTTGTCTCCCTCTAATTCCTTTCCTGCAACCACTATATTATGCATCCACTCCTGAGGGTGGATGCCTAAATAATCGGTCTCCTTATTATTGTGACAAAACCCCAGTTCAGTGTATTCCCGTTGCCACCTCTGCTTGTTCTGTCTATCCTGACTTCTGGCTCCCTGACCTTGGCTCTGTGTTTTGGACTCAATTGCTTGGGGCCCGCGATGACCTTTGGCTTTGACCAAGTTTACACACCAGCCTGACTGTTTCTTGACTGTGCCCTGTTCAGACCCACAGGTTCCGTGCTTCAGCCCAGTGCAGCATCAGCAGCCATGCAGCAGGACTGTGAGTGATGGTTTGGGGACTTGGCAGCAAAGCCAGTATCCCACTTGGAAGGGTTACGCATGAAAACCAGGGTTCCATAGGTGCTACCACCTTAGCCCACAGCCAAACCATTGTGTGGCCAGGCAGCTCCACATTTGTCTGCGTGACAATTTGCTTAGACCATGGAACTTGCTAGCGCTACAAACACCATACTAAATTCAGCCACAGGATAAAGTTGCAGATTATTGCAACTTCCCTAGACTCCTTGGAAAATGCTCAGTCTGCACAGATTGCACTACTACTCAAGTGATTACACAGCTTGTTAATCAAGTTTTTACCTAGCTGGCTGTTCAGACTAGGTCTCACACTGCAGGTTTTGCTTAACTACCACTACTATCACATTTTGATGGAGATTTTAAGTCCTGCAAAAGATTTTTGAATCAGGGACAGATTAATTTTCAACTTCTATCTGCACAGTTCCTTGCTGACCACAGTGATATCTCATTTATAATTTGTTTTTTGAATGGCGATGCCTTAACCTAGGCTACACCATTATGGGAGCAAAAGAGTCACGTGGCCTCTGATTCTCAGACCTTCCTTCCACATCTTGTACTGTATTTAAACAGCCTGGCCGAGTTTCATCTGCTGCATCTGCTCTCCTGTGCCTACGTCAAGAGTCAAGGACGGTCGGCCAGTATGCCATACAATTTCGCACACTTGCTGCAGAACTAGAATGGAAGGACCAGGCACTCCAGGCAGCATTCTGGGAGGGGCTTTCTGGCATAATAAAAGAAAAGTTGGCTGGCAGAAGTCTACCCTTGTTCCTGGAGAACCTCAATGCTTTGGCCTCAAGAATGGATATTCGCTTCCGAGAATGCCTACTGAAAGTCTGTCATGAAAAAAGGAAAATTCATCTAGCTCCCAGTTTCTCTTGACCACTTTAGCCTCTTTCTGCTGTTTTTAATCCAGAATCCATAAAGGTAAAGAAACTCAAGCTTCTGTCTAAGAAAAGCCTGAGAAGGCGAATGCAAAATTAATGTTCAAACTGTCGTGAAATGGACTACAATGAACAGTGTCCAGCAATTAGTTGTACTGTGGTGACAAAGGGTACTTCTTGAGATTCTGCCAGAGAATCCTCGCCACCTGGGCTTGTGGGACAGGTTGTCCTAGGTGACACCGAGTCCTCTCCAAAAGTCCTGCTTCTCTGATCTGTGGTAACATACATATCTCTGTGGAAGCATGCTTAGATTCTGACTCTGCCGAAAACTTAATCCGTCAGGATCTCATGGTCAAGCAAAGGATATCTACACTGCACTTATAGAAGCCCAGTTCTGTAACTTCTATTGATGGGGAATTCATGTGTGATGTCATCAAGTGTGTCACCCGTTCCGCTGAATCTGCAAATTGGAGTTCTGCACAGAGAGATTTTTTTGCTGGTTCCACTCAGAATCATAAATTCTGTGTTGTTAGGACTTCTTTGGCTTCACTTGCATTCTCCAGTCATCAGCTGGTATACTGGGCAAATCTTACATTCGAGCACCCTTTGTTATATCCTGTATTCCTCTGTGATCGTCTGTCTACAACTGAAAAAGTTGGAACGCTGTATAAAATGTAAAGAAATGTAAAGAAAAAAGAATGCAATGATTTGAAAATCCTTTATAGCCATATTTTATTCACAATAGAACATGGAAAACATATTAGAAGGTGAAAGTGAGATGTTTTTCTATTGCATTTTAAAAAAATAACTCATTTAGAAATGATTGGCACATGGTTATATGAGATTTCCAAATCATTGCATTCTTTTTATTTATATTTATTTATATTTTCAAAGTGTGCCAACTTTTTTGGATTTGGCATTGTAAATGACATTGATTTTCTCATGTGATCTTCTTTCACACCACAAGCATGTTAAGACGGTTTTACAACTTGAAAAATGTCTGTCTCAACAATCGAGTTTGCCTTTCTTGGGATACATCACTTCAGCTCAAGTCCCAGCGATTTTTGAGGTTGGCAAATTATTATCGGCAGTTCATTCCTCATCTATCCTTTTTGACGGCTCCACTTTCCACCATTACTTGTCGTGGCGCGAACCCCCAAAATTGGTCATCCGAGGCTGAAGAGGTCTTTTCCAAACTAAAACAGATGTTTGCCAGTGCTCCTATTCTTCATCACCTAAACATTTCTAATGGACAGGTTGAATTTTATGTCCTCCCAACAGGATGATTGAGCCGAGTTATCCTACCTACAATAATCATGTCAATCTATACTCTGGGTCCATGCCATTTTTTGTGATCTATGCTCAAAGTCTTCGAGTGCTATTACCTGTTCCTTCCTGCATAGATGTACCAGCAGCAAGTCATTGTCACCAGGATTTCTTGAGGATTTGGGATCAGACTAAGTGCTCATTATCTCACGCAGATGACTTTATGGAGAAGGCAGCTGATAGGAAAAATCTTCTGAAATACTCTACTGGGGATCGAGTATGGTTGTGCCTGAAATCTGCCTGTTTCTTGAAAACACCCTGTTCAGATCCACAAGTACTGTGTCTCAGCCCAATACAGTGTCAGCAGCCACACAACCTGGACTATCTGTGTGTATAATGGCTTGGAGACCCTGCATCAAAGCCAATATTCTTCTTGGAGGGGCTAAGCATGAAAACCAAGGTTTCCCAGGTGCTGTTATTTCAGATAGCCTATAGCAAAACCAGTGTTTGACCAGGCGGATCCACATCCATCTGCCTAACAATAGTCAAATACCACTTCTACACAGTGATAGTGATTACAGTACAGTTACCTCCAGTTGTCACAGGTGATGTCTTCACTGGTTAGAGATATCCATGTTCTATTTTCTTGTCCAAGACCACCAAGAGGAGTAGCCATGATTCATCTCTGTACTGCATACCATCCTGCTGCTGCCCACCACCGAGTCTTTCTGCAACCGCCACTTAGTAACAGTGCTCTCCCCTATGAACCCCATTTAGCAACACTGCTCCCCTTTGTGGCCCCCACTTAGCAACAGTACTCCCACTCTGTGGCCCCTGCATAGTTGTAGTGCTCCCCTCTTTGGCCCCTTCTTCCTAATAGTCCCCCCTTGAGTAAACAGCCCCCACTCCTCCAGTAGAACAATGTCATTATTACTCACAGTGTCAGGACTGTGTCTACTCTGTCCCCGGGGAAGCGCACTCTCGATCGGCAAAGCTTAAGCTGACCTCCCCTCCCCGTACAGTGTGCCGAAGCCGGAGGAGGAGTATGCTTATGCGTTGCAGGCAGAAACTGCGCTGTCTAGCTACAGAGTAGACACAGTCCTGACAGTATGAGTACCAAAGACATCGCTCTACTGGAGGTGCAGGCCTCCAGATGTAATTATCGGCTGGGATGGCAGGATGGCAACCCTAAATATGATCAGTAAGGCATTCATAAAGTGGATCTGTGTGACATTTACAAATTCACTCTTCCTGAGGTTTGCTAGGTGCATGTACAGCATGTGAATTAGTGCAGATTGGACTGGAGCAGTTGCCAATGTGTTACAAGGTTATTTTTCTATGACAGTTAGAATATAAAAGAAGTGATTTGATTGGTTACTTTATAGCTAAAATTGCCATTATTTGTTTTTTTTTATCCATATAATACCGGCAGTATAAAATAGTCACCTCAACGCACCTTTGTTGCTGCTCGTACATTCTTTTCCCACGCACAATACTGTAAACCTGAGATCTACTAGTACAGCTTCTGTCTGTACATATCTTAGATTTGCAACATATTTTCTATGCAACCTCACAACTTGGACTGCTTTCATACAACATCCACTGTCATTAGCAACTGTCTTCTTTAGCTGAGTGATTAGTGGATGATAGCATTAACATGTTACTTAAAGGAGTTGCCTTACTTCTACCTGTTTTGCTGTAGGAAGCAGATAGCTCCATACATTGTGCAGTGGCCTGGGTTGGTACTGCAGGCGGAATACCTTTCACTTAAATAGGATTCAGCTAGCAGTACCAACCCAGGCCACTGCACAATGCATGGAGCTGTTCGCTTCCTGCAGCAAAACAGCTAGAAGTGGGACAACTCTTTTAATAGGAAATTCCATGGAATTTGGGTAGATGGACGTTTCTGAGTTTCAGTAGTCTAGATACTAACAATTTAACACTTATATTTCTTGTTTATCTACTCCATTGTCTGTTATTATTCTAAATCCATTGCACCCTGGGAAGAATGATTCTAGTTGCAATATCAAAGGCAGCATCATATCTCTCACCTGAATGCAACCAAATTAGTGAAGAGAGATATGTGAAAATTCAGTGCAAACAAAAACTGAATAGTTGCCATTGCATTGCCAAAGGACAGCGCTCCACTAACAATGGAATCTAGCCTTGTTGTCTTTACTAGTGCTTGAATTATAGTGTTTCTGCCTTTCCATTGTTTATCTTTATTTATTTCTAAGGGTGGTTACACTGGCGTATTTCCGTCCATTATTGCGCATGTAAAATGTATGCATGCAATGCACGAGGAATAGTATCCATTGATATGAATAGGTACATGCACATTTCCCTATTTTGCTAGCGCATTTCTTCTGCAGGAAAAAAAACACAGCATGCTCTACTTTGTGCAAATTTGCACACCCAAGGTCCCTATAGAAGTCTGTGACGGATGTGCAAATATGCGTGCTATATGCAAGGAGATGCACAATACACTGCACAATTCCACGGGAAGAAGAACACATCTGGAGTTCATTAGATGTAATAGCTGCGTAAATTGGGGCGTCGTTGTCTGTGTGCCCAAAAAGTACAGTACAGTATGCCGATTCGCATACAAAAAGCCTTGTTTCTGATGCTAAAAAGTTGCACGAAGGTCCGCACAAATGTACATATGCTTATGTGAAGAAACCACATGTTTTCAGTGGGGCTGGCGGCATCGCACCACTTGCTATGTACACGTGATGTGATGCGAGGTCTCCCATCGTTTTCAACTCCGCGATCCTCCACCACGGCTGACAGTCACAGCGGAGGAACGTGACTTCCCCAAAGTGATATAAGGTTGTTTTAACATAAAAACACCTCCCATCCGTCGGGGATTCACATGGAGGGGAGCGCAATATTGAGCCGTGATTTACAGCTCGATATTGCACTTGCCTGTGTGAAGTTAGCCTTAGGGCTCCCACACACTTGCGATTGCGTTTTTTGTTAACGCCATTGTCAATGGGACTTTCTATTGTTAAAAAACGCAACGCACGCAACTGTGTTTTTGGTGCATTGCGTTGCGTTTTCAACACATCGCAAGTGTGTGGGAGCCCTTATGGTCACTTCACACAGGCATTTGCACAATTGTACACACCTTAGCGCAGCGTATTTCCTGAGCTAATCTTTTTTGTACTTGTACCGACATATTTTACTGCACCTTTTGCGCCAGCAGGGCTTGTTTATTAGTGTGCGGCACACGAACATGCCCCAATTTAAATGGCTATTTAGCCTGATGAGTTCCAAATGTGTTGTTTTTCCAGTTGAATTGCGCATCTCCTTGCGCACTGCGCTTGCATTTGTACACTCTCCATAGACATTGGCAAAAGTAGAGCATGCAGCGGTTTTTTCTCGCAGCCAAAATACGCGCATAGGAAGAAACCCTTAGGCCTAATGTCCACTTGCACCCACGGATTCCACTGCTGAATCCTGCAGCAGAATCCATGCGTACCCGCGACCATGGATGTAAAAAGACAGTTTCTTACCTGTCCGGATCCAGCGCGGGTCTCCTCTGTACCGGCCGGATCTTCTTTCTTCAGCACGGTGGATGTATCCAGGCATGTCGGCCAACACGCCCGGTGCATGCGCAGTGCCTATTTTTATTTTTCGAATGTCCTGCTTTCCCGCAGATCTGTGGCACGTCCGCAGTGACAGCTGCGGCTGTGCTGCGGATCAGACAGCATGCTGCGATATCTTCCCGCGCGTGCGATCTCCACGCCAGGAAAAAAAACACATCCGCATGCTTTTAGCTGCTTTGGGGGCACGTCTCCCTATGGGTGGCTCTATTTGCGGATCTTGCAGGGCACCCACGCGGGTTCCGCAAATCAAATTCGCCCGTGGACATTGGGCCTTATATTCTCTGGGTATTGCGGGCACAAATTTTGCTTATGTAAATATGCCCGTGTGAATTTTTCCCTTAATATTCAATTTAAAATGTTAATTCTTAAAAACTACAAGTATTTCTTTTTATGGAAAAAAAATAAAAATCATGTAGCTAAATAATAGTGTTTTGGGGCACTTTTTAGGGCATTCAGGTTATTTTATTTGGAAAATGGCGTTCACACTAATACTAAGCACTAAGAAGAATAGTATGAACAGAACTCATTCTGTACGGAGAATACTTATTGTGGTTGTGCCGGTATTTCTCGCTAGTATGGGTAATACATCTGGGGTGTCCTCCAGGTTCATTCAATATTTAAATGTAGACTTGCTTTTCCTTTTTAGTGATTTGTCATCTACCTTGCATGAATGGAGGTCAATGTACGGCTCGAGACAAATGTCAATGTCCACCCAATTTTACCGGCAAGCTGTGCCATATACCAGTGCAGAACGGAAATGGACAAAGAGAGTACCAGCAAAATTCAATCAAAGCATCAGGATCCCACGTCATCCACTCTACCCACACTTTACCACTCACAGTAACAGGACAACAAGGCATTAAAAGTAAGTGCTTGTCTGCTGATTTAAAAATCTGATTGTAGATGTAGTTCTGACACATTAGATAAGCAAAAAATGTACACTTTAACCCCTTAGAAGGGCTTTCCAGGCAGCACCAGCTATTAGTGCTGGTGCTCCAACACCTGTGTAGTGGACAGCACTCGTAATTGTAGGCGCAGCTCTCATTCAAATCAATGGGACCCCAGCTATAATTACATTTTTGTGCAAAAATATTTTATTTTTTAAAAGTAGCACCGCACAAAAAAAAAAAACAATTTTGTAATCGTACCTTCCCATAAATCAAAGTTATCATGTCATTTTTGTTGCAGTGCATATACTATAAGAACAAGAACCCTCAAAGATGGCGGAATTGTGTTTTTTTCACTCTACTTAGAATTTTTTAAAGTTTTTCAGTACATTATATGGTACATTAAATAGCACCATTGAAAATACAACTCGTCCCACAAAAAACAAGCCCTCATACAGCTACATTAACCCCTTAGTGATGGAGCTTTTTGCTTTTTTCCATTTTTGTTTTTTCCTACTCCCTTTTAAAAAATCGTAGCTCCTTAATTTATCCATCGACGTCGCTGTATGTGGGCTTGTTTTTTGCGGGATGAGTTGTATTTTTCAATGGTACTATTTATTGTACCATATAATTTACTGAAAAACTTTTTAAAAATTCTTAGCGGAGAGAAATGGAAAAAAAACGACATTCCACCATCTTTCGGTGCGTCCTGTTCCTACGGCGCACAAACTGCAACAAAAACGACCTGATATTTTTAATCTATGGGTCAGTACGATTGCTACGATACCAAACTTGTATAGTATTTTTTTTGCTGTAGTACTTTAATTTTTTTTTTAAGATATTTAATTTTTTTCAATTATTTTCTGCGGTCATTTTGTGCGCAACAGCAGGATGTAGTTTTACGATAGGGCCGTCACTAAGGGGTTAATGGATAAATAAAATATGTATGATTTTTTGGAAGGTGGAATGGGGGAAAAAAAGTCTACGTCCTTAAGGGCTTAAACCGACCAAGTATGACTATTAAATGGGTTGTTTCAGGAAGATCACTGCAGATGTGGCTTTTCTCACGTCTAGACAGATAATTTTGACAAGGGAACTTTCCGATAACTTTACTTTTATGTTTCCCGTGCAGCAGCTTCGGTATTATGTTGTCTGCCAAAGAAGAAGCTGCTATTTACTAACGGCCCACAGCTCTGGCTTATAGAGGGAAGATGCTGAGCAGAGTTCCCCCCTCTATGATGTCCTTATTCTCTGACAAGGCCTGTAAACCTAAACAACTACAGGTTGTCTTAATGAACCAAGCTTTTTAAATAACATGTATATAGTTTTTTGAAAGCTTTTTCTGCAGTTTTGGCGAATGACTTTCTTTATGGCACTGATTGTTTTGCCACAGTTTTTGTCCCATTGGAGTCACTTGGACAAAGCTACAAAAAAAATGTAAGGGTTTTTCTAGGCAAATACTATTGATGACTAGGATAGGTCACCAATAGTTTTTTGGCTGGGGACTCTTTGTTGAGGACTATGACTGATCAGCTGATTGGTCGCCAGCTGTCAGCGCCACAACACACAGGAGTACGGAGCAGAAGCATTTACCTACGATCCCGCTGTAGTGACCGGCGCTCGAAATTGCAGGTGCAGCTGTCATTGATTTTAATAGTAGCTGCGCCTGCAATTACCAGCACCAGCCACTACACAGGGATCTGAGCTGACTGCTTCTGCTGTGTACTCCTCTGTGCTGTGGTGCTGACATTGGGCGCCCAATCAGCTAATTGGCCAGGGTAGTCCCCAGCCGATCAACTATTGATGACCTGTTCTGAGGATTGGTCATCAATAGTATTTGCCTGGTTTAAGTTTTTATGGTAGCTTTGTCCACGTGACACCAATGGGACAAAAACTGTGGCAACTTTTTTAACAAAGTGCAGCATAACAGAAAATGTGTTTTTCCAGCCATATTGTGTGAACAAGATAAAAAAGACTCACTACTATGTGGTCACTGCTGTACAACTACACACATAACGCTCCGATAATAGTAAGTGTGAACTTACTAATCCTGCAACTGGTGACTTGTTGGGAGTTTAGTTGTGATTGCCCTTGGGAAGTGAGCCTTACAATTCAGGTCCATGTTTAAATACTTCATATATTGTTTTTCGGGTCCATTTACAACGATTCATTGTTTAATTCATTTAATATAATATTTTATAGTTAGTGTTACAGTAATTATAGTGGATTAATCAGATGCCTGTTTGTTCCAGTTAATTATCCACCAAACATGGTTAACATCCATGTGAAACACCCACCGGAGGCTTCGGTTCAGTTCCACCAAGTATCCCGAGTTGAAAGTTCTTCGTCCACTCAGAAAAAAGACAGTCATGTGTCTTACCATGGTGTCCAGAAGCATCAGTTACCTCATGCTGTATACCCACATCAGCAGACTGTATCCCATGTATATCCAGTTTCAGCAAAAACCCAGCTTGGGCGATGCTTTCAAGAAACCACTAATACTCAGGTAAGCTTAACCTTTATTTCTTATAGCTCTGTATATTTATAGAATGTACAAAGAAACCTTTTTTAGACAACCCCCAAAATTGTGTTGAAAAGTGATTTTTTTAGGGGACTTAGTCTTCTCAAAGAAGATGGCCAGTCTACATAATATACTAGGTAACTGAAAGGTCATCACTGGAAATCTATTCTGGATAATGGGGTGGTGTCCTCAAGGAGGAGGTCTCTTGGAAAGGTAGAACTGATAGAATGAAACGCATTTAGCAGCAATGACACAGCATTCTAAAAAAGAATCCATTCACTGATGACTTACTTAGGATGTTGGGTCAGAGATCTCCAGAAGCTGATTCCTCTCGCCAATATGGAAATACATCAAGATTTCGGATACTGTACACGCCTGTATTTTTCGGAAAGTGTTTCCCTTCTTGGAAATTAAAACTTTGGGAAATTTCAAAGTTTGCATAATTAATTGATTCTTGATACCTTCCTGGCTAAAGTGTTCCAGAAATCACTAATGCGTTCAGCATCTGCCTCTTTTTTGTGAGTTTTGTTAAAAGTTCCCTTCCTCCTAGTTTACGGAGAAAATCACTGACTCTTTAGTTATTAGTCAAATCAATACATTTAAGACATACTTCCACTTGGAATGATTCAGAATGTAAAACAGCCATAGGAGGCTCAGACTCTTCTAGTTTTCTTTAAAACCATTGGCACACTGCAGTATAGATTTCTATTAACCTGTATGTAGTATAAACCAAACTATCTGGTGGGCACTGCTCTCAAAGGGCTGATGCTCCAATAATGTCAACTTCAAAAGAGATTAAGGGTCCTTTTAGATAAGCCATTTCTCTTTTGAATGAGCGAATGACGATATTGTTAGCTCGTTCACTCTTGTGCAGTCTGTTTAGACAGGCAGATACATTGTTGGCTTGTTCAAAGCAGCATCATTTAATCTTCCACATTTGGTGTATAAGCTAATGTAAAAGACTGGAGAAGCGCTGTTTAAACCAAACGATAAGCGAACGAGCATTATGGTTTTTATGCCTGCTTAAAATGAATGATGAGCGAAAAGTGAATGATTCTAATTCATCGTTGGCTCGCATTTAGCCCGAATGATTATCATTCAATTTTACTCGTTCAAACGATTTTTTGAAAGATAGTCGTTCCGTCTGAAAGCAGCCTAACTTTTATTTGTAAACATAAAAAAGAGGGCATCGCATTTCAACTTTGGAATGGAGGCATACCGGAATTAAAAGTTGGCTTGCCATTATTGGTATGCCAGTGCTTTGCGAGCTACAACCACCAGTAGGCATTTTCTGTAGATGCTGTTTGTTTTTACCCTGCAGCGTGACAAATCACAGATACTATACACTTCACACCTATACATCTACAAAAATGAAAACCCAACTACAATCATGCCCATCCAACTACAAAAATATCCATTTTTATCATAGATTTTCTCTAACATGAAGTAAAGATGACATTTAACAATGGCCCCATAGGCATTTTAACCAAATGTTTATTGCCGTACCCCAATTTTTTGCTCCATATAACACTATATAATGCTTTAAGATTTTGTAGGCATTTACGAAAGTATTAATCCCTACCCAAATCATTGCATGCATGGATCCCCTTCCCACATCCGAACATACATGAAGGGGATGGCGATCATGTATTGCACATAAGCTGTGTCCAATCCATCGCCTGCTGGAAGACAGTTGCATTTGACAGCTGCACTCAGGCACTAACAGCTGGAATCGGGCAAAACAACTGATACTGGCAATTTAACATATTCTGCAATCCTTATGAAACATTTTGTGTTCCCTAAGAGACTGGTTGAAGGCAATGCCATTTCCTTAAAATGTTTCATTTACATGTTCTTGCAGTATTTTGGTACACATTTTAATGAATCATTGGCATCAATGAACACTAGTGGAACCAAAATCCCAATAGTTACAACCCCTTTATCTCCTTTTGTTATGTAATACCAGACGTATGCTTTGCTGTATGTGCTGTAGGGTATCTCTATAATCTTCTGTGACATGTATTAAGCCACTGGGACAGCAGAAGGGAGGAGTAGTTACAGAAGTGCCTGGCACATGTAAAGACTGAGGTCATTCTAGTACAATGTTCTAAGTTGTTAAGCCAAGTTTTATGTCGAAGAAACTGTGATAAATCTCTCTGGAGACCGGAATAATTGTGCGCTTCGTGGAGTGCTGCTAGATTACCATAAGGGTAAAATGAAAATTTCCAAAGTATTTATTGGCATTTTCATCAGGTTTTCTCATTTGTAATTCATCCTTCTTAGAAAATCATGCTTTCCTGACGCTTTGTCATTCAAAGGACACTAATTTTTCCAACAACTTATGCTCATGTAATAGCCTATGTGTCTCGTCAATCTTGTAAATGAAGTTTGCAGCGGCTGCCATTAGGGGTCTCCCTTCCAGCTCATCTATAATACACTGCCTATTGTTAGGGATTGAGCTTCTGTAGTTACTGGGACACTGGGATGTTTTCTTAGTTGCTGGGGAGGAACTATATTCACAGGCTGCTCTCGTGTACTCTCCTGCTGTTACAGCATGTGTGTCTGCGTGTGTGTGTACATTATATTGGGTTTACTAACCATTTCACCTAAATTTCTTTGAATGCCTTACTTCTACAATCACCCTGGGAAAGCAGAGGGGCAAGCACTCAGATACTGCTTACCTGCTGATTTGATCAGAGACAGAGCAATGCAGCATGGGAAGTGAGGGAAAGGAAGTACACGACAGTGAATTACTGTCAAAATGGTAGGCATGACACAGCCCCCTGTCTGACGGTGGAGTGCAAACAGCAGGGTAGTAGAAAAATTGGGAAGACCAGCTTAAAATCAGAACTTACAAACATGAAACAGGGTGCAAAGAATAGCAAATGAGGGAGCAAGGAGAGCATGTTGTATTTTTCAGTGTTTTATGACCATTAGAATGTTTATGGTGAAATTTTCAATCAGTAAACATGCTGTGGGTGGTATTAGTTGGCTATTAAATGTACTCATAAAATATCCATATATGGTACATTTTCTATATCCAAGTGCAAACCATATATACGTAGGTAATTAGAGTATTCCTGCACGCACAGTAGATGTTTTATGTTATTACTTGAGGTCTCCTTCTGTGCTGGCGATCAGACTACATGAAAGACTTTAATCATTGAAAAGGGTAGAAGCTCAGTCACCAAGCATTGTTGTTGCAAAGGACCAGTTTCTTCCTTTTCTTCATTCCATTCATCTAAGGGTCTATATCCCTTATTATGTGATATTATTCTCATTTTCCTCTCGTCTCAATTTGTTAGTAATGATATTGTGCGTGGTTACTCCAGTTTATAGATCTTGTGAACTGTCAGATGATGTCATTGCTGGATTTGTAATTGCTCTAACGAGGGGACGCGCTCCAATTTTTCTATGCTCTGCTCTTCAGTAAAAAGACATTGAGAATCTACAGCACGTTCAGAGAAGAGTTATTGGGATGGTGAGCGGTCTGCAAATCATGTCCTATGAGGAACGGTTAAAGGATCTGGGAATGTTCAGCTTGCAAAAAAGAAGGCTGAGAGGAGACTTAATAGCTGTCTACAAATATCTGAAGGACTGTCACAGTGCAGAGGGATCAGCCCTATTCTCATTTGTGCAAGGAAAGACTAGAGGCAATGAAACTGGAAATGAGGAGGCATAGATTAGATATTAGACAGTTCGGGTGATCAATGAGTTGAACAGGTTGCCACTGGAGGTAGTGAGTTCTCCTTCAATAGAAGTCTTCGGATAGAGGCTGGACAGACATCTGGTTGGACCCGATGACACTGGAGGTTTTTTCCAACTCTACAATTCTATGATTTTATGATATAGCTGTGTTGATGAGGCTTCCATTGAAATAAATGGCATGTAGGGGACATTGTCAATGTTATCAATCAGTGGAATGTGTTTGATCATACATGCATTTATGATATCCTCTGTAATGTTACATTGGCAGGCTATAAGAGATATCTTTGTGGCTCTATCCTAATCAATCTTTACCATTTACCTGAATCACTTTGTCAAATGTAGTTATAACACAAGGAAAGGATACTAGTAGGTCAGATATTTCTTTGTAACTGATGAAAATCCTTTACTGAAGTTTTCTTTTCACTAAAGGAGGTTGAAAAGCATCCATCTTAAATATCTGGCATCACTCAAAAATGAACCATCAAATTCTAAACTTCCACACTGTCAGAAAAATGTAAAACAAAATCAGGTGTGGAACATGTTTCACACATTCCCTCTGTTACCATAATATGCAGGCATCAGTCCATAAAACAAAAAATACCCACCCAGCACATAGTAACGCAGACTGGAAAGACTTAAAGACTCATGGTTTGGCTTCATATAGTTTAAAAATAAATATACTGTCAAGAACCAGCATGGATCCATTTACTGTGCTAATGCTCTATCCCCTAAAGATCTGGGATAAGATCAATACCATGAAATATCATAGGATTAAAGATGTATCAAATACCAATACAAGTTAAATGCAGATATAGTTACTCTAATATAAGAAATATGGTTGGGTTTTAGTTGTGCTCAGAAGAATTCCTTGTACGAGCCAATACAAATCTTGATCTTTGACAGCTTCCTTCAAAAAATCTAAATCATTTAGACTTCGATCCTCAGAATAAAGCGAATGTGATATTCCGGTGCCTCTACAGGCATATTCACACCTTTTATCTTGATCTTACTATAGTTGTACTGAGCATAGAAATTGAAAGCGCTTAGAGCAACCTTATTCAAAGGTTATGTAGTCCTTGGGATATTTTGGCTGGAATCATGCAATTTTTTTTTAATTTTTTGCATAATTTGGGCTTTGATCACTAATTGAAATTTGAATTTGATTAAATTATTGTTAGGATTAAATTGACTTATGTATGCACCCGGAAATCCATACAGAATATTATGTGAATACGATGTGTCATTATCTCTTATTCAAATGCATATTAATACAACATTATTTCTACGAACTGATTAATTCACCAAAATGTAATTTTAAATCTCAGCTGAAAAATTAAAAAATGTTAATCTTTTAAAGGGGTTATAAAATTGTAATGTAAGCTGGTTCTCCGTGGGTTAAAACAACAAATCAGCTTATACTCTCCTCTCCTGACTCCCTACTGTACCCAGCATCACTGCTTCGGGTCTCCCTCATGATGTCATGTTTACAGGCTACTGCAGCCAGTGACAGAGCTCAGTACATGATTGCTGAGTTCTCTAATTAGCTGCAGCAGCCCGTGATATCCCATATACAGGTTGACTGCAGCCTGTAAACAAACATCAGGCACGGGGAGACACGCAGTGGTGCTGGAGATGCAGGGAGTTGGGAGAGGGGACTATAAGCTTAAGGGCTAGCGTGCACACTGCATTTCTGTCATCCTCCATTCCCAAAGTACCTTGCTTTATATCAAACATTTAACCCTAAGGTAGATGCCTAAACTTTGATTATCTTTGTACAGCTGAAGGTTTTACTTGTTTGTGCTGATTTCCTGGTTGACTCTGGCTTTACCCTGATTGTTCTGTATTCTCCACTCCTGATCTTGGCTTGCTTTATTGTCCATTCTTTTGACCAGTTTGTACCATGCTGAACCTATTGTGTATGCCATGACCTCTGGACTGTCTCTTGTGTTGAAGTTTAAGCTGCCTGCCTCGATCTGAGACTTCGTAGACTACATCCTGTTCACACACTCAGTTACTATAGTTGCATCAGCAGCCACATACTGTAACTAGGGCAGCTTCCAGTGTAATAGCCTGGGGACCATGCAGCGAAGCCCAGATTCCAACTGGTGGGGTGAAGACCAGAGTGCCTCAGGTGTCACCTCCAGATTTGTCTAAAGTCAAACCAGTGTGTAGCACAGTGGAGCCATATCCGCTGAATCAGACACAAGCTAAGTAGAAAAAAAAAGTTGAATTTGGATCCTGTGTGTCCCTTTTGTAACATGTATCAATGCAAGTGTCACCAGCTTCTTCTTGTTTTTTTACCACCAGAGATTGTTAATACAAGTGACTCAAAAGTTCAAACTATTGCTCCACTTTGTTCATGGTGAAGTCAGAAACTGCCCAAACCGTCCAGTAAGAACCCTGTCTACCTGCACCATACTACTAGAGGGAATTAAAGGGGTTGTCCCGCGGCGAAATCGAAAAAATTTTTTTTTCACTTACCCCCGCATTCTGCCCTGTTAAAAAGAAAGCATTGGTTAGTTTTTAAAAATAGCATTGCGCTTACCTGCATTAGCGTTCTGCAGCTTCTTCTTTTCTTCTTTTAAAGATGGCGCCGCTGGTCTTCTCCCACAGTGCACCGCGGGTCTTCTCCCATGGTGCACCGTGGATTTTCTTCTCCTTCCTTGCATTCCACTGCCGATACAGCCACCTAATTGGCTGATCGGCACCACGTGACGGAGGCGGAGCTACGATGATGACGCGGTGACCAGCTCTCCGGCACGAGCGGCCCCATTCACCAGGCAGAAGCACGGACTGCGCAAGTGCGTCTAAAAACGCCAGAAGACACCGAAATTAGACGGAGCCATGGAGACGGGGACGCTAGCACCGGAGGGGTAAGTGAATAACTTCTGTGTGGCTCATATTTAATGCACGATGTACATTACAAAGTGCATTAATATGGCCATACAGAAGTGTATAACCCCACTTGCTGCCGCGGGACAACCCCTTTAATACTTTAGGGATAAGTAATTGTAACATCTCCAGACAGAAAGAATTTCATACTATCTGCTAATCAGACTAACATAGTCCTTACTGGATCAAAACATCGTAGTTTGTAAGATAACTAAGTTTTTTGCTTCATTGAATTTTGAAGTAGCTTCTTGAACCAGTAGCACAATTCCTATTTTCCTATGGCTATTAACTTTTCTATTTAATTACACATTACATGTTAAGTCAGAGATCAAGGAGATGTAATCTGGTAGAGATCATGTTGGTAATGAAAGCTAGCTTTGTTTTAGATTCTTGACCAATCTCTGATGTGCATCACCAGGTGTGTAGTGATAAAACGGTGAAAGAACCTTTAAGTCTTTGACTCAGAATCCCAAACATTGGATCTAGATTTCATAATATTATTTCAAAGCCATCTACTGATAAAAAGTAGAAATAGACTACTCATTGAGCAACCATTCTCTAGTGATTTTTAAACCTATTACAGTATTAATTTAAGACATTTCTTAAAGAGTCTTATCCATTAACATAAGCCCATCAAGCACAAAACTACATACGGAGCGCAAATATGGGAACATGTTTACTTATTGTACTGATCTACCAGTTATTGCCCTTCAGTTCACCTTGGGAGGGCATTTTTTTCTTTTTTTCAAAAGAGAATATCTAGAGAGTCTGAGTCAGGGCAGGTGGCACACTTCATGAATATCAAGCCAGAGGTAAAATAGTGGAGCACAGGTTCAGCATAAACAAACAGGCCAGGGGTCAGGGCAGGCAGCAGACAGAAATGTAGTCAGTATATCAAGCCAGGGTCAGTATCACGCATGTGCCCTCCAGACCACTGACACTTCCCAAGCAGACACTACTAGCAGACGTCTGTAAAGGAAGCGGAGCCAGATGTGAGCCGCCAGGAGGGGTAAGCCAGTGGCTATGGCCGTAGGCTATAACAGCACTCTTTGGTTACAGATAATATGTTTGGTAAAAAGAATAATGATACAGTACGCAAAGTCCCACTTTGACTCGAAGGAATGCTGCCTTTCAATAGGTGGCACTGTGGAGGATTTATTCCATCTCCCTTATTTGCATATTACCCAGAGGAGCGTGCGTGGCCATTTGAGTCTCCTCACTTAGTTTATAGTATATAGTTGCTCTCCCTAAGGAGAAAAGAGCGTTTCTGACCACAGTACGCAATGATATGGTGAAACCACAGTTTACAAACCAGTAGACGTTGCTAGTGGTTTACCATAGGAGGCTTCAAATGCGTTGCCCAATTATAGAGATAAGAATCCTCTTTATCTCCTTCTTGGTCTGTTGTCTATGATCACTTTGGAGAAAGAAGGGGAAGCTAAATGTGATCAATGCTAGAGACTTGAGAGAAGAGTTACCCACTAGACACTGCATAAGAAATATTTGCCTTATTCTGCCGTAGAAAACCAAAGATGTCGATGTTAAAGGGAACCTGTCATCAGATTTTCTCCTCCTAAACTAACTACACCAATAAACAATACTTCAATGCACGTTTCCACAGTTATTTTCTTAGACAACCTAGGCAAAACATACCTTCCCAATGAGGCTTCTTATTTTTCCCAGGTCGTATGCAAATTACCAGAGAGCAGTCCGGTGGGTGGGCAACACCTTCTTTACTGACCTGTGTATCTCCCAAAAGATAGCCCCTCTGTGCTGCAGTGACGTGCAAACATCCTTCACATTACGTTCATGGCGAAGGAACTCTCGAGTGAGCTCCAGGACTGGCGCATGCGCAGTACATCTCTCAGAGTCGTGGACTGATTTATCAAAATGCACATCACTGCAGCATAAAAGGCAGTACTTTGGGAGATACACAGGCCAGCAAAGTCTGTCTGGTCCACCCATCGGACTGCTCTCTGGTATTTTGCATATGACGCTCTAAAAATAAAACCCCTCATTGTGCAATTATGCTTTCCCTAGGATATCTAAGGAAATAAGTGCATTGTGGTGTTGTTTTCACAGTTTAGATGGTAAAAACTGATGGCAGGTTACCTTTACCTAATTCATTGCCGTAAACCCCTAAACATATTGCCAATAACCCACTCTATACCCTAGACAGCAATTAATATTGGAGTTTACCCCTTTAATCCTCTAGACCACCAAGGATGCTCACATTGACAAATTTAACACCCTAAAGAAAGATAAGTACATTACAAATATCTGAACCTAGATCCACCCCATGATAGTGAGACAGGTGAGATGTCATCTAATAATAATAATAGTAGGGAATTGCTGTTCGCCATTCTTTTTACTACACTCTTTAAAATGGCTTCCCCTAGAATTCTTCTTTTAAGCTTAATGATTCTTTTGGCAGCGCACTGAGACTACATGCATGCTACCCTATAATTATTGCTATTCTCTTGGCTGACTAGTCTTCCAGGCAATTGTCATTCACACTACTAGAGCCTCGAAAATATTGTAGGAATGTCATGCTGTGGAACCAAAATGTGGATTTGGTATTGGTTTTGGAGCCTTTCTTGAAAATTGTACAATATGTGATTTATTTCCTGTTTACAGTCTGCTTGGCACAGTGATACCCAGCTGCACAAGCTCATTGTTCAGTTACCTCAGGCCTCCTCGCGCCGCAAAACTGATTTCTCTGGAATGTTCTCTGAGGTACACAAAATAGAATGAGGAAAGTAATTAAAAGGTCTCCTGTGGATCAGGCGGCTGCTGAGATCTGTACAGAAGCTGATTACATTCCGTAATGCTTATTCCATGCACAGTGCACAGGATACACACATGCACACAAAGTATCGGTAGAATGCGTTTTATAACACTATATTTTTTTTGGAAAGGTATTCTGAAGGTTGGGGGAGTTTTTGAAAATATATTCTAAAATGGATGAAACCCTTTTTTGCTTCCTATAGGCATTCTACTAGTGTTATTTAGTTGCTACTATACTTTTTAGTACTTGCTCATATTTTTAAGATTGTGATTGTTAGACGTTCTTTAATATAATTTTATTGTACAAGGAGCGGTGCAGAAATAGAAGAGGGCTTCTACTTGTCTGGCAGCCAGGATTCCATGAATCGAATGAGCCAGAGAAATTATATTTCCCCAATGTCAAGCCAGGACATATTATCTCCATGGTGCCCTACTCTGTTACTCCGGGGAACACACTTCAATTTTTAGTATGCTTCTTTGTAAAAGAGGAAAAGCTGTTAGTTTGTATGTATTTCATTTTAGCCTTCGTTGTTAAAAAAAAAACATACCACAGTCTGTATAGCAATTCTCATGAAGCTTCTGCTTAATTAATTACTTTCAATGTATTTAGTCATTTCTTAGAATTATTTTTTGTAACTCTCCAACAGTTACTGACTAATATAGATATAGGTTTAGGTTGGCTTCACATCTGCGTCAGCGGTTCCATTTTCTTGCTCCATTCGGAGAGCAGGAAAGGGGAATCCTCTGGCTGATTGGCTCCATCTTATGACAAAACCAAATAGACCCCCTTGACTATAATGGGGACCATTTGGTTTCCACTCAGCTGCCCGGCATTTTACTGGAAGAAAAAGTGTTGCATGCAGCACTTTTACTTCTAGTATCTTGTGCCAGATCTGCAATGGAACCTCCGAACTGAGGTTCCAGCACAGATGTGAAACCACCCATATCCATTTCTTGATACACTATCCTACCAAAAGTAACTGGACACCTGAGCAAAAAATCAAAAGTAGTATTCATTTTCATATGTAAATATTTAGTGGGGCTCCTTTGGCCCTAATGACCTTGGATGCACTCCATGTCATACTAGTCTACTAATGTCTAATACACTTCAGTTTGTATTTCTCTCCATTCATCCTGCAAATGTCTGGCGAGTTCTCTCAAACAAGATGCATCAGCAATGGTGCAAGGAGCATCAACATTGGACAGTTAAGCAATAGAAGTATGTTCTATGGAGTAATAAATCACGCTACTCCATCTTCAAATTAAATGGACATACCTGGGTGTGAGTGTGGAGGATTTGGGGGAATACCTTTTGCCTGAGTGTGTTGTGCTTACAGTTAAGTACGACAGACATTCTGTTATTCCGTGGCATGATTTTGGTCCTTAACTTGTAGTGGTAAGAACCATGAACACAGAGGTAGGTGTACCTTGACAGTCTAGATGATAATGTGTGACAATGTGGCAATACTCTGTGAATGGTCAGGCATACTTTCAACAAGACAATGCACCTGTTTTAAATTGGTTTAAGGATATGGATGTTCCAAGATTGTACTGACCTGCATAGACGCCTAATCTGAACCCTACTGAAGATCTTTGAGACAAACTTGTAGTTTTCTGGAAATATGAACAGCATCCATTTTCTTTTAAAGAACTCGCCAGACATTTGCAGGATGAATGGAGGGAAATACTAGCCGAAGTGTATCAGATGTTATTAGAAAGTATACCACAGAGAGTATCCAATTTCATTCAGGCCAAAGCGGCCCCCACTAACTATTGACATATGTAAATAAATGCTACTTTTGATTCTTGCTTAGATGTCAAATTATTTTTCGTAGGATAGTGTACTTCAGATGGAATCTTTATGCTCATTGCTTAAAGGTGGTTCTCCACTTTGGAGAATCCCTACTGATTAGAAGGATCAATTTACATTATTGTCGGTAACAGGTCCCTGTTTACATGAAGAGATGAGCCACCGATAAATGATCATTTTAATGTCCGCATAAGAGATGTGATGAACGACACACAAATGTTTCAACGTTTGTCAGTAAAATACAGTGCATATCAACACTAGACAATTTTCGAGAACGAATGTTCTTACAAACATCTGTGCACTTAGCATCAGCCTGAAGCATTACCTCCGCATCTGGCTACAATTAGCATGTATATATTGAGACACCTTGCCGGTTCACACCGACTCTTCTTACTTACATGCAAGTAATTATATTTGATTAAGACCTGGGGGATACATGGGTTATATAATTTACATCCCAGAGATCATCACTGTATAGGAAATAAAGTTTGGGCTCCCTACTAAGAATAGTCCGTTGCCCATAGCAACTCTGTGCAAACTCGGCCGTGATATTTCCCAGTTAGGGATATGAACATAGACATCATAAGACTCAAACTCTTTTTGAGCACGAACGGCCCCCTCCGTAACTGGCAATACATACCGATGAGAAGGGGGCGTTCAGGCAGCAATGTAGCCACTCCCATGCTGCCTCACTGACTTACCTCACTCCGTCCCCGCCCATAGTTACAGCCTCCTACTGACGACATCGCGCTGCCGTTCGCCCGGCCAATCGGGACGTACGGAGCGCGGTGACGTCACCCGGCAGTGCGGCGATGCGTTCCAGCGTTGAACGCGGAAGTATCACACTACTGAATGCGCTGCCTACGCAAGTAGCGCGGCGACTTCACCCGGCAGCGACGGATGCGTTCCAGCGTGGAACGCGGAAGTAACATACGAGAGTAGGTACGGCCGATCACGGCTCCCCATGTGACGATCGGCTAGGTGCTTTGCACATATCTGGAACAGCGCTATTGTCCGGACTTTAGTCCATACCAGAAAAGTGATCTGGTAAGTACAAAGATGAATGGGTTAATTTGCTATTCAACTAGATAAGTGGAACCCGCCCCAAAAGGGAACCCATTGGTTAATTGTGGACAGGCCCCCGGAAATGGGAGGAGCCACACCTCTATTTAATCCTTGCTGTGAGCTCTGGGACTTCATTGCCAGCCGCTCACCATCAGAGCCGCAGGCGCTATACTTTTTCTCCTCTTCTCCATCCGCTATATACCCCCCTCCCCCCCCCCCCCCTTACTACCAGGGCTGTGCAGCTCTGTCCGGCATTTGGGGCATTGCTGCCAACCCAATTAGGCGCATTGGTTTATTGATCCATCCCTGTTTTAGGGACCAAGTAACAGACAGTCCTTTACAGGCGGCAGGCTGTAATAGGACATTGGTCCAGTATTTGTGGGTGTGAACCAACAGATCTATCCCACTAGCCCTGTAGTATCTCTGGGCATGATACATACTGCGCCATAGGAGAGAATCGGTTTCCTAGGTTCCTCCGGGGGTTAGGGAATTGGTACATCCAACTCTCACTTTCTCGCCTCGAGACTCATATATGTTAACCGGTCTCGATGCATTGAAAAATGGTCTCAGACTAATACTTATAGGCTATCACTGGTCTCTTTGCGAACCTTTATAGCAAAGCGACTCCCTAAACTAAGTCTCTGAGCCAAGAGAGAGAGGGAAGTAGTAATAGGAGAACTCCATTTCTATCAGGGATATAGTCTTATTCCCTCTTAATCGAAAGGACTATCAACAAGGGTCTTATCTACTACGATAGGACTAATAGGGATAATCACGTAAATCCTAGGGCAACCCTTGGCCCTGCTCCTGAGGAACCGCCCCAGACAGAGGCGGAGAAACGCGTTGAGCAAGCAATTACCCTATTGAGCAAGCAAAATATCCTATTCTTTAAAAGTTGAAACACAGTAAAAAGTCATTATACGTTAAGACACTTTAAGCAGTCGCCCACGTTTGGAGCAATTACTTTATCTCTTAACGTCAATAGACGTAACATACATGAGCGACTGCTTAGCAATTTACTCTATTTGTCAACGGTGGATTACGCATAATAGTATCTGAGTGGGTGTTTACCATATAAACCAATTCTTCCAGTACTAACGCCGTAATACCCAAACCCTGAGTGACTATGGACTTCATACTGTGTAACACATACATCTGATTAAATACATGAATCCCTACTGTATTCAGATATATTGAAAGCGGCGACAAAAAATAAGGTCAGCTGGTTTCCAGCCTCTAATCATAAATGGAGGTACCCTGCTCTCCCTAACCGGAAACCTGATACATTCTGACCAACTTTTTGCTTCGTGACGTACCGCTACAAACCAGTGACCCAGTCCCCTAATATTGTCAATAGGGGTTAACCTGACTGGCTGTTAGAAGGGAATCGATACCCTCATATCATTTGATCACTGGGTCTTGTTATATGATCCATGTTGTTAGTCCACGTCTGTCTTTGTTTGTTATATGATTTATGTGGCCCCAATTTTAACTAGTTATTAATAAAAGTTATTCATTTTAATTTTAATCTATATCTGTGAAGGGTGCCTATACGACCATATAGATTTGGAATACCACTGTGATTTTTGAAGCATTACACTGTGCCCATTCAAATCAATGTATTGTCTGTGTAATACAGGACAGAAAAACTTCCTCCAGTGAGATAGATAATCTTTGCAACCGCTCCTTATTCTAGTCTAGAGATAAGGATCCTGAAAGAGAACTCCTTTCTACATACTCAGATTTCTATAAAAGGATGTATGAAAATGCCTTTTTTTACGGTAACTTGGACAACCCCTTCCAGCTGGTCAAACATGAGATAGCTGTTGACGGAGCAAGATGTAGAGACAGCTATTCCTCCCAACTCCACTGTAAGAATGCATTATTGGCCAAGCAACACGTTTTTTCCAATAAGGAGAGGGGAATATGTTCTGCCAGGCTCCTTTGGCAGCCACTTATCTCCTGTGGAGACAAGGGAATGGGCATGTTGAAATCCAACATGCCCAATTCTTTTCTCACTTACATTTGATGTTGCTGAAGTCAGGAGGCCCCCCTGACAGCCAATCCTGCTGAAATCAACTGATTTGGCCAACTTTTTTCTTAATATGTATAGACAGCTTTACAGCAACCATATGCCCAGATGTAGAAAGCGTATTTTGAGTGGTATTTGGCATCCCATATTGAAATCAGTCATAATGAGTGAGACTACAAGTTCAACAAAAAGTGGAGACTTTTTATGTCTCACAAAATGTGATCATGAACAAAGCAAAATAATTGTCTATCCTCTACCACATGGCCAACGAAGATGGCTTCAACCTTAGCAATGCCAATTCTAGTCAACGTGTTTGAAAGTTTCATGAAGAGCTTTTCATAAGTAAAGTCCATGACTTTAGTTGAAGTAAAGAGTATTTTTCAAGTACATAGGTGTTCACAATATAGAGTGAGCAGCACATCGACAAGGTTTAGAACTGCAGGACAGTAAGCCGTAGCTGGGACTGCTCAGTTTTCACAGAAAGACTACACAACTTTTTTACCAGTTACAGTTGGCTTAAAAACTCAAGCACATTGTGGAAAAAGATTACCGTGCACAAACAATTTAGTAGCACAGCATATCCCCTGATTATTATCTGGTATGTTATGATAGGTTAAACCAAAATGCTTGTGACCTTCTGGTTCCTAATTTTATTTTATAGTGTGGAAAGCCGCTCCCGGGACTTTCAAAGCAAGAAGATTGCTGTGGAACAGTGGGCACCTCATGGGGCTTAGGCAAATGTATGAAATGCCCAAAGAAAACTAGTAAGTATAGTATGTATGTAATCAATACAGAATGTTTTTAACTATTTTTGTACATTAGATCAAAAATGCTTAATCGGCAGTTTTCAGGACTAGATGTGAAGTTAGAAGTGTCTAGAAGTTATATGTTTCTCCATTTAAATTTTGGTACCGTGTTAGAAACTACAGCGGTATTGGGCATATTGAAATAAGTCATAATGAGGGAGTCTACAAGTTCAACAAAAAGGGGAGACTTTTTATGTCTCACAAAATGTGATCATGAACAAAGAAAAGCATTTGTTTGCCACATGGGCAACGAGGATGGCTTCAACCGTAGCAACCCCAATTCTAGTCAACATGTTTCATAAGTAAAGTCCATGGCTTTAGTTATTACCTGGTTTCTCTTACTAAAAACAATTACACTTTTAAAAATGCAAATACAGTAGATGATGGGAGAGATCTCTGTATTGTCCCCTGATATATCTATACATTGTTATCAGAGCATCCCCCTGTTACAGTACAGCCCTGGGTATAAATAGATGATGGGAGAGATCTCTGTATTGTCCCCTGATATATCTATACATTGTTATCAGAGTATCCCCCTGTTACAGCCCTGGGTATAAATAGATGTCTGGGAGAGATCTCTGTGTTGTCCCCTGATATATCTACACATAGTTAGTACAGCGCTCCTATGTTACAGTCCTGGGTATAAATAGATGATGGGAGAGATCTCTGTATTGTCCCCTGATATATCTATACATAGTTATCAGAGCATCCGCCTGTTACAGCCCTGGCTATAAATAGATGTCTGGGAGAGATCTCTGTGTTGTCCCCTGATATATCTACACATAGTTATCTGAGCATGCCCCTGTTACAGCCCTGGCTATAAATAGATGTCTGGGAGAGATCTCTGTGTTGTCCCCTGATATATCTACACATAGTTATTACAGCGCTCCTATGTTACAGATCTGGGTATAAATAGATGATGGGAGAGATCTCTGTATTGTCCACTGATATATTTATATAAAGTTATTAGAGCACCCCCTTGTTACAGTCCTGGATATAAATAGATGATGGGAGAGATCTCTGTATTGTCCCCTGATATTTTTATACATTGGTTTTATTGTGCCTCCGTTTTACAGTCCCAGGTATAAATAGATGTCTGGGAGAGATCTCTGTGTTGTCCCCTGGTATATGTACACATAGTTATTACAACGCTCCTATGTTACAGATCTGGGTATAAATAGATGATGGGAGAGATCTCTGTATTGTCCCCTGATATATTTATATAAAGTTATTACAGCACCCCCTTGTTAAGTCCTGGATATAAATAGATTATAGGAGAGATCTCTGTATTGTCCCCTGATATATTTATACATTGGTTTTATTGCGCCCCCGTTTTACAGTCCCGGGTATAAATAGATATCTGGGAGAGATCTCTGTGTTGTCCCCTGATATATCTACACATAGTTATTACAGCGCTCCTATGTTACAGTCCTGGGTATAAATTGATGATGGGAGAGATCTCTGTATTGTCCCCTGATATATTTACACATAGTTATTAGGGCATCCCCTTGTTACAGTCCCGGGTATAAATACAGTAGATGATGGGAGAGCTCTCTGTATTGTCCCCTGATATATTTATATATAGTTATTAGAGCACCCCCTTGTTACAGTCCCGGGTATAAATACAGTAGATGATGAGAGAGATCTCTGTATTGTTCCCCTGATATATTTATAAAAAAAAGAATCAGTGCAGATAAGTAATGTGGTGTATTTACAAAGTTCTTCAACTCTTTTTGTAGGTTGATTCTATATGTAGATCATAAAATGGTATGCGATTCCTTTAAAAATAGTTCACCTGTTTAGGATTTTTTCTCTTTTCCACTCTTCGTGTTACAAGATTAACATTTTTTACATCGAAACGTTCCTGAATCTTGAAGTGAGAGGAGGTGATGTTGACTGATGAACGCTGATTCATTTCATACTATAGGAACCCTGAGGATCTGACTCATCATGAATGTTCTCACTTTGGGCAAGAGAAATGAATCAACAATTTGACATTAAAGCGTATCTTTGCCCACTCGCGGTGAATCACGTCCAGCATGTGTGCCTGGGACGTACCTTCACAGCTCACTCTCCAACTTCTTTCAGACTTCCAATGCAAGTCAAGAGAATATAATACAATTATGCATCCCGACGCAGCTTTTGTTATTTTTGCACATTCCCTGCAGGTTCCCATTTTGTAAGTTTCCAGTCAGGACACAGCTAGTGCTTAGCAATAACCTGCCAGCAGTACAAGTCTCCACAGAGTACATGTCTTCTAGAATCAGAGGGCTTGGCATCAGAGAATGTGAAAGTGTTTCTGAAAGTCTTGAAGTTTACTGGAAAATCTATTCAGGCTAGTTTACAATAAAAAATGAAAGTTACTGTACAAACCTAGCAGACCGCGCAAGTAATGAGATTGTCTGCTCGTTGGTGCAAAAAGGGAATCAACATGACTCTACTTTTGTGAGCAGCATGTAAAAAATGTTTTTTATATTCCACTAGTTGGTAATTCTATACGACTTGTAAGGCAGACTATCGAGAAAAAGGGATTTACTGGAATTAGGTAACAAAGGATATTTGATGTCAAAGATACATTGTAGCTAAGGGCCCTTTTACACTGAACGATAATCATTCAGGTTCTCGCTGGACCGCGGGAATCTGAATGAGAATCGTTCATTGTAAGCGTTGGCAGGGACTGAGCTGCGAATGATAACTTGTTTGTCGTTCAGTTTCTGCAGCCATTAGGGCTTTTTCATATGTTCTTTTGCGTGAGTTTCAACCCAATGTATTTGCACTAATGTCAATGGGTTCACTTCATACACATTTCTGATTTTGTGTGTGTTAAAAAAACCGACCATGCTGTACTTTTGTGTGTAAAGATCCTTATAGAAGTCTATGGCGGAATGTGCAAACGTGCGCACAATATGCAAGGAGATGCGAAGAAGAATACATCTGGAACTCATTAGGATAAATAGTTATTTAAATCAGGACATGGTTGTGTCCTATGCACAAAAAAAACCACATCTTGTGCACGTAAAAAGTACAGTAAAATATGCAGAAACATGCAAAAAACAAACAAACTCATTCATGGCGCAAACACATTGGGTTGAGATGAGTGCAATTGTGTATGTGCCCGTGTGAAGCCACCCTTTATCCGCGGGCAAGGCAGGGTTTTTTGCATGTGGGACACAACTGCACACTGACTTAATTTGCTAATCCGTCTAATGAGTTCCAGCTATGCTCTTTTTCCAGCAGAATTGCACTGCTTTTCATGCATCTGGTTGCGCATTCTGCGTGGGTTGGCACATCAGCCATAGACTTCAAGGGGATCTTCGTTGCGCAAATGCACACAAAAGTATAGCATGCTGCAGGTTTTTTTTTTTGTGCACGTGAAATGTGCGCACAAAAGAGAGAGGTCTGAGCAAACCCATTGAAATCAAAGGACTCTATTTACTGCATATTGCATGTGTAAAGTTTACATGTGCAAAAACGCATGCAAATAAAGTCATGTGAAGGAGTCCTAAAAATCAGCAATCAATCTGCCCCAGTATGAGTATAGAAAAGTTTATTGGGGGTCTCCTATTAATGGTGTTTTTATTTCTTTGCAGCTTACTCATCGAATTCCCACTATATGGAGTGTCCTCAAGGTTACAAGCGTATAAATGCGACATTCTGCCAAGGTATGTCATGGGAAGACTCCATTATTGGAGTACAGTGATATAAAGGAATGAGGGTTATTTCATAAACTTGTATAAAGTGCCTAAAGGTGATTTCACATCTAAACTTGGGGTTCTGCTTTTCTGCTCCTTTCGGTGAGCAGAAAAGTAGAATCAATGTGGCTAAACAGCTGACATTAAATTTGTCCATTATAAGACCCCTTTTTCACGGTTTTCCCTCTGCAGACTACGTATCTAATAATCAGTTTTCACTGAGCTGGTGAGTGAAGAATACTGCTATGATGTCTTATACAATGCATATGGAGAAAACAGCAGTTTCTGCTCCATAGCTCTCTGCAGCACACACAAAAAATAATAGTACCATGGAGGACACTAAAGAAGGACTGAGCAGTGTAGCTGTGATTCCAGAAGATGTAACACAGTAATGGCCCTTTTGACACACAACGACAACTGCACGATTACCGTCATCACCAGCTTGTTTGTGCTCGTGTAGCCTGTTTAGACCGACAGATCATCGTTGAGGATCGTGAACTTTTTGTTCAGTTTTCCACATTCCTATGTGAAAGACTAAACAATCAGTATTTAAACACAACAAGAAATGAACAAGCCAACAATGATTTTTATAGCAGCTGAAACTGAATGACAAACGAGAAACTAACAATTCTCGTTTGCAGTTCAGTCATTGGCTCACAATTATACTTTAATCACTTACAAATAGCTACAGCAGCCTCATCTGTATGAGCATTTGCTTCTGTCTCCTTCCTCCTTTGTCAAAGGGGTATTCCAGTAAGATTACGTTACCCCTCATCAATGGGAAGGGGCATAACTAGCTCATCGTTGAGGGTTCAACTACTGAGACACTTACTGAACTAGAGAACAGGGTTTCAGTTGGCCCCCGAATTAACTGAGTGGATGTCATGTATGCACACAGCTGCTCCATTCAATTCAGTAACAGTGCTAGAGTTTGACAAGGGCTTGAACTCGGCTTAAACATACATAACCTCCTTCTTTTTAAAGAAACAGTGTATGAGAGCAGAAAGAACTTGTAGGTATGTTTAAAATGAATAAAATAATTAAAGAAATGTATAAACAAAATGCATGGGATTTTAATCATTAGCTGCCCTTTTGACCCCTGCTTGGCTGAGAGCTTTCCCAACAAATTTGTGTTTACCTCACCTCTTGCCCTGCTCTTGGTAGTTTTTGGAGCCAGCTGGTAACAGCAACTTAGTGGCTCAAACTCCTGACCAATGGAACCTTGTTGCTCGGGCAACATTGTGTCATATTACCTCCATTTAAAATTGGTCCCTACATGTCTTATTGAATTATGATTTATAATCCCATGTAATTTAAGGCATGCATTTTGTATGGTGTTTTCATATTTTTGTCCACCCCCTGTATATATATATATATATATATACACTACCGTTCAAAAGTTTGGGGTCACCCAAACAATTTTGTGTTTTCCATGAAAAGTAACACTTATTCACCACCATGCGTTGTGAAATGAATAGAAAATAGAGTCAAGACATTGACAAGGTTAGAAATAATGATTTGTATTTGAAATAACATTGTTTTTACATCAAACTTTGCTTTCGTCAAAGAATCCTCCTTTTGCAGCAATTACAGCATTGCACACCTTTGACATTCTAGCTGTTAATTTGTTGAGGTAAGCTTGTGAAATTGCACCCCACACTTCTAGAAGCATCTCCCACAAGTTGGATTGGTTGGATGGGCACTTCTGGCGTACCATACGGTCAAGCTGCTCCCACAACAGCTCAATGGGGTTCAGATCTGGTGACTGCGCTGGCCACTCCATTACCGATAGAATACCAGCTGCCTGCTTCTGCTGTAAATAGTTCTTGCACAATTTGGAGGTGTGTTTAGGGTCATTGTCCTGTTGTAGGATGAAATTGGTTCCAATCAAGCGCTGTCCACTGGGTATGGCATGGCGTTGCAAAATGGAGTGATAGCCTTCCTTATTCAGAATCCCTTTTACCCTGTACAAATCTCCCACCTTACCAGCACCAAAGCAACCCCAGACCATCACATTACCTCCACCATGCTTAACAGATGGCGTCAGGCATTCTTCCAGCATCTTTTCATTTGTTCTGCGTCTCACAAACGTTCTTCTTTGTGATCCAAACACCTCAAACATGGATTCATCCGTCCACAACACTTTTTTCCAGTCTTCCTCTGTCCAATGTCTGTGTTCTTTTGCCCATCTTAATCTTTTTCTTTTATTGGCCAGTCTCAGATATGGCTTTTTCTTTGCCACTCTGCCCTGAAGCCCAAAATCCCGCAGCCGCCTCTTCACTGTAGATGTTGACACTGGTGTTTTGCGGGTACTATTTAATGAAGATGCCAGTTGGGTACCTGTGAGGCGTCTGTTTCTCAAACTAGAGACTCTAATGTGCTTATCTTCTTACTTAGTTGTGCAATGCGGCCTCCCACTTCTTTTTCTACTCTGGTTAGAGCCTGTTTGTGCTGTCCTCTGAAGGGAGTAGTACACACCGTTGTAGGAAATCTTCAATTTCTTAGCAATTTCTCGCATGGAATAGCCTTCATTTCTAAGAACAAGAATAGACTGTCGAGTTTCAGATGAAAGTTCTCTTTTTCTGGCCATTTTGAGCGTTTAATTGACCCCACAAATGTGATGCTCCAGAAACTCAATCTGCTCACAGGAAGGTCAGTTTTGTAGCTTCTGTAACGAGCTAGACTGTTTTCAGATGTGTGAACATGATTGCACAAGGGTTTTCTAATCATCAATTAGCCTTCTGAGCCAATGAGCAAACACATTGCACCATTAGAACACTGGAGTGATAGTTGCTGGAAATGGGCCTCTATTCACCTTTGTAGATATTGCACAAAAAACCAGGCATTTGCAGCTAGAATAGTCATTTACCACATTAGCAATGTATAGAGTGCATTTGTTTAAAGTTAGGACCAGTTTAAAGTTATCTTCATTGAAAAGTACAGTGCTTTTCCTTCAAAAATAAGGACATTTCAATGTGACCCCAAACTTTTGAACGTTAGTGTATATATATTACGGTATATAGTAGGTGATATACCGGTGCGTTGCACTGCGATTTTATGAATATCAGTTCTGGAATATACAAAATGGGACACAAAAATGAGCCCCACACCGCACTCTTATGCAAGCTGTCCAAAGCTAAATCTGTGTTGCCCATAGCAACCAATCACAGCACAACTTTCATGTTACCTCAGCAGTATAGGAAATAACAACCAATCACAGTGCAGCTTTCATTTTACCTCAGCAGTATAGGAAATAACAACCAATCACAGCGCAGCTAAATTTTACCTCAACAGTAGAGGAAATAACAACCAATCACAGCGCAGCTTTTATTTTACCTCAGCAGTATAAAAAATAACCAACCACAGCACAGCTTATTTTACCTCAACTGTGCAAAAACAGAAAGCTGAGCTGTGATTGGTTACACAAAAATTGAAGGGAAACTGTTGAGTTTTCGATTCTTAATTACGCCAGTATTCGTCAGCTGGTGCTGAAGAACGCTTATGCAAAATTACAATCAAATCGGACCAGAACTATGGATTTGCATTTTATATTTAAAGATATAAAGGCCTATTAGGCACAACAATTATCGCTTAAAATTCACTCAAAAGCCATCTTCTGAGCAATAATCGTTGTGTCTAAATTGGCCTTAAAATGTTGGTTGTCAAAGGATTTCTGCTGATTTCAGTCTGTTATCTCTTCTGAATATAATAAAAAAAACCTTTTCTGTCAAACAGAAGAAACAAGCATGTATGGCCTCATATGGAAACCTATGTGGCCTTTGATGAATGTATTCAATATCTTCTAATGGAATAAACTGCTGCCCACATTGCTGGTTTCCTGAACTTTCAGTGATACAGCAGTGTTCAGTTTTAACAAGTGTTGTGTGCCTGTTCTGGCTCTTGCAAATGCTGAACGTGGTTGTTCAATAAATACTCATGACCTCATGCTATTACATGCATATTGTGCTAATATTTTGTTCATTACCATGAGCAGATTGACACAGCTGGTAATACTGTAGATCTGCAAATTATGGGTTATAGGAAAATGACCCGGGGATTCCCTTTTTGATTTTCTTTGAATTCCAGTGTCTTCTGTGCTCCCTCTGGCCTTGTCTGAGTGAAACATAGTGCATGGGTTTTGCCAAGAATTTTCCTTGCTAGACATATTTTCATATATCTATGCATTTTGGAACAACATTAGTATAAGGGATAGTCTGTACCTCGAGTCAATGAGCTAAGTTGTCACTGGTTGCCAAATTCTTTCTAAGACTTTTGAATATATCAAGTTTAACTGATGGGAAATTGTTACTTAATTACTGTAATTACTTAACAAGGTTCCCCAGTTTTACAATGCCTTTAAATTAGAAAAGTCAACTGAAAAATAAGGTGGGCCTAGGTTATCCTGCTGCTGGAATGCCCAGCAATCAGCTGTGATCAGCAGAGTAATCTGACTGCAAGTGTTCATTTCTCCTGCAGTGCCTCTATAGGCAAAATGAAGCATTACACAGTGTCCAGTGAAATAAAGGGACAGTTAGCTGTTCTCTTCTTTAGCTAATTAATGGAGGTCTGGAATGAAGCACCCCCATATGAACTCAGAATGCCCAGATTTACTGATGTGTTTGAATATGTGTTTTCTAGGCAGTACAATCAATGTAACAAGTGTTAACAGAACACAGGGTTTCGAATAGTATGTTTTTGTTTTCTTAACGGATAAGTAGAGTTTCAGCATGTGTGTTATAAACTTTGATTCTTTCCTCATTTGTGCTCACCGTTCAGATGCATTAATGTTTGAAGGGGTTTTCTGGTACTCCATTATTGATGATTTACAGGTCATCAATATCTGATATCTGATCTCTGGGGCCCACTGCATTGGACCCTCGCCAATTACCTGTTGGAAAAGTCCTGGAACTCAGGGAAGGCCAGTGTTGTTACGTATATTCTCCGCATGGCCTGAGAGTTGCTCAGTCCTATTTATGTGAAAAGTGTGCCTGGTATAGGGTGAACTTCCAAAACCAGAACAAATGGCCCAGGACCCAAAAGAATTACATTATAAGAAAAAAATCCAAAACCCTATGCCAAAGCCAACAATAACCCTATATTGAGTCCCATAAAATATAACTTTAATTGAAAACTAATAAAGTTTCACACTATCTATATGAGCCTTTAAAAGTCCGGAACCCCTGGTGTCCCAGTATATAGCACAATATAATATATTGTACGTAAGGCTGTATGTTGCCAGGCATCGTGTCTATAGCCTCGTTTCCCCTGAGAACTCCAGATCTCTGGCAGAACATGCTGAGAACTTTCTTTTAAATCAGATTCCCACATTGTGTTTTTGCCCTATCCGTTGCTCACTCCCTAACCCTATAGTGTCAGAGGGTGTAGCGGTAGTGGAGGGAGCAAAACCTCCCCTGATTTAATGCATACCTGTGGGTATTTATACCTAGAGGACACTTTTTCCTGACTATACAGTGCTATAAACTGGGCAGTAGGTGTTCTGGGTTTTTAATTACTCATACAGTGTGAAATGTTATTAGTCTTCAATAAAAGTTACTTTTTAGGGGACCACATATAGGGTTATTATTGCCTTTGGCATAGATTTTTGGTATAGAATGAAGAGGCCATGTCTCTCATCTGAATGTCGTAGCCTCTTTAAACAGCTGATCAGCAAGGGTCCTGAGTGGAGGATCCCGCCAATCAGATACGTATATACGACTTATCCTAAGGAAGGTCAAAAATATTAGAGTGCTGATAAACCCTGTTAATTTTTGACTTTGTTTTAGAAGGGTTTATAATTTAATGAGTTTTGCAAACTTCTCTGTGATAATTTGATAATCCAGATTATCTGATAACATTTTCTGCAAACTGCATATTTTGTCTATCAGCAGTACCAACATTTAAGCTGCTTAACAGAAGCAAAGATAATTGAATATCATTTATGAAATTTAGCAACTGAAGAGCCATGTCTGGACCACATGTGGTCATTTTACTTTAAAACCTCGTTGGAAACCCTTTTGCCATAGGGCGGTGATTATCATCATTTGTATGGAACGATACCATTGGGTATTGGGACACTGTGCTCCTACTTGTTTAGTGTTTTTCCAATCCCAAAAAACAAGCTGGCAAGCTTCATTTTCCTTAATTTCCTTCTATTTCCCTTCATTTCTTTCCATTTTGCTTCGTCTTTCATTTTTCTCCACTTTAATATATCATATCCATTCCAAATACCGGTAATTTAATTTTCTTGTTCCAAATTGTACCTAAGTATTAAAGACCATACAACATAGCGATGTAATCATTTTGGGTAAATCTATTTGACATCTTTTGGTGTCTTGCTTGTGTATTTTGAATCATGCTGTACTCTGCTAAAGGTACCAGTTTCTTAGGTCGGTTCTATATCTGTGTCAGAAGCTTAGGTCGGAGGTTTTGTCACAGATCCAGCGCTTTTCTCCTAAAGCCTGGCAGCTGGATGGAAAGCAGGCGGGCGACATTATAGTCAATGGGGTTCCTCCAGCGCTGATCAGTTCAATTCAGAGACGGAACCATTCGGCCGCTGTAATTCCCCTTTACTGCTCCCTGAATGGAGCAAGAAAGTGGAATCCCTTAACACAGATGCAAACTTCCCTTATCTCATTCACTACAATCTAGTTTTATCTCTAGAAATAGATTATTTCCATAAAGTGTTTTGCTCATGTGTACTGTGTTATATCCTTTTGCAGATATTAATGAATGCTACATGCAAGGCGTATGTCCTAACGGAGAATGTTTAAATACAATCGGCAGCTTTAGATGTACCTGTAAACAGGGGTTTGTTCCAGATCCTACATATTCTTCTTGTGTGGGTAAGTAGAGTTCCTGTAGTTTGCAAACACACCTCAAATGTGCACATTTATTGGAAAACCCTTTGGGAGCCTTGGTTTCAAGTTAGGGTTGCTAACTGAATTTTTCAAACATTTTCTGGGCAACATGTCCAAAAAATAACAAACTTTTTAATGGACATATTGGAAACCATAATGAATAATAAATGTTTATGTAATACATGTTTATAGCTCAATATACAGATATTAACTCTTTACCATCATTTACTGTGAGCTGCAAAATGCTGATAATTGCAATCACAATGACTTGTCTAAATACTACCAGCTTAACAAAAATAATCATGGACACATCTATTTTTTTCCCAAATACTGAAAAAATTCCCCTATTTTAGGGGCTACCCAGGAACTTAAAGGGGTTACTGTATCCCACCAAAATCAGTTATCTTGATCCATCGGATAAGTGATAAATGACTGATCACTCGTGGCTTCGCCTTTACAATTTCCAGAAACCACTAGAACATCGCACTCCATGTCCCTGTTAATCAATAGAATGAAGGTGTGCATGTGTGACCATTGCTGCATTAAATTCAATGAAGATAGTGAATAGAGCTTTGGTCACACATGTGCACTGCTACTCCATTTGCCTGGGGCACTCAATGCACTCCGGCTTTAAAAAATTCCTTGGGCCCCAGCACATGGACCTGCAGCATTCAGTCATTTATCACCTTTCTTGTGGATAGATGATTAATGATTTTGGTTTGGTTACTAGAGATGAGCGAGCACGCTCGGATAAAGCAGTTACTCGAGAGAGCATCGCTCTTCTCGAGTAACTGCTTACTGTTCACCCCCGCCCCCCCCCCGAGCCTGCTCGGACAAGTAACTGCTTTATCCGAGCGTGCTCGCTCATCTCTATTGGTTACCACATTATGGACAGTTTGGCAGACATGGGTTCATTATTTGTAATTGCATATACAATAAATATTCTAAAGGATTTTTCTCTCCTTGTCTGTCTTTTTTTATTTTTTTTCCCGCTACTTTTTGTTTAGGATTCATATTGGCAGCAGAATAAGTTGCAAGACACATGCAAAGCGTTCATCTTGCACACACTAATTTTTAGTAGTACCAAAGACAATGTAATTATTTGTCCCTATCCCTAATTTCTATTCATATTTTTTTAAAACAAAAGAAAGTGGCAGGGCCAACACACAGTAGCAAAAAGTCACACATTTTGGCACTCAAGATGCCATGCACCGAAACGTGATAGTTGTATGCCAGAAGCCTGGCATAAAGAGTTTAGTAAATGTGCTCCATTGTTTTTCCATGGCAGACACACGGAAGCTCTTCAGTGTGCAGGCCTGGCATTGGAGCGGATCATGTGTTTTCCTGCTCTCATAATTAAGAGTTGATTGGGTGAAATGGGATATTGTACTCACCTCTGGTCAATCCCCTGGTTCATTAAAAAATAATAAATAAATAATGGTAATTAAAAATATTCGATGTGTGTTTTCAGTTGTCTCAGAAGTGAACCACACATAACCTGTATAACCTGTCTATGAATGATATCTCGGCTAATAACTAATGAGCAATCATTGCACTGTGTAAAAGCAAATGGACTGTTGTTCGTACACTTTAATGACTTTTCTGAGCAGCTATCTGAATAATAGTTGCTCAGTGTAACAGTATCTTAAGGCTCTGTTCACTTCAATTTTTTGTCTTACATGGGAGGTATACCTCAGGAATATTCCCCAATGTATATCTCTGATGGAGACCCCTGAATATGCAACCATATATACATGAATAGCATACATTGGACATTAACTCCCATTGTAGAAAAATATACACCCCACTTGTTTGTTCTTATACATTGCAAATTAATTATAAAGGTGTGCTGGTCCAGTATATGCTAAAGGGACACTCTAGGCAACACTAGATGGGGGTCTTTGGATATGTTTGGCTGGTGCAGTAAAAACGATGTGCAAACTAAGATGTACTGCAGCAAAATTTAACTTGAGGCTTCACATGTTAGGAAAAAATTCAGTGCCACAGTGTATTTGCTCTTTCAATACTTTTTCAATTGCATTTGTTGTGTTGGGATAAGACAACAATAGCTTTTAAGTGTCTTAAGATACTTTGTCAAAGAAAGTTAGTAACATAGCAATATAGCATGTAAGGCCATAAAATAGACACATGTTCTCCAATTCATCCTATTATCCTTCACTGTTGATCCAGAGGAAGCCAAAAAAAGCCCAATGAGGTAGAAGCCAATTTTCCTCATTTTAGTGAAAAACTTCCTTTCCAACTCCAATCTGCCAATTGGAATAATCCTCGGATCACCGGCCTTTCTGAAGTAATTGGGGAATTTAACATGTAATATTGTTACACTCAAGAAAGACGTCCAGGCCCCTCTTATACAATTTTATCAAATTTGCCATCACCACATTCTCAGGCAGAAAGTTCCATAGTCTCACTGCTCTTACAGTAAAGAACCCCCTTCTGTGTTGCTGTAGAAACCTTCTTTCCTCTACACGTAGAGGACGCCCCTTTATTACAATCACAGTCCTGGGTATAAACAGATGATGGGAGAGATCTCTGTATTGTTCTCTGATATATTTATACATAGTTATTTGGTCGCCCCTCAGCTGTGTTTTTTCTAAACTAAATAATCCCAATTTTGATAACCTTTCTGGGTATTGTAGTCCACCCATTTCATTTATTTTTTTTAGTTGCCCACCTTTGTACCCGCTCAAGCTCTGATATGTCCTTCTTTAGTAGTGGTTCCCGAAAATGTCCTTAATGTTCCATGCGGGGTCTGACTAGTGACTTGTAAAGAGGAAAAACAATGCTCTCATCATGTGCCCCTAGACCTCTTTTGATGCACTCCATGGTTCTATTTGCCTTGGCAGCAGCTGCCTGACACTGTTTGCTCCAGGTAAGCTTACAGTTAACTAAGATCCCCAAGTCCTTTTCCATGTCAGTGTTTCCCAGTGGTTCCCCACTTAGTGTGTAATGGTGACATGTATTTTCTCTGCCCATGTGCATAACCTTACATTTATCTGTACTAAACCTCATCTGCCACTTTTCTGCCCAAGCCTCCAGCTTATCAAAACCAAGTTGCAACTGCATTCTGTCATCTCTTGTGTAAATTAATGTATATAGTTTTGTGTCATCTGCAAATATTGATAATTTACTGTGGAATCCTTTTACCAGGTCATTAATAAATATATTAAAAAGAATAGGGCCCAATACTGCCCCCTGTGGTACCCCACTAGTAATGGTGACCCATTTAGAGTATGTACCATTAATAACCACCCTCTAAAAAGTTTTAGAAACCCACATATTTTGTATCACCACATCTATAATGACCTGTACAATTAATTGAACACATTACTTATCCTGCATTCAAAAACTGTAACCACCACCCTCCATAAAAAACTGAGGCAGAATTACTTAGTTTGTTAATTTAGCCTCTTAAAAAAATCACAATTATAGTGATCAAAAAAGTCAATCTACCCCAATATGGTGCCAATTAAAACTACAACTCTGCACAAAAAAACTAGCCCCCACAAAAATTTGAATACAACAATGTAGAAAAAATGGTAACCCCCCCCCCCAAAAGGTTTTTATTGTACAAGTGGAAAAGACTAAAAATAAATAATAACTTTGCTATCGTAGTAATCGTGCCAGCCAGCATAAAAAAATGTATCATGTCATTTATGCTGCATGATTAACGCCATAAAAAGGGTACTAATAAAGGGGTTAGTAGGCATTCATTTCTCGAATATTGGCTTGGGGAGTAGTTTTTGTGTAACAGTTGCAGATACAATAACAGCATCATGGTGCTGGATTCCTCCCTACAGAAATAGGTCTTATACTTGTTATATGTAGCTCAATATTGGAGATACAAAGCAGGTTGCTAAACTAGGGATGTTTTTCCTGGAAGAGCGGCACATGATTAATGGTGTAAAGAGAAGTTATTTAGGTGGGTTTTATCACCAGCACATGCCTGAGACATCTGTTACGCCAAAATAAATCTTGTGCTGAAACTAGACAGAGGTCACATAATTAGTGGCTTGCAGTAGTCGTAGAACAGGGACAACACTTGGGGGCTCGAATAACTTATACATATCTATTTAGCTGTTTGGCTGATTTGATGGATGGCAGGTAATTTCAAAATACAGTACTAGGAGAGTAAAGTATATACTGGAAACATGTACAAGCTGAAAAATCCACCGAGCTGATTCCTAAAACTTAACTTTTATTACGACTCCTCAATAGAATATTAGAAACCTGCACCCTGGGCTTAAAGGTGAAGAACAGGCATACACAGGCTGTTATGGCAGCATTGAATGATATCAGCTATGCAGGCAAGGGGTTGTGGGAAAACAAATGATGATTAAAAGAAAAGAAAATGAAAATAATTTTGTTTGCTTACGTTTTTATTAATCTTTCAAGAGAAGCAGAAACAAGAACATGCGCGGTAATACACAACCAGATGAGATAGCACTAGAATAGGTTCAACATTTTCAAGAATGAAGACAACACTAGAATCCGAAGGAAAGCCTCCAGCACCACAATACTCAACAGTAACACTTCATATTTTAGTCCATCTTGTTTAAAAGCCGGTAAACGATACAAACATCATGGAGGAAACGCTTGTACGCATCAGAAAACTCTTTCTTCAGAGCGGAGTGTTCATAAAGTAATTTAACCCCTTAAGGACCACAGTGATTTGGTCCTAAAGAACTAGACACTTTTTAGGAATTTTACCCTTGTAGTGGCTTTACGTCCCTATTTTTTTTCCCTTTTAGCTACCAATTTTTTTTTCTGCATTGTTTCCCCATGACATATAGGGCTATTTCTTTATATCTTTTTTCACTGACTTTTTCTCCCATTTTTTAGTATTATTAAAAGTTATTTAGTCTTAGTAAAATGCTAAAAAATGTTTTTTTTGTTTATAGTTATTTTTAAAATTAGTATATAAAGGTAAAATATAGTACAGGAAGAGGTCCTTTTTGTTTTAGACGTTTTCATATAATAATAATCTTTATTTATATAGCGCTAACCTATTCCGCAGCGCTTAAAATACAGGGGAAATAAAACAAGACAACGGTTACATGAAGTAATCAATTGGTGGAAACAGTAGGGGTGAGGGGCCAACAAACTTACATACTACAGATAATGGGGTGATACAGAAGGTAAAGGGGCTGGAGATGTGCACGGTATGGTGAGGTGGAGAGTGAGGGATGCTATACACACAGACAATGGTCAGTCTGTATAGTGACGGAATCGGTATGACTGCAGGTGTCGGTTGATTACGGCTAGCAGGGATTGCAGTCAGTAGGTTAGGGAGCATGTTATCAGGTGGAGTACAGAGGGGTTTGGTTTAGGGGATATGGTATGCCTCCCTGAACACGTGCGTAATTAGAGCACGCCTGCAGTTTAGTGTGTCAGTGATTGCCTGGATATTTTTGGTAGCTCGTTCCAGAGGACTTGGTGCTGCTCTTGAGAAGTCTTGGATGCGGGAATGAGAGGTTCGAATTAAAGGAGCAATCAGTCTGATTTCATTAGCAGAGCAAAGGGCCCAGGCTGGCTGGTGGATTGAGATGAGGGAAGCAATGTAGGGCGGCACTGTGCTGTGGAGGGCTTTGTGGATGAAGGTAGTGAGTTTAAATTGTATTCTGTATTTAACGGGCAGCCAGTGCAGTGACCGGCACAGGGCAGAGGCGTCCGAGTAGCGGCTAGACAGGAAGATGAGCCTGGCTGCCGCATTGAGGATAGATTGGAGAGGGTAGAGTCTGGCATGGGGAGGCCTATCAGCAGCGAGTTGCAATATATATATAATTTGTATAGTTTTCGATTACGGTGTGCGACGGTTTTGGTTTGCGTCGGTGGTTGGTCTTTTTCTTTTTTATGTATATATACTTTATTCTGAAATTTATTTAAATTATTTTGTAACAATTTTTTTTAACATCAATGTCCTCCATGACATCATATAAGACCTGTGTATGTCTATTTTTTTTCACACTTTTCCACTGTGGTTGAGGCATCCATAGGAGCTGCAGCTACAGGGCAAACCTTCCCCCTGTAGTGACAGTAGTCACAAAGAGAGCTGATAAGCATCTGCTAAGACCCTGCAGCTCTGCTGTGGAAGTTGGTATCCAGCAATCAAGTGATCTCTGGGTCGAATAGTGGGCATAACACTTCTGCTTCTCCCTGCACTACACAGTGCTCATTGAGTGCTATGTAACCTGTTAAGGAGAAGGCAGAAGTGGTTAAAAACTGCTTCTCCATTCTCCTCCAGGTCTTCTGCTGTAATTAGCAGCCAAGGACCCAGCCTGCTCCTGCTACACTGCAGAAGCAGGAGCTTTAGGCCCCCTGCACACAGGCGGAAGTTCCCTGGCAGGATTTCCCGCAGAATTTCCGTCCGTAGAAGCTGTCATAGGATTGCGTTAGAAAACGAAATCCTAGGCAGACGGCCGCGATTTGTCTGCGCGAAATCATGCGCAGAAAACAAATCGCGGCACACTCTATCTCTGTGCGGGGCTCACAACCCAGCCACCGACTCCGCTCTGCGCCGGCTGCCCGGCAGCCGGCACATCAAAGAGCTAGGCCTGTGGGAGCAGGTGAGTGCCGCGCTGGTATCTGCAGGAGATCCAGCTGCGAGAATTTTCGCAGCGGGACCCGACCCGGCCGTCTGCAGGTGGCCTTAATCCTGCGCCGTACTTTTGCTATCTGCCAAGATTAAAGTTACCGTAAATTTACTGCACTTGGTCTTTAAAGGGCTTAATAGAAAAGGAAGAATTATCACATGGTCAGGGAAGCGGAAGTGCCCGTCACATTGATTTGATTGCTGATGCAATGGGATTGGCTGATGTCCATGTGATGGGATTTTATTTTTCTATTTAAATCACTTTGTATACATTCATGATACACTATGCGCAAAGACGTTTTCAAAGCACATAAGCATTTCTTTCATGCAGTTTGCAACATGTCACAGCTTTTACCCCCTTAAGGACCAAGCACCATAGTAAAAATACAGCATGGCATTAAATCTCCTGCAATCTAGGAGGAGCAGGTTGGGTTCTCTGCGGTCTTCTGCCTGCTATTTTACAGGCTACATAGTGTTCAATGAGTGTTATGCAGAGAATGTGAGGAGCGGAAGTGCCATTTCCTTCATGGGAAATCACCAATGACCCCTGGCATGTCAAAGCTGCAGAGTCTTAGCTGCCCTAGATCTCACAATGACTACTCTCACTATAGGGTATGTTTCCTCTGTAACTGAGTCTCCTATGGATGCCAAAAATTACAGTGGAAAACTGTGAAATAAATAAGAAAAGACAGTGTGACTGACCCCCAGAAGTCTTATATGATGTCATGGGGGACATAGATGTTTTTAAAAAAAGCAGAAAGCGGTGTAGGTTGCCTTCAACAGCATGCGTTAGGGCAGGTTATCCCGGTGGTAAACCTTCTGACTCAAGGGGAAAACATTACCAATGACAATATATCATATTACATACTAAATTAAACTGTAGAAAATCAATAGTTCTGACAACAGTATTGCATGTACAACATATAAGGTGAGAGGACATTCCTGTACAACCTTTCAAGCCTACCCTGTATACATTTTGGCTCTGTGTTCTTCACCCTAAGAGCATTGGTCTAGTAGAGAATTGCATCAGTGTTCCTGTGGGAATGTGCTTCCTTAGATGGCCACAATGTCTACTACTAAGGTAGTTCCACCATGTATTTATTAATACTTTTTTTTCCAGATTGAGTTGGCTTAGGATCTTCCGTCTCATACCTAAATTCTCTCTAAACCAACATTTTTGTTTCTTTAAATAATATTGACTTTTTTCACATCATTGTCCATGCTTACACTCTGGGAGAGGTTTATAGATGACTTAAGAATGACACAACAAAAACAAAAAAGTAGGACATGAAGAAATATTTACCTTTTCCTAATAGTATAACTGCATTTAAGCATTTTTATAGGTGTACTAAAACCATATGTTTATTTAGTCTTTTTATTTCCACAAAAAGTTGGACCAGAAAGATGTCTTTTACAGTGTAATAAGGCCAGACAGGCTTCAGCCACACTTTTCTGTTTCATGAAGTGAGACTGGCAGTTTGCCTTTGCCCTTTCTCTTGTAGCCCCATGCCAAGCTGATCGCTCACTGACCATGAGCAGAATTATGTGCTGTAGACTCCCTTCGCTTTCCTGAACAATAATTTAAATAGTCTTTGGAGAAATTAAATGATCTGGCAGAAGAGAGGGAAGGTAAAATATGACCACTTAGCAGGCAGCTGATATCATGCCAATAAACAAGACGGGAGAACTATGTCATTTATTTTCCTATCTTCAAATAAATGATTATGGCATAGAAGATATTTTTTTATTCTGGAAACTGGACTTAAGCCACAAGTAAAAAACTTGTACCGCCTAGCGTCAAAACAAACTAATTTGGCCCCATAACACATTTATAATGGTCATATTTATAATTTGTTTACTTGGAAAATGTTCATTTAATTACACTGGGACAACTTTACTTATGCACCTTCTGGAAACTACCAGTCAAATGGTTTAATTTGCTGGCAATAATTGGTTAAGTGCACAGCTCCTCAGCAGGATGTCATAGAGGAAGGGCTTTATTTTGGGACCCTCCTCTGTTAGGCCTTGCTCAGGCAAGCGGTTTTTTTGTGCACAAATAGCCGCACAAAAAGAGCGCTGCTCGCATGTGGAAAATTTGCGTGAACGAAGCTAAAGGCACAATCTACATCTGTGCATAATTTGCTTGTTCACATGATTCATGGTGCGTGCTGTGTGTTAATCCAGCTCCCATAGGAGTCAATGGGAACTCCTGCGCAAAATGCACCAAAGATAGGTAAGGTCCTATCTTTTCTCGCAGCACGCACCTCAGATGTGTGCATTGTAGCCACGCGTGTCCTATCTTTCGCAGGTGTGAGTATTTTGCGCATCTAAAAATTGTCCATATGAACGCTTCAATAGGAAACCGTTGGTTCTAATAGACGTGTTATTTTAGCGCGGCTATTGGTGCGCAAAAAACCGCTCATCTGAACGAGGGTGCTTTTAGATAGAATGTATTGTTCAAATGAGCGAAAGTGTATAATAATCGTTTGGTCTAAACTCAAGGCAATGACCGAATGACAAATGATCATTGACTTTTCGTCCGTTGTTCATTTTGTGCAGGCATAAAAACCATTGTTGACTCGTTCACCAATTGTTCGGCTTAAACTGCGCTCATTCAGTCCTTCTCAGCCACAAATGTTAAAGACTGAATAATTCTCGTTTGAACGAGCCAACGATGTAAATGCCTGTTTAAACAGCCTGCACGAGCCAGCTAGCGGTAACGTCACTTGCTCATTCAAATGGGTCGTCTAAAAGGATCCTGTGTGACCGACCCGGTATTACTCTATAAAGTAAAGTCTGGCTGACCAGAACTTACCCTCTACTGGACTTGTTTTTCCACTTGTAGTCGAATGCATGGAGTCAAAGGCACTGCAAATCATTTCAGCCGGTGCCAATCTTTATATGTTCACGTGAGCCTTACAAAACTTTATCATTCAATTGGCCAGCCTAAGATGCCTGATTCTCTTTTTTGTATTGCATCATCAGCTGAGTGAATTACATCATCATCTGGTATTTGAGGTTCCAGAATAAACTAATAGTACTACTAACTGTACTGTAAACTAGGAAAATGAAGTATTGGGATAGTTTTGCTTTTGACTTCAGTTTAATTTCTTGTATTTTATTTCTTTTGTGTTAATAAAACTTCTCTTCTTTCTTCAGTTGAAAATCTTTTGATATCTGAGGAGAAAGGTGCATGTTACCGCCTAGTCAGTACTGGGAAGCAATGCATGCTACCGCTGTCTGTTCATCTCACTAGGCAGCTCTGCTGTTGCAGTGTAGGCAAAGCTTGGGGACCCAACTGCGAAACGTGCCCCGTTCTTGGAACACGTAAGTATACTCTAATTCAATATGGGTTAACAGGGTTTTGGGGGTCTTTGATATTGATGACCTTTACTTAAGATATGTTATTAATATCATATCAGTGAGGGTCCAACTCTATCAATCAGCTGTTTGAAATGACCGTGACTTTCATACACAATAGTTTCTATAGAGGCCTCCTCCTGCCTTGGAGGTCCAAATTTGCCTGTAGGCCTTAAAGGGGTTGTACGGAATTTTACTATTACTATTTACTATTCCTCAGGATAGTTGATCGGCTGGCGTCCTCCGCTCAGGACCCTTGCTGATCCGTTGATTGCCAGGCTCAATGTCAGTGCAGATTGTGCTGTCAACATTGCAGTGGCTTGATTTGGTACTACAGGCACAGCTCCTATAAAATTAAATAGTTGGTATATGTTAGTAACTGAAGACATATGATGCATGATGTGACATTGTACTTGAATGTCTGTAGATTTGTTCTTCTACAGCATAAGGCGAGATAGCGAATATAAATTCTCAGCTCTTTACTAGTGGTAAGGCTCCAGTGATTTCCTGCCAAATATTTGGCTTCATTATAAATAATTGTCTAAGGGTCATCTGTTATATCTTTCTGGTTTTCGAGCTGTTGGCAAAACATGACCTAAGGGCTACTGTTCTCTATAAAATAACACTGACGGTCTTTCAATGCATCGCTCAACAGATGAACATTATCTCAGCAGTTTCCTTTAGGAAGTGACTTGTTTACAACTGTTGTTTTTGGTGGGTTTTAAGTGTGTATGAAGATGGGGATGTATTTATTTCGCTCTACATTGAACTTGATATAAGGGTTGATATTTTCCATAGCCGTGGAGTTCGGTGGACAGCGTTACATGATAATTATGTTTGCATAGCTTGCACTTAGTGAAGCAATTGAAGAAACGTATTGTAGGTACTTTTAGTTGTGTTGCTGCTTGTGGAAAACTTTTATTATACTTTGGGGATGTTCTTTCCAGATTAGTTTTACAGATTTAAGGCCTTAGTCAGACGGGCGTTTTTTTGCGCGATTTGCGCATGCGCATGCGTCCGGCGATTTTTTTTAAAACCATTGCTTTGCAATGGTATCGGACACATGAGCGCTTTTTATGCGCTCGTCCGATAAATTATAGAACAGAAATCGCAGATCGCACCTATCTGCGATCTGCGATTCCTGTTCTCTTCTCTATATGCGCTCAATGGGGCCGGCGGCAGCAGCGCCGACCCCATTGAGAACATATAGAAGACAAATCATTCTTCTCTGCCACAGCTGTAACAGCTGTGGCAGAGAAGAACGATGTTTGCCCATTGAATTCAATGGAGCCGGCAATCCAGCCGGCTCCATTGAAAGCAATGCGCTGCCGGCGTGCGCGGAATGAATTGTCGGGAAGGGCATGAATTCATGAATGGGTGTGAGTCAGACCTGCCTCTGATTGGCTCAGCGCTGAGCCAATCAGGGGGCAGGTCTGACTCACACCCCCTTCACACCCACTGCAGGCCGACCGCGCGGAACTCCGGCTGCCGGGAGCAGGTGAGTATATATATATTTTTCATTTTAACACTTTTCTGGATGAATTGCAGGGAAGGGCTTATATATTTAAGCCCTTCCCGACAATTCATCCCACACTCGCCCGCAGCGCATTGCTTTCAATGGAGCCAGCTGTATTGCCGGCTCCATTGAATGCAATGCGCTGGACAGCTCCGGCCCGTTTCTAATGAAACGCGGCTAGGAACAGATTTTCGGGCGATTTTCGGGCACCGGTCACGCGATTTGCGGATGCGCATCCGTCATGCGATCCGCAAATCGCGTGAAAAAACGCCCGTCTGACTAAGGCCTTATACAGTGAAGCTTTGTCATACCAGAGGGGTCGAATTCATTGTGGATCCATGAGACAAGTATTGATGGCGATTCACTAAGCTTACTGATTCCTCACATTGGAGAGCAAATTAGGATTTCCAGCAAGAGAGTCCAACGACCTGTAGCAATCCATCATAACTTGGATGTAATCTAGTTTGTAATTTGCCTTTTACCCTATGTTTTCCATTTGTGGGCATTTAACCCTTTCTAATCCAATTTCCCTGCCACCCGCACACTCCCCAGCTCTTATTTTTTTGGGGTGGGAAAGCACGTTGTGGATTCCTTGGAATTACTCAGCAGAAACTCAAAAAGATAAACATCAAGATGATTTTATTAACAATTTTTTCACTATTAACAATTTTCAATTCAGTGTTGGCCCTCCGCCAACATTAAGATTTCCCTGCATAGCTCCAATGTCAAAGGCTGTTCTGCAAATGTATGCTACAGTATACAAGACAGTTCTGTCCTGCATACTGTAACATACATACGCAGAACAGCCTCCAACATCGGAGCGCTGTCCTGCAAACCGTTACATGCATATGCAGAACAGCTTCCCAAACCAGAGCACTGTCTTGCATACTGTAACCTACATATGCAGAACAGCTTCTGACATTGGAGCACTGTCCTGAAAACTGTTACATACATATGCAGAACAGCCTCTGACATTGGAGCGCTGTCCTGCATACTGTAATATACATATGCAGAACAGCCTCCCACACCGGAGCACTGTCCTGTATACTGTAATATACATATGCAGAACAGCCTCCCACACCGGAGCACTGTCCTGTATACTGTAATATACATATGCAGAACAGCCTCTGACACCGGAGCTCTGTCTTGCACACTGTAACATACATATGCAGAACAGCATCTGACATTGGAGCGCTCTCCTACAAACTATAATATACATATACAGAACAGCCTCCAACATCGGAGCGCTATCTTGCATACTGTAACATACATATGCAGAACAGCCTCTGACACTGGAGCACTGTCCTACAAACTGTTACATGCATATGCAGAACGGCCTCCAACATCGGAGTGCTGTCCTCTATACAGTAACATACATATGGTGAATAACCTCTGACATCAGAGCCTGTTCTGCATACTGTTAGAAACATTTGTTTGACCCCGTCCGACATCGAAGTTATGCAAGGAAATCCTAATGTCAGATGAGGGCCGACACTGGATTAGAAAGGGTTAATGTTCTTATAAGAACAATATTTTTAAGGTTTCCAAGTAGGAGCAGCATGTGGTGTTTTTTAGACTACCACTGCATACTAGTGTGTATCAGGTAGTCAGAGAAGTAGTTCAGCCATCTTTGTTTTCTCAGGGCCAGAGGGTTCCTTTAAGCTAAGTCTGTATTTACTAATAAAAGTTTACTTTACATGTTTCTTAAAAATATTTTAAAAAGGCCTTTACCTGCAGTGTTTTTGTAGTACTGAGCAGTCGGTAGGGGAGTAATGTTGCATGCACAAGGGTTGTGGGAATATTATTTCCTCTGTATGAGAAACAGTGATCAGTAATCAGTTTATAAGATCTGCCTTTTTTTTCTACTTTTAAGCGGCTTTCAAGCAAATCTGCCCTGGTGGTATGGGATACACAGTTCCAGTACTCCGAGGTCCACGTCCTCCAAAAACCTATACGGTGCAGCCTCCAGTCAGAACCACACTTCAACCAATTATAACAAGGGAAGAACCTATAGAAGCTCTATCAGTTTCACAAGGAAATGATGCCGAACTGAATGGAAGAGACGGTATGTGATCAGCTTTAATAAAGTAGTTTACTATCTGCATGTTGGTGTGTAAGCTCAATGGATCACCAAGTTCACTCCAAGACATTGAATTCTGTTCCATACTGGCCTGCAACCAGCTTTAGTTTGTTTAACAGTGGACAGTTCACATTCACAATGTACAACAAAAACAAATACTGCCCATCTGCCATTATCGAAACACAGGCGCATCTTACCTTGTCATGCCAGACAGGTACCAAAGACCTTGGCATTTCCTGTCTTCCGACGCCTTGTGACATTGTAGGGAGGACTTACCTCTCTAGTAAATAGCTAATTGTTCTCATGACTCAGCACAACTGCTGAAAACACCCTTTCCCTTCTGACAGCTTTTCTTCATTTTAACTCCCCATTCCCCATGGCACAAACAATGCAGAAGAGATAAACTTATGGAATATGTTAAGCCTCCCTAAAAAGGTGTGTTTTTAGGGCACTCTTAGAATTGTGGGCATTGAGAATTAACCTGATTGTCTGGGGTAGCGCATTCCAGAGAATTGGTCCAGCTTGGGAAATAATGGGCTGAGATGGAAACACATCTTTAAGGATATATTACCATGTGGCAGATGTGTTGCAGAAACTTTGAAAATCATTTCTATAGATCAATGTGATGTAGTTTCTGCAGCATGCAATGGAGTTTACGAACCCAATTCAGATGATCATAGGATCATTCAGTTGAGTACTATATTGACCTGTACCTCCAAGAGAGATAGGACTTCCATGTGACTCGGAGCTAATCATAATGTTGGGAGAATGTTTTTGACTGTTGCGATCCACATCCATATAGCAAGTTCTATCAAAATGTTTATTGTATTTTTTATGGATAAATGTGTGACCAAATGAATGAATATATACATGGGTATTTGAAACCAACCGCTCCACAATTGAAGCTTTGATGTAAATTCCTTGAGCTCATAAAACGCTTCTATTAAAAGGCTACAGTCTCTTAATTTTTTTTTAGATTTGTGAGTATGGATGAAACATTCTTCCTGTGTCATTATGAAATATGTGCCACATCATGTCTCTTAGTGTGTTCACGATGGATGTTCATTCCATCATTGTGGTCAATAGGAAATGTGTAATATTTTAACATGTTTTTCTTTTTTCTAATTTTTTTAGATGCTACCAGAGCTACAGATCGGGTAAAGTAGTCTTTTTTTAATCTCGCATTACCATAATTCATATCTATTTGCATGTTAAATTTATATTACCCCAAGTCTCATTATTAAACGTGGGCCAGCCCTATTCTTGAGCTCTAGCACTACTTGTCCATTCCTAAAATGGTCTGCTCATCAGAACAGTATTCAGATTAGATTAGCATATATTACTGTAGGCCTAAAGGTAATCACCATCTCTCTTGTTTCTGTGCTGCACGTCTTACAGTGTTGGGCCACTTGGCCAGTGCCATTCTTCAGTAAGTACCCACCAATTATCACTCAGTATGTTGTTCTCATAATGTTAGTTATACTATAACTGATGACAAAGAGAGATTATTATAGAATTGGAAACACTCACAACACAAACGGGTGATTTATTAGTTAATGTGGTCCATGTTTTGTAGGATACCTTGATATCTTGTTAAAGGCCTCCATACACATTAGGCGCAATTTCTTTTTTTTTTTAATAATCTTTTATTGATAAAATATACAATTGCCACTATTTCAGCTAGATCGGATGACTTGAATGTGTATGGGCCCCTCTCAACTTTCTCTAAATGTTGAGGGTCTTTTTGTACCCAGGACTGTGACTGTAACAAGGGGGCGCCCTCTATGTCAAGAAGAAAGAATTTTTGTACACAGACATAGAAAGGGGTTCTTTACTGTAAAAGCAGTCAGACTATGGAACTCTCTGCCCGAGGACGTGGCAATGGCGAATTCGATAAATAAGAGGGCTTGGACACCTTTCTTGAATGTTATAATGTTACATGTTATAGTTACTGATTACTTCATAAGGGTTTTTGATCCGGGGATTATTCTGATTGCCAGATTGGAGTCAGGAAATAATTTTTTCCCTTAAATTAGGAAAATTGTCTTTTGTCTTATGGGGCTTTTTTTGCCTTCCTCTGGATCAACATGGGGTGGGAGGGCAGGCTGAGCTGGATGGACTAAGGTCTTTTTTCGGCCTAACATTCTATATTATTGTGAAATAGAATTGGACACATTTAATTTCAACGCTTGAGTCTTTTGTTTCTCCTGGAGATAAGATACTGCCAGATCTGTCTGGCTGAAGCTTTCTCTACAGAATACATGAACCTTTGGCCAAACTGAGCATTAATGTGTTGGGGGAGTCAGGAGAAATTCCCCCAACAGCTACTGTTGGTGTATGGGGGCCTTTAGGAGGACCTGCCACTAATAAAATCTGTGGAGTTAGCTGCATAACTTTGCAGCTTTGGCTCCAGCGACTCTATCCCCATTTTTCTTTTTCTAGCCGCCTTCCTTTACCCAGGACGAGCTTTAGTTAGGTTTGGTCCCTGGTGCTGTCAATCAACTCCAAAGTCACCCATTAAGAGTGAGCGGTGGAGACCACTCATTTGACACCTTGATAATGCCATGTGTCGAAAATAAGAAGAATTGATCTGGGCAAAGTAAAGAGTATGGAGGAATAAAAGGTGCATGATACACAGTGGTGGGATGGCTACAGAGTTATGTAGCTAGGCCTGCTAATTTTATCCTGTCATAGGTCTTCTTTAAGGCAGCACATTCAATGAAATATAAGGCCTCCTTATAAGCATTTGCAATGAATGGTTTGTGTATCATCATGATGCCCCTATAATGTCTACAGGATTTAGGGGGAAATATATTTAGCCCCATTTTAAAAATATCATTAGAAGCTCTTGTTTTTATAGAAATGCTTGGGGAAAAAACTACCACTTTTCAGTATACCTTGCCTTTTATGTGCTTTATAAACTTTTGTGTCTTCATTTGTACTTATTTAGAACTTAGATGATCGAGGACAGCTTCAAGTTTCACCTGGAATTTCCACAATCAAATTAGATCCTCCATATCCAGGTAGAAATTATATGTTCTATCATATGTATATACAGTTGCAATCAAAATTATTCAATCCTCATTGCAAATTAGGTTATTTGCCAAATTTACAAAATTGTTTCCTTTTACGACTTACCATTCCAAGTAGCATCTCTTGTTCCAGAGAATTTGCCCACTTAATTCCCCCCCCCAACATAAAATGTCACTTTTAATGACTACTGCAGTCTCAGAATTATTCATCCCCTTCATGACAAGCATCTTTAGTACTTAGTAGATCACCTTTTGCTGTTCTGACTTGCCGCAAATGGGATACAGAGCTAGACTTCATCTTCTGACAGCGTTCGTGAAGATTTTTAGCCTACTCACTAATATTCTTGGGTTTGCAGCCTGTAACCACTCTCTTCAAATCCCACCAAAGATTTTCTATGGGGTTCAAGGTAGAGGACAGTGACGGCCTCTCCAAACGTCTTCTGAAACCAAGCTTTGGTGGACTTTGAGGTATACTTAGGATCATAGTCCTGTTGGAAGATCTAATGATGCCCAAGCTTCAGCTTTCTTACCGAAGGCATGATGTGTTCTTCTAGGATTTCCTGATACTTGATTGAATCCATCTTGTTATTCACACGCTACAGATTTTTGTTGTTTGTTGTGTTGAGCTATTTAAATTGTTCTTGTTTGATTGCTTTATATGCAAACAGCTAAAAGTTTGTAAATTGGCAAATAAACTTAATTTACAATGGGTGTTGAATAATTTTGATTGCAACTGTAGGCATGGGGAAGCCTATTAGGTGTTACTGCAATGATAACAGCCAGTAGGACCAAAGATACAGCTTAAGTTTTGCTAAAATGGAGACTATAAAAAGGCAAATTGATAAAAAGTGATATTTCAGTGCGTTCTGCCACAATTATAATTAACTTTTGTACAGGGGGTGGTCAAAAATATGGAAACACCGTACAAAATGCATGGCTTAAGTTATATTGAAATATGATTTATAATCTCATAAGACATGTAGATACCGATTTTAAGTGCAGGTAATATGACACAGATACTGCCGGGCAGAAGTGAACATCTGCCAGAGCAACAAGCTTCCATTGGTCAGGGGTTTGAGCCAGGGCAAGAGGTAAAGTAAACACAAATTTGGCAGGAAAGCTCTCAGCCAAGCAGCGGTCAAAAAGGCAGTTAATGATTAAAATCCAATGCATTTCGTACAGTGTTTCCATGTTTTTGTCCACCCCCTGTATGTATTTTCATATCTCTTAGGTTATATATTGCAAATTTCATTTTATTATAGAAATGCTCTCTATGGGAATGTCAGTCTGAGCCGTATAATGAAACTATAGCATAAAGATAATTATGACCATAAAGTTAGGCTGCGTTTACATGTGCGTTGGAACCTCCGGTCGGAGGATTCATCGCAGATTTGGCACAATATACCGGAAGAAATGGAGCTGCATGCAGGACTTTTATTTCTGGTAAAATGTTGGAAAGCTGAGTGGAAACCGAACAGACCCTATTATAGTCAATCGGGTCTGTTCTGCGATGTTTGGTTCCATTATAAAACGGACCTATTCGAACAGGGGATTTCCCTTTCCTACTCCCAGAACGAAGCAGGAAAACGGAACCCCCTACGCAAATGAGAAAGCAGCCTTATATCATTACAATCTAATATTCTCAGTTATATTGTAACAAAAGTCTCTGCTTGTTAAAGGGCCTAATTCTCTTTGCAGATAGAGTGCCACTCTTGCCCATTAGCTATGAATGGTATTGCCACTTAGATCCAGTCACTTGACTTCACAGTCTGATGGCTGATTTTACGCTTAGCCAATACCAGAGATGATATTTCGAGGTGACGCACCCAGGCACAACTATAATTGATAACCACAGTCCTGTATGTAATGAGCATGTTGTCCATTGATCGCAGTAATAAACTCTAATTCTTGCTTTGAAAAATGTAATCTTAGGTATGATGAAAACTTTAAAATGTGTTTTTTGCATTGTAGCTGTTGTTGAAAAATCATCTCCACCCGTACCTGTAGAAATAGCCCCCGATGTGTCCAAGTCGAGTGAAAGTCAAGTTATTGCCCCTACTCAAGTTACAGGTACATTTTGAATGTTACATTCACTTACATTTAGAGCTGCAGAGACTGTATAAGGGTGACTACGCACTAGCGTTTTTTTTTCACTGCGAAATTCGCAGCGTTTTTTTTTTCTGCAGGGGTCTATGGGACTTGTAATGTTAAAATCGCGATCGCGCAAAATCGCGATTTACCGCGATATCGCGATTTTGCACGATCGCGAATTTAGCTTTACATGTCCCATAGCCCAAAGACCCCTGCAGAAAAAAAAATGCTGCGAATTTCACAGTAAAAAAAACGCTAGTGGGTAGGCACCCTAAGGGTGTATTCACACGTGACTTCCGTCCGATATGGATGGAGCTCCTGCATGTTAATAACAAATGGATCTCAATGAGTTTATTCACATGAGTGTTTCTTCTTCTTTTTAAAATTGCAAATGCAATGTGATTCTTTCCGGTGAAAATTATTGAAAGCACTTGCGTTTTCTTTTTTCGTGCGTGAAAAACGCAGGTACATAAATGCGATGCATTTTTTTTAAAAGCAAAAATGCATGAAACTTGCATCCAGACCCACAATTTTATAAGCGCGATATGCCCATGTGATTGCACCCTAAATGCAACTCACCTATTTGTGTATGCCTATAAGAAATGTGCTACTCCTATAAAGGTATAGAAGTGTCGTACTCCACCAATGCTTCTAGTGTAGATGACCTCTACGTATGAAATCCGATGAAGAATGCCAAAAAAAAGTTATTTTAGATTTACAAGAAAAGCATCACAAAAAAGCCCTGTATTCCTGCTTATGAAACGGAGGTACAGGAGATGCCCCATACACCGCTGTGGGAGCCCTGTAATAGCTCTGTGCAAAATGGAGCTGTATTGCTTTGTGCATGAGCCCTTGAAATATTCTTATCTTCTTAAAGGGTTTGTCCCACTTCTATCTTTTTTTTAGACAGCTCTATACATTGTACAGTGGTCTGGAATGGTATTGCAGGCTTAGTCCTATTGAAGCGAATTGGACTTGGCTTGCAGTACCAACTCAGACCACTGCACAATATACGGAGCTGTTTGATAAAAGCAAGTAGTGGAAAAACCCCTTTAATACCAAAAACATTTCTGTCTATCTCATTCAAGTATCCTTCCATAAAACTGCTAACACAATGGCAACAATGAGCTTCTGCTGTCACTTCAGGAGTGGCAAGGTTACAAGTACCAAACTGCCAGCTGTGCTCTTACCTTAGTTTTATGGATAGAATATGAAAAAAGTCATGAAATTAATAATTATAGTCTTTCTTTATGTGGCACCAACATATATTGCAGCACTTTACAAATCAGAGGGCGCATGTATAAAGAAAATCGGACAATGAGGGGTATTAATACATCATGCAAGAAGAATAAGGGCCCTTCCCACAAGAGCTTACAATCATATTTCCTATTTCCCTGTATATGTGATATTCTAGAACTCATCCATATCAATATATGTTACCTGTGGAGACACTACCAAAACAAAGAACAAGAACTACAACTGGATAAGTGACAAAACTGATCGGTAGGAATTTCTCCGCTGAGATCCCGGTTCCGTGGGCCCCTCCTCCTCACTGTATGCACCCTGCTTTATTCACACGGGTGTATATTGCTTTTGTTTTCACACCCGACTGATATCCGCAACCATCTGAGGCATTGCTTTCCAATGTATTTGTTCACTTGGGCGAATATACGGCACATAAAAACGTTGCACCGTGAAAAATGAAATATACGCAACTGAAATACGCATCAGCGAATATAGAGTGGGTAAAAAGATAGTTCTGGTTCTATCCTTTGACCAATATATGCCAGCAGCTACCATAGACTCCTATGGGAGCTGGAAAAAAAAGGGAGGAGGAGGCACTTTAGCAGTGTCCAATACTGCGAAAAGCTTACAGGTGCCTCTATACAGGCATTGGAAGTCATTCCAAGGATTTATACCGAACAAGGGCTTTCAGGGGTGTGACGTATTTTTGTGCTAAAACCGTCTCACCCTGTCGTGTGAATGGATGAGAAAAGGCTAATTAAGCACAGGACTTGATCGTGGAAAATCGTCCATTTTTGCGAATTTATAGCTCGGATGAGAGAATGCAAAAATGCATACGCTCGTGGCGAAAGAGCCCACAGCCGAGGAGATGGCGGGGTAGATAAGGCCTTGTCACAGGGCTCTACCATCTCGTCCCCTGAGGGAAGCACGGGACCTGTCCAAGTTACTAGTGGGGGAGTTTCACAGGGAAGACCCAGTCCACGGTTTTACCTAAATGTCCTTGCCACTCATGACTCCACCATTCCGTCCTCTTCGGTGAGTCAAGAAGTTGGAATAAACAGTCCCTACACACAGGGATAACTTTCTGAGTAAAACCGGGAACGGCCGGTAGCGCTCATTTACTTTTATAAACTATTTACAGTCCATAAATGGTACATCGGCCAGCATAACACAGGTGTCAAACAGAATAGTGCTGTGGAGGAAGTATTCTCAAGATGACAGAAGAATCTACAGTCCCAGTTATCTGTGGGGTTCTGCTCTCGGCGACTCTCCACACTCTCTCCAGCTCTCTACCAGTACACACTCACATTTAAAAGTAGCACTCAGCGTTGTGTGGCGGCTCCTCTCTCACTTTCAATATGGCTTAGAAATGCAGAGACTTCCTGGGTGAAGTGGGTCCAGGGCAAGTAGTCAGCCATCTCTCAGCCTCCCCCATCTTTGGGTCATCCTACCACGAGTCACAGTTTCTCTTACTCACTGAAAGGTTCTTTCTTCCCAAGATTCCAATTTAGACTTACTTGGACTCTGGCAAAACAAGTCTTGCAGAACCTCTTGCAAATACATAGATATAGCACGATCGCATGACATATAACAAGATACATTTCTCAGACATAACCCAGACATTAACCCATTCAGTGCTGCAGAGGTGCAATACACATCAAATGCATACACATAGAAGATACTGACAATACAAAGTCACGATAAACATATTCACACTTATGGAGGGGCCCGTTAACTCTGGGCCACTACAAATGTAGCCACACCGGACATATGCGGTTGTTGCTGCATTCAATCTGACATCACTGTGGGTGGGGCAGTGAGTCTGAAGTGACAAAAAGGGGGGCACAGGATCCCTGCTCTCAGGATCGACGGTGGTCTCAATGTTGAGACTCCCACCGATCATACTTTTATCACCTATCCTACAGACAGGTGATCGGTGGGAGTCTCACTCATCTATAGATAGGTGATAAACGTCAATCTTGGCACAACCCATTTAGTATCATATAACCTGATTTTGGTGTTTTCTGCTGTATTTCGTTAGAGGTCAATGAATGCATAGTGGACCCCGACATCTGCGGAGAAGGCTTCTGTGTCAACCTGCCCGTTGGATACCTGTGTGTCTGCCATGAAGGCTACAAGAGGAATGAAAATCAGACCAAATGTATTGGTAAGGATCTCCTCAGATATTGTGCATATATGTATATGTAAATCGGTGGATTTGACACGGTGCATGCAATATATGTATTAGGATGCGTTCACACATAACAGACTTACTGTGGATTTTCCGCAGCAGTAAATCCACACCAAATCTGCAGCACATTTAGCAGCAGAAATTGCGTAATTTGTGTAGTTTGTCAGAGATCCGCAGCAGATTATACCCCTTCCATTGAAAGGCAGGAATCTGCTGTAGATCAGCTGCAAACACAGCATCAAAATCTCCACCAAATGATCCGCACCAAAATACACAGTGCAAAATATGCTTCAGATTTTGGCGCAGATCCGCACCAAAATATGCTGCGCATGAACTCACCCGTAGACTATTTTCATATGGGTGATAAAATCGGGCCATTTGTTGCGCAATGCGAGTTCAGGTGAAGAAACAGAATTATGAAACTCATACTTAGCAATGGTTTCATTCACATCTGCGATGTTTTCTCTCATGTAATGTTGCGAGATTCAGAAGTCGCCGCCTGCCCTATCTTTCTGCAATTTGCTCATTTTTATCACCCATGTTTTCCTATGAAGCCTTTGTTTTATTGCATTGCAACGCATAAACTTGCGATTTTCGTGAGATGTGATAGGTTTTTAACATTAGAATTTCTTATTGTCCTTCATGCAAGAAAATTGCAAGCGGCAGCAATGTGATGCTAGATTATTTGTTAGGAAAAGCATCGCTGACGCTCAATGAAGTTGCGATCGCATGTGCGATATTGCAAATTTTCTCGTGGCCATATCACACCCGTGTGAAACTAGCCTCAAAGAATATTAAAGAGTAAAAAGATTCCATTTGTGTTTTTTTTCCATTAATAGCCCCAAACATTCTGCATCAATCACTTTTTTTTTCTCAATGCTTCTGTTTTTCATCACTGCGTAACAAAGTGTCATCCAAGTGTCACATGGAATGGAATTGGCAGCGACCAAAAATCTACATATCTAAGGCCGGCTTCACATTGGCGTATTTGCGTACACAATATTTGCGTACGCAGCGAATAGAACCCATGGGATCATTCATGTGCGTGGATTTTTCCTTTGCATTTCGGTAGTGCAAAAAAACCCACAGCATGCTTTATTTTCTTGTGCATTTGCGCACCAAAAGTCTCCATAAAAGTCAATAGGGGTGCAAATGCGCGCCAAATCTGGTAGGAGATGTGTGAAACACTCCGTAATTGCACAGGAAAAAGAACACATCTGGAACTCATTAAACTAATTAGCCATTTTAGTAGTTTCATGTGTGCTTATAGAAGGGACATGAGAACAAACCCATGTAAATGAATTGGTTCTAATCTCTGTGTATTGCATGCGCAGATACGCCCCTGTGAATCTGCCTTAGATGGGATTTTGGTGCGTTTTTTTGCAGTAGCAATAATTGTGGGACTATTCCATCCCTTGTGAAAGGTGCCTAATGTGACCATAGCAGCCAATCACCAGCAAGTGCAGGGATGTCATCACACAGTGCGTGAAGCATCCCTGACACGGACATTGATTGGCTGCCATAGACACATCAGTGACAGCATGACACTGCAGTGAACCTCAGTGAGTTTTGAGGGAGGTACAAAGTTTAGTTGTTTTGCACATACGCCATTCTTATTGGTTGGATTGAGCACTTAATATTTAATCAACTTTTTAAATGTTTTTATAGATATAAATGAGTGCGCAGAAGATCGCAATCTCTGCTCCAATGGCCGTTGTGAGAACACAGATGGAAGTTATCTATGCATTTGTTCAGCGGGATACATGGCTAATGGACGGGGAACAGACTGTGTGGGTATGTGGTGTTATTTTGAAACTGGTTAATGCCAAAAGACGGTCTGGTGTAAGTACGCACATCTGTTGGGAATCAAGAACCTTTACAACTAATAAGCATTAAAGGGGCTATTTCCAGGATTAGGAAAAAGTGTCTGCTGTGCTTGCATATACAGCGCCGCATCTGTCCAATGGCTGTGTTTGGTACTGCAGTTCAGATGCATTCACTTGAATGGGGATGAGATGTAATAGCAGATACAGCCCATGGACAGATATGGCACTGTGTGGAAAAATGGCAGACCCTTTTTTCTTGCCATGACAGACCTCTTTAAGTGCGCCCAGTACACAGTTATCTAAGATAGCCTCCGAAGAAGCATGACTTGTATCCTAATTAATATGCAGGCTACCATAGGGGAGGATCGAAACTCCAGCTTTAATCCAAGTAAACAGGTAGACAGGCAACATTTCATGGAAAAGGTGGAATCCGCTTGGTTTATTCATGTGATGAGGACACACAAAATTTTGCCTCAAATAAAGGTGGTTTCACATCTGTGTTGTGGGTTCCGGTTTCCTGCTCCATTATGGCAACAAGAAAGAGGAATCCCCTGGCTGAATGGCTCCGTCTTAAGATGAAACTGAACAGAGCAGAGAGGACCATATTGACTATAATTGGGTCTATTCGGTTTCCACCCAACTGCCTGGCATTTTACTGGAAGCAAAAATTCTGCATGCTTCTTCCAGTATTATGTGTCCCTTCTGCAATAGAACCTTCAACCTGAGGCTCCAGCGCAGATGTGATACCCCCTCTAACACGTAGTGTCGGCAAAACACAGCAGTTTTTAACACACCAAACATTGTGATGGGTGATGAGGTGTGTAAAAAAGTGCGAAAAGGCGGCAAAATAGAGCAGACAGAACTGACAAGAAGCAAGCGTTAGAAGATACCGCATTCAACGCAGGTCTGTGAGGCCCCACTGAAATCAATGGGAGCGTTCTACCGCGATTAACGCAGTGTTCAAAACGTCACGGTAAAAAGTGCTTGTTTGAGAGTGGCCTAAGACTTTCTCAAGCACAAACATCATGTGGTAAGTAGCATATATATCATATACACAAATCATAGTATAATCGAAAGAAAGTAGGCCTTCTCTAATGAAAGTGGGATGGTTTGGATACAAACCGTTATGGCGGTCTGGACTCAAAACATTTTACAAACTGGTTTGGCAAACATTCTTTTTCTTAAAACACGTTTCCGGTGTTTGCAAACATGTTTCCAAGTAGGTACTAGGCCAACTGAGAGCAATAACAAGGCTTAACTAAGGCCCGCAGCGGATTCCGGCTGTGAGCCCAGACGATGACCCTGCCTTCCCTGATTTTTCTGTAATGTGGATGACTGCAGCCACTCACTGTTGGTCATGCACAGTGCAGTTTTTTTTCTTCTTAGTGATAACACGGGAACGCGTATGGCCTGCGAGTCGGACAGCCTCTATGAACTTCAATGGAGGCCGCCTATGCGACGTCCGTGACAAAATAGAGCAGGCAGCGATTTTTCCTATGCTCGCAATATATGCTATTCGTGCCAGTTTGAGTGAAAAAGCAAAAGTACATGCTTTTCAATGCCTGCGTTTTGCCGCAGATCCTCCATGCAGACACCAATTGCAGATTCTGCAATTGGAATTCGCCCGTGTGAGCCTGGCCTAACACTGGGTTATTGTGCCTATGATTTAACCCAATAAGGACAAAGCGTCGTAAATATGTAGGGCTTGGTCCTGGGCTTTAATTCCACACCATAGTAAAAATATGGTGCAAGATTAAAGCTCCTGCAATCTCTCAGGATCAGGTCGGGTCCTCAGATGTCAGTGACAGCCAAGGACCCGGAGAAGAAGGCAGAACAGGGTAAAAACTCTTTTCTGGTTCTCTTTTATGTGCTACATAGCACTTAATGCTATGTATTAAATAGACAATACAAAAGTGCCGCTTCTGCTATTCGACCCATGATCGCCGGGTGCCCACTGGCAATGTAGAGCTGCAGAGTCTTAGCAGGCCAAGTCCAGCTCTGTTAGTAACTATTGTCACTACAGGAGGATGTTTTCCCTGTAACTGGGGCTCCCATAGAAGAAAAAATGAGGTCTTATAAGATACCATGGGGAACATAGATGTTAAAAAGACTAGTTACAAAAATAAGTTAAAAAAAAATTACAGAATAAAATAAAAATGTCTATCGTTTTCTGCCAAGCAAAGTATGCAATGACCCTAACGCTGTTGACAGGGTCAGTGTCTGTCTTGAATACAGTTAAGTTGTGCTTTTCGGATGTATAAGCCATGAGTTCTTAAGCTTTTGTAATGTGTTTACATGCAGCTTTCAACTGTTATAAAATGTGCAACAATGCATTGTGAAGACGGCATGGCAAAAAGACTAAAAATGCATGGAAATGGTAGAAAAGTGCACACAGCTCGTTTCTATCTATTTTTTTCTCTGGTGTATAATACGTGTGAATGCATTATATCCATGTGTTATATCCACACATGAGTTTTTTTTCTTGTGCTTCAGATGTGAATGAGTGCTTGAGACCCGAAGCGTGTCCCGATGGCCTTTGTGTCAACACTGTAGGATCATTCAGTTGTCGTTACTGTGACACTGGTTTCCGCATGAACAGAAGAGGGCAGTGTGAAGGTAAGCAACATGCTGATAAGCTGTTGTCTAAAAGCAACCTTAGGGCTCATTGGTACGGGTGTTTTGCACAAAATTGCAAAATTTGTACACACGATACGCATAGAGTGGAACCCACTGATGTCAATGGACTCATTCTCATTTCCTTTGTTTGTAAGTGCATTTCTTGGACCTGCTGTATTTTGTGTGCATTTGCACGCCAAGCGTCCCCACTGCCATGTGAGCACAAATGAGCTATATGCTCCGCAATTCTGTGAAAAAACACATAGGCTAAATAGCCATTTATCGCGGGTGTGTGGCTCGTGCATATGAACAAGCCCTTCATGCGCAAAAAGTACAGTACAATGCGCAGTCATGTATGCAAATTAACATTGTTTATAGCACAAATATGTTGTGCTGAAGCATGCGCAGTTGCACATACACTTGTGCAACTTGGGCGTTTTGCTGCGACGATTAACGCGGCTAGGTGCAGATTTTTCCCGCGATTTTTCGCCCCCGGTCACGCGATTTGCACATGCGCATCCGTCATGCGATCCGCAAATCGCGCGATAAAACGCCCGTCTGACTAAGGCCTAATCCTGCACTTTATTAGTACATTGTGGTAAGCGGACCACCAACCTATGACAGCGCAGTGATGGTATAGGCAAAAGGTGGCACATTCACTTACTGGCTGATCCCAGCTGTATTATACATTGCAAAAGCTGCTCTAACCATCATACTTACAGAAAACTCACAATGAGCTCACATGGGTGGGTTGATGGATTGATATTGTTGCCAGGAGCCTAACAGTGACATCTAAGTTTGCCATGTACATACGCCTATTAGGTAGTAGAATTGCTTTTTTATCACTGTCCTTCGCCACTAAAAAAAAAGAATAAAAGTCATTCACTACATATAATGTACCCCAAAATGTTGTCACTAAAAATTCGACTGACCTCAGAAAAAGCAAGCCCTCATACGGCTACATAGATTGAAAAATATAAAAGGCTATGGTTTGTGGAATACTTTAATGAAAAGAAAATCGGTGCACCTTAAGGCTAGTTGGACACTTGTGTAAAAAAAAAAAGCGCATGTTACATTCTTAAAAAGGGAGTTTTTTTTCTATATATGTGCATCTCTGTGTGGCTTACGTATTTGGTTCGTATGTCCAATTATTATTTTTTGCATCTTTAACCCTTTCCAATCCACCGTCTGCCCTCTGAAGACATTATGATTTAAGGCTGTACAGCTCCGATGTTGGAAGACATCCGTCGGGGTTCTCTTACTGTATATTGCCAGCCTCTCTGCTGTCAGGGCCTATCCAACATGTCACCTCATGCAGTACTGGCTTTAGCCAGCATATAGCGCCATTGTATAAGAAAAAGAGTAAGCCCCCTAGGAAAATCAGGATACAAATTGGATTGGAAAGGGTTAAAAAAGAGCAGACAGCACATGGAAGGCACTTGTGTGCTGTCCATTTTTTTCTTTCCCCATTGACTTGAATGCATGAATCTTGCCCATAAAACAGATCAGAAAAGTGCATGTGATGAGTCTTTTCACACAATCTGTATGCTGTCTTTGCGTAGCCGTTTTTAATGCACTACACATGGATGAAAAGGCTTAAGGCCCAGACTAGGTCACATTCTTAACAGGTAGTCACACCCTGTCACAGCAGTGTTTGTTCCTATCCTAATAGGCTGTGTCACTTTCCATTAGGACATGAGTAACCAGCATCCCTTTCCTCCTGCCATAGTGTTCCAGTGCTCCCTTCTCTCTGACTTCTCACAACTAGCAACATTAGTAAGCAAGGCTTTAGACTTGGCACTGATCAACATGATTGAGCTCTTCAGAGTTATGATCAATGCGAATGATGGTTCTGATAAATACCTTCTGGCCCAAAGATTGAGGTCCCTGAATCTGATGATTTTATGTGGATAGCCTGGGTCCTAAAGGCCTTTTTATTCGAGATCACCTGTCGGACAACTGATGCCCAGTAGGTCGTCTCAGTAATAGTAGTTCCTGTGCTTTTATACCAGAATGATCAACACTAGTGAATGGAGGTGGAGCAAGCCGGTGATCTTTCTGGCCTGCTCGCGTCCATTCACAATAAATAGGCAGCCATTCATATGTTAACATAGGACGACCCATCTTTCAGTTTTCTGTATGCAGAAACTGAATTACGAACGAAAAGTCAACAAGTTGTTCAGTCAGGCATGCATTTACACTGAACAATAATCATTCCAGTGGAAATCCGAAGGATTTATTGGCCCATGTAAAAGGGCCTTAACAAAGACCTCCTGGGCTGACTACTAATAATCTGTTAGGGTAGATGAGCATTGTATATACACATTCAAAGATTAATCAAGACTTTCTAGTAGGGTTTAAAAAAATGTTAAAAATGCTGGGATAATGTGTGTTTGAAGTAGACATGGTTGAGTTTAGTCAAAGAGCACAATATCTACTACCTGAATGATGCAAGGATGGTTTGGTGCCAGGCAGTTATCGGTGCATCAAGGGGTTGAGGTATTCAGCTGGGGTAAATTCTCACCTAATTCATACAAGAAATGGTTTGTAGTCTCTATAATGGCCAGTATTCCTTATGAGAAACGATATAAACTAAAAAATTACTTACGTAATGATTATACCTATTTAATGATCTCACAATTCCCTTACATTGCCTTAATTTACTTAAATATGTTTGGCAGGGCAGACAAATGAAATCCTCTAAAACCTTGAACTGCACTGGGAGATTAGGGATGATTGTAATTGTAATTTTGGTTTAATCCTACATTTGTCTCCATTGAAGTATTTCCCTGCAGCTTTCCTTTAGAAGTAATACAATCTGTTATACATTAAAGATCAGTTTTTAATTTTAGAAGGTATAGGATATTTCATGACCTCAGATATGGCTATTTCGGCAGATATTGACGAATGCTTGGTTCCAACCACATGTCCGTATGACAGATGTGTCAATAACCCTGGCTCGTTTGCCTGTGTGACGTGTCCTGATGGATATAGAGGATCTAATGGACGATGTTATGGTAAGTTTACTATGTTACAGACAAGGAGTTTATAAAGATTCTTGTCAGTAGAATGTATGTAATGAATATAAGCATCACCATCCTGAGAGCTTGAAGTACAAATAGGGTATCACGTCCAAGCCGGACAGCAAACGTTGCATTTTGATGTGACATAAAAGTTGTCTTAAAAGGACACTTAAAATTCTGAAAAACGAAACAAACAAATTGTGAAAAGGAAAATCTCACCCTAACATACTAATTTGAGGAATCCCTACATAGAAGCAGGATGATTGCCCCGATGAGGGCAATCCCACGTCCGGAACCTGGAACTACCTTGCCCGTCCCTAGGTGGTGATGAGGCGGGTGACAACTGTTAGATGTAATACACAATAGGTACAACAGTAAGAGTTAGCAGATGTTATACATCTCAACAAAATATTTACACTTCAGACTATTCTGAAAGTGTGAGGTCACCAAACGAACGTGAACCCAACCAGAACTCCACCAGGCAAATGATTAACCGGCGCCCTCTAAGGGAAGAGGCCATAACAAATACATTACGGTAATGGTTGATTGGCCACCTGGGGTAACCACCTCCCCGTTGACCAATGAAACTCTACACCAGTAGATGATGTCTTCATGAATGACAGGGTGCATGCGTCAGCAGTCACATGAGAGGGGGCTATTGTCATGACGTCACCTCGAATCCACTTCTTGGTTGCAGCTGCCATGCCATAACACACAGCTATCGGGCCTTCTGTGCAGCTGCTCAAAATGTTAGCGTTTCGGAATGAAGTATTCCACTGAACCAAAGTTTAGATTTGCTCAAGTCCCTTAAGAGTCTGAGCTGTACCTGTTATTTGGTACCTGCAAGTGAAGAGGCCATTCTAATAGTCTGTTAAAACCAAGATAATCAATACATCATTACAGCTGTGCAATAAACACTCCTCATTTCATTTTCCACTTCTTTTCCTGTTATTGGACAGATATGTGATCTGTATTATTAAATATTGCCTTGTGCTTTAATAAAGCCAGAAAATACAACCACCATTGGCTTTCCTTGATGAGCCTTTCAGAAAAATATGAAAATTGAAAGCAGATTTTGTTTCAAATGTAGACTGAAAATAAATTGGCTGGCATTGTGCCTGACTGTCTAATGAAAGTGACGTTCCTCCATGTCTGCACATTTGTACCTTATGTGTTTTTTTTTCTACCGACCTTCATTTTTTGTTTAATTTTTAGACGTCGATGAATGCCAAGAAGACACTTTGTTGTGTGCCAATGGTGACTGCTCCAATCTGGAGGGATCATACATGTGCACGTGCCGAACTGGATTTGAATCAACCTCTGACAGCAAGCAGTGCATTGGTAATTAGATGTTCCGCTGCAGTCTTACGTTTGTTTGTTTTTAGATGAAGGGTCAGTTCTGGGCTCGATGAGAATGTAGTAGAAGGCTATTGACCAATAGAGCCATCTGGTTCCATTTTTGAATGTCAGGCTTTTGTAACCTTCTTCATGTCATACCAGATTTGTTTTGTACTTTTAAGATTCTTAGAGGCGGTTTTAGACAAAAGATATGGTCGTGATCGGATGAGCTTTATGGAATGTTCTGATTGTGGTAAAAACCTTTTACATTGCCATGAATGCGAAAATCTCAGATTAATTTTTCTAGGTCCTCTCCTTAATGAGAAACGATGCCCCTCCTGACTCACGTGTAACAAAAACACGTAGGGAACCATAAAAATTCTGAAGTCTAAGGCTGGTTTCACATCAGCACTTCAAGGTTTTGTTGTTTAGCGCCATCCTAGGAGCCCAAAAAAGAAAAAAACTACAAGTACTAGAACTGGTACATGCTAGACCGGAATGGTGCCAGATGGAACCCATTCTTTATAATGGAGTCCATCTGACTTCTGTCCTGCTCTCCAGCATTTTACCAGATGAAATTGTGCAGCATGGTGAGTTAGTTTGTTCGGAATTTTGTGTCAAGACTCCAAACAGAACCTCCAGCACAGATGTGAACATGGCATAAGGATGGTTTCACATGCAGATATTTTGGGCGAAAATACAGTTTTCACAGTTTTTATGCTAGTATGACACCACCCTAATACTTTTCTTGATAAATGCAACAGATTTTCAATGGTCAGATTTGATTATTTGTTCACACAAGTCCCATAGTACTTATGAATGACCAACTTTCCATTCACACAGGAGACTTGGGAACCTGGTTTTCATGATCCCTGTGGGTCTCAGTAGTCGGATGCCCAGCAATCAATCATTTATCATCTATCCTGTAGACAAATTATTAATATTGTTAAAGGGTCAAACATTTTAAAGATTTATATAATATGTTCTCTGAGGTCAAAATGCTAGAATTTTTAAACGTTTTATGGGACATTGATAATCCGTCTGAATAACTATTGCTTTACAATTTCTAATTCCACAGACATTGATGAATGTCAGCTGGGTAATTTATGTCTGAATGGCAAGTGCCAAAACATTGAAGGTTCCTTTTTGTGCTCTTGCAACCAAGGCTATCAATTGAGCCCAGCTAGGGACAGATGCGATGGTATGTATTCCACTGTCTGCTTGTTTTGTATTTGATAAAATTCCATATATTTCCAGTATAATTTTATAATTTAAAGGCCCTGGATTAATAATATTGGCCTCTTATTGGTTGCCAAAGACAATAGGTCAATGGTTGTATACTGTTTGCAACATGTTATGCATAATGAATTTGGTCCTCTGTGTTACAACCTATATATATGAAACATGAGCACGGCCTTCTGCAAGGAAAAGCTGTAGAGCTGCAGCTGCTTCTTGTGTGTTGGACATTTTTTTTTGGGGGGGGGGGGGTGGGAAGGGGAGGAGGAAACATAGCAAAAGAATGAGAGCAGCAGCAGTTACACTACTACCAGCAACAGCACCTTTAGGGCAGAGCGTGCCTCTGGTGGAAGCATGAGAGGTGTAGCTCCATATTTGCATATTGAGATATTTTTCATTTGGTGAGGTAGTGGAAGAAGAAAACATGGTGAAAGCAGGAGAAGGACAGTAGCAACAGCACCACCACTGCTACCAGCAACATCACCTTGATGGCACAGTTTAGTCTTTGATATAAATCAAAGCTCAATCATATGTGACTAAAAATTGCTAGTGTGCTAACTAATCAGTGGAATCTTCCATGGAGATGCAGAAGTCTGATGAAGTCTATGCCTGGTTCATCTTTATAAACGTCAGCTGATCCATATTGTCTGTGGGTAGACGGGTGCATCTATGAGTTATCACACCCCTAGCTGTGCTGAACATCTTATCTGATAGCGCACTGGCAATGGGATAGGCAAACACCTCTAAAGCACGTCGTGCAAGTTCTGGTCACTCATACAGCTTGGACACTCAGTAATCAAAGGGGCCAACTCCATGTCTGATTATATCCATGCGGGAGCTGACATACTCTTGGACCATCATAGATAAGTGCTGCCTGTGACTGTCAGTCCCACCCTGTGCTCTTGCTGCAGGCTAAAATGGGCTGAAAAAACTATGCCACATCTGTTATACTGGGGAAATGCTGTGCTTAAGCTACTATAAAATTTATTGTTATGTCTCGCAAGTCTTGGGGGTACCATAAAACATGGAGTATCACTTTTGGCTTCATGCCCCACATGCAGGAGCTTTACGTAGTATGCTGCTAAGGATATGTAATGGCCCTGGCCATGCTTGCATGACCACAGGGCACCCTGCCACCGACAGCACTCTGCAATGCCAGGGACACATTATCACTCACATGACAGTTCAGGGCAGGATTGGCTTTTGAGCAAAGAAATGGCGGCTGGGCATCTTGAACTGTAGGTTAACACAGAGCATCACATTGCGAAAGGTGTCTGTGTCTACTTGCCTGAAGGGCAGCATTTCCACTGCAAGCAGCTGTTCAATGCTTGTGTTTAGGCTCTGTACTCATAGATGCTTGGGGTGGCATTTCTTTTTTACATTTCCATAGCTGGGGGATGGAGGGCTGGCTGTTGACCTGGAACATACTGGAATATGGGGTATATGTCAATTTTGTTGACGGTGGTGTTGATGATGGAGCTAAACTTCTGCTCTCCGTTTCCCACTCCTGGCTCTTAAGCCTGCAGTTCAGTCTTCAAATGCACAGAAGAGGCCTGAAGTAAGTGTAATACTGCCCCTATGCAAAACTGCCTCTCTGTGCTCAGAGGCTACTACATGAACAGGGAGGGAGCTGGGGGAAGAGACAACTACAGCAGAGGAAGAGGGAGCAGGATGAGAATGACCCTTTGCCCTCTGGCCGAGGTGGGCTCCCCAAGGCGGCGTGTGGTGGGAGTTCATGTGACTGTTCATGCACTTTGTGTTGACTTTGTTTACATTCTTGCCGTGTTTTCAATGCTAACCACAGATCTTACATATGACCAATCTTCTGTCATCACCTGTGGTTTCAAAGTCCTCTGAGCAGACCAAGCTGTGACCTGATGTTGGTGCTGCTGCAACTAGTAGTAGCTGATGGAGGCGGTACAGGCCTTTTGTTTTTATGCCACACCCTACTCCCTGCCATAGCATGGTGATGCCCTGCAACATTTGCCTCTTCCTTCTTCCCCTGCGAGCTGCTATGATGACTCTCACTGCCTGTCCATGTTAGATCAAACACCTCATTACCTTGCACTTCCTCTTTGTTGTCTTTCTCCTGAATGGACTCTATGTAACAGTGAGCATCAGGAACTAGAACCTCTATTTCCACATCTTCTTGAATAAACATTGCCTGTGCATGCGTACTTTCCTACCCTCATCTTCCTCTTCGAAGAGAAAAAAATGTCTGGGAATCAGTGCATTTATATGGCGGATATTCATCGCTGACTGATGCAGACTGTGACTGGGAGGAAGAGGAGGTTGTGGTAGTTGAGGCATGCTGTGTCATCCCCTCTATGACCTGCTCTGTATGCTACCAATGTAATGCACAAGCAGAACCACTTCTGAGGAATGGCAGCAAGCTCCTGCAGAAAGAAGAGCTGTTTCAGTGTGAGCTTCTTGAAGTACCAATTTGGCCCATCCTCTACCATCTCCACCACCACTACCACTACCAATACATCCCATACTACTTGCTTTCTTAATGTTTATATTCTAGTTTTTTAATGTTTTTTTTTTTAGTGTAGCTTTATGTAACTTTTCAGCTAACTTTGTAGTTTGCAGAAAACCACAGGTAGCTGCGTAAGGCCTGCCAATAATTTGTGACTTTGAGCAACATCTGAGCCTGCTGACACGCACTATGTGTATTTGCTGTTTCCCTGTTTGGGATTCTTTTTGGTTTATATTTACTATTAACCACTGACAAAAAACAGGTCACTTTGTGACCCCCTGATTGCCCCTAAATCCTCACTGCCAAGGGCCAACTCTCGTGCAGTAATTCAAATGCAGGCAGACAGGAAAAGCCTGTCCTATTTTAGACAGGATGTCACAGGCAGCGATGTCATCTTGCTACCTGCGCCTTCACCACAGACAAATCACTGAACAGTGGTGCAGTGTGCTCCCTTAAGCACACTTGCTGTATTCAGCTGTATTTGAGGAAGGGGGAACAGCTGGGTGGCTATCTTAGAGAGCGGCCCACACCCCCCCTGCCCCAACCCACTCTTGGAGACAGCCTCTCTCATTGTTGTGTTCTGGGGAACTCTTGGTCATGACTCAGGGAGCCCTAGACACAGAAGCATTTTTTTAAAGATTCTGATAAAAATGTGTTTTGTTTGAGTATAAATTATTATTTATTCTTGGGACAAGCCCTTTAATGCTATAGCACAAAGGTGAGATACATGTAATTAGAAAAAATGTAGCAATAACCACAGTTTTGTCTCTTTCTCTACAGATATTGATGAATGTCAAGATACAAGCTTGTGTGGGCATGGACAATGCAGGAATACCAGGGGATCTTTTACATGTATATGTAATAATGGCTACAAGTTATCTGCTGCTGGGGACCAATGTGAAGGTATGATTCATCTGTGTTGCTCTCAACCCCTGTGGGTCACTCACTATATCAATTTCTATTTACTGTTAAACTGGATTTATACAATATTGAAATCTACCTTTAGCCCTTTCATGTCTGGGGTCTGTTTGAATCGCTGAAAACAGTGTTTGAACAGAACTCAGAATAGAACTATTGACTCTACTTAGGTAAATGGAGACCAAATGTACACATTTTAGACTGTGTTTGACTTGTTTTTTGTTTGTTTACATCTTTTTTGGAGGACACCATAGTTCAGTTGACTAAACTATGGGCCCTCCAAAAATGCCGGAAATGAATCGAAACCATGTTTGCCCCATTTGTCTCAGTTTGCCTAATTACAGTCAATGGTTTTATTTGGGGTTGTGTTTTGAATACCATTCAAACAGAACCTTGGGCAGAAAGACTCAACGTAGAACTAATTGATATGTGAACCCAACCTTAACAAGTGTGGTGGCTGAATTGGAAAGGAAGTTGCCTACCTTCCTGCCCAATAGTAGCCAACTCTAATATGTCACTTCCCAAATCAGTCTGTCACAGTGTAATGCACTGGGCTTCTTCTGTTCCCCAGTGAGATATTTGTGGTGCAGTGCAATAGCCCAAATAATAAGTAGTGCAGAAAACATGGGAGGCAGGTTAGCTCACAGTTTACTTGTCATAAAACTTGATGGTTACAACATCCAAAGTTGGAGGCACAATTCTTGAAAAAACTCTTACTTTGCCCCTGGTAGCTGTGACTGTCCTGTTTCTCTCCGAGTCTGTGAAGAGGTTGTCACTCTCTCTTTTGGTAAAGGCTTTGCTAGCAGGCTGTTCTGTGTTATTTCATTCCTCAAAATTTTCCTGTGTATGGAACCCTGCAGTCTGTCTGCTATGACTTTATGTGCTCTGCTTCTCTGCATCGCACTACTAACATAGGACTAGGGGCTAGCTTCTGAGTTTGTGTCTGTGCAAACTGCAAAGCTGTGCTGTGTAACCTTCTGGCTACCACAGTATACCAATTGGCTAATTAGCCACCACCAAAACTAAAGTATAAATAGATATAAAACATTATATACAGTATAAAACTCTTACTCAAGCATAATAAAGGAGCTATGCAAAAGCATTTCTCAACTAACTCGGTGTATGCATCTTCAGAGTATCAACTACGTGTTTCTGGGTGCCACGTGTGTGCATGCTTCAAAGGTGCCTTTACATGGGATGACTCTCAGGCACATCTGCACAAGAAAAATGAAAAAGGCACATACAGAATCAAAGGAACTGGGCTAGGCAGTAGCACATGTAAAAAAGACTTGGATATACTAATAAATTAGAGATTCAACTTGAGTCAACAATGTGATGCAGCAGCCAAAAAGGCAAACACAATTCTGGGATGTATTAAGAGAAGCATAGAGTCTAGATTACGTGAGGTAATTATCCCCCTCTACTCTTCCTTAGTCAGACCTCATATGGAATACTGTATTCAGTTTTGGGCACACCCATTTAAAAAAGACATAGACAAACTGGAGCAAGTTCAGAGAAGAGCTACCAGGATGGTGAGCAGTCTGCAAATCATGTCCTATGAGGAACGGTTAAAGGATCTGGGAATGTTTAGCTTGCAAAAAGAAGATTGAGAGGAGACTTAATAGCTGTCTACAAATATCTGAAGGGTTGTCACAGTGCAGAGGGATCAGCCCTATTCTCATTTGTACAAGGAAAGACTAGAAGCAATGGGAAGCAGAGGAGACACAAATTAGATGCAGAGAGTGATGAATAAGTGGAACAAGTTACCACAGGAGGTGGTGAGTTCTCCTTCAATGGAAGTCTTCAGACAGAAGCTGTAGAGACCTCTGCCTGGGATGATTTAGTGAATCCTGCATTGAGCAGGGGGGTTGGACCAGATGACCCTGGAGATCCCTTTCAACTCTACCATTCTATGATGTTATGAATGGAACAGTGGCACGCATTTACACAGTTGTCAGAATTCCGGATGTGTAACATCTCAGGATTATAGGGGGTCTCAGTGGTCAGACCTCCACCGGTCAGGCTATCCAGTGGATATGGCATAATTTGCCAAGATGGGAAATACCATCTCAACTATAATGTACTACAATGCTGTAAATCGAGTTATCAGGATGCACCAATAATGTTAACGATGGCTGCATCTGTATTATACTTTTATTTTGTATACCGCAAATAAGCAATGCCTGCTATCCAGATATATGACAACACATGCCAGGTGAATAGGGCATAATAACACAGTTCTTTGGTGCATTTACTCATAAAACACATACGGTAGTTGTTCATCTTTTGACATCATGAATGCTTAAAAAAAAAAAGATTTTGCATAATACTGTTCAGTGAACCGTATATACTAGTTTTCTGAAATACCCTGCTTACATTGGGAACACTTTGTAAATCTGGAAACATATGGTAGATTTATATTAACAAATAGATGAAAAGTAACACAAAATGCCGCAATGTCTCCCAGCAATTTGCCCAACGTTACAGAGTTTCACCACTGTACATATGTCTAATCAAAGCAGACAGAAAATGTATTCTAAACAGCTGCTTGTGGGGCATTGATGATCTCGTCTACTCGTCTCCCTTGTGTTTTCCGCAATGACAGATGAATTATGTAAAACAAACCTCATAATCAAATCCTTTTATGACCCACTCTCTAAATTCTGAAAGCTGATTGATTCATTGAATCCAGTGTGCAGTCTGCTATCCTATTGCTCTCTAATGGCCATTGTGCGGATCTGAGAGCGACATTACAGGTAACTAAGAAGTCATTTAAAAAGAATATTAACAACCTTTGAACATAAATTTAGAATTGACATAAAATTATCTATAATTCAATCCGAAGCTGCTATTGTTATTTTCTTACCGAAGGCTAAAATCAGATTTCCTACTTTTGTAACGTACTCTTCCACGTACTGTCCTCTATGTGAGAGAGGCAAAGGCATAAAAGACAAGACCTTAACATCCGCACAAATTTTATTCAACATGTGCCATGACCAAAAGTCAATTTGGCACAAGGAATATATATATAAGCATACTTCTGCCAGAAATCCCTCAATGAGTTATTGGAATTGGACACAGATTGTAGCAATAAAGGTCAGCAGTAAAATTCAAACCTCTAAAATAAAAGCTCCGGCATAAATGCATGTGACATTTTTTATACCTCTTTGACTTTTGTTGTGTCAATCTTCTTTATATGTAGGCTGTATGAAAATGAAAAAAAAATGCTATAAATTGCTCCAGATTTTTCTAAATGTGCATAAAATAGAATGCTTTTGGCATGACATGCTGGGCATTGTGGACACTCTTATGTTAACATGTACTGTCATGCTTTTACACCAATCTTTTGTTACAAAAATGCACATTTTGATCATTATTTTCCAGGTGTTGCATTGAAACCTGTGAGTCAGTATTTACCTTCTTACAGTTATAACTGCTGGCCAAGGCCAGCGGCGCCATACACCCCCTCCTCCCACCGATCATGGCTGATGGTATCCTCTACCTTTTCACTTTTGCATGTTCCACACTGACTTCAATGCAGCCTGTATCTCTCATGGCCTGCATGGACAACCAGTCTGCCTATTAAAAGATCAGTGAGCATACCCAGCTCTCCAGTCCCTAACCAATTCTGAGGATTTCCTTGTTACTTAAGGCACCCTCCCCCACTGATGGGTGCCTGAGCAATGGGTTGTATTGGTTATTTTAAAGTGCTCCTGTTTGACTATGGGTTTTGACTTCTTGCCTTCTTAAGGTGACTACCCACTAGCGTTTTTTTTTCTGCTGCGAATTTGCTCCTATTTTTTCTTCCAATTGTCAATGGGACTTCCTAATGTTAAAACCGCAACGCGACGCAACGCAACTTCGCGTTTTTAACATTAGAAAGTCCCATTGACAATTGGAAGAAAAAATAGGAGCAAATTCGCAGCAGAAAAAAAACGCTAGTGGGTAGTCACCCTTACTCCACTTTATTGAATTCTGCCTGTCTTGACCTCGACTTCTTCTTTTACTTTGATTTGCCTTATTGCCGCCCGCCTTGACCCACTACTATCTCTCCATCGACTACTTTTCTACCTGTTCCACCAATACTCTGCTACAGTGCCTCTAACCTGTCTGTATCAGCTGCCACTGCATTAACACTACTTTGGGGGTAACGGCCTAGAGGCTTCTGCAGCTAAGACCAAATCCCTCAAAAAGAGGTTAAAGGGTAAAAAACAGAGGATTCCCCGGGTGCAGCCCTTGGGAGTAGCCCAAAGTCAAATCGGTTAGTGGCATAGTGAGTCTACATCTGCTATGTGACATAATGTAGTTTTAAAATTTAGTATTGTGGGTCTTATAGAACTCCATAAAAGTTTTACATTAAATTAAACACTAGATCATTAATTAGATGATTCATTCTTCTAATTATTATTTTATGTAGTTTGTATGGCTGATTGAGCAATGTTAATATACAATGTAGCCTGTCTGTATTGATGGAGAATGTGTTTTCCATTCCAGAAATTATAATTACATTTACATGGCAGCTCCTACCAGGGACTGTTCACATACTTGAAGTCTGGAGTTCTGTATAGAGCCAAGTTAAACTGTGCGTCATGAATACTCAGAAGATTACTAGAAATAGCCATACACAAGTGCACAATTTACTAAAGTCAACTTTTTCTGTGTTCTGTTCATTGAGATTCAAGAAAGTAATTATATTCCATCAAGCTAGAGAGTAATGTGGTTTCAAAATAATGGGCCACCCCATCATGAAATAATTGATCCATTTGCCAAAATTTTGATTGCAGACATAGATGAATGCCAGGAGCTAGATGAAGCCTGCCAGGGAGGAGGAAGCTGTTACAATACGGATGGGTCTTATACATGCGTTTGTCCAGATGGCTTCCTGCTCATAGATGGAAGAAGGTGTCAAGGTATAGTAAAAGCTATGGAAAACAGAAATCTTGCAGCTTTACAGAGAGGAATTAAATTAATATTAGGATAAGTTTACATTGCGCAAGCCAAACTGAAAAAGACATAACACAGCAATATTTTATGAAAGTACATCGGGCAATTAAATTATGTTCCAACAGTCAAATGAACCAATATTTAAAAGAAAATTGCCTAAAATAAATGGATCTTTATAATCCTGTATTGTTTGCATAATAACAGACCAAATATTTTTAAAGGCTATGTTCATTTTTGCATCCATTTTCTTATTTCTCCAGTGCATATAAAAGAAAATGAAGCAACATTGCCAATAGTAGTTAATTAAAAAACCTACCATTTTGTATCTACAGCACTTATGTAGGGCTATGTGTCCCCATAATAACACACTACATACAGGTAGTCCTATCATTCATTTATACTCTTTTCCATTTGTGTGATCAATCTACACTAGTATTGTGTGCAGTCTATGACCATGAAATCTCCGAAATCTGTATTGGAAAATATAGCCAACAGTGTTGAGTAGCTTGCTCTCTATAATACTGCATATGCCTACATACTGTAGATTTATGTATTGCTGGCTTCTCAAGGTAGGCACTGGGTATAAAGAGTTTAGGATATCTTTCATGGGGTCAGTAGAACTTTGCACACTCACTTATGGTCACACCCAATCCTGGGCTTTGATTTTTAGAGATGTGTTTGAAAGCGATCTACCAAATTGCAATTGTTGGTACTTGTTCATATCACGTTTCAGCCTCTACCCTAGGGTTCTACCACAATTGTTGAAAACAATATCCAAAAAGAACCATAGATTTTCATTACTAAAACGTGGGCAAAAGGTGCATGCTTTGGCTTCTATTGGAGCAAATATCAGTTCCTTTCCGGCATTTGTGCCATGAAGAATAGCGTAGTCAGTTGTGCTATTCCATCTGGCACAGATGCCGGAAAGCAATAGAAACTATTTCAAATAGAATCTGGGGCAGAGCCTAAAACATGATGTGGACGAGGCCTTCTAATGATCTTAGCTACCAAGTAGCACAGGTTTACAGAGCCCTGAATGCAATACTCACACATAATATATTGGCCCCAAACAAGGTAAATCTGTCTTGCACCTATTTATTTTTAGCCTGTTCCTATCCACATAGCAGAGCAGAATACAGATCATTTTTCTACCGTGAAATACTTTAAAGAGATTATCCACTGTGTCCAATGCTTGGTGGAAGAAGATCTATCGGAATTGTTTCATATTGACACACAGATTACTTTAGTTTATGTATTGCTTTTCCACCAACAATGGAAGTGTTATCTTTTCTCCAAATAGCAACTGAAAACAATTTATTACTAGTCGTCTGCTGCCGTGTCACATCAAGATTTAGAAGTTGCAAATTCTGCCAAATCGGATTTAAGTGTTCCACAAAGAGTCCTCAGCATTCTTGCAGTGTTCTCCTAGAAAGTATATAATGGTTGAACTTTGTAGCATCTGTTGGCTGTTCAAGTCACCTGGTTAATATTGCATTTGATGTTCATGAGTCCTGGGACCTTTTGGCAGTGGACAGCCAGACAATAGTCATCCATAACTCCCTACATCGGAATTCGAAACATCTGGTCATTTCAAGCCCAGTTGAAACCACAGAACTGCCTAGAAATGCGTCTTGACAACAAATCTACTAATACTTCCCACCCCACTGTAGTCCCAGTCACAGGACAGTGCAGCATAACACGTTAAGTAGCAAACAGGAACATGAACAAATATCTCTTTATCTGTGTACATATGTGTTCTATAATGTCAAACTGGGACATGAACACTCTGCAGAGTCTTACTGGCACGTGAACTGCTGAACTGCGAACTGGACATGAAACTCACAGACATCACTGAAAAACAGACATAAATGTTATGCCATTCACACTCACGGACTGCCGAAACCTATCCGAACAGCAGAATAGACTTCATACTTAAGGACAGACAACAGCTGATAAATGCTCAAGACACACTAGATACAATACGAGGTATTAGTTTGGATTTTCGCCAAGGTACTTAAGCTCGTAATCCCACTTCAAGGGTCCTCATTGTCTCGCGGATCCCTACACTAATGAGCCAACTAACCCCAGGAAATCTGCCTGCAATGCGGGGTGATCGCACCAATAGGGACGACCCCATGCTGGAACCTAGGGACCTACCTCTTTCTAGATGATAAAGGACCCATAGCAAGACACAGTTCACACTACACATACTGAGAGCTGCACAGACATTCAGGAGCATGACATTGTTCACACTGAACATCCTGAATGTTGCACAGACACCTCATGTCCAGCCACATGCATGGGCACGTAGGAGCACGACACTGCCCACACTGAACAAACAAAGAAAAGGCCAGCAGCCTCTAGCAGAGGAGCTAGTATGTATAAACAACAAACCTTGGGGATTGGCTGGAGCAATCCAAACCCTGACAGCTCAACCAACATTACCTGTGAGGCTGCTGAAAACCTATGTGGTACAACAGATCCCAGCAGCGAATCCTAACAACACCAGTACAAATGTGTCCTGTCCACCCTTACATTGGTTTGAAGTTTGCTAAGGTTTCCAATTTCTCACAATACAAAAGCACAATCTTATGCCATTCCGTAATACAAGTGATAGTTGGCTGATGGATGGCTTCAATTGGGGGCATCCATTACAGCAATACAGTAAAAGTATTTATATGTTTATTTTTTAACAAGGGAACCTATGGTGAAAGAAGGCGAATGGACAGCATTGAGCATTAATCTCATGCCATACATCTTGGGTATATGGCGACTTAAGAACCAAGTTAAGAGTAGACATATCTGCACTTTCTTAAAGAAAGTACATGAATTCATTACTGTTTTTTCGTATAGGACATTGTTGCATATGTATTACATAATAGTTTTCATGAAATTTTAATTCCAAGGTTGCCTTCACACCTCCGGCAAGGATTCTGTTTTCCTGCTCTGTTCGGGGAGCGGGAAAGGGAAATCCCCTGGCCAATCGGATCCATCTTATGACGGAATTGAACAGCCCTGAATGGACCTCATTATCTTTAATGGGGTCCATTCGGTTTCTATTCAGCTTCCCAGGATTTTAGCAGAAGGTTCCAACGGAGATGTGAAGACAGCTTAACTCTTAGTGCTGCTAACAATAGTAATTTAGCCACCCCTCACTGTCAAAAGTACTCATAGATACTAAGATGTTGCAAACTATTTTAGCTGGAGGGGTTGGAAAATAGGTTGTGGAGTCAAAAAGGTCTGTTTTCACCTTGCAAGCTCACAGTTTTGTTAACAAGTGGAAGAAATTCCACGAGCTAATCATTCATAAACAATTATGAACATAATCTCATTTTGTAACCTTTTTCAGATGTCAATGAGTGTGAAAATCCAGAACTTTGCTCTTCAAATGGAGAGTGTCTGAACACTGCTGGTTCATTCCACTGTATCTGTGACCAAGGGTTTACTACCACTGATGATGGGAGATCGTGTGAAGGTATTTTTATCTGAAATGAAGTTTGTTATTTTTGTGTTCCTTCTCTTTCACTGACCCAACATTGTAAAGAACTACTCCGATGATTTTTTTCATTTATTATTACAACTTTAAATAGAAAAAATCTTTCCTTTTAGCTTTTTACCCCCAATAAAACAAATAAAAACTGTAAACAATCTGTGAAAAAAAAAAAAAATACCCGATATGTCATGGAAAAAAATGCAGCAAAAATAAGTTTGGTAGCTGAAGAAAAAAAATAGGGCTGTAAAGTCACCACATCGGTAAAATACCTAAAAAAGTGTCTGGTCCTTTAGGACCCAAAACACCCTAGTCCTTAAGGGCTCAGTCAGACGGGCGTTTTTTGCTGCACATGTTACTTGTGTTTGCGATCCGCATCTATTAGAACCAATGCTTTTCAATGTCAGCGGTCACATGCCTGATTTTTTTACATGCGCACAAAAATGTGCTGCAGTAAATATAGGGCAGCGGAGTTTAAAATGCAAATAACTGCGGCATTCCGCATTTTTAGGATGTGCAACCCTTGGATGCTGTAGCATCCAGGGGTTTCACCTTGTGGTCAATGGGGCCGCCGGCACCAGCGGTGGCGCCATTGACATACAGACAAGATCGCAATCCTCTGCCACAGCTGTGACAGTTGTGGCCGAGGGTCTCTTCATCTCCATGGGGAGTCCCCTCATTGCTGAACACTATGACAGCATTGTTACAGTGTCCAGTGACAAGGGGACTCCCCGCGGGTATGAAGAAATCCTCTGCCACCACTATCACAGCGGTGGCAGAGGACCGCAGTGCTATCAAATTCAATTCAATGGAGCGCTACAGCCAGCTCCATTGAAAGCAGTGAGATTCTGGGCTCCCCGGTAGTGATTTTCAGGGAAGGGCTTCAAATATAAGCCGCTCCCTAAAAAATCATCCCTAGAATGTGTAAAAAATAAAAAAAATATATACTCACTAGAGATGAGCGAACCTACTCGTTTCGAGTAATTACTCGATCGAGCACCGCGATTTTCGAGTACTTCCGTACTCGGGTGAAAAGATTCAGGGGGCGCCGGGAGGCGGGGGGGAGGCGTGGCGGATATTGGCGTGGCCAATATTTTTGGAGAGACCGGAGAGATCATCTTCAGTGACTCCCACTGCCACACATTGGAAAACTCGCGATATGACACAGGACACAATGAATCTAATATTGGAGAACTCGAGTAAGGAGGAGAATAAAATGAGAGTCATCAACCTCTCACCCCGAATTCTCAGCAAAGGGGAAGTGAACATCTTAGAGAGGGGCCTGTCTTTTGTCCCGTCGAATCGCTTCAATAGATTCGGCTGGACAAGGGACATGGCCCTCTTTTTGCGTAAACTCAAGTGGAGAAAGTTCTACGCTGTTCAGGAGAGACAAAAAATAACTGAATTGGGATTAGAAATGAATGATCTGCAGGGACTAAGGATATTGGAAGCATTGGAGAATGAAAATACCAAAACACCAGGAGAAGGCCCTTTCACAGAGTTGAGACTTAACAGCACAAAAAAAAGCACCCCCCAACCAGTCAACCTTTATAGATATATTCGAGAAGATCATCTTGAATGAAATAAGGGATTTACCGAATCCTAGAGGACGGGGGGGGGGGGGGGGGGGGTAATATGAACACAGAGGAGTTACAAGCACTTCAAAACCTAGAAAATGATCCAGAAATTGTAATAAAAGCCTCCGACAAAGGGGGTAATATCGTAGTGATGTCTCGAGAGGGTTATATCAGAATGTGTGATGTATTACTAGGGGACGGATCGACATACAGACGATTACCATCAGACCCCACAGACGTGTTCTTGAGAGATCTTAAGTGGATCCTGGATGAGGCGCTACTCCAGAAACTGATTGATAAGACCGAATATAACTTCATGCTTCCAATTCATCCAAGAATAGCAACATTCTATTCGCTCCCAAAAATACATAAAGGGCTTGATCCCCTCAGAGGAAGGCCGATAGTATCGGCTATCGACAGCCTATCCCAAAATATAGGGACGTATATCGATAAAATACTACGACCATTCGTAGAAGCACTGCCCTCATTTGTGGAAGATACATCGGACATCTTGTGACGCATTGAGGGACTATATGTAGAACCACAAGTCATGTTGGCAAGTTTAGACATCGAGTCATTATATAGTTCAATTCCGCATGAGGCAGGGCTAAGAGCAGTCGAGCACTTCCTCCGACAAAGAGGGAATGATTTTTCCCGACACAGTCGTTTTGTCCTTGATCTCCTGAACTTCGCATTAACACACAACTATTTCCTGTTTAATGGCAGGTTCCTCCACCAGCTCAGGGGCACCGCGATGGGGAGTCCTTGTGCCCCATCCTATGCCAACTTGCTCCTGGGCTGGTGGGAGGACAAATGCGTATTCGTAGAACCCAATAACAACTGGACGTGTCAGATCCTCCTCTGGGTAAGATTCATTGACGACATCCTAATACTATGGAATGGAACAACGGAGACATTTAATGAATTTGTCAGAATTCTAAATCATAATGAGATAAATCTGCGCATAACATCAGAAATACAAACAGAAACAATCGCGTTTCTGGATATTAAAATCTCGAAAACAACAGAGGGAACGTTGAAAACCACCCTGCACAGAAAGGAAACAGCGACAAATAGCCTCCTGTCTTGGCAGAGCGCACATCCTTTTTCCTTGAAACGAGGAATACCGAAGGGGCAGTTTCTTCAAATTAGAAGAAACTGCTCCTCGGATGAGGACTTCAAACGGGAAGCCCAGAATCTCAAAAAAAGATTCCAAGACCGAGGCTACCCCTCTGAGATCACTGATGAAGCCTATCAGGCAGTAGCCTCAATTAAAAGAGAGGAAATACTACTACCAGGGCCGAAAAGAGCAGATGACACCATCCGGATCATCGGAACCTTCGATGAAGGGGTTCCAATGATGCGTAAATTACTAAACAAGACCTGGCACATCTTGAAAGATGATCCAGATTTAAGAGAAATCCTTCCAGAAACACCGAGCCTCATGTTCTGGAGGGGGAGGAATATAAAGGATAGACTTATTAAAAGTCACCTACCATCGAGCTCTGGACCTAGGACGTGGCTAGGGGCTAACATCCCAAACGGAACATTCCCCTGCGGGAATTGTTCAGTTTGTGAAATGATTCAGAAAGGGGGGGACTTCCAAAGTGTGTCCACTGGTAAAAAATTCAAAATTAAAGAATTTTTCAATTGTAGATCGAGCCATCTAATCTACCTTGCCACATGTACTTGCCCACTCAATTATGTGGGCAAGACAACACAGCAATTGCGACGGCGTATTCAGGGACACGTGGGCAACGTTAGGCGAAAAGAGAAAACCCCACTGACTAACCACATGCACGAACAGCATGGTGGAGACACTGGTCATCTAAAATTTCAAGCCATCGAATCTGTTAAATCACAGGGCCGCAGAGGGGATCTCGAAAAACGCCTGTTACAAAAAGAAGCAGAATGGACGTACAGGATAGACAGTGTAGCACCTAGAGGTCTGAATGAGGTACTGTCCTTCTGCTCCTTTATCCAGAAACAGTGAATGACATGTAATTTCAATTGATGCAGATTATAAGTATGAAACTATTGTGGTATACGATTTTGAGGATGCACTCCGAAATAATTGTCCAATCGACACTGTGTTCAAAACTGACCCCCTAAACACTCGAGCCATTAAACATTTTTCCCAGCCACGCTGGGCACATATTGTGAAATCAGAAGGAATTGATCTTGTAGGTAACACATAAACGCCACCAACAATATAGCAGAGTATGGGATCATTACATTAATTACATACCTTAATAAATAGGAGAGCCCTGCAATTATATTCTGATGAGGGCAAATTATAACAGCTATCGTATGCTAGGGCTAACTATAAAAGCATACGATATCATGCTTTTGGCATTTAAGTCATTTAAACACAGCATTGTGTATAAATATATCTATATAAAAACGCTTTTGTTATAATTAGCATTGACATTGATGTACCCGAAGCCGATTTAATAGTTACAGTAGGCTGTCTGCTATTTTGTTGGATGAGCGATAGAAATACAATTATCATTTTCCTTACTCTCTTGATGCGCCGATAGACATGAAAGGCCGATCATATGTGCGCTTAGAAGACTGTGCAATCCTCTTTTTCCTTTGTGAAAACAATCCAAGGGGTAGGCATGGGATAGGAAGAATTAACATTCTAATCATGATGTGGAAAGGCATATTATAAGATGAAACCGGAGGCCGGTCATGTGACCGGCAAAGGATGATGTAATGCCCCACCTGATCGAGCAGGGGGCGGAGTTAGCCGGACGGGCACTCCGTTGCTAGACTACATGAGGGACATAATGTATAACAGCCTCATAACTGGAGTAGGAGCAGCGCTGTACATCCTATGGCCTCCCTTTATACTAAAAGAAAAAAGGGGGGTTCATTTCTTATAACGCTGCACAAATAAACGCCGGGGGGGGTGGGGGGTCACGTGACACTGATCATGTGATCCCGGAAGTTAACTACGCTACTCCCTGGAGCTAAACTTTATGTCATCAAGGAGCTCCACATTAGATCGGGTGACACAAATCATTATGGGATCCCATCCCTGTCTGAATAGTCTCCATTTCGATTGGGAAATGAAAAGCAAACTAGAGGATCGGACGCTCTTACATACAGGCCCATGCAATGATCATGGTAAGAGCTGATTGGTCAGGCAGTACACACCCACAGAGGGGGAGTGTCGTTTCAGGGCTTTAAAAAGGAACATTCAGCTGACTGCACATTAGATGCCTCCAGCCTACCACTAAGGCTGGAGCTGCTGCCAGTTTATTATTTTGTGTGCTGCTGACTACTCCACAGAGCCAGGTCACTGGTGAACAGCACTAGTGCCTGAGCATAGAAAGGGAACTAAGGTTAGATGCCAGTACCCTGATTAATTAGGGGGCTTTACAACCTTAGGAATCTAGGGACTATATTAGGTTAGCCTGACTAAAAAATTGTCAGGAATCTAAGACAGATTGTTGTCAGAATCCTAACAAGAGCCTTAGATGAGTCTCTGGTAGCAGTTTCTGGTGGTCTGGAAGTAGACACTAGTGTAAGTGCAGTACAAATCGCAACCACATAAGACGTTCTGGATGGACGATTTCTTGGTTGCGTAGCGTTATAGACTCATAATTGACATTTTATTATTGAGTATGCAGACGCTAGTCATTTCTGATCGTATGTAGTTTGTACAAGTAATCCCAGTGGTGACGAAAGAACTTATGGGATTAAGTCTCTTATAAATAGAGAGTCGCAGATCCTGATTGTACCCTGTGGCTCTATGTGTTCGTTAACACTGCTCCTGATGAATCGCGTGAGCGAGGAAACGCGTTGAGCACTGTATATATAGAGAACAGAACCAAAAAAGGAGTAATTGAATAACTTTCAAAGGATCATAGACACTTTATTTACTCAATTCCTGTATATTTAGCAACCCGTATAAGTGAGCGCATAAATATCATCTGGTGCGTTCCTACTCATAGAAACGGATGTGGAATAAACCTAGAGATCCACAAAAGAGTCCATAAACACTTCACAACAGATTGTCCTTAATAAAAAGTTGGTGAAGATGACTCATGCGATATACAGCGAAGAATGAAATGCATCATCTGCATACGTAATTAACAGTTCTTTTATTAAAGCCTTCTTTCCTGACTAGGATTTTTAAGCATATTACTTATTAAAGGTTAAGTTTTATAAAAAAGAAATAAAACTAGGATTTCAGTCTGTGACAGTGGCGGAGCAGGGGGTAGCAGCGGGGAACAGGGGGGAGGCCTCTCTCTCTCCCTCTCCCCCCCACTCCGTGCTGCAACCCCCCACTCACCCACGGCGCCCCCCAAATCTTTTCGCCCGAGTACGGAAGTACTCGAAAATCGCGGGGCTCTGGATAAAAAGGGGCGTGGCCGAGTTGGTTCGCTCATCTCTAATACTCACCTATTTCCCGCTACCGGGGCTTAGCCGCATCCAGCCGCTTCTTCTCTTGAACTGCTATGAAGTGCTTTCAGCAGGCGGGGGTTTAAAATCCCTGCCTGCTGAAAGGGCTGCCCCTGATTGGCTGAGCACTGTGACCAATCAGAGGCAGCACTCAGCCATTCATTGAATTCAAATATAGAGATGAAGAAATCTTTGGTCACACCTGTCACAGCTATGGCCGAGAATCACGATCTTCTCTGTATGTCAATGGGGCCGTTGCTGCTGCTGCCGCCGGCCCCATTGAGCACACGGTGAAACCCCTGGATGTCACAGCATCCAGGGGTTTCACATCCAAGGAATCCCCTGCTGCAGCTGTCACAGCCGCAGCAGAGGATAGCAGGCAGCGCACTTTATGTGTGCATGAACGCAGCCAAGTGCATTCTTTTAAGCGTGAGGCCCACTTTGGGCTCGTGAATTTTTGTGGGTTTGCATTCTGCGCAAAAAATGCGCAGAAAACAAATGCCTGTCTGACTGAGCCCTGAGGGCTTGAAACATGCATGCGTCTCAATAAAATCAGCAGATATGGGACTGACAGTAAGTCATAAAATACAATAGATGCCCGCTATGTGCAATCTTTGTGTCATTTTCTGAATTAAAATGTGTCAGCACAATGCTGACTGCATCCTTTTAGGTTAACTCCTCCCACTTTCCTCACCATGTGAAGAAGTGGCCGGAGGTCAGCGAAGTTGAAAATTATAGCACATATATGCAAAGTGCCATATTTTCTGACTTTTATAAACCATAAAAGTGGCACAAATGTGATGGTAAATTCCCGTGATACATGGTGCATGTCCAAGATTTTGGAAGTTCTAATCAGAAAACAGACAAATCTGTCATGTAATATTGCCCACAACAATATAAATTAGCAGTCACTAAAGGACACAGAATAGGAAAAAAAAGTTGAAAATGGGCTGTAATCAGTATAGTATTATAGTTTAAGATAAAGGTTATTATCCGTTTGGGACTTTTTCTATGAACCTGAATCATGGGATTATCCCCTTTAAGATGTCCCATTCTACCCTACAGCTGTCTGTGTCAGTAGAAAAAAAATAGCTTTCCCTATGCAAGTATAGAATGTGTTATGAGGCAGGTCATAAACAAAAAGCTCATAATGATTTTTTATTTCTGGTTAAAATTTATATCCAAACCACAAATGTTTGTAGTATGGAATATAAAACGTGGGTGTCCACATATCCATGAATGTACAAGTGTGTATGTCTAGTAAAGGTTTGAAAAACATTTTCTGACCATTAGTTCTCACCAATGTACTAAGCAGTAACATGAAATTCTCACACAACTTATGCCAAGTTTATTCTAAATGTTTACACCAAAGAAAGACCTACATCTTTTCCCAGAAAACTGGAAATGTGTAACAGAATACCACTTTAGTAAAGCCAGGTGTTAAAACGAGACTGGTCATTTCCAAGGGAACACCCTTAGTGTCAGCCCAAAGTCAATAGGAGACAGCAGAAAAGTTGTCAAAAAAGAAAAGGCAAAACCAAACTTGCTTTGTAATAGCTTTTTCATATACGGTGCAGTCCAACGACAATCAGTCTCGAAATTGTAAATTCTTATGCAGGGTTATAAAACTTAAGAAGTTCTGGATTTCCAATGCTTTTGCTTTTCAAGTGTTGAATGGAGCAACTGTCAAGCATGTACCCTACATTGTTTATTGGGCTTACTAAAACAGCGCTACACTTGACTTTCTCTGTCAGTTCCATACGCGAATGAAGCAGCATGGCACATGCTCATCCACTACTCCAATTCAAAGTTCTCCCTGTGATTGGCATCCCAGCAGTGGTGCCTACAGCAATCAGACATTTATTACCTACGGATGTACAAATTGAATGCTCTGTGCTGTTTACTAGCTACATTCACTTAGGGTGGTTTCACATCTGCGGTGAGGATTCATTTTTCTTACTCCTTTCAGTAGAGCAGGAAAAGGCAATCCCCGTGGCCGTATGGGTCTGTCTTATCACTGAACCAAACAGTCAATGGGGTCCTTTCAGTTTCCGTTCAGCTGCCTGTCATTTTACTAGTATTTTGTAATGGATCTTCCAGAACCAGGTAGGAACCCAACCTTACTAGTTGCACACTAGTTACAATTTCAATATGGGACTGAGTAGGAGGAGACCTAAAGAGTAACTGTACTTTTAGAAAACTCTTGACATGTCGAATGTTTTGATCAGTAGGGTCCAGGTGCCGAGACCTTGACTGATCGTTGAAATAATGGGGCTGCACTGCAGTACTCAACTGAGTCTTGTGCCCCTTTGGCTGTCATCATTACTTATTGGTGCCTCTCAATAGCTATAGATGGACACATAGATGTGTGTAGAAGTATGCGCGTCCATCCTTAGCTGCACTTAGGAGTCATAGAATTACTATTTTATAATATGCCGCATGGAAGTCAAAACATCAACAATTCACAGACGTACTACCAGTAAAACATATCTCTATTGATATAATTAAAATCAATACCGAAAAGCTACTGTGAGTAAAGAGAGGGCTAAACGGGCCCTTTTGTGATCCTAGAGGATGTCCTACCTATTAAATTGGAATAACTGCACTGATAAGAGCGATCCCAACAAGAACATCCTATTATGCCCTACAATTAGGGTGTGGATGCCATAAAAAAGGATATAAATTTCAGCAAAGAACTGTCCAAGTACTACAGGACACAAGTATAGCCCTAATAATATGTAGTTAATAACACCAGCGGTATAGTAAACTGTATAGAATAGACCGATCTACCCCAAAAAGGTCTAAAAGCAGAAGATAAATAAACCCCATGTTCAGAAAAATGCACAATCACTTCTAAGGAATGATTTCAAAATCTCTCATGAAATTGTACAAATAAATGTATGCAGATCATTATCACTCAACAATCCCAGATTTTCATATATCATGTTTATCAATGACTTTGCAACCATCCTTATAACCACCAATGTAGGTTATTGTATATAACTAATTAATATGGAAGTCAATTACCCTGATGGACCTCCATGTTTTGACAAACATGAGCCGCAAGCTTCCTTATTGATGGGATGAGAGATATACAGAACACTTAATCTTCCTAATTAATAGGCAGGGCATCCTCTTGGATCACCACAAGGCCAGTTTGACCCTCTCTTTACTCACAGTAGCTTTTTGGAAAATTTGGTATTAATTTTAATGATATTAATAAAGGTATTTTTTAACAGCAATTCTTTTTTTAGGTGCCTAGAGGACCTAATGAGCAATGATGGCATCTGAAGGGGCACAGTGCTCAGTTGAGTGCTATAGCCCCTTCATTTTAGTGATCAGTTGAAGTCTCAGCACCTGGACCCCCACTTAAAAGTGTAGTTACTCTTTAAATTACTGAAGCCCTTTACTTTCTCCCTGCTGATGTAGGCTGCAGGAACTGAAAGACAGAGCTTAAAATAGCTTGAAAATATAACTCAAGCAGAATTACAACTATTTGTTTGTCTGTAGATGAAACTTGCTCATTAATAAAATCCTGTAATTACAGCAGGTGCACATATGTATTAACAGGGATAAGGGAAAAGAAACATTTGTAATATATGATAGGAGGTTTTCAGAGATAAGTTGTCCTCTTTCTACCCCTCCTCATTCTTAGGACCTGTTCACATGGGCGTATGTAGGTTTCAATCACACAATATGTAGCTTATTTATGTGACCGAAAATCGTATAATCCCTCCCTATTTTGGCCTTTCTGCGGGTTTTGTGTGCATAAATGCGCAACATATTTTCATGCACAAAAAAAGCAGAAGAGCTCATTGTTTAGATGCCCAAGTACACAGTGAATGCGCAGGTTTCCTGCAGTCACTACATAGTTACACAGGTCCATTGACTTCAATGGACTATTTTGGCGTGTAACACATACCAAATAGGAGATGCTGCGTGTTCTTTTAACGCACCGAAAGTTACGTGAAAAATAGGCATATGTAAATGAACCGACTGAAATCAATGGGGTTCTATTCACTGGATATTATGCGTGAAATAAGTGGTCTAAATACGCTTGTGTGACTGAGACATTACAACTAAAAGGTTAGTATGAGTGCACAAGTATAATACTCATCAGGGACCTTCCAGACGGGACAGAATATTACACAACAGGGTTTTGGAATTTGCCCTCCTGTGGGATAAATAGCACCAAAATATGCACTACTAATGAAAATATTTTGATGCGGATTTGACAATGGCAGAATTCTGTCGGCAATTCCGCATCCAAATCCGCAGTAAGCCCGGCTTCACACAAGTGTATGCATATTAGTGCTCACCTGAGCACTCTGTATTTTCAGAATGACCGATGCATCGGCGTATTTTGCGGTACTTTTTGTATCGGCAAGGCATGTTCATTTGCGCACGGCAAACAAAGATGCACCGAATGAAATGACTAATTAGACTTAATGAGTTCCAGATGTGTTCTTTTTCCAGCGGAATTACACAGTGTGTCACGCATCTCCTGAATTGTGCACACATTTACGCACCACCCCATTGACTTTTATGGGGTCTTTTGGTGTGTTTCAAAATAGAGCATGCTGCATTTTTTTCTTTGTGCGACCGAAATGCACAAGAGAATTACACGCACATAAATGAAATCAATGGGTTCTATTCTTTAGGTACGGCGCGCACAAATATGCCTGTTTAACGCTGGCCCAAGAAGGATATAAAGCAGGAGAGATATTATTTATTTGTCTCCTGCAAATATCTACAATTGAATCCCTTCCAAGAGTGGTGTCTTTAAGGAGTGTTTGTAAGTTAGCAATCGACCACAAGTTGAAGTCGATCCTTCACATCCCAGACGACATACAAGGGAAAAAAACATAGCAATACATAAAATAAAAATGTAAAATAAAAAAAGCTTAAACACCTTGCTGTAGCGTTTACTGCATCGAGCGTGACAAAGACACGTTTTGTCGGATTGTCCCACTTTCTCGCACTAACATGTCATGCAGAATGTATGCAATTACCCTTTGTCTACAAGTGTGAAATATACGGAATTGCATCATTGGCTACTGTATATTATATTACTGTCTGCTGTTAGCGGCCTTCAGGTTTTTTCTTTTTAATTTTTTTTTTAAGAAAAACCTGGCACTATTCGTGAGCTACTTTTCAGCCAAGTTGACGAGAGATCTTCTGTTGAATATTTATCTATCCTGGCTGGTATTTCGAGAACTGCTGTAAAGTGGTTTTGACTCTGGATTCACTAGAGAGTTGTTGGAATAGAAATACTTAGACTTAATGTTGATCTTGTTACCATCTGTTACATACATTTCAGCTTTTAAGACCCTTACCACAGGCCTGCTATCTGAATTAAACAATACATCTCATGCTCCTGTAGTCTCCTGTCTTGTGTCTCAGAATACATCTGTGCAGAAGAAGAAAAATAAAGCTCATATTGTGGAACATTAGGGAAGCAAAGTTCAATTACTGTTGGGACTTCATGGAAGAAGTGTAACTTATTAACAGCTACTGTAGTGGTGCGGCTGCCAACTTTTACAGATGATTTGGTGGGAGCTTTTGAATTATTATGAACTTGCATTGGGTCATTCAGATATACTAGAAAAACTTTATACCTGGAAGTCTTCCACAGAAAAGTGAAGTGTCAATGGCCTCTATCGGTCATTTATGATCTTGGGGGGAATGCGGCACACTACGTAACTAAAGAGAAAGTCAGGAATAACACCTTACGTATGTGAATATTTTTAAGTTGTTTGCAGTGTGTTTGACTCTTTTCAAGAGCACATTTTATTTTCATCCAACAATTTGTAAGGGGTTTTATGTCTTCAAATTATTTCTATTAATAAATTGGCATTATATTATTGTGATCCATTTCGGAGGCGTCACTCAATAAATAAAATAACCTAGCACACATAAAAAATAGGTTCTTTTCCCATATGGAGTTATAATATAAACATGGCTAGGGTTATTAATGCACGTCTTTATTCAGTTTCAATGGCTGAAAGGTTTAATATTTAACGTGCTTATAGTATTTTAGTACAGATATTTTTCTGTCATTTATCAAAATGTGAGAAAAAGCTTCTAAATAATATTGTATTAAACCTGAACCTCATTTCTCAAAACTATCTAACCAGAAGACTGTCCTTGTTGTCCATAGCGACCAATCAGAGCTCAGCTTTCATTTCTTCAGAGCAGTTTAGGAAATGAAAGCTACACTCTGATTGGTTGCTTTGAGTAACAAGGACAGTCTTAGAGCGGCTTAACACTAGTGTAAAATTGCCTTCTACAGTGCAACCCATTTCCGCATGAATGCGGTTTGATGAGGTTGTTTTGTGCACGTGCTTGCGCATATTACTGTACTTTTTGCACACGTAGGACCAGGTCACTCATGTGAAACACCCTTTCTGTGGAATAAAAGGCTAATTAGCCTAATGAGGTCTGGATGTGTTCTTTTCCACACATTTTGCTCTGTGTTTCATGATTCCCTTACGTATTTCTATGGGACATTTGCAAAACGCAGAAAAATAGGGCAGGTCCTGCTTTTTTCTGCTTGCACAACGTGCTCACGAGAACAAACCAATTAAAATCAATGGGTACTACCATCTCTGTGTTTACCAGATTTTGTGTGCTCAAATACAAGCAAAAACACGGTTATGTGAACCCAACTTTACTCTTAGACTCCTTTGATAAATGAGGCCCATATATTTATTAGATAGCTAAAAATGTATGTTTTTTCCCCCTCTTTTTTACCACTACCATCAATGCATGGGTTTTCTTGATATCTATGAAATAACATTGTCACCTTTTGTGTTCTTGTGTAACAATGCATGAAACAGCAAGAAAAAATATTTTTAAAGTCTAAGTCTATAAGTAACTTAAAATTTCAAGAGTGTCTGTAGTGAACCCTAGTGTGACATTGGAAGAGGTTGTTTGTTCAGGATCCCTGTCTATGAATCAAAGCAAAGAGCCACTAAGTAAGATTCATTTCACACTACCTTTTTTTGGTTTCCATCAGGGGCTCCATCAAGCTCCATTATAAACCAAAGCCATGATGGTAGTGTGAACAGAGCTGTAGATCGACTGCTGCTCTGGTAGACTCAGCCTATTTGTATATTATTTGGTTGGCCATTCAAGGGTTATGTATGACCGGACAGGACTTCCCCCATAGATTACCTTTGGCAATTGGCTGATCATGAGAACTGCATGTTTTTAAAAATGGGTTGCCTTTATAAAACACCCTTTAGCAACCATGAACAATTTTTATTAAGTATGCCTATACTTTTCTGGACAGATTTCCGACTGTCCTCTGTTTGATCACAGTTGGAGTCTGAGCTGGCCGTGATAACACAGCATCACTATCATGGATCGTTGCAATGGTTGACTATGCTCAAATCTCATGTTATTAAGTTATGCCTCATAGAGGACAACCAGGTCTTTGGAATAGTGCTGTTCAGTTAAGTGATATGGATGCAAGTAGAGCCCCATACACCAATATTTGATCTTAATTCTGATCCTAATTAACCAACTATCTCATCATGCATGCTTACACCCATAAACTATGAGACTTTACACCTTTTTTATGGCAAAGATCAGGTGAAAAGAGGCATATAGCAATACGTAAGTGTTGTTTATGCAGATGATGATGCAATGCATGTCTTGGTGTATTAGCTGTATGTCCATTTGAATTGTACCGTGTCTCGTTTGCAGATGTTGATGAATGTACTAACAGCACCCTGTGCAGTCAAGGGTTTTGTGAGAATACCAATGGTTCATACCGCTGCCTCTGTTACCAGGGGTACCAGGATTCACTGGATGGACAAGGCTGTGTGGGTAAGTTAATGTTTTGTCTAACCCCTGTGTGGACTTTTTATAGGAAATGCATGTATATGTCTAAATTTTATGTCTATTGTTGTTATAGATTGTTATTATAACATTTTGTCTTTACTAGTCCCAGATAAACATTGACAATTTAAGGTTGGCTGGTTTCATAAAAACCTGGAGCATAGGTCGTAAAATACAAGGTTATGTATTGGTTGGGACATTGTATCAATATTGTATCTACCAAAAAGAGTTTAAAGACTGGGGGTAAGGCGCAACCTGTGGACATATATGAACATATAATGGTATTATTGCTTAACGTCTCTGATCTGAGGCTCACTGCATAGATGGAGTACTACAACCAAACTTACCACACAACTATAAGAACAGAACTATGCTTACTATATAGATACAGAATCAAGTTTACCACACAGATACAGTATCACAACCAAGTTTACTACATAGATAAGGGATCAGATCTGAGCTTAAAGCATAGATAAAGTACCAGAACCAAGGTTACTACATAGGTATGGTAACAGAACTGACAACTTAGATAAATATGAAAACAGAACAAAGCTTACTATATAGACAGTAATGGAGTGGAGTTTACAGGGGTATATTTGATGCAATGATTGGATTTTGTGATACCTCTGTGCATTACTTAGTATTGGCAGTGATATTTTGCCTTTAAACAGGGAGACCATAAGCTAAAAAATTGCTTGAAAGACCGAATACAAATGACAGTCGTTCAGTATAAATACGGCCACCAACAGCGTCATAAGCGACAGTTGCTAATCGTTTCAGCTTACTAAATAATATAGTCTCTGGTTTATTAAGGCTTCTTTCCCATGAGCATATATCGGCCGCCGTTTTCACGGCCGGCCGATATACGCTATGTTGGGAGAGATAGAACTGGTAACCGGGCGCACAAATCAAACGTTTGCACGCCTGTTCAGATGGCATGGGTCACGGCGCATATATGCCAAGACTACCATGCCGTCGCCCCTTAGCTCCGCTCATGTCCTGCCCCTTGTCAACAGACAGCAATGGGAGGACGTGGGATGGGAAAGCTCTTAGCTCCACCCTCGTCCTGCCCCCTCCAATTGCAAAAAACGAGCAGGGAGGAGAAGAGAGGTGAGCCTGCACAGGGGGAGGAGAGCAGAGGGAGGGAGTTTAGCAACCACTCTGCTAAACTGCCTCCCACCTGCGGCAGCTGCCATGGGCTCCCATAAGAGCCCATGCAGCAACCAACGTATTCCAGTCCAAAAGATAGTTCCAGAACTATCTTTGGGCCCGATGTAAAAATGCCTGGTGCTATGTTGGCCAGCCGGGCACTTTTATGTTTCAGGAATACAGCTATGTGATCTGATGCACTGGAATCCAATGCATCAGATCGCAGCGTATATCAGCCGGCTGTGAAAACGGCCGGCCGATATACGTTCGTGGGAAAAAAGCCTTAAAGCCATCTGGTGCAAAGTCACACTCGTTCAAATAGGAATGACTTGCGAAAGAATTTGCATAGAGATCTCCTCTATAATAAATACCAAGACAAACAACTAATGATCACTCTGTGTAAAAGTGAATAAACATCTGTTGTTTGTACGCTTCAATGAATTTTCTGAGCAACTATTTGAACGATCTGAATGGAGCAGAAAAGCAGAAACCCAGGAGCAGGTGTGAAATCCCCCTAAACCTGCTTGTCTGTAGTACCCACATAAGAGTATATACTATACAATGGTGGAAACATTTACTTTTGTATTGGATTTAAATTACAGACTTGTAAATGCAAATGGAAGATGGTATAATGTCTTCTGCGTAACCACCTATTTAAAAGCAGCTTTCCTATACGTCAGTGTCTGCTATTGACATATAAATAAGCTACCCTCCAATAGGTGGTGCTATAGAGGCTCTGTACCATGTCAAATTTGCATATCAATTTTCCCATAAGGAGTATTGCTTAGACTTTAAGTCTCTTGATCCCTACTTGGTGCGCTCCACAAGGAAAAACAGTACCCTCCCCGTGGCATGCCTTTCACCCAAGCCAGAACTCTACTGTGCAGCGCTAAGGGACAAAAAACCTTGAAACAGCCTGTATGTATTTTTTCTTTGTGGAGAAGATTCTGTTTCGGCTTATATCTAGAGTTCCATTGTAAGGCTGGTTAGAATGTTGGGCATGGAATTATAGGGAAGCTATCTTCCAATAAGTGGCATTGTAGAGGCATTGTGCCATATTCATATTCTATTTGTATATCAAATACCCAGTGGAGTATTACATGGGCTATAGGTGTTTTTTTTTTTTTTTAAATAAAGTTCCATTGAGGAAAAAGGTAAGATACATTTACTGAAATGCAGAGAAAAAAATAAATTAGTAAAAAGACATAGCACAGAGTATTTTCAGTGGGTGTTATCATGGAGTAGATAGATTAAGGCTGTATTACCCCCATAGTCCCAGAAATGCTGCCCATCCAGAGGCCAATATCATTTCCCCATTGACCTCTGATCAGGCAGCATTCATACAGACTTCCCACTTACCCAGCTTGCAGCTGCGGTACGGTGCAGCGGCAGCCATTGGTGAGTCTGTGACCGCTGACCTCTCACCTTGGCACAGACGCCAGTAGAGAGAGGTCAGTGGTCACCGACTCAGTCAGCAGCAGTTGCCGCCACGGCTAGACTGGAGTTGCAAGCTGGATGTTTATAATTCCTGTTTTGTTGATGTACGGCCAGCGAGCCACATAAAATGAGGCAGTATGAACCTCAGGTTTCACAAATATAATTGGAGCATTGTTTAGTTTTTTTTATTTATCTTGATTTTTGGATGGCGATATCCTTTAAGACAGTCCTTTTATGGCTGATTAGATAGAGATATTATCAATACACATCTACTGAAAGCTTTAAAATAGCTATACTAAATTCTGCTTTTATAAATTCATTTATACACTTTTATACTAAAGTGCCAATACAAGATATCAATTTTCTATCCGGCAGTTTATGATCTCAACATCTGCTGTTTCTATTTGTAATCTGTAAAATAGCTGTATCTGTCCGCAAAGTCTTCAGAGAGACATCATGGAGTTCATCAGCTTTTACCCTTGTTGTAAAAGACTTTCATTGTACCTCCTCACTGAGCAAATTGTATTTTTCTCTCCTGTAGATACTATAAATGTCATTTTTATCAATTAGACTTCATTTATAGAAACTAAGTTCATTTAATGTGACAAATACCTATGAGAAGATGTTATTTCTGAGCTGAGAGTAAACGCACCACACATAGCATGGACATAAAAAAGTGTCCACACTGGACCCATTAACCACCACCAAACGCAACCAAGGGGAAAAAGGAGAATGTAGCTCTAACTAAGAACATGAATACCTCTGCCTAAAGCAGAGTGATCGCCCCGACAAGGGCGGCCCCACATGCCAAACCTAGGCTACCTAACTGTCCCTAGGTGGAAAGAGGGAATGTCTATTAACAGGTGGTAATAACAATATAAACAGCAAGGAAAATGGCAAAAACAACATATGTTTTATATATATATAAAGTTGCTATATATCTCAGGAACAATGACTGCAACCTGAAGGATATGGACCAAACCAACTTCACAAACAGGAGATAAATGATCGACACTCTGTAAAAGGAGGGATTGAAATATATAAAGCACTCTAGTAGATTGGCCAGCCAGGGGAAACACAAAACACCTATGGGAATCTCCACATATGACTCCCAATTAAACTTTTGTAACGACAGGGAACCCTAAGAGATAACAAACATCCAACTTTAACAATATCATAATGTGGCTTGGACTGACATTATGTCACCAGTCCATCTCCTTATCGCAGCTGTTATACCATGACCCTGTTGCGGCTGTTGAGTTGTGACAGAAGGGTAATACATATCACATTTGCAGCTGCACTATGTATAAGTAGCCATCTTTTGGTTTGACTCTTCTGTTATCCTTCAGTATTTGACAGAAGTTAAATTATTGAGGCATATCAGTACAGGCGCTTCTTTGGCAAGATTGTATTTTTGGCGATATTATTGGTATACTAGTCATATGATGATTTGATTTACTTGAATCTATATATGTAAAATAGGATGTATGTATGTATACATAACTCATGAACGCCTGGAGCAATTTCAACCAAACTTGGTACATAACTCATCTCATGGGGACAAATTTTGCGGGAAAAAGACAACCCCGCTACCCCTGGGGGGAGGGGGTAAATGCCGGAATTACACTTGAGCAGATGGTTTTTATTTCACAGTCTTATCTAACACAGACGACCTCCTCCTCATCATACACTAATCTATTACACAGACGACCTCCTCCTCAAATACTAATATATTACACAGACCTCTTGCTTCTCAGATAATAATATCTTACACAGGCAACCTCTTCCTCTGCTCCAACTACCACACAGCTTCCCACTATGTACCACACAGAAATGAGCCTAGCACCCACACTTATTAAAGCTGTCCAAAAGGAAATCTGTGTTGCCCATAGCAACCAATCACAGCACATCTTTCATTTTACATCAGCAGTATAACAAGTGAAAGCTAAGCTGTGATTGGTTGCTATTGGCAACAAAAATTACTGGGGAAGTCGGTGAGTTTTTGATTTTTAATTACGTCAGTATTACACAGACCTCCTGCTCGATAGATAATAATATCTTACACAGACAACTTCCTCCTCCTTAAATACTAATATTACACGGATGACCTTCTCCTCATATACCAATATATTACACAGACGACCTCCTGCTCATGCAGTAAGATATTACACAGATGACCTCCTCCTCATATACCAATATATTACACAGACGACCTCCTCCTCATTGCAGTAAGGTATTACACAGACGACCTCTTCCTCATATACCAATATATTACACAGACGACCTCCTCCTCATATACCAATATATTACAAAGACGACCTCCTCCTCATGCAGTAAGATATTACACAGACGACTTCCTTCTCATATACTAATATATTACACAGACGACCTCCTCCTCATGCAGTAAGATATTACGCAGACCTCCTCCTCATGCAGTAAGATATTACGCAGACGACCTCCTCCTCATGCAGTAAGATATTACACAGACGACCTCCTTCTCATATACTAATATATTACACAGACAACCTCCTCCTCATGCAGTAAGATATTACGCAGACGACCTCCTCCTCATGCAGTAAGATATTACACAGACGATCTCTTTCTCATATACTAATATATTACACAGATGACCTCTTCCTCCTCATATGCTTATATATTAAATCAGTACACACATATATGCACACACATATTTAAATTCTTTTCGTGTCAAAAAATAAAATACACGGGCAACGCGGGGTAATCAGGTAGTATGAAATAAAAGTGAGAGTATGTAAATGTCAGTTGCACATGCAGTCAGCTCAGTATACATCTTGTTCGGCTCATGTCCACAAACCGCACTTTCATTTACTGCACATACTTGTATTTAACATGACTGGTCTGCTGATAATGCATCATTTTTCGTATCTTACTTGGAATGATATGTATAATTAAAGATTTTCTGGGCCTTACGGTCCCCATACACGTTAGATTTCAGTCATCCAAACCTGCCAATGGTGGGGCCAAACAACTCCTTGATGTATTTGGGGACAGCTCCCCCAACAGATGATGGCAGAGAAAAGAAGGATCAGGGATGCTGAATTTCAACACCCAATCCATTTATACCCAAGGAGATAATCTGGCACCAGAACCGTCTGGCTGCTGCTTAGCTTCCTAAACACATGAACATTTGGCAGAGCTGGATGTCCAATGGTATGGTGCTGCCAGAAGAGACAGATGTTGGATGAACGATCGCTCGGCCAACAGCTGTTGAATGAGTGGGGACAGCTTTAGATATCAATGACCCAATGTTAGCATAGGCCAAATATATCACATCAGTGGAAATCTAACTCCTGGCACCCCCTGCAAAGCAGCTGTTTGAAGAGGCTGCATCATTCAGGTGAGCACTGTGGCCTCTTCTGTACACCAGGGCAATAGTAATGTTGCCTGGTATTGCAGCTCAATCCAATTCACTCGAATGGGACTGAGCTGCACTTATGCCATGTAACCAATGGACATGATGTCACAAGCCAATGAAGAGGACACAGTTCTCACCCAGGTCCTGTGGTCCCTTAAACAGCTGATTGGCAGTGCTGTCAGGAATCAGACCCATCCTGAGTCTCTTTTAGTGTTGTCTGCTACCTACTGTATAGGCCTATAGAGCGTGTTTGCCCCTTAATCCTAAGTAGTGTTAAACAGTTTCCTATGAACCAGGAACAAAATGATTCTCTAAATGGAACTCCCTTTATAGGTGGATTCAATCAGGAAACAATCGGGATGTTCCACAAGTACATTTTATGATGTATGTTGAGAGTAAAAGATCTTCTTTTCACTGAAGAGTCTCATTTTGTCGTATTTCTACAGTATATACATCATGAAATACCTTTTTATTTACAGACATTCTGCATAATTGGTCTCTCCCTACAACTGTAGCATCTGCAGTAAAATCTCCTGTTTATTTTATTCATTTCAGCGGCTATAGGATTTAATTGTGCACTGGGGGACTTGCCTTTTCTAGCAGACTTTGTTGGCTCAGGACATACTTTATGGTTAAAGAAAGTAACAAGGAATGCGTCCCAATAACCATTCTTCTTTTTCCAGATGTAAATGAATGTATAATGCTGAGTGGAGTCTGTGGTGAGGCCCGGTGTGAAAACGTGGATGGTTCATTTCTCTGCCTGTGCTCTGATGATAACCAGGAATATGACCCAATGACTGGGCAATGCAAATATCGCAACATGCCAGGTAGGATAGATTTTCCATAGACTTGCTCAGTGATACCGAACTGTAAATTCATGCTAAAATTGAAACATATTTCCAGAGGTTTGATTAGGTTATGTGTCTCAGGCTGTAGAAGAAGTTAGACATCCTTTGACATATCTGGCTTTTAATTATGTCCCAGGCAGCCAGCTTTATTTTCCAATGAAAGCTAGGTAGGAGGAGAGACTAAGTGACTTCATTCCCCATTTTGTAATATGGCATGCATTGGTCCATATGGGTACTCTATACATAGTACATTAGATTTACAAAATACGAGTGTCTAGTTCCGTGGTCTTCATCCTATGTCTCTCCAGCTGTTGTAAACCTACTTTGCCCAGTATGAGCATACTCATGTATTTTTAAAACTGTTGGAGAGCTACTGGTTGAAAACAACGGATCTAGTCAAATAGTCAATTGACAACTTATAGTCACTGACTGCGGAGTTGTTATCACTGCTGACTTTTACCAAAGTTACTGTTCTCACATCTGTAGAATTGTCCAAGGCAGGTTTCACATCGGAGGTTCCATCACAGATCCAAAAACTGGGCAGCTGGGTGGAGAGCAAACAGACCCCATTATAGTCAATGAGGTCCGTCCAGTACTTTTCAGTTCCATCCAGTTATCTGCTGCATGATTATTTTAAACAGGGTCGGTTAGCTTTTCTGCCAACCAGATGTTACCACTTCCTTTGTCAAAATCGATAAAATGAAAAACCTCAGTGCTTGTGGATGTTTGTGTTTATTGACCTAAAAAAATACAAAAACAGCTCAATCTTCCACCTGACTTGTGGAATCTGGAAATAACTTCAAATGTTAAACTTTACATAATATCCACCCATTATTTGCATGACAGCCTTGAATATTCTTCAGCTTGATGCGGATCGGTTTAAGATTTTCGGTCTGGATACATTCCTATTCTTGGTGGGGAACCTCCCAAGGATGTTTATGACTAGTGATTTGCTATTTGGAAACATGGGATGTTTCCAAACTTCTGGAGGGTACTGAGAGAGAGGGGGTCTCTTTAGTAGTTGATTATCTACCCATGACGATCACCAAGCTGACGGTTTTAAAGGCTCTGTTATTCCCTAATTTAAATGCCACAGGGATTAGTGAAGCAAAATATATGACTATCCCAACGCATTACAATAAAAGACATAAAAAGATAGCCTAAACTCATCTGTGTTGTACTTTCTTGTGCCTTTTATGTTAACCTGCATACCATGACAATACTTGGACAATGCACACATTTGGGCATGTGCAACATTTCTCCATGGATACTACTTTATGTAACTATTAGGCCACTCTCACACATGTGCTCGATAAAATGCTGTGATTTCTATTGCGGCGTTTTGCTGCAATTTTACAGTAGTTTTCGGACACGCGTTTTGGTGTTCCTGCGTCCGAGAGCGGGTTTTAGCGCATCCCGCCATTGTGATAAATATACTTGAATATCGCAACAACTATGGGGCAGGCTCTTCTCCTGTGCCTGCAGCCACCAATCATTGCCCAGGCACAAGTCTCAATGTATGGACTTTATCTCCTTCACCTAGCACATCTGGTATGAGGACTTGTCGTCTTATGCTCCTGTCCAGAAATCAAGTGATGATTCCATCTCTGTGCCCACCCCTTCCCACCTCCCACACACAACTTACAATTCAGCTCTCTTTCTCTTCCTGGCTTACTAAGTATCTCCATATAATGCCTGATGCACGGTAAGAGCTTAAATGAGGTTCTGTCATTAAAAAAAAATTGTATACTCCCCTATTTCCCCTCAATCAGTCTCTTTACTGTATCTTCTCCCTGCCGATCTTCTCATGTCTCCTGTAGTCCTGAGGGGTCACGTCACCACAAACCGGCTGATTTTTCTGCTTCTTGTGATGAAGGGTCCGTTCTCTTCAGTCTTTTTCCTGCCAGCCAATGTACTCTACATCACTAGTGATGTTGCGTTCATAGCCTAGCAGGGAGTGCTGAGCTATTGCAGAGACTGCACATGCACGGGGTCTCGCTGCAATAGTATATGAACTCTAAATACCCAGCAGATCAAGAACCATTTTCTATTAAAGGCTGCCTGAATCAAGTAATAAGATCTACTGCAAAATGTCTTTAAATCTCCTTCTACTTTACATTAAAAATTGAAATGACAATTATACTTTAACACAATGATTGCCACAGTAGCCAGAAAAATGATATTGGGGTGAAGGTGTTTTATTAGGAAACTGAATAAAAACACTAAAAACAAAACAATCCTTTCTGATTTAATGAAAAAATTGTTATTTTTTATTTTCTGTGCAGGAGTTATATGTCACTCACATGGTGCTACAATACATTTTTGCACTGCACAACATATCAGTTGTCTGGGACTCACGATATACTCATTGAATTTGTTTCTGGAAATTGAGTCTTTTATCATTCCCAAGCATTTAGTTGTGTGTGGAGTGGACCTTGGGTGGTCCTGGATGACGACCTCTGTATCATACCTCTTAAGTATATGCAACAATGTCATGTTAACTTCGTTCAAAGAGCCGCCAGGCAAACACACATTCAAGGTGCCATGAACCAACTGTCCGGTTTTGCCCAATCACGTAACATGTATGTTACAGCATGGCAGCGTAAGTTGCCCGTGTACCACACACCTCCCAAGGTTAAAATAAAGTAGAGGAATTGAATTTTTTGCACATAGAAAAAGGATATATATCTTAAACTCTAAATTTTATGCACTGCTGAATTATATGAAAAAGATACAGTATACTCCAAAACTCAAAATAGAAGACCTTTACACAACAATGTTAGTGAAAACATTTCTTAACCGCTTATATACAAACAAGCTTCATAATCTTGATCCAGAACTACAAGCCCCTGATCTGTTTTTAAGACGAAAAGTAGATAAATTGGTTCCATGCAGTCCATAGTACCTTCGTTCTGCTTGCCAGAAAATAGCACAATAGGCACCTATTCAGCTTTATTAAGGTAATTTAGTTGGCTCATGTGTAATTTTATGGCATACAGACTAATTAGATGTTGTGAAATTCTTCCTTTGATTTTGTTGCCAGCATGTATTTATTTCACAGTTCTTAATTATTAGGCTTGGATTGTTCAAACGGAAAGACAAGTGCGTGCAATAGATCCATAGGAATTTCAGCTCAAACCTGCACTGTGGCTTAGCTGTAAGCAGCATTTATTTTAGGAACCTTTATAATGATGGATGATTGCTTGGACATTATAAGTGTCTCTCATGAGGCATGTCAGAAGGAGGTCATCAGTAGGCTTCTGCATGCCAGGCCACCCATTAATCAATGGGGTGTCAGATGTTTTTTTGCTTTTTTTTAAACTGGACAATGTTTTTGAGAGGCAAAACTTCCCAGTACTTGTATAATTTCCAACTTTATTAACCCCTCATTTAAAGGGGTTGTCTAGGCAACCATAAATTTTGGAAAGCTGCTCATTCTGCAGTAAGAAGCTTTTACAGTGTCCGTCCTCTACTGCTCTCCACTATCTGCTGAAGCACCAATCACTTCCTGATACATAGACATGTGACTGGGTCCGTTGATCACCATCCGACGTGAGCTAGTGATTGGCTGCAGTGGTCACATATCCCTGGTGTCAGTGATGTCATCACTGCAGCAGGAAGTATAGAGCAGTGAGAGACTTTGTCCTCTACTTTCAAATTGTTTTGTTTTTATTTATTTTACGCATTTAAATAGCTCGTACGTATTCTACAGCTCTCTTCAGAGATTGTGATCGCTTACATTGGACCCTCTTCCTGTTGGGGATCACAATTTAAATTCATATACATTATATTTTTTCAATAGAGGGCAATAAACTCCACCTTGAAATAAAAGAATCAGTAGTTATTTTAATAGTAGGATCATAAATTCTTAGAATCGGGCACAATTCATGTCCTCATTTTAAAATAAATAAAAAATTAATATAAAATATATATTAAAAGGTTTTTCTGAGTCCCCAAATATAGGTGCAATTACCATTCAGGGCTGCTACCCATGTTTGGGGATTCAGAAAACCCTTTTAATGTAATTTTATGTGTCCCCACACACATAAGGGGTTAAAACCCCCCAACAATACTCGCTTCTCACTGCACGCTGCTCTACCGTTGCCTCTCGCCACTTTTCTGGTCTTCTATTTGCATTGGCTGCAGCTGTGACTTGGGTTGTTTGCCCATGTGACCACTGCAGACAATGGGAGTCCAGCAGGGATGTCATCAGTGATGTCCCATAAACCTGCCTCAGGGCTTCTGCATTAGAAGCCCACGTGACAAGTTTATGGGACGTCACCAGGCTTGCTGGCTGGGTGATGTCACCTGTCAGATGCTGAGGTGCCAGACCACTGAAATGGCTGTCCTGCGCCATGATGAGTATATTACTTTTATATAGTATTGGGCACAATCAGCTAAAAACTATATAAAAGCAATAACTTGGAAACCCCCTTTAATCAGTACAAAGTGAACAAACAGTATTACTGTACATCCAATGCTGCCACACAGTACGCACAGCTAATGCCGCTATACAGTACACAAATAGCATGGTTATACTGTAAAGATAAATGATGGTGGTATATAGTTCACAGTAACACAGTATAAGGACAGCCAGAGTGCTCCTGTATGCAGCGCCACCAGAGCAAGCGGAATACCTCCAGTAAAATAGTGCCAGGAGAATGTCTCTATAAACAGTAGTGTAATTAGTGTCCCCATAAACAACAGTATCAGCAGTGTCCCCCATGAATAATAATGCCCCCAATGAACAATAGTGCCAGCAGAGTGCCCCACATTAGACAATAGTACCAGCAGAATGTAGAGGTTTAGAGTCCTTTTAGAAGAGTCGATTCTCATTTGAACGAGCAATTGAGATCATCGCTAACTCATTCGCACTCATGCAGCCTGTTTAGATCATTGCCTTCTTGAAACGAGAGTTGTCCAGTCCCTGTATAAGTGAGGCTTCTATCACATGGCCGAAGGCATTTTTACGTGCGCCCGCTGGCACCGTAAAAATGCATGAACGGACACACAAATCAAACGTTTGTTCGCCCATTCAGACGGCACGGGCCCCGGTGCATATACGCCAAGGCCACAATGCCATTGCCTCCCCTTCCCTCCCCCTCGCCAGCTCACCTCCTCTCTCCTTCCCTCCTGCTGTTTGCAATGGGATTGGGTGGGATGGGGGCGGAGCTAAGCACCCGCCCCTCCTTGCTCCTTGTCTGCAGCTAGCAATTGGAAGGGGCAGAGCCCCGACCCTTCCCATTGCAAACAGCCAGAGGGGAGGAGACAGGAGAAGAGAATAGGGAGGGAGTTTAGCAGTCATGCTGCTAAACTACCTCCCACCTCCCTTCTCTGGCCGCTGTCATTGGCTCCCATAGGAGTCTATGCAGTGGCCGACATATGCTGGCTGGAAAGTTCCAGGACTATCTTTTCAGCCTGGCGTGAAAGCGCCTGGCGCTATATAGGCCGGCCGGGCGCTTTTACGTTGCGAGAATACGGCCATGTGATCTGATGCATTGAAATCCAATGCATCAGATCATAGCGTATATCGTCCAGCCGTGAAAACACCAGCCGATATATGCCTGTGTGAAAGAACCCTGAATGAGAGGGACTGAACAATTGCTGTTTAAACAGAACTATAAGCAAAATAGTCAACAATGATTTCTATACCTGCAGGAACTGAATGGCGAATGAGAAGCCAATGATTTTCATTAAGCCATTGGCTGACATTTAGATTGAACTATTATTGTTCATTTTCACTCGTTTGAATGACTTTTCGAACGATAATCGCACAGTCTAAGCGCAGCATAAGTCTGTCAACGGGTGAATCTCTGGTGATCTAGGGCTGTAAAGCGTCATGTTCTTATTTTAACATATCTCAAATTTCATAGTATGTCTTTTTGGGGATCATGGATTTGTCTTTTCATAATGACAGGGTTATGGCTCCATTCGCAATGGCACCCTTCCCCTTTCATTGGTTTTTGATAGGAAGAGTTTGTGAAGCTGTAAAAAGTACCAGCGTCTTGACAAGCATCTTTCTTGTTCAATGGGATCCGATAAAATACATTTGGAACTGTTTGATACTTAATCTCTTATAGCTTCTATGATTAAAACCATGATTCCAGTGTGAACAGAGCTTAAGTGCTAACATTCTGGCTGTTTTTAGTCCCCTCTAGGGGGAGCTCTCTGCATATAGATTTGTAAATCTTCCATTGAAGTCAAGGGGAGCTGTAAAAATAAGGTAATCATTTAGTGGCAGCTCTACTATATATGAGTTCAGCAAAAACAGAGGAGTAACGGGTTGGGTGGAAGGGGTACTGGCCCTATACACCCTCTTCCTCCCATAGGCTCCTGCTATACATGTTACAGATATATTTAGTGTTAGTGATTTCAGACAGTAATGGTTCATACATATTTTCTGGCTTTCAGGTCAGCATCATTTATTTTGCAGCCTGAAGAATAAAGTTAGATGGTCACATTTTGTGTCTCCTGTCATATGTGAAAAAATAGGTTTACGGAGGAAGGGATTATCTGCTTACCTCATTATAGAAAACTTTTTCCTTTTAGCTTTTTTAAAATAATTTATGAAGGATTTACAATAGTTTGAGTACATGATTTGTAGATTGTCATGCTTGTGGCATTAATATGACATTAATTACAACACAGGAATAAAAACATGTGTTTAAATATTCCCCGAGAGGAGAACCCAGTTGCCTTTTGAACTTCTAAACTCGAAGCACGTGCCGTTTCAAGCAAATGCTGCGTTCTACAGATAGAATGTGGACATATAATGAAACTAGTCTGTTTCTTTTGGCTTAATCCATCACCTCTATGCATTGCCAGTATATTGCACAGTCTGGTGTCCATTAGGGTGTTGATCATCTTTTCTTAAGGAATGTGTACTTGATGATTTGATACATTTTGTGCACTTTCCTAACCAAGTAATTGAGTTGTGCATATGTAACTGTAGCTAATTTACTGTATCGTATGACCATTCTATAGTATAGCGGTGCACGCCGAAAGTTGTAAGAAAGCCAAAGTCTGAAATGGGCAAGTGTCTAATTAATGGGACTTGGGGGAAAAGCTCATTATTTGTTTTTTTTGGTCCACAAAGTATAACTTGATGCTCTTGGGCTTCGATGCGAAATGTATGACACGGCTCCCACCTATCTAGTGTTGTCTTACATGGCAGAGGGGGCTTGTGTGCGACTGCTATCTATGATCGCCTCGCTGTTACAGAGGAAAGGAATTATTGTGTATTGCAATTACCTTTCAGGGTTGCCAGCCTGATTTTTATTTCATTGTTCTGTCCAGAAAAATCATAGACCGCCAACATTTTTTATGGGCAAATGAAAAAGAAATGCTAACAATTATAAGTAATATCCATTTATAGCTCAGATACGGCTACACATTAACAGCATTTACTGTGAACTGTAAAATAATGATAATTACAATCACCTTTTTCCAGAGTTCGCCAAAACCCTTGATAGCGCTGTTTCTAAAAACGTCCTCTCCTGGGTGCACAATATCTCCTTTATAAGGCCTCATGCCCACGGCCGTGATGGACTCCGCCAGCGGAATATCGCAGAGGAGTCTGCCACGGCGCACTCCAAAACACCATTATTCACCACTCTGGATCCTCTGTGCGCATCTCTCCTGGCAGGTCGGTGCTCATGCACAGTACAGTGCGTGATGCGCCGGCAGTGCGGGATGGCGCAGCCTGCAGTGGGCGAGGACGCGTATTCACGTAATACTTCCGCTGTGCAACAGTGAAAGTATAGTGTGACGGCCGGCTTCCATTGACTACAATGGAAGCCAGCCGTGCGTATTCCCGTGGGAAATAGAGTATGCCACGGTTTCTTTCACGCTGCAGAATTCCGTGGTGGAGTTCCGCAGTGTGAACATTGAGCTTTTAGGTACAATAGAACCTAATAGCCTCGGGACAACGCTGCCGCGGGAAATTCGTCCGTGGGCATTAGCCCTAAGGCCTCCTGTCTACAGGCGACTTTTCACTGCGTTTCCCACAGCGATAATCCAGCCACAAGAAACGCAGTGAATGCTTTCCATAGACTACTATGGAAAGCGTAGCCCCAATATCCACGAGCGGAAAATAATAGCGATTCTCCGCTCATAGCATTTAAATTGCAGGATGTTGCTGTCAGCTCTCCCCTGCTCCCCGGCGGCGGCTCCCGCAATGGAGATCTGCCACGGGATATCGCTACACCCATGGACAGGAGGCCTAAAAGGGTGATTGAAGAAGGGGGTGATGTCAACCCACCAGTTTTAGGGTACTGTTAGATAAGCCAATTTATGGCTTGAACAAGCGAGTGATGTCACCATTAATTTGTTTGTCCATACAGGCAGATACGTCTTTGGCTCATTCAAATGAGAAAGCTTTCAGAATTGTTCAGTCTTTCACATCCTCTGTATAAGTGACTGAGCCGGCATATCACATCATAGGGCAGCTATTTTGCACTGTGCATGACAGCGTAGCTCATGCACGCTGCCATGCGCAGTCTGACTTGTTCCTTTTATCTTTTTTAATTTCCCGCTCTGTCGCTTAGCGACATTGTATATCAATGCCACACATATGCAATATAATTACACGCCCATAGAGGACAATAAAGCTCTATCACGTGTAATACGCGGTAGAATAGAACATGCAGCGTTTTTTTAACGTGTGAATTATACGCAATAAAAAAACGCTAGTGTGAGTGGGACAATGAAAATCAATGTACTTTCACTGACTCCATTCACCGCATATCATGCACATGTAATCCACAATGAAATACGCTCATGTGGGCCTGCCCTTAGGGGTACGGAAGCGGGAATTTGGGGTAGAGATCTCAGTGGAGGATTGGAAGTTAAGGCGTTTTTATTTACTTATACGTTGTCAGTGTTTTGCAAGAGAAAGATGCTAAAATCTTAACCAGGTGGTGCAGATATACGGCTTGCCTTCATAGCACGTTCCCATTGGTGTTGAAGTTGTCTTGGCACTGTGAAACCTGAACATGATACATTGGGTTGTGATGGAATGAGGTCCTTCTGAGATAAGGTCTTCTCCGCTTATTAAAATATAAGTGGGAAAAGGGTGAAAAATATTCCTTAAGCTATCCTCCTTGCAGAAATGAAGCTTGTTACATTTTTTTTTATCAAGCTCTTTTTTGCTTAAGGTACCAGTTACAACGGGGATAATCACCAATGTCTAAAGAAGGGGGAGGAGCCCGAAACATAACTCGGTATGTGGTCACGCCGATCTCTGAATGCCTCAACTAGTATGTGAACTGAATTGATGGATGCCGGTAACACTGGGTGATTAAACCGGTTGTAATTATTACCTAAAGCAAAAAAGATTTGGATAAAGCAACTTTTGAATATGAAAATTGTGTATTGCACATTTTTTATATGGACTGATTTGTGGACTTTGGGATCTATTTTGTGCAATATCTGACCATGACAAGTTTCCTTTTTGGATACCTTGTATTTTTATATGCCTATTACATTTTTGTTAGCCTAACGGCAGTCAGATCTGTTATCTCATGTCACTGGTGCTACATACATACTCTGTATGGACAAATGGCAACAGGAGTTGTTCTATATATAATGTATGGAATTGCTGGCTGCAGAAAGCACGGGAATAACTAAAACTTCCTGATCGTTTGGCAGCCCTTGTTGGAGTTTATGAGGTCCTCTGATTTTCAAAATCTGTTCTCCTGATTTATGTCCTCTGGGTTAAATGTTGGGAATTGCCATCAAAGATTGCAATTAGTTTGTGATCCCCCTCCCTTCTCCTCTCTAATCTCTCTTTTTTCCTCTCCCCTTTTTTCTTGGCTCTGTGTGCTCTTTATTGTCTTTTGCTTTTTCCTCTATTCTAGTCTTCTTGATTTCTGCTGTTAGGTAATATATTCTGTTCAAGCCATAGCCTACTTCACTATCAGCTTAGATGCACTTACCTATTCTTTTGGCACATAGGCTTCTAGTGCAGTGTATGGATTAGTTTATAGACCTTTGGAATAGCTAACAAAAGTAAATAACCATTACATTGTGGCCTATGCCTCTATTTATGATATGGGCTGCCCATTGTGAAGATAATAGTATTTCTTTTACAGGACGCTGAGCTTATTTCTTCATGTCCTACGGGGCCTACAAGGTCGTCTATGTTCTTCATCGCTTGAAAACGTCAATAAATACTGATTAAACATAATTACAACCACAATAAACTATGCAAGTTTCTCCTGTGCCCAAAAATTATGGATGCGTCAATTTTTACTGGCTGTCCAGGTGTTTAGCTAACATAATTGGGTAATTGTGGACCTCTATAGCTGACATAAAAAGCAGGAGAGGCAGGTATTTTACTCAACGGTTATGAAAACACCTATGTGGTGTTTACCGTATTTGCATTGACAATTATGTTAAAGAGTTGAAAGGTATCAACCTAACACACATATAGTATACCCTTCTGGGATAATTATTTCCATGTTTCCTTAGAATCCACCAGAATTCTAGTATAACACACAATTAGAAATAGGAGATTATTTAGCCCAAGTCGTCATGGCCAATTAGGCAAATTGGAATAGTTACTGTACTTCACAACTCAAATTATGCTGTTTAAAAACTCACTCCTGTCAATGTGATGGATAATCTACAGTGTAACAATGTGATATGACCAACACTGGGAATTTTTCTTTATATTGAAGAATTCCCATAGTCAGCAATTGACTTTAACAGAACAGATTCCATAGAGGATTTTCGACTTAAGTAACATCTACCATCTTTTGTTTTTGTGGAAAACAAATTACAACAATCGCGCGCTCCAAAGAGTGTGGATAGAGAGGTATTGAAAAATGGTAAAAAAGTTGGAATTGCAGACAGTTATGCTTAAAAAGGAAACAGATGTGAGAAGTCCTCTAAAACGCGTTGCATCCCTTGTACTACACCGTTTGTCCTATTGTGAGTACGATAAAAATGGAGCAGTATCTACTCTCCTAAAGAAACATGGATGAAATATGGGATATTTGAGAAGCTAACCTGGATTTGTGAGGAGGCTTGTTGATGTTCACGAACTCCTCAACCAAGTAAGTCTAACTTTTAGATCATTTTCAATACCTCTCTATCCACACACTTTAAAGTACGGGATTCTTGTAATTTGTTTTACACAATTTGTGGCTGAGGTACGGACGTACCCTGGATACCCCCAGGTGCTCTCTCGGTACTTACGTACACCAACAAGGATTATTGGTGGAATGGACAACCACAGATTTATTTAAAGGCCAACTAGGACCAGTGATGTAGGGGCCTTTTTTATGACCGGCTGCACACACCAGATGAGTCCCTTCTTCTACTTTACGGTAATTTATTCTTTCAATCACCTTCTAGGGCGCTGTGTTTGACTAACTATATATCTTTAGATTTTGGTATTTCAATGTTCTGTTTTGATAATAGAATTAAAATTTACAGTAATTAGCTCTCATTGATTCAACAGCCCTCACATCCCGTATTTTATATGGATTTATATGATGCTCTTGTTTTCTCACATTACTCTGGTGTGAATTTGGATTATATTTACAATTTTGTAAAATTCTTATAGGTTTTTTTAGCCATATGACTCAATTTACAAAGTAGCTTCACTCACTACCCATCCACAAAGCCTTGTAAATGGCTGCATCTGTCTCAGGTTTTCTCCAGTTTCATCACCAATATAATTTTCAGATCCTTTTCTTAGTAGCTTTGAGACTACAAAGTATCTGGTATTAGTGCTAGCAGCTTAAGTATCCAAGCTTTCTGTTCATACAATAATTATAGATATTTTAATGTATGTAGCTACACAGAACAAGTCATATCCTGAAGTACGTGGGTTATACTCTATGCAGACACGAAGTGTCATCCATCTGCCTATTACTGTGCATGTAGAGATAGCTGTTAATCAGTGGCTGGATAGATGATAGGAGATAGAAAAAAATGGTGCTATACCAGTCAGATGTGGTAGGAATACATTTATCCTTTTCTTAGTTGGATTTCTTTACGGTGGAATGAGAAGAGTGATATATGCATGGAGTGGTGGGTTCAGCCAACCTAGGAAATGTTCAACCCATGGGTAGACGTGTATAGCACGGAATGGTATGGACCAAAAACTGGGTATAACGTGCAACCCTTTGATGAACATGCACATACGGAAATATTGTCTGATTAATGTCTCCATTTTTATTGATAATGCCCGTTAAAAAAACATATTTCAAAGCAATTTCTCCCGCACTTGTGTCCATTCCCTGCTCTACACAAAGTTGCGCATAACCCCAGTACTACTGAAGAAGAAGCATTATGTTGCTTCCAGATACATTCTATAGGCTGTTATTACCAATAAAAATGGAGAAATTAATCTACCGATATTTGCGTATTTGGATGTTCATCAAAGAGTTGGTCCATACCAATCAATGGCTGGAGGCTGGGGTGGGCGGAGCTAGCCTGCGGCTGATGACTATCATCTATGTGTGTTCTGCTCCTTAGAAAGTGTAAATTTCTGACAAACATATTCATAGATACATAAGGCAGACCGATCACTGCAATCACTGTCTGTCGTTACTACTTGCTGTCCTCAGAGAGGAGAGCATAAAGCTGCTGACAGATTCCCTTTAATGTACAGAAGTGCTGATAGCTCTTGTATACTTGTCACAACTAAACCTTTTTTTTATTTATTCGTTCTCACCTTCTGAATCTCCCTGATGTCCTTTTCTCAAAAGTTGGCAAGTATGATTATAAAATGCTGCTCCGTAATATGATGACAGATCCGCCTTAGCATCTTCTAAACATTTCTGCGCAGATGAGTCAGGCAGTTGCTAAGTCTATTCCCTTGCTGTATTTTCTTCACATCTTTTATGACTGTTGATAAAGCAGTTCTAAAGTTCATTCCGTAAAATTGAGAAAAGTTCAGAAAAGAGATTGCGAAAAAAAATGTTTTACTGGTCACAATTATCTTATAGATAGAACACTGAAAAAAAAAGATAAAAATGAAAACAATTGAGTAAATAATTCTAAAGAAAAGTGATGGTTTGATAAATACCGCACTGCATGCCCAACAAGAGGAGTATTTCTTTTCTGCCATCTGTGTTTGCTGGAAAGCGCTATACACTTTTCCCTGCAGACATTTAAGTATGAAAAATAATGTTTTAGTTAAATGCGCGGTAATACTAACTTGGCCATTAATTCCTGAAAAGCTAGTCATGGGATCTGTTCAAGAAAAACGGTTTTCCTGCCAGTGTTATGATGAGGTTCTGTTCCTTATCAAACATTTCTCTTAGATTAAGTCTTCAAGTGAAAAAAAATAGCAGGAGGGTGCAGAACGGGTAATGCTGGCCACGACTAGTTTCTAACCGACCTCTGCTTCCTGTGTGTACCGTACATTTCTTAAAGTCAGCACTTGCCTATAGGATTTCTATAGGAGTGGAGGGTACAGCCAACCCAGGAAATGGGTTCAACCCATGGGTAGACGTGTATAGCACGAAATGATATGGACCAAAGACTGGGAATAAGGTCAAATAATCTTTATTAAACAAGGATATTTTTGAGGTCAAATACTGTATATGACGATTTCCACTGAAAATGTAAAATATCCCTTAAAGTAGTAAATTAGTAGGTCAAGCAGAAGAAAGGTTTTGGTAAGTAGTGCTGTCTTACTTTCTACCGATAGGTAGACGTGTATAGCATAGTATGGACCAAAAACTAGCGCAAGCCTTTGATGAACATGCACATATGCAAATATTGTGAGTATATTTCTCCTTTTTTATTGATAATACCAGCCTAAATGCTTTTCAAAGTAATTTCTCCTGCACACGTGCCCAGCCCCTGCTCTGCACAAAGTTGCGCAGATCCCCAGCACTACTGAAGAGGCATTATGTTGCCTTCAAACTCGTTTTTTAAGCTGGTATTATCAATAGAAATGGAGAAATGAATCTGACAATATTTGCGTATGTGCATGTTCATCAAAGAGGTGCGCCTTATTCCTAGTTTTTGGTCCATACCGATCAGCGGCTGGAGGTTGGGGTTGATGGAGCTAGCCTACAGTTCATGGATATCAGGAACTACTTCCTGTAGACATCTACGTGTGTGCTGCTACTTAGAAAATGTACATTTCTGACAAACTTATTCATAGATACATAAGACAGATCACGGATAAAGATAGATATTTATTGTATTAGGCTACACCCATTCATCAATATCTCCATGCAAATAGTGTCAGGCTCTTCTAAATGTACTATTCAGTACTTTTCTATATATTGTCATGAACTGAAGAGACCAATGGAATGCTTTATATATGACTAAAGGTCGTCACCAATGTGAAGATATTATGTCTAATTGGTTTCACCAGCTCATCGGTCTCCAATGTCAAAATTTTTTCAAAATGGGCCTGAACTAAAAATGTTTTTTGTTTTTTTTTGCAGATCATTATGATGAAGACGTAAAGCAGTGCTACTATAATCTCAATAATGTCAATTTCTGTGAGAACGTGCTGACTGTAAATGTTAGTAAGCAAGAATGCTGCTGCACGTTGGGCGCTGCCTGGGGAGATACCTGTGAGATGTTCCCGTGTCCTGTTTTAGGATCTGGTATGTATAGAGACAGCCTTTGGATACTGTCCTGTATAGGTTTACAGAAGGTTTGAAGACCACCTACATTGCTATTCTATCACATATATTAAAGATAGAAGTGCACACAGTATGTTGTGTTACGAAATGATGAACATTATTCATAAGGGTACTTTTAGATTGAATGATTCTCGTTTTAACGAGCCAGTGACGTCATTGCTAGTTTGCAGATTCTTCATTGCCCCATTCAATGAGAATCATTCAACATTGTTCAATGTTACACACTCACTGTATGTGAAACATGAAAGGATGAGTGTTTAAACTGAATGATCGGCGAATCAGCCAACGATACTGCAGAAACTGAATGACCAGTGAGAAGCAAACAATTCGTCGTTTAGTCGCTGGCTCACACTTTGACTGAACAGTTATCATTCATTTTTGCTCCTTTGACCGATTTTTTTTGAACAATAATCGTCCTTGTACTATTGTAAGAGCAACTTGCCGCAAATCTTCATTTTAATTCTGTTTCTGTTAGATGAATATGCAGTGTTGTGCCCGGAAGGAAAAGGCTACATCCCATCCAAAGAATCCCTCTACGAGGGAAATGGCTTAACCTACCAAGGTTCGTCCTTTTGTGCTATTTTGTACACAAATGGGATATGTATAGCAGTTTGATGTGGGCATGGGTATAGTGGAAAATTCATAATATGTGTTCGAAATGGTGCAGATATTCTAACCTGAGATCAGATATCAGGCTTCACCCGCTATAGAAGTGCCCGATCTCTTGCATAAAGTATTTAATCGAAAGTTTTTTGGGTATCTTATGTATTTACGAAGCTTAACTTTATCTGTTCTGTGTCCTTTTTGGTTTTTTTGCAGATGCTGATGAGTGCATGTTGTTTGGAAGTGAAATATGTAAAAATGGTTTCTGCTTGAACACAGAGGCAAACTTTGAGTGTTACTGCAAACAAGGCACATATTATGATCCTGTGAAGTTACAGTGTTTTGGTAAGTCAAGTATGGACATTATAAGAAAGCAGTGCAATTGGGCAAGTATATTTTATATATGATGGACTTCAAGTATTCAGTTTTCACAAATGCAGTGTTATTCTGCACATGCAGTTTCAAACTATTATGCTTTGTAGAAAATGTAACTGAATGTAGTTTTTATTGGTAATGTTATGTAGTTTCGTTATCATTTTACTAACATTTTTTCTATTAATTGGAAAGTAAATGATATTTTAAATGTTCTCACATGAGCCAAAAATACACTTAAAGAGACTCTGTCACCATCTTTTTGCACATGTCTTTGAGGACTGCAGGCGTTATTGGCAGTCACACTGATTCCGAGTGATATGTCTGCTATAGAGGAGTTTAAAAGGGGACTTGATGTCTTTCTGGAGAGGAAGGACATTATAGGTTATAAATCTAAGGTTAATTGTTAATCCGGGTATATAGGCAGGTAGGAACTATTAGGGGTTGATCCAGGGAACAGTCTGATTGCCATTAGGGAGTCGGGAAGGAGTTTTTTCCCCAAAAGGGCTAATTGGCTTCTGCTCTTGGTGTTTTTTGCCTTCCTCTGGATCAACACAGGAGGATAGACAGGCTGGACTAGATGGACATGGTCTTCATTCAGCCTTATATACTATGTTACTATGTTACTATGTGAGTCCGTGCAGTAGTTTGGGAGAAACCTGCCTTTTATCAGTAGCAGCAAAATGCACAAAGGACTACTAGGAAGTAGTCATGGATATTTATGAGCTCCAGCTACCTACACACATAATATATATATATATATATATATATATATATATATATATATATATATATATACATATATATATATATATATATATATATATATGATAAAATGTAAAAAAATAATGTATTTTATTTTACATATATACATGCTTATGTATATATATATATATATATATGTATATATATATTATGATTATTATTTTAAATATGAATATATACACATACATACAGAAATATCATATATATGTGTGTATATAATGTAGGAAAATCCCTTGAAGTAAACAAAGGACTTTGTCAAATACCTTGTAATTCAAACTCTGTGGTTGGGGCTTAGCACAAAACCGTGCTTCTACCACAGTGCAAAAATACATTAAAGTGCAATGGTGTCAGAGTTTGTTTTCAACTAAGCAGTTTTGAGAAATTTTGCTGGAACCACTTCTATGAAAAGCCATGGTCTGCGGTTTTCCCTAGAGTAATAGGGTACGCTGCAGTTTCTACATTCAGTACCGCTGCATGCCACAAAAACTGCACCATTAATTACTGCATCTGGAAAAATGGATTAAGTCAAATTGAATTCAGTACAATGGAAAGTGGAAAACCACAATTGTGAGCCCCTTGCAGCCTCCTATGCGTCTACTGTTTGGTGAAAAAAAAGAAATCCAGATTTGTGTGTAAAGCAGGTTCATCCTTAGTTTACAATTTATTAATTTTCACTGGGATCCATAAATCTGTGATTGACTTGGAAATTTGAGTTGTTTTGCTAATAACACTGGAGCGTTCATTCGCAGGTCTTCTATGGAAATCTTTCATGTGAAGGGTGATTATCCAGCTAATTTCTGTAACTCGATGCCACACTTTCTCCTTAGAATCACCTTCTTCTGTCTTCAAGTTTTATACCACATGCAAATCCCACTGTAGCCCTCACAAAATGTTCTGCTGGATAAGCGGAAAACACGTAGACCCAGCAAAGTATCAGAGAGGAGGAAATAATACTTAAAGCCACAACAAAGGAACCCTTTTGGCTTTTCTTCCTTACATAACTATATCCAATTTCATGGCTTCTTCTAATTATTTACTGAGCGCTCATGTACAGCTGCTCCGCACAGCTGCTGATTTACTGTGGGCTTACCAATAGAACGGACTGCCCTGGAAGTAGTCCCACATTAAAGCTCTTAGGTGCTTACAGAGATCAGCACTAACACTGCAGCAAGTGCTAACCGCTCTGCCATTTCTGTTAACCTTTTAGATAATAATGAATGTGATGACCCCAGCAGTTGCATTGATGGTGAATGTATAAATACGGATGGCTCATATAGCTGCTTTTGCACGCGTCCTATGGTTCTGGACTCTACAGGAAAAAGGTGTATTAGGCCACAGGACTTTGTGGGTAAGTAACACGGTAAAAGCTTCATGAAATATAGAAACAATGTGATCATTTATATTATTGATATTTTTGGTAAAGGACAGACAAAATAAAATAAGACACCATATAAGGAACCCCAAAATTATTCTAAAAGTTGATGCCGGGATGTACCGTAAGTTCAACTTTAACCCTTTCCAATCCACTGTCTGATGTCTGCAGACATTCTGATTGAAGGCTGTACAGTTCCGATATCGGAAGACGTCCGGCAGGGTATTCTTACTGTATGTTACTGGCTGCTCTGTTGTCGGGGGCGTCTTCAGTATGTCCCATACAGCAGTACTGGCTCTAGCTAGCAATGGCAGAAAGAGAAAAACCCCTAGGAAACCCTGAATCCAAAATTGGATTGCAAAGGGTTAATTTAAATAAATGCAAACTAGCCATAGACCAATTAGGAAAGTTTAACAGTAAAGTTTGTTGCTAGATCTGAACTAATTTAATGCTCATTTAGGCCCCTTCCACTCGAGCCTATGCGTATTTCCATGCACCTGAGCGCTGCGTATTTGTGGAATGAACTATGCTTTCTTGCACACATTGGTGTATTTTATTGTACCTTTTGCGCACGGCAAAATAACATGCACCGATTGAAATGGATAGTTACTCTAATGAGTTCCAGATGTGTTCTTTTTCCTGCGCAATAACACAGTGTTCCACACATCTCTTAGTGTATTGCACATGCATTTGCACATCCCCGTTGACTTCTATAAGGACTTTGGGTTCACCTATGGGCAGGAAAATAGAGCGTGCTGCGTTTTTTGGCACAACCGAAATGTGTAGGCAAAATGCATACATGTGAACGAATCCATTGAAATCAATGGGTTCTATTTTCTAGGCATGATGTGCGCAAATACGGGCTCAATATGCTCGTCTGAAGGGGGCCTAAATGATAAAAAATAGGAAATACAATAACTATGTGATTAAGTTTATAGAAAATAATGTCTCTTAGGTTGCGGTTCATATTCTGATTATGTCCACCTATTAGCATACATACCTGGTCCCAGAGATAGGAAGATGTCACTTTCTTGCCCAGCCTTTAAAACAATGGGGAACATGGAAAGTACATACTATTACAACAAGCGAGCCACTTACTAATATAATACAGTGAAAGGGATTAGGGTTGGTCAAAATATTTCCATGCGCTGCTTGTGATTTACTAACTTCAGCAACTCGCTGAGGAGACATGTTCGCTTGTAGCTTTCGCACATGAGCTGCATGTGATTTACGAAGTGTTGAGTTAATTATAAGGCTCATAATTAGGCTCTTTTGCTGCATTTAAGGGTGGTTTCACATCTGTGTCTGAACCTCTGGTCGACTGTTCCATTGCTGAAAATACCGGAAGAAAAAGAGCTGCATGCAGGGTATCTGAGCGGAAAGTGGGCAGACACCATTATAGTCAATGGGCCCACCTGTTGCTGTTCGGTTTTGTCCAGATACAGAACTGTTCGGCCGTGGGGATTCCCCTTTCCTACTGCCCGAAATGGAGCAGGGAGGCGGAATCCCCAATGCAGATGTGCAACCAACCTAATATTGTTGGACTGTGTCCATTAGTGAAGCTGAGTGACTGCTACACTTTAGTAGTCTATATAACACCATTTTTGATGTTGCCAGCATTTTCCTATGTGTGCTCAGAATATCTGCATTCTTTGTATGTTATTGCTTATTGCTTGTACACATGTTGGTTATTTCAGAACCTACAGAGGAAACCGATGTATACCAAGATTTGTGCTGGGAAAATCTCAGTGAAGACTACGTTTGCAGTCGGCCTTTATTGGGGAAGCAGACTACTTACACAGAATGCTGCTGTTTATATGGAGTAGCATGGGGAATGCAGTGCGCGCTTTGTCCAATGGAAGGTTCAGGTGAGAGCTAGTAGAGCACTAAAGTAATGTATTATCTTAAACCAGGGTTTACAATCTAATTTCACTATCTTACATAGGGCTCCTGCAGACGATAGAGAATTCCCGCAGCGGGATGCGAGCCGTGCCCCTGCAGTGACCCCCGCTGCTCACCTTCTCTAACGTCTCCTGCGGTCTGCTGTGTGCTATGTGCTGCCACCCAGCCGGCACATGCGCAGACCACCGCTGCTATGTGCTGCCACCCAGACAATGCGTCAGAAGTTACATTTCTGTGTGGGCCTCTGCGAGGCTCGCACTAAAATAGGACATGCCTCGATTTGTTTCCCGCGTGAGTTTTCATGCAGTCAAATCGCGGCCATCTGCATAGGATTGCATACACTCATGCAATCCTATGCAAGTGTGCATGGGTGGTAATTCTGCGGGAAGTCCCGCCGTGAAATTTCTGCACATGTGCATTTTGTCTTACTGTACGTATTTTACAGCCAGTTTTATAAAAAGACAATTTACATTCCAGCGTATTTTTTTCTGAATATGGTAGGAAACCAGAGTATGTAAAAAAGACAGAAATATGAGAACATACAAACTCCATGCAGATGTTGGCCTTTGTGAAACATGAACCCAGGATCCTAGTGCTACATGTCAACAGTGCTAACCACTGAGTCAACATGTTGATCACGTAATCGCGCTTTAAGGTGCTTTTAGACGCAACGATTATTGTTCAATCGAGTGAAAGTGAATGTTAATTGCTCAGTCTAAACTGAACGACGAACAAGAATCGCTCGCTCCTCGCAAGTTGTCATTTTATGTGGGCATAAAAATCATTGTTGGCTCATTCACTTGTCATTCCATTTAAACAACACTCATTCAGTCTTTCTTCATTATGTGGAAGACTGAACAGTATTGAACGATTCTCATTGAACGAGTCAGCAATGAATCTACCTGTCTGCACTAGAGTGAGCAAACTAATGGTACAAACGAGAATCAGCTTGTCTAAAAGGAGCCTTAGAAACTAATCATAACTATTACTTTGGAGATTTTGAGAAATACAACTACAAGTGAATCAGGCGTTATTCCTACTCAAAACCAATGGTAGGTTGGGAGCGTCAGTCTACTGAAAAAAGACTACAGGGACCACCACACTTTACCCCAGGTCCTTCATTTTAGTCATCTATTTTCTTTTAGCTTTTTCATTGAAGTTGAGTCTTATGTGCTCTGGAGGAAGGGTACTGTAATATAAAATACAATGATAGGCATTCTTAGAAACATATGTTTAACTGTGGACATTAAGAAGATTTTAATTATTTTGGATCGCAGCCATATGCAGTTATATGTTGAAAGATCTCTCTATTGCTTGTAATATCCCTGCAATTTATTTTACAGACTACAATTTCTGTCATATAAGGTAACATTTCACAATTTCTTATTTCCTGGAAAATTTGCCACCCCTAGTAACAATATTATATAATCTCAAAGAATAACAATTACGAGCCACCAGAACTACAGAGGCCTTTGTTGGATAATGCTTTTTCTCTATGGCAGTAAGTGGTTGCATTGGCTCTCAAATGAGCTTTTACACCTTGGAGCCATAGGATCATACATATATATCCTGGAGTGAGTCCAGCGCTTGATAGTCATCGCTAATATTTACTGTTTCCATAATACCTAATCATGGTATCTGGTTGAAAGATTTATATCATACGTTTCAGACAAGGGCGTAATGTCTCCACAGTGGACGATAATTTGTCTTCCTGAAATGCGTAGATAAAACCCTGAAAGTGTTTGCTTAGACACAAGCACACAGTAGTCATTTTGAAATAGTAAACCTGAGGTTTCTAGAAACAGTCAGACTCCCGCCTAACTGGTTCATTTCCCAAGAGCCTGCTGATACAGCTCTCAGACATGAGGAAGGATGTGTGGCTGCCTGACCAAAGTTACAGCCATCTGGAGCAGGCTATAAATTGTCTCTTTCAAAGATGTTGCCTTAAAATTAGCTCTGTTGTATATTCCCATTCTGATTGCTTATGGAAGAATTGCAGTAGCTCCCTGATTGCTTTTTCCATTCTCATTTGAACTATTGTCAGACACTGCAGAGGCTTTATATAGTTCTATGGAAGTTTGTGAATCTGTAAGAATTACAATTTGAAAGAAGCCCGAACAAGAACCTCTTCGATAATAAGGGTGTTATAGAGTATTCGGAAGCTTCAACTAAATGCAGTCATTGAAATGATTCAGCAAAGAAGCCTTGAAGACCTCGTCTCATCGAGCCCACAATAGTATGGGTCTCTGTTCTAGCTCATAGAGAAGGTAACAGAGTGGTAGACATGCCCCCATGACAACTATATGCCCAATTAGGGAATATGGACATGCATTGTCTTCCTTAAACAACCCCTTTTAAGACTTCCTAATGTAAAAGGTCAAAACCATTCGGGTCATTACTTAGCAGCCTTTGGAGGTCCATTTACATGGTGCAGGTGGTGTTTATTCGATTGTGCCACAACCAGAACTTCTAGATCCTGCTGACCAAAAACAGAAGGTATCTTCTAATTTCTGTGAACTTCTATAGCTTAATTACTCAGAGTACAAAGAAATAATAATATAATAAATTGTAAATAAAGGGATGCTGGAGTGCTCTGATCCTAACTGAGATACTTAGAACGGGCCATGAATTTAGCCTTGGACTGGCCCACAGGTGAATCTCCAGTGCGTCTTTAGCCAAACATAGGCTCCCAGCCCCTCGCTCCCTGCATGAGTGGCACAGTACACTTGCTGCAGTACATATAGATAGGCAGCATATCCGCCAGCCTGTAGGCACATATAATTTAGTGGGTCATTTAACTATATTATATATATATGGACATTAGACAATTGAAAGCAGCCATAGAGAAGCATGGAGAGGGCTGGACTACAGAGTATCCAACAGTCGGATACGACTGAACGGATAGAATTGGAAATTGGAATTATCTATATGGATGCATAGGCTCGTTGAAATTATATTTAGGCGCATCGGAAGGCCAGCACTATCCTCCCATCCTGTGCCCGCTTTCTTTAGCTGTACAGTGGGCCCCTAGAATGAATTCTACTGATGAGCCTTAGGCATCCTATCCGACACTGCGTGGAGTTGAAGTAGAATGAAGGCTTTGTATAAAATTGTTTCTGCAATAACACCTGTGGAGATACCTGCATTATCAACATGAGAGTTGAGCCATCTCTTCTGTCTGTACTATTAATACTAGTCCTCCTACATTATCAGGAAGAACTACCGATAGCAGACAATTGTAGAAGATTGTGTTTTAAAAACAAAAATGCCCAAATCTCCTTTTGCATAGGGCAACTATATTTAAGGTCTTTAACCCTTTAACGACCGGGCCATAGTGTTTTTACGTCCTGCAGCTGCAGGACGTGTATGGAGGGAGGTAGCGCCGCTATCTCCCTCCATACAGCGCGGGCATCAGCTGTTTATTACAGCTGACACCCGCGGGCAATAGCCGCGCTCGGCCGTTCGGCCGATCGCGGCTATTAACCCTTTAAATGCCGCTGTCAATTCTGACAGCGGTATTTAAATCCCCCAAACGCTGTTTGGGGGTCCCGCACGCCCCCCCCCCCCCGTGGTGAGATCGGGGGATCCGTGCAGGTGTCATGGCAGCCGGGGGCCTAATGAATGGCCCCAGGGCTGCCTTAGCAGACTGCCTATCAAGCCATACACACAGGGTGGCTTGAAAGACTGCCTGTAAAAAAGCAGTATGACGTAATAGCATTACGTCATACTGCAGGAGCGATCAAAGCATCGCATGTTAAAGTCCCCCAGGGGGACTTCAAAGTAAAGTAAAAAAAAAGATCAATAAAGTTTTTTAAATTGTAAAAAAAAAGTTATAAAAGTTTAAATCACCCCCATTTTGCCATATCTATTATTAAAAAATCTAAATCATAAAATAAAAATATGTGTTTGATATCGCCGCGTCCGTAAAAGTCCGATCTATCAAAGTAGTGCATTATTTTTTCTGCACGGTGAACGTCGTCCGAAAAAAAAAAAAAAGAACGCCAGAAATGCATTTTTTTAGTTACCCTGTCTCCCAGAAAAAACGCAATAAAAAGCGATCAAAAAGTCGTATGTATTCCAAATTGATACTATCGGAAACTACAGGACATCCCGCAAAAAATGAGCCCTTGCTCAACTACGTCGACGGAAAAATAAAAACGTTATCGCGCGCACAAAATGACCACAGAAAATAATTGAAAAAAATTTAATATTTAAAAAAAATAAATACAAGTACTACAGCAAAAACAATACTATATAAGTTTGGTATCGTAGTAATCGTACTGACCCATAGAATAAAAATATCAGGTCGTTTTTGTTGCAGTTTGTGCGTCGTAGAAACAGGACGCACCGAAAGATGGTGGAATGTCGTTTTTTTTCCATTTCTCTCCGCTAAGAATTTTTAAAAAGTTTTTCAGTACATTATATGGTACAATAAATAGTGCCATTGAAAAATACAACTCGTCTCGCAAAAAACAAGCCCTCATACAGCGACTTCGATGGATAAATAAAGGAGCTACGATTTTTTAAAAGGGAGTAGGAAAAAACAAAAATGGAAAAAAGCAAAAAAGCCCGGTCACTAAGGGGTTAATGGTCCAGGTGACTCAACACCAGTTACAGACCTTGTAGATACTTGTAAGATTTCCAGTGAGGAAGTCTTGCTTGTTTTCCGCAAACAATACTTGTGTAATAAAACTGATAAATGTCTTTGAAGTCAGACATAATATGATGGAATATCTGAAGTGTTAGTCATATTTTTAATGACTCAGCTCCTCTTTATGGCACAGATGGCCTGAGGGGATGTCATAATTCACTCTAAAGATCAATGAGTTGACATATGAGGAGGGGGGATTCTCAGGAACCTTTTTTTTACATTCTCAACAGACTGATTTTAGGTTTCAGCTCTTACTTTTCATATTTCAGAATACATGCATGTGGGTTGTGTATAGGAAGCACATAACTCCTGAAGTTCCAACTCCTTTTAATACAAGTAATCAAATACTCAGCACTTATCAATTTTCCACTCAAGGAACTATTATTTATTAAAGGCAATCTACACAGTTGTATAAGCGAATGAGAAGGATTGAACGAGCACAGTTTAAACTGAACAATTAGTGAATGAGCCAACGGTGATTTTTATGCCTGCCTAAAGTGAATAACGAATAAAAAGTGAATGATCCTTGTTCGTTGTTCACTTGTTGGCTCTCGTTTAGATCAAATGATTATTGTTCACTTTCATTGGTTTTAAGCAACTTTTTTTTTTCTGATAATCGTCCCATCTAAAAGCACCTTAACACTTCTACCCCGTCACAGACCTCCTTCAAACAATTGTAGTGCTGATATAGATAAGTATCACAAAAACTGCGTGTTCAACGCTAAGTATTTTGTTCTCCGTTGCCATGGAATAGATGCTGAGCAGAAAATGGTCAGGCTATTACTTCCACATATATTAATGCAGATAGCATATAGAAAACATGACTGAGGGGTGTAACTATAAAATCCCTAACAAAAGTCACATAGCAAAATAGGAACCACTGGTATAGGTGCTACTCCTCAGGCACCAGCAATTATGATGCCAGACTTGTTTCTAATTAAAATTCACTCTTTATTAATGGAAAAAAAGCATAAAAATACAGGACTACGCATTTCAACCCCAGAATGGGTTCTCCCTCAGTGCCATTCCTGGCTTGAAACGCGTAGTTCTGTTCATTTTAAATTTTGATGCTTTTGTTTCCATTAATAAACAGTGAATTTTAATTGAAAACTCCTCAGGCTTAATAATTGCGGGTACCTGAGGAGTAGTGCCCATAACAGTGGTTCATGTTTTGAAATAATACGTTGCCAGTTTGAGCCCTGGGAAAGGCTCTCCAATGAACTTAAAAGGGCTTGCAACTTCTCTCTGGTCTATTGCACCTGTGACTTTGAAGTGGTTCTGTGTAGTTGTGCACATTACAGCATAGAATAGTAGTGTTATAAACCAGTTCTTCTGTACAGAGGAGAACCCAGACAGTAGAAAGTCACAACTAAAAGAAAGAACAATATTCCTTAATGGTTCCCTTTTGTCTCAGAACCTTGTATCATCTGCTGTGACTGCTACAGCTGTAGTTATGCCCATGCCCCCCCCCCCCCCAATCTCCAATTAATGCTAATACGGCATAACATATATGTATGTATAACCTAAACATGTGACCTTTTGAGAAATTCCTCCAAAACATTTAAATGTGAGCAACATTTTTAGAGTGATGCATTGACTATCTTTTAGCTTATTATACAACTCTTTTGCAGACATAAGGTCCTTGAATCTTGATTTTCTTTGCTTTGTTCTGTTGTGATTTCCGTTACACTAATTGCCACGTTATATAAAGGGTGGTTATGCTAATCCTTACAAAATTATATTTTTTGTGCAGAGGATCATGCCTTACTGTGCAACCTCAGACAGCCAGGATTTAGGCAACCTTATGGGGAAGATGCCCTTGAATTCCGAGACTATTCTATACATCCTGATCCATACAGTCTTCCAGAACGTAAGTAATACAAAGTGTATGATTCTTTGGCTAATAATTCATCTATGTATCTAATTATAGTCTGTCCTATTCCAGCCCCTAGAAGGAATTGTTGTTTTGCTGGAAAGCTCAGCATGCCCGTTACATCTCAGGCAGATATCCAAATGATTAGAGCTGTGGTGCGATTAGATGAACGATTTTGACAGCCGAGGCCCTTAAAGTGGATCTACTCTTGGCCTATAAAAAAGCACTCAGAGGCTACTTGTGTGTACTGGGACCTCTTTTTCCGCTTGTGTACAGCTTGTTGACCACTAGACATGTCTCTATCACAATCGAAGAGATTTTGTCTAGTTTGAGAGAGGCACATTTTTGGAATGTGAGAAGCTGGATGGGCATATCAAGGAATTGCTGCCATCTGGGCTGTTCTGATCAGACTATTTGGAGGTGTTGGGAACAGTGGGTGTATGATGACATGCAAAAGCCAACCAGGATCAGAACACCCTTGATAGAGGGGATCATCTGATAAACTCATAAGCATGAGCTGCTCCAACTGTTTCATTTTCATCCAGAGACAGGTGAGACTATCATTACAGCCCCTTTCTCTGTCGGAACCATTTCCAGGCGCTTGGCTGAAGGACATTTGGTCTCATGGCACCCATTATGTGTACTGCCTTTGACATCCACCATTGCCTCTGTTTGCACATGTAAAGTTTCATTTGATTCTGACAACTCCTTCTAGACGCTTGAATTTTTTGACAATGAGTCTATTTCTTAGTGTCATATACTGTTGCTTATTTTTTGTGTGGTCAGATATCACAGAAAAGGATGAGTTCCCTTTTGTTACAGGCAGACTAGAAGAGTTAATCAATAAAGACCATCCTGATTTATGACGTCTTTAGAACAACTCAGGAATAAGGAATGAGGATGTAGTAGACATGGTTAATGTAAATCATGGAAAATTAGTCTTACACCCTCTGAGAACACCATTCAGTTAGCTGCCACTCTGGGAAATCAATGAAAAACTAGACTTTAGTCGATTGCAAGGTACTGGTGGTTTCCTGGGCTCTGAAAGAGATTCTGAGATAACATCTGCCAAGTAATTGATATAACGTAACTGAATAGATTGGTTACTGACTTTCCATACATAAGCGTAGAATGGTTGTTGTCAATTCCTTCAGGTTTTAACCGTATAAGACTTTGTAGCAATCACTGTTGAGTTTTTGAACAGTTTTAAGACCTTCCTTACTGGGTATAGTGGTATTGTATGTGGCTAGTTGTCATGATTGTCAATATGGCCAGTGTATATCTTACTAGTTATATAGGTACAGCAGTATAAATGTTCTTGTATTGTTTTATTGAAAATATCTGCATGAATAACGCTGTGGTTTTCATATTTTAATAGCTAAGCAATGGAAAAAAATTGATGGAAATAAAGTATGAGATGGATGAACAGGTGGTTTATACTTGGGATGTTGGAATCCAGGGCAGGAAATCTGAATATAATAACTACAAAGTTTCCATATGTACATTCCACTTGTATTAGGTTTTCTTCACATTAACATCCGGTGCTTCTTTCTTGGTTATCGCCAAACTTTCTGCTATTTTTTACTACTATTTGTTGAGTAGGGTGTATTAGGTACCAATAACATGTGGCCCCATCTGCCTTGTAGTTACAGTCAGCCCATCTGAACTGCCCGGTATACAATTGATGCAAGTCCGGTACCTTGACAGACTCAGGCTGTACACCGCCACCAATCCTGTGCTATCAAGCGAAGGGGATATGCAAATCGGATGTGTGAGCATTAGATAGAAAGGATAGTATCACACAGGTATATCCCAATACAGATACCATCAGAATGTCACAAGGTGTAGAGTTGACAGACTTCAATTGGGGTATGTTGTAGGATGTCACCTGAGCAACCAATCACTATGGGACATTGCAAATCCTTGAACACATCTATTGGAATTTGGTGGAAAGCATGCGTAGGAGGGTTACTGCAATCATTGAGGTCAACGGTGGTTGAACACCTGTTAGGGAATTCAATGTTCCGTCAATATGCTGTGAGGCTCCAAATCAGAGGTGGTTATGGCGGCCGCCGTGAGAAAGCTATGAAACACAGAGATCAGGCCTGTGTCTAGAAGCAATCTGAGTTTATTGTGTACATTGCCTTATTCTTATACAGAAAATAGTAGGCGTATCAGTAGGCTAGTGTTACAGAGGTTAACCTGTTTTACTGGTAAATAATTTTGTCTTCTCTATAAACAATGCTTTATTTGTTTGTATGTAGACATCGTGTCTGGTATCCTGATTATCATCACACTCTACATTTTAATCACATGCCCTACCTAGACAGCAGTCAAAAACAAAGCATTCCATACAACCTTTTGATCAGTGTAACGAGATAAACAAGCTCTTGGAGACATGATGGACATTTAAGATTACACCTCTACTTAATGTAATTAAGTACTAACTAGAGATGAGCGAACGTGTTCGTCCGAGCTTGATATTCGTGCGAATATTAGGGTGTTCGGTATGTTCGTTATCCGTAACGAACACCATGCGGTGTCCGGGTTACTTTAACTTTCTTCCCTGAGACGTTAGCGCTTTTTTTTGGCCAATATAAAGACAGGGAAGGCATTACAACTTCCCCCTGCAACGTTTAAGCCCTATACCACCCCCCTGCTGTGAGTGGCTGGGGAGATAAGGTGTCCGCCTGATATAAAAGTCTGCCCCTCCCGCGGTTCGCTATGGATGCATTCTATATGCGCTCAATGGGGCCAGCGGCAGCAGCGCTGACCCCATTGAGAACATATAGAAGACAAATCCTTCTTCTCTGGCACAGTTGTAACAGCTGTAGCAGAGAAGAACGATGTTTGCCCATTGAATTCAATGGAGCGGCAATACGGCATGTTCCACTGAATGCAATGGGCTGCCGGCGATCGCAGGATGAATGGTCGGAAAGGGGTTAAATATATAACCCCTTTCCTGCAATTCATCCAGAAATGTGTTACACTAAAAATATATACCGGCGTATAAGGCGACCGGGCGTATAAGACGACCCCCCAACTGTCACCTTATACGCCGGTAATACAGTGGAGCAAAGAATAAAAATCATTACTTACGTTTTTAGATGATCTGCGGCGCTCCTGCAGGCTGTCGCTCCCTCCTAATCCACGGCAAAGTATTCCTTTCTCCACGAAAGGCTTGAAATCCCCGCCTCCAGAAACACAGCCAATCACAGCCATTCAATGACATCATTGTCATTGGCTGTGATTGGCTGAAGGCACGTGTCTTTCTGGAGGCAGGGATTTAAAGCCTTTCATAGAGAAAGCTTGTCTGCCGTGGATTAGGAGGGAGTGACAGCCTGCAGGAGCGCCGCAGATCATCTAAAAACGTAAGTAATGCTTTTTATTCTTTGCTCCACTGTATTACCGGCGTATAAGGTGACAGTTGGGGGGTCGTCTTATACGCCCGGTCGCCTTATACGCCGGTATATATTTTTAGTGTAACACATTTCTGGATGAATTGCAGGAAAGGGGTTATATATTTAACCCCTTTCCGACCATTCATCCTGCGATCGCGGGCAGCCCATTGCATTCAGTGGAACCTGCTGTATTGCCGCTCCATTGAATTCAATGGGCAAACATCGTTCTTCTCTGCTACAGCTGTTACAGCTGTGGCAGAGGAGAACGATCTTTATGCTGACAGTGGGGGGGGGGGCACTCTTGCCGCTATTGTGGCTTAATAGTGGGACCTGTGAACTTGAGATGCAGCCCACCATGTAGCCCCTCGCCTGCCCTATCCGTCACTGTGTCATTCCCATCACTTTCTTGAATTGCCCAGATTTTCACACATGAAAACCTTAGCGAGCATCGGCGAAATACAAAAATGTTCGGGTCGCCCATTGACTTCAATGGGGTTCGTTATTCGAAACGAACACCCGGACATCGCGGGAAGTTCGTTCCGGATAACGAACACCCGAACATTTTGGTGTTCGCTCATCTCTAGTACTAACCTAAATGTACAAGCATTTAGCAGAGCTTTTCATAGGACACAGAATAGAGTGTACAATTTAGGCCTACAGCCTCCGGAAACGTATATCAAAGATACATACATATATAAATTAATATGTTCATAACCCTCACAATCCCCCATTTTGAAACAGTCCATCTTGAAAAGAGCCTTTGTAGTGGTACTATCAAGGGTGCTAAGCCACCCCTGCCGGTCTTTCTATCCTCTTCGCCGGATCCCCACTGTTGTTGCTCTTTTACGTATGACTGTTTTAACGATATCGTAGAGGGAGCGATTCCAGATAATTTGCTTGTCTCCGTATCCCACAGAATGTCCATAAATTGCAAACACTCAAAAGAATGAACAAAAGAAACAGTATTAGTAAAGGGTGAAACATAAAATCCATCATCTTTCCTGCAATAGGTGACCATTCAGTAAAAATATCATACCAGTTATACTCTGTGTCTACCTGGATCTTAGTACCTAGGCTGACTAGCTTATCTCCTACCCATACATTTTTCTAATTCCATAAGGGAGAGGTTAGTAACATCCAAATGCTTTTAAAGGTGTTCAGTATCTATCATTAGTCTTACAATTCTACCCAAGGATACAGTCAGAGTTGTCATAGGGATAGCATCTGGGTGCCAGTAGTACCTTAATGTTGCTTCAGCATCTGGCAAAAAGGTGTAAGTTTCTGTAAATCAATGTATCACCGACATGTTCTGTATACATCCAGACAATGGAGTGGTGAGATTATACATACTGGTGGTTTTAGTTCGGTTGGCAACAAAGAATATATACATATTGGGGGCCAACTTCTATCAGCATATAGAAGAAGCAGGTAACACCGTCCAATCACATATGCTGATTGAAGGCTGCTGGAAACATGGCTCATATGCGGCTGTACTCCGTCCGCATGCTAGGCCATCCAGTGTTTCTTCACAGTTCTCTATACCATGGGTTTTATTTTCACTATAAATCATCATACCTGTGAACTTGGGCAACCAATATTGTAGAGCATATAGAGGCGGTCCGAACACCACAGGTAGTACTACAGACTTACACATCAGGCTTGTGTCCTTTACATCATAAAAAGTCATTTTCCCAGTGCTATACTCATCAGAGCATTCTACACCATCAGCCCGGGGCCGTATCCAGGATGCTACTGGAATTACATTATTGAGAATATTTCTCCACAATTTTTCATTATTTGTCATCACATCTGACTGCTTTGTCCCTCTCGTGAATCATATATACATATTACAGGCTACATTGTGTATAGTTCATGAATTTGCTCATATTTACAAACAAATCCTTTTAAACCGCAAAACCAGATTAAAAAGCGTTAATACATCCTTATCATATCCTAATGCAAGACATCGGGGGAGGAACAAGGAAGGCATGCATTGTGCCTGAACATTTATCAATCTAGAAACATCCTGTCCTACCCCAGCCATTTTATTCTTCATCACCTCTAAATCTGTAGAGTTCAGAACCCCTACACCTGTACCAATTCCCCCTAATAGGGTATCATACCATTTTCGTTTTCCTCTGGTGCAGGGTTTCATTGCCTGAAGAGAAATATTATAATGCACAATGGTTTTCTGGCTCTTTGTGGATGATAAGGGGTGTCAAATGCCTGGGAGTTACCCAGGGCAGACATGAAGTGTTGCATTATTTCACCTGTGAAATGTGTACCTCTATCTGACTCGATTACCTCTGGTACCCCGTATCTGCAGATTACCTTATTCATGAGCTTCTTTTCGGTTACCTGCTCATTTACTTTTGTAACAGGGTACGCCTCCAACCTGAAAAACATCAACAACAACAAGCACATATTCATACTTCCCAACACGTGGGAGCTGAATGTCGTCAATTTGCAATCCCTGAAATGGGTAGAGTGGTCCTGGCAAGTGCCTTTGTGGTCAATTTACTTCTACCCTGTTGCTTCATTTCGTTTCTGGTTACCGGACAGTATACACCATATAACACAGTCTAACTCTCATACAGGTCCTTCCATTTATACACACACATAAAGACAAAAACATTTGCATGTCAGTTACTACTTTTTAAGTGTCAGTACTTCCTCACTTGTCTAAAAGTGTCGGTACCTCCCAACCCTGCTTATTTCCCCCCGTCTCAACTACTTCTCTTATACCTATAAGAGGCTCCCATCAGGGATTTTATCCCCTGAAAATTTTAGGCTTCCCTGGTACAATTTATACCATGCCTTCCTGAGATCGGCAAGAGGGTTTAATATTCTGTACTTCCTCACCCTGCATATTTTACCTCGTCTCTACTACTTCTCTTATGTTTATAAGAGGATCCCATCAGGGGTTTTATCCCCTGAAAATTTTAGGCTTCCCTGGTATAACTTATACCATGCCTTCCAGAGATCGGCAAGAGGGTTTAATATTCTGTACACTGACCATGCAAAGTAACAAATAAAGACAATAACAGTTAAACACCCGCACAGCATATTCAGCCCACCATATGAATTCTTAAAAAGCTTGAAGATTTATAAGAGGCATGCACTTCTTACCCCTCGGACAGGAAAGGAGCAGCCAGGAAGCACGGATAGATTGTGGCAAGATAAAACCTTACCTTACTGCGCAGTTTTTGTCAATCCGTGGTTCCGAGTGGCTCCTTATCCCATCTGGGTCCGGGGGGGTTCGAGGTGTAGGTGGTCCTCTTGTTCCATCAAGCCCCGCGTTCGGGCGCCAATTAATGTTAGGGAATTCAATGTTCCGTCAATATGCTGTGAGGCTCCAAATCAGAAGTGGTTATGGCGGCCGCCGTGAGAAAGCTATGAAACACAGAGATCAGGCCTGTGTCTAGAAGCAATCTGAGTTTATTGTGTACATTGCCTTATTCTTATACAGAAAATAGTAGGCGTATCAGTAGGCTAGTGTTACAGAGGTTGACCTGTTTTACTGGTAAATAATTTTGTCTTCTCTATAAACAATGCTTTATTTGTTTGTATGTAGACATCGTGTCTGGTATCCTGATTATCATCACACTCTACATTTTAATCACATGCCCTACCTAGACAGCAGTCAAAAACAAAGCATTCCATACAACCTTTTGATCAGTGTAACGAGATAAACAAGCTCTTGGAGACATGATGGACATTTAAGATTACACCTCTACTTAATGTAATTAAGTACTAACCTAAATGTACAAGCATTTAGCAGAGCTTTTCATAGGACACAGAATAGAGTGTACAATTTAGGCCTACAGCCTCCGGAAACATATATCAAAGATACATACATATATAAATTAATATGTTCATAACCCTCACACACCGTACTGAAAAATGTGAATAAAATCAAATTTCATTACCTTCTATATGTGTCCCAATACTTTTGTCGACATAGTGTATATTTTGTTATGGGTGCTGTTGTATCTTATATGCTCACCTCCAAATAGTCTGGTCAGAACATCCCAGAAGGCAGCAGTTCATTGATATGACCATCTAGGCAGTGCAGATAGTTTTGATTATATGAAAGCACTTTGAATATAAAGATTACCCTTTTTTAACTAAAGCCTCCCAAGCTTGGTCTGACTTCTCTAACCCCAGGGTTTAACTGTAGTTTCCCTGGGAAACCTCTGCCTGGCTATACATTTTTCCCGGAGCAGCCTTTTAAATGTAGCACAAGATGAAGGCCATTCGGCCAAGTGAGGGAAACCTGTTTGACGTCCATATGGGACATATAGCCATGGTTTGTCTTATTATAACAACCTCTTTAAATTCCATTAGGTGCAATTTCCTGATACGCAAGCGAGGCTTTACCAAAAGTGGAGCAAGAATTAATATAAGACTTGATTTAATATGATATCACATCTATATGAAATGACGAGACACAAAATGAGTGATAGTAATACTATAAATCCCCAACATTTACAAGTACCAAAAAGTGTCAAACCGGGTGTCGGGAGCCTAGAGTTCTGTCTGTGAATGGTCGTTTTTTTCCCAAAATCTTCAGATCCAAACATTGAATATTATAGACTGCAGCTACTGTTGCAATCTGTCACATTATTACACGCAACGTAAATCCATCTTTTATACAGTCCCTCCATTGCCAGACATTTTTTTAGTTTCCAGCAAAACAGCTTTTCCATCCCTTGAGAGTTGTTAATCCTTATTTATCATTTACAGGGAGAGAAAACATTATGTAAAGCTGTGTCAGCCAGTAATCAGCCTGGATTCATATGCATGGGATTCATCCAGCATCACATGGGGTGTGTGTTTTGCTGGCAGTTTAGCAAATGCAAAATCCCCAGTGCAATGTGTGGAATTGCAGATTAATAAATCACAGCTAGAAAAGACTGCAAATGTCTTCGCAGCAGTCATGGCCCGAAGCTGAGCAACACACAACATAAAAAACATGTTTGGCCATGATGACTGTCCTGCGGTATTAGACATTCTATTTACTTAGCTTTACATAGAAACCATAGCCAATATACATATCTACATAGTATAGATGTCTGGTGAAAAACTACAATGTAGTAATGACTAGATTAGCTGCAAATGTAATTTGTCAACCTTCTCTTCAGGTTGACCTCTCCTGTAAAATTTTACAGAATTTTTGATTATTTCCTCCATTGGCTGGTATACGTGCAAATATTATTCTGCTTAAGCAGCAATGGTGGCTATTGCACAGAAACCTCTACACAATCTCTCTACTAAAGTGTCAAATGATCTCCTGACCGCTAAATCTATTGGTGATTTCAATGAGAGCCGTGCCTGCAGTTACAAGCGCCGACCACTACATGGAGGTCAGCGCAGAGGCTTCCACTCCGAGCTCTGTGCTATTGCGTCACTGACAGAATGCGCCCGCTCAGCTGATCAGTCGGGGTGCCAAGCGGCGGACCCTGGCCGATCAACTGTTGATGACCTATCCTGATGATAGGTCAGCAATAGTATTTCCATGGCAAACCCCTTTAAGAATATTGCCTTCTCATGGTTTTTCTCTACTTCTCTGACCACTTGTTCAGTGTATCAGTGCTCTACTACTTCTCCTCTTCCGCTTTCTGTTGGGGTTACTCAGAGTTTGGTCCTCTCCCTAGTTCCATTTACACAACCCCTATTAGACAAACTATCAACAAATTTAGGTTTTAGTAGCATTTCTACATTGATGATACTCAATTATATACCTCTTCCTGAGATATCACTCTTTCACTACTGCAAAACAGCAATGATTGTCTGTCCACTGTCTCTAACGTGCTCTCTTTATCTGAAACTGAACCTTTCAAAAACTGAACGTCTTGTGTTTCCGCCATTTACTGACCTTCCTAATCTTGATAGCTCCATTTCACTATGTGGTGCTACTATAACTTGCACGCCTGCTGTCTTGGGATCATATTTGACTCCAATATTTCTTTCATTCCATGTTTTCAATCACTTGCATCCTCATATCCCCCTCAACTCAAAAAATTCTTATTGCCCTGATCCATTCTCATCTTGACTACAGTATCTCGCTTTTAATCGGTCTTCCTCTAACTAAACTTTCCCTTCTCAAATCTGTCCTGAGCATAGTAGCCAGGCTCATCTTTTTGTCCAACTGCTACACCAATGCTTGCCCTCTGTACCAGTATTTGTGCTGGTTGCCTTCCACTATATAGCACAATGTATCACTCCCATCTATAAAACTCTCCCCAGAGCTACACCGCCCTATATCTCCTCCCTCATCTTTGTCTATCACCCTTTCTGTACTCTCAGTTCTGCAAATGACTGTAGATTAAGTTCTGCTATAGTCCAAACTTCCCATTCCTATCTCCAAGACTTTCCCCAGGCTGCTTCAGTTCTCTGGAATGCGCTAGCCCAGACAATTAGGTTAATCACAAACACCCACAGTTTTAAGTGTGCCCTAAAAACAGATATCTTTAGGGAGGCCTGTTACATCCCCTAATCTATCTCTTCCCCATTTATCCTATTTCTACATCTAGAACCTGATCACATTATCCGCCATACACCCTAATGCACGTCATATTTTGTACATATATATACAGGTAGGTGATCGTCCCATGCAGCTGTATGTATAGCACTCTATTTATTTAAAAGATGGCTGGACCATTGTAGAGAACAAGCACTTGCACCTCTTGTGTCACCCCTATTTTCTCATAGGTTGTAAGCCCTCCCTCATCAAACTGTTTGTCACTGTAATACTGTGTGCAATGTCTGATTTTGTCTATTGCTATATCCACTGATTTGTAAAGTGCTGTAGAGTATGTTGGCGCTATATAAATGAAGATTAATGCCCCATTTAGACGGAATTATTACACTGGACAACAAAAATGCACTTTCAAATTTTTTCCTTTGTCAAAATTGTTAAACCACTCTAATTTTGGGTCGAGAAACTTGAATATGACATTAGATTTTGTTTATTAGCTCTGATTTTTAAGACATAAACTACCCTAAATTTGGGTTGAAGAAAATGAATGTGGCATTATATTTTGTTTAGTAGGCCTAACTCTGGTTTTATAGATACACTAACTTTAAATAAAAGGGGTTAATCATGTGAACAGATTCTCTTTGCTAGTCACTTGTACTCCTTTTCTTGGGCGTCTCTTGTTACCTTCCAACAGTAGTCTGCTAGCAGAGAAGCTTCCATTTTCTCTGATACCTTTGTTCCATTTTCGATATATCCTGATGGAATCGCTCTCCATATTCGTCACTCACGGCACCACAGTTGTCTAGGAGGAAGTCCAGGTGGGAATGTAGGAAATTGATTTTGAGCGACATGTTGCAACCTAATCGATGGTACTTTTCTAGAAGTTTATTCACAATCTCAACGTAGTTATCAACTCTTCGATTTCCCAGGAAGCCATGCATGACATCTTTAAATGCCTCCCATGCTGCTTTCTCATGACCCTGAAGAACTTGCTCAAAGTTTTTATCTTTAAGAAGATGACGTATCTGCGGGCCAATGAGGATGCCTTCCCTAACTTTAGCATTACTGAGCTGTGGAAATTGTCTTCTGAGGTACTTAAAAGCTTCTCTACCCTGGTTCATCCCCTTTACAAAGTTCTTCATGAGTCCAAGTTTTATGTGTAGAGGGAGCAAAAAAATGTTGTTTCTTTCAACCAGAGGATCATGCTGGACATTTTTCTCTCCGGGGCTGAGATTTCCCCTTGGGGGCCAGACTTTTATCCTGTAGTAAGAAGACCTATCCCGACTGTCCCACTATCACTCATCTAACCTTGCGAATCTGAATAAAGGTACATACGTTTAACATAAATGGGCTACATCTCAAAGCCAAGATATAACTCACAGTTTTCACTGTTTACCAGTGTTATCGTTCAGAAAATTGTTCAAAGAAAGAAACTGAATGATAATCGTTCTGTTTAAATGTGGGCAAACAACTTAACTACAAATGAGAATTGTGAGGTTCTTGCTCATCGTTCAGTTTCCGCTGGCATAAAAAGCAGCGCCGGCTTGGGAACTTATCATACAGTTCAAAAAATGATCTTCAGTGTGTCACATAGAAATGTGAAATACTGAATGAAAAGTGCCCGAGGATTGCACGATGGTCAACGAGGATCATGCCATCTAAATGGGCTGCCCAAGCGCAAAGCAGCTGGTGATGAGATCACCAGCTCATTTCGTAGGCAAACAAGAATTGCAACATGCTTGGCCTGTGTGAAAGGGCTAGGGTCATAATATATAGTACAGGACAACCAATGGGTTTGGCATATTGTCAACAACTATTACCGTCACCCCATAATAACACAAATAAATAGATAGTTGCTCCGAAATTTGCTAAAGAACCACAAAATAAGGAATACAATGCTATCCTAAAAATAGTTTTTTTTAAAATCAAATAAAAAAAAACACAAAACCAAATAAGGAGGGTCACAGAAAAATGTGCATCCATCAGAACCAATAAAGATTATTATGCTAAACAAAGCAACACTACTCTAAGGCCGCCTCTCCACGGCTGTGACGGAATATCGCTAGTGAGGCGGCGGGAGCACTAGAAGGTCCCCACTATGAGCCTATCTAATTGATAGACTCATTGTGGAGAATCACAGCAAATTGGACATGCCACGATTTAAATCACGCGAGCGGAGAATCGCTATGATTCTCCACTCATGGACATTGGGCTGCACTTTCCATAGTTATCCTATGGAAAGCGTGTCATGTGAGGTCCGCGGGTGATTTATCGCTGCGGATCTCGCTATGACATCTTACCCGTGGACAGGCAGCCTAAGGCTTCTGCTTTGGATTATCGCTGCTTTACTTCAATTGAATTCAGCATACAATACCAGCTGTGGCGACTGGGCAGTGTACGAAACTATCGACTTCCAGCAGAAATACAGCTTTGTGCACGCACACTGACTGACCGGAGGTCCTGAGCGGTGGTGGACCCATTCTGATCTGATGTTGATGATCTTGAGGCTAGGTCATCAGTAGCCAGACGTTGGAGAACCTTTTTATTTTATTTATCTTTGAATTAATGTGTTGGAGGGAGAAGGGGTATAATATGAAATATGTATAAGTGGATTCTTATATTCCATTGCCAGAATGTAAAGAAGTAGAAAGAGGGGACAACCTGACTCATGCCATTGCTGATCTTAATGGACAATGATAAAAGGCTATTTACACATAGATGGATAAGTGTAAAGGGAGTGGATGTGACCCAGGAATCGTGCACCCATGTCAGTTTGCTAGTGTGCCACTCCAAGGAAACGTTTCGTGAAAATGGTTGCAATGAAGGGTGAAAGTGTTGCTGTAAAACCATCGTGAATAAACCTTGTATATCTCATTGATGTTATCGGAGTACTGCTCCTTTTTACCTTTTGTTGGTTATCAAAGAATCCCCAGTGGACCCGTTGAAAGCCTTCTCTGAATCGACCGGTGTAGAAGTGGTTTTCACACTCCATGAGAAAGTGTTTTATTTGTATGTCCTGAGCCTTTTGACCTTTTAAAGGAAGGGCAGGATTGAGGGTTTTACTAAATAATAATTTGATCTTTACATTGATTATGGAGATGGGTCTTTCTCTGGCCCATTTCACACACATGCAGTCTTCTGTGATGATTAAAATCCCTGGTAAAGATCTCCGTAGGGATTTTGTAAAATTTTAGCAATTAACTCATGAGACACAGAACTTTTCCAAGAAGTAGTAGACTTGGCCAAGCTGATTTCTGGTTCTGGATTATTGGATACTTGGATAATTAACAATGTTCAATACATTTCTAGTCAGTTGACACTTACAGTTTAATTATGATAAATAAAATATTTGTATTGAGGAATATAAAAATAATTTAAATGCAAACTTTAATACTGAAATTTTACTTTTTGGTACGCCTAAATGTGTACATCTATGTTCAGTGTGGAGTTTTGCTGCCCTCTGCTGACAATGAGGTGTCCTTTGCATTAGCTAAATCTATTTCAACTACATACAAAGGAAAAATAAAGTTTTTTTTTTTACTTAAATAGGTCTACCAGAAGGAGTCCACAGGTTGCATTCATGTATTTGAAGTAACAGTTTTTCATTTAGCCCTTTGCCTTTTTTTAGTCACACAGACTGAAAATTCATCAAAAACACAACCAAATTTGCACTGTGTGAGTAAGACTTTACACGGGCTGGGCATTAGGAAATGGAGGACAGCGTTGTGTAACTTTTCATAACAGTTTAGATATCCATTTTTTGTAAAAAATACCATCCCTCCCCTAGAAGGAGTTGTTGGCATTGAATAAAACTTTCTCTGTGTGATTGTAACATTGATGTAAGTAAGTGATTACATATCAGAGCAAAAGGATCATTGATTGCAGGAAACTGATCCCTTGAAGGGAGGATCTCTAATCCTGTTGTATCGCCTCTAGCTTGGATACAAAATATGATACGGGCGAGCATGGCGGAATACAGATTCCATATGGTATCCTGTGGCATATTGCTCCACATTTTCTGTAACTGAGCCTCTAGATCGTGCAAACTCGTTGGCTGTCAAAGTTGGTGTCCCAGATGGTCTCATACATGTTCTATTGGTGATAAATCTAGTGACCGGGCAGCCTCAGATGTGTGACAATGTTGTGGAGACATTCCTGAGACCCCATTGTGTGTGCGGCTGAGTGTTATCCTCTTGGAAGCCACTGTGACTGCAGGATGTCCTGAACATATCACTGAGCAGTCATTGTCCATCGTGCCACTACTAGGCGTGACCGACTGTCATATGTGATGGCCCCCCAGACCATCACACCTGCAATGGGGGCAGTGTGCCTCTCCATAGCAAAGGCAGGGTTGACGCACTCACCCCTATGTCTCCAGATTTAGTTTGGGTGTCGTCAGTACTGTGGGGGGTCTGGAACGCAGACCGAAATGCGAATGTTGCCTGTATCCAAATTAAGAGGAAATATTATATAGAGTACTCATAGTTGAGAACCATAATGACCCACTATACACAGACTTAGTAAATCAGAATGAATTCCGTTTATTGTTGTACATTGCTAGTTTATATGCAAGTTGGAAAGAAGGCGTTTCCAATACCTAGTTTCATTCTACTTTTGCTGACCAAACCCTCATTCCAACTGATTATAATAGGGCTGTAAATCAAAAGCCTTTTAAACAAAAGGTATCAACAAAGCTGTTTGAACTATACATAAAACAATTACATGTGATAATAAAGGTTGTCTCCTGGCTGCCTGAGTACCTACTTAATCAGAATGTAATCTTAAAAATCCATCAACAATTTGCACATCAAAAGAGGGGACATTGTTTCTACTTTTCACATAGACAAAACTGGTCCAGCCACCTACTGGGAGTCAGCACAAAGTTGGTAAGTTGGTATTCAGTAAGATAGCTGAATAAAATCTAATTAATCATACATTTAGTATTTTAAAATCAATATTCAAATAAACGCTTGAATATACCTTTTTACATATGATTCTATATCCAAATTCTACTAGCAACTTCCGGAATGTTTTACATATAATACATAACATTATATAACCAAATAACTAATGTCACATTTATTACACTGTTTCCTTATCTTTCTTATGTTAGGTTATTGATTAATAATGATTGACCCCTATCATTCCCCCATTTGGACATCAGAGCCACCATTATCTCCTGGTTCTGTCACCCATAGGTGCCGGGTTCCCAGGTAGGAATGGTGCACTCTATGTCCATCAAGATATGAAGACATAATATCAAATATTGCAAGTCAATCAAGTTTACAATACAGTAATCTTAGATTTATCAACATCAATATCATCATAGTCATATTAGACATTTAAATGGGTGTAGAAAATCGGCATTCATTACATTTAGCTACACATGAAATTATCACCTTTATTGCAATATATATACATAAGATTATCATTATTGCTTGTAATATATTTTGTAAGACTCCCATGAACCAACCTCCTAGCCCCGAGAACCAATTGGCAGGGTTAAGAAAGCTAAACCACCCCTGATCTTCATCTTGTTTTATGCTGGCAGCTATTTTCCCTAAGTTATTGATTCTTTGGTGTATGGATTCTGAGTGATCAGAGAGGTTAAAACAACACATCCCCTCGAATTCCTCACATCCGTGGTTTAGCGCAAGTAGCAAGTAATCTATGGTGGCCCTGTTCTGTAGTGCTGCTTTTCTAACTCCCTGTATATCTAACAGAAGAAGGTCCAAAGCCTGAGAAGTGGTATTCAGACCTTTTACCATATCACATGCTAGACCATTAATTACTCTTGTGTTATATTGGGCCAATCCAGGAACACCCACAATACTGACAGCAAGTGCCGTATGTTCCGAAAAACTCAGTAAAGTGGGTGGTCCTTCACACTTGCTATCTAGCCCCTTCACCTCCCGTCTTCGTCTATTCATGGATCCCGGGCTGTTAGGTTTTTGGTACATTAGTATACTTAGCCTGGACAATGCACACGGTCCTCCTGAAATATTACCAGGGATATATGTATAAGTCAAGTTGCCGCAAGACAGGACCCATCCTAACGGCAGTTTGACATGTTGGAAATGACTAGGGCTTTTAATTGTACTGTTGCATTGCATAGTATTGGTCAACTGTCGGCACTGACTAGTCGTACGATTGCAAAGTATTTGAGAATCCTTAGTAGCTGTTATTTTTGCTGTCTTAATTTGTTGACATTTCCTGATTTCATTAGGGTCACAAGTAAAATTATAACACACTTCAGCCAATGCAACATTTCTCACCTGAAACCGAGTCATATTCATCCAATGTTTATGTTCAACGGTATCGCAATGGGGACAATATTCATATATATTAAGGAAGGTGTTTTCCTGAACAACATTGTCATCTTCTACATCACTATCATTGTGTATTTTTAAATATATGTCTCGAAGAGTCTTTACAGGAGTGGGGACAGATAATAGACAAGTCCGCAAAATGTCCTCTCCACTCCTGAGGTTGGGCATACACATGTGGGAAATATTTGCCCATCCAGTCCATCGCTTGTCCATGTGGATCGTTCGTAGTGGTGTTTCCCAATAAGAAGACAGTCCAATAAGACAAAATGTAGATGTCAAAGTCAAAATGTCCATTACCTCCCCCACCCAAACAACGCCGGGATCCCACCCATCACTTTTCCTCTGGCTCGGGAACTTTCTTGCAGTGGGAGGCATGTATCCACTTTTACAGAAGTAGGTGTTGACAACAGAACTTGGTATTGTCCGTCAAACCTTGGGTCCAAGGCCTTTATTACGTGTCTTTTTGCGACCACCCAATCTCCAGGTGGCAAGAAATGAGTCCCCTCTAGGTTGTCAGGGTCTGGAATTGGGGAAAACACTAGATCGGGTGTTATTTTCAGTTTACGACATAGTTCTTGTACATATTCAATAACCTTATCACACCCCTGCTGTAGGGCCTGTGGATGGTACAGGCCTAATCTTGGCATAGAGCCAAACAACACTTCTTTTAACTTAAGCATATAATTTTAGTTCTTTCAACTTTGTCTAAACTCTGCGGGTGGTATGGAGTGTAAAACGCTTGTTCCACTCCCAGGCTGACATCACCTCTCGCATCACTTAACCTGTAAATTGTGTACCTCTGTCACTCTCAATTGTCTCTAGTACCCCAAATCTACATACAAGTTCTGACACAAGTTTAGCCACTGTACATTGTGCGGTGGCTTTGAACAGGTCCACGCACACAAGGACGTACTCATACCTGCCTTGATTTGGGAAGCTGGATGTAATCGATTTGTAATCTCTGAATAGGATACAGTGGTCACTTCACATGCCTTCACATATGCCTTCGCCAACCTGTCCAACCCTGGAGCATACCATACCTTGTCCATAACAGAAACCATGGCATTCAGAGAGGCATGCACTTTCCCGTGAGCTAGGACGGCGAGGTGGGGGTAGGCAGCCGCTGGTACATCATCTACGTCCCGTAGGACGCCAAATCCCAAATCAACAAGAGTGGTGGGACCAAGATCCAACTTACAGCACAAGGGGTCTTGGGTCCTGTCCTAGGAGAGCTGCAGCCTTGGCTGCCCTATCCCCTTGTTCTTTGGTGACTGCCCCTGCGTGTGTGCTTTAACCTTTATTATGGCCACCTGTCCTGGCAACATGATAGCTTAATGGGCTTGCCTTGTGCCGTGAGAAAGCTCCTGGACCGCCAAATGGGTCCATAATCGTGTGCAGTACCAAAGGCGTACCTGGAATCAGTGTAGATGTTAGCAGTGGTACCTTTCGCAATCGTACAGGCCTCAGTTCCTGCGCTGACATGTGTGGCGGCAGTGGCTTTTGTACAAGCATCTCATTCAGTGTGACTACTTCAAAACCTGTTACAAACCTTCCTTTGTCATTCAGGTATCTAGATCCATCCACGAACATTTCAAGGTGGGGGTTTAGGAGGGGTTTGTCAGTGACATGTGCGAACCCAGCTGTCACAATGCGAACCTTGTTGCAAAAAAAAAAAAAAATATATAAAAATTAAATTTAAAAATTTTGAAATTGCTGACCTGCAATACCTGGATCACCTATGTCAGATATCCAGTTCCTTGTGCTAAGCAATGACTCAGGAATTGGAGTTTGTCTTGGAGGTGGCTTACTATTTGTCAGGACCTGCGGAAAGCTGAGTTTCTGCAGTAGCTATCAAGACAAATGCATGAGCCGGATCTACCAAGAGAGCAGTTAGTTTACAAAACCTCCTCTGAACTGTCATTTGAGGTCTCAACCCGTATCGATCCATCCGGTGAAAATTTGATGGATGCAGATAAGGCTTGTAAGATATCAGTACAAATAACAGACATGAATTACAACAAGGCAGAATAATCCACAAACATGTATTCATATTGGAATATGATATTCTTTAAGCAAATTCATTATTAATCTGATCCTGCCTGCAATGTCTCATCAAATTTGAGAAGGGAAAAAAAAACTTCCTAACTGCCCAAGCTCCTCACCCCCTCCTTTGTAGACAAAAGAAGGATGAAACATTACCTACTTTTACATTATCTAGCTCCACCCCTTCGATGCTGGTCGTTTGCATGTCTCTCCTACAGAACATTCTCTCAGAGACAGTGCAGTACTAACAGCATTTAGCAGTGATATAGACGTCCAACCAATCACAGAACTGACATTTACCAAAAAAGCAAAAATATATATATATATATCTTAAAATCCCTATGTTCTCTATTTTTAAGACCGTATAATTCACATAATTCATTACAAGTTTCTTATTTCATCAGCGTCTGTCTTCCTTTCTATGACACTGAATTTTATCTCTATGAAACAGAACAATAGCTAAGATATTAATAAGCAACTAAAACATTCAGACTTTAAACAGCATTAATTATTAGTAATTACAAGACGTATACTTCTCTCCTAGGCTGGTCTGTGTTGAGGGTGGAAGACCTCTTCCTATTGTTCTTCCCTCCCATCTCCTTACATCACCTAGCTCCACCCCCTGTGGTCTGGCTCAGTGTTTGGTCTTTCTTGCCTCATTTAGTTTCTAGCCACCGGACAGTATACACCATATAACACAATCTAACTCTCATACGGGCCCTTCATTAATACACACACATAAAGACAAAAACATTTGCATGTCAGTTACTACTTTTTAAGTGTCAGTACTTCCTCACTTGTCTAAAAGTGTCGGTACTTCCCAACCCTGCTTATTTCCCTCGTCTCTACTACTTCTCTTATGTTTATTTTTATCCCAATCTGTGCCACAATAGTCTTTCACATAATTTTAGATTATAGTTCCCACTGCCTTCCCTGTTTTACATCTGCTTCTATATCACCCTCCGCTCCCTGCATCTCTTTCTTGTCCTCATGCTTCCACTCACTAGCCTAGGATCTAGTGAGCATAGGCATAACCGGTTTGCACCGAGGAGCTCCGCAAGCAGGGCAGCTCTCTCTCCAATCCGGGTTCTGTTGTCCACAATGCCAGCAGGTCCATCCCTCCAGTCCAATGTTTGACCTTGGAGTGGATGACTTGGCATAGGGTGGGGAGGAGACGGTTGGAATTGAGATGAAGGAGGGGGTGAAGATGGAAGAGGGAACTGACCCCACAATGAGAGAACATTATATACCTGTGCTTTGAATTCTTTTCTCATTTCATTTTTAGCTATTGAACAGTATATATATAATACAACATACTTCCTGTGTAGCCAAATATAACCAATTCTTAATTCACATTTCTTTGCAAAGACAAGTAGGTCTTCTAAAGCCCAGTACTCCCCACCCTTTGAAATGTATCTTATCTTCTATAGAACACAGAAACTTCTCCAGACAAATAGCTGTATAACTGGTTCCACTGCCTGTAAACATCTTCTAAACTGCAAATTCACACTCACTAAGGGGTTTTTGTTTTTTTTTTTTTTCATTCCTATACGGACTGATAATATGTGAAGTAGAAATTGGGATTGTATTTACTGTACACCAGACTTCCAATAATGAGCGAATTATGTATAGATAAGAAAAACTCTTAGTACCGCGGTTTTTACACGATTCGCTCAGAATAGGCTACCCAATGACAAACACAATACAACTTATGCCCATTTCTACCCACATACTTATATTCACCACTCCAGATAGCAACTATTATTACCGTGCATTGTTAAACCTTCTACCTTTCCTTAACTCATTGACTTGCTTTTTTTTTTTCTATAACCTTCAGCTAAAATTGCTTACATCAACTTTACACTCAGGAAAAAAAAAACCAAAAAAAAAAACCACCCAGTATATATATACTTCATTGTTCTTTTGAACCCCCACAGATGTGAGTGGGGTATAACTTTCTTACACTTAGAAATTAGACATTACAAGAACACTAAGACGTACAACAAAGATTAGTTTACATAACAACAAGACTTACAAGACAAACAATAGTGGTTATTTGTCACATAATTGTCCACAGATTTTGCATGAACTTACTTTATGTCCCAGAGGGACACAAACTATAAGAGGATTCCCTTTCTCTGATAACCCCTTACTGCCGTATCTATACTTGCCTTAATCCATCTGTCTAACATATTTTTATACAACCTTTTGACTATCTCTGAATCTTTTCCCCAAACTTGCTGGTCTAAGACTCCCAAAATTCTAAACACCTTACTACATTCTTCTTCCCACAGCTAACGTGCCTTCTTTGTCTTTTACTATTTCTCTAGCTGATTTCCATATAGGCATACTACTTGCCCTGTACGTTTCCCATATTGTCTGTTTCTTTATCTAAACCGGCGTCTCTGATATCTTTCATATGCTTTTTCCCGTACTATTGCCAGAACCCATAGTTAAAGGTTCCCGCTTTTCTAAGTCCTATCTGTCTATATATTTTATACGTTTGTCTGCATACGTCTCCCCCTTCCCTTTCTCTTATGGACTTACCTCTTGATTTACCACTGTAACACAGCATTGAGGATGCATACGGCTTTCCTCAGATAAATCTGGCGGTCCCTTCTGCCAAGTCCGAAACTGGCAGGATAACTATTTATTTTATTTCCCACTATTCATCACTAAGTAAACAGGACCTGATATCACCTAGTAAACTAAGGACCCCTGGTCCCTGGTCCTGGAATAGTTTTACGGACTCCTTAAGGGGGGGTTTAGGGGACTTCTGGTGATATTATAACAGACTCAGTAAAAGCAAATTATGGCTAACATGACACAGACTATCAACGTACAGATTTCAACAATTACTACAGGCAACATGGCAATATACACACAAGGGTTCTTCCGTCTAGCACGGTCACTAAGAACACCGTAAATAACAGGCAGAAGCGTCCTATATAACATACAGCAACTCACCCCCTGTCGACACGAGGACTGAATGAAGTCAGGAGAGCCCAGAGCTTGAGTGGCAAGTCAAGAGCTTACCGTATACCGGTGTTTTGTAGATCTGGGGTCCCGTGGCCTCTCGTCCGGCTGGTCGGCAGGTAGTGTAGTCAGGTATCGGCTGCAGGTAAGGAGTTAGCTTCTGCCCCACTTGTCGGGCGCCAAATAAACTGTGAGGGGGTCTGGAACGCAGACCGTAATGCGAATGTTGCCTGTATCCAAATTAAGAGGAAATATTATATAGAGTACTCATAGTTGAGAACCATAATTAACCACTACACAGACCGTCTAGTGATCAGAATGAATTCCGTTTATTGTTGTACATTGCTAGTTTATATGCAAGTTGGAAAGAAGGCGTTTCCAATACCTAGTTTCATTCTACTTTTGCTGACCAAACCCTCATTCCAACTGATTATAATAGGGCTGTAAATCAAAAGCCTTTTAAACAAAAGGTATCAACAAAGCTGTTTGAACTATACATAAAACAATTACATGTGATAATAAAGGTTGTCTCCTGGCTGCCTGAGTACCTACTTAATCAGAATGTAATCTTAAAAATCCATCAACAATTTGCACATCAAAAGAGGGGACATTGTTTCTACTTTTCACATAGACAAAACTGGTCCAGCCACCTACTGGGAGTCAGCACAAAGTTGGTAAGTTGGTATTCAGTAAGATAGCTGAATAAAATCTAATTAATCATACATTTAGTATTTTAAAATCAATATTCAAATAAACGCTTGAATATACCTTTTTACATATGATTCTATATCCAAATTCTACTAGCAACTTCCGGAATGTTTTACATATAATACATAACATTATATAACCAAATAACTAATGTCACATTTATTACACTGTTTCCTTATCTTTCTTATGTTAGGTTATTGATTAATAATGATTGACCCCTATCAGTACCCAAACTACCTGAATTTGTTGCTGAAGACAACCAGGTTCCACTCCATAGCAGTTCAGTTTCATCGTTCACGGCACCACTGCAAACAGAGATGAGTGTCAAAGGCCGTACATGTAGTAGGCACTGTGAGATGAAATGTCCTTCAGCCAAGCACCTATAAATGGTTCTGACGGACACAGGGGCCTGTAAGGATGGTGCCATCTGTCTCTGATAGTAAAAAACGGAACACTTGGAGCTATTCATGATTGTTGGACGATCATACAATCCTCTCTACTGGTGATCTGTTGAGGGTGTCCTTAGTCGGTCACCTTGTGTGGGTGTCCTCACATATCCACTGGTCCCAACACCTCCTAATAGTCTGGTGAGAACGGCCCAGATGGAGGGAAATTTCTCAATATGACCATTCAGCTTCTCAGATTACAATAATGCGCTTCTCTCAAATTCTGTTACCTGGGCAAAATCTTTTTAATTGTGTCGTAGAGGTGTCTAGTGATCAACAAGCTCTACACAAGCGGAAAAAGAGGTCACTACATACAAGTAGTCATTGAGAGCCTTTTTATAGGCCAAGGGTGGAGCGAATTTCAGGGCTTCAGGTGGCAAGACCATTCATCTATACGTGCCACAAATGTAATCATTTGCATATCTGCCTGAGATGTAATTGCCTACCTTGTTTTGCAGCAAAATGACAACTACTTATATTCCTCCCTAGACAGACTCCTTACCACATCTTCTCCGCGCTGATCTAGTCCACCGGGTCATCTCACCACAATCCCGCAGGATCCTCTTCTTCTTGTTATTAAGCATGTATTTTTCTTACTGCCTGGCAATGTTCGCTACATCACTGTGACGTTGCGTTCACTGGCTAGGAAGGAATGCTGATCTATTGTAGTGACAGTACACATTCGCAGTCTCTGCAATAGCTCGGCACCCCCTGCTAGGCTGTGAACACTGCGTCACTAGTGACGTAGCGTACATTGGTGGATAGGAAGTAGAATGCCTATGAATAGACGCTTCGCCACAGGAAGGAGAGCAATCAGCCAGCTGGAGGTGAGGTGACTGCCCCGGACTGCAAGAGCCAGGAGAAGATCGGGAAGGAGAATATGATGTAAGTAGATTGCCTGGGGAGGAATAGGTGAGTATAGAATTTTTTTTTAATGATAGAACTGCTTTAATGCTTCCTGTATTCATCACAGTGACAGGGGTCCCAGGAATCAACTGATCATCAGGAATCCGAGCGGCAGATCCCCAACAATCATAATTTTAAAATGCCTATAATACTGTTCATGGTCATTGTATTATAACATGTTGATTCCTGGTATCATGTTAATAAATTGTGTTCCATGACTATATAGAATATGTAAGATGTGACGTGTCTCATTTATTAACTGCACACTAAATATCCACCTTTTGAGTTGTAATTGTTCTTTGTCCTTAAAGGTGAAGACAATGACAAGTATGAGGAACTGCAGGCGGAAGAGTGTGGCATCCTTAATGGATGTGAAAATGGTAGATGTGTGCGGGTACAGGAAGGATATACTTGTGACTGCTTTGATGGATACCACTTGGACATCATGAAGATGACTTGTGTTGGTAAGAATAAGATCCATTCTTTGCCAAGATAATATGAGTCTATGATTCTTCACAATGAGAAACCCATACAACACCCTATTACTGCTAATAGCATATTTTAATTTGTATTACAAAGTCCCCATTGATGTCAATGGTCTGCAACACCAAGCCTGACCACTGCAGTGAGAACGAAGCTGTCTGATTCCTCCAGAAATCAGCTCTGTGTATTGAGTACAGTGGTGTAGCGAGCAGCTGATCAACAGGGTCCCCAGGCAGTGAAACCCTGCCAATCTACTATTGATGGCCTGTCCTAAGGATAGGCCATCATTAGCTTACCACTGGACAACCCCTTTAAGTGAGTTGTTTAGGATATGTACATGAAAATTACTCCATTTGCTTTATACAAAAGGGCATCTTTCCATGTAAAGACATTATAAATCTGTGAAAGAAAAAAAATCTTCTATCTAAAATGAATCACATGTATAGTAGGTACCATATGGCCCTGTAGCCCATACAGCAGTGCACGTTAGCCCAAAGGTGCAATGAATGCAAACCATTCGCAATAAATGAAAAAGTCACGTTTGCAGATTTTTCTGATGCATTAAACATATTGGCTTGTCAATGAGTTTATCTTTTAGCTTTGAATAACACCTTTTCACAGTTTTGGGACACATCTGATAGGACCCGCTCAACAGATTTTGGTAGTTTGCAATGTAGAGAACTGTACGTTGTATGGACTACACATCATTCTCAAATAGTCACTTATGTTAAGGACATGGATTATATTTGTGACAGCAGACAGGGAAGGTGGTGTTGTCTCCCTCAGTAGATGGAAATCCACAGACTCTCTAATTAACTGGATACCCCTCCCAGGCCTGGGGTAAAGTTGCCCTCTTCCTTGTCTCTCCACCTCCCTCAGGCAGCTGTGGCCTATTGGCTATGCTGGGGTCGAGTGTTCATGCATCCCCAAGCAAATACCTCCCTCTCCATATATTCAAAGTCAGGTCGGGCCAGTTTTATGTTTAAAAACACAATTTTTTATTAAATAACACGGTGAGTATAAACAGTTTCCGCAATCTCCAGGGAATTAAACTGTTAATAATAATAATTTTTTTGTATAGCGCCAACATATTCTGTAGCGCTTACAAAGACAGGGGGAATACAGAAAGACAAAAGTACAAAAATTATAGAACCAGGGTTATATAGTAATCAGTTGATGGAAACAATAGGGGTGAGGGTCATGCTCCAACGAGTTTACATACTACAAGTAATGGGGTGAAAGCGAAGGTAAAGGGGCTGGTGATGTGCATGGTATGGCGAGGTGCAGAGTGAGGGATGCTATACACAATGGTCAGATGTTCAGCCGTGTGACGGCAGAATCGGTATGACTGCAGGGGCAGTTGATGGTGGCTTGCAAGGATTGCAGTCAGTAGGTCAGGGAGCATGTTATCAGGCGGTGTACAGAGGGGTTTGTTTAGAAAATGCGGTATGCCATTCCTGAAGAGGTGCATTTTTAGAGCATGCCTGAAGTTTTTTGAGTCCTGGATTGCCTGGGTAGCCTTTGATAGTGTGTTCCAAAGGACTGGTGCTGCTCTGGAGAAGTCTTGGAGGCGGGATTGAGAAGTTTGAATTAGAGGGGTGCACAGTCTAGTTTCGTTAGCAGGGCGGAGACCTCGGGCTGGGTGATGGATTGATATGAGGGAGGCAATATAGGGTGGCGTTGCGCTGTGGAGGGCTTTGTGGATGAAGGTAGTGAGTTTAAATTGAATTCTGTATTTAACAGGTAGCCAGTGCAGTGACCGGCACAGGGCAGAGGCGTCCGAGTAGCGGCTGGATAGGAAGATGAGCCTGGCTGCTGCATTCAGGATGGATTGCAGAGGGCAGAGTCTGGTGCAGGGGAGGCTGATCAGCAATGAGTTGCAATAATTGAGCCGAGAGTGGATGTGGGCAAAATAAGCGTTTTTTTAGGTTGTCTACAGTGAGAAAAGAGCGGATTCTTGCGATGTTCTTGAGGTGCAGCTGACATGTCGGGCAAGAGATTGGATGTAGGGGGTAAAGGAGAGATCGGAGTCGAATATGACCCCAAGGCAGCGGGCGTGCTGTCTGGGAGTTATGGTGGCACCACACACTGAGATGGAGATGTGAGGATGAGGTCAGTTAGTAGAAGGTGGAAATACCAGTAAGTCAGTTTTAGAGAGGTTTCGTTTTAGGTAGAGAGAGGACATAGTGTTAGAGATAGTGGATAGATAGTCGGTGATGTTTTGGAGGAAAGGTGCAGAGATGTCACGGGAAGAGGTGTATAGCTGGGTGTCGTCAGCATAGAGGTGGTATTGGAGGCCAAATCTCCTGATGGTTTGTCCAAATATTTAGCACTAAACAGCATTCCGTAGTAAGGGTTTCCCTTAGTTGCAGGAGATGATGGAAAAGACTCCCAATGTAGTTTACCTCTGATATGGGCCTGAGAAAGAAGATGAGTTTTGCTGCAGGATACAAACGTCCAGGCCACATGCGTCTAACAGTCTTGGTCACCGGAGGTAACCACACGGTTGCTGATCTCAAGAACAAGGATACTGCTCTAGAAATATACCCATTGGGCTCAGAACCACAAGAATACTCTGGTAGCTTGCAGAGAATCTGGAGGCGCAACACCATGGTACAGTCCTCCATAGAAGGACCAGATGACAAATCTAGCTTTATCTCTAAATGGAAGTCCTTTGAAGAATAGGACACATGTGACCAGAGGTGTAACTTGACCCTTCTGGGCCCCAATGCAAAATGTGTAACAGATCCCCCAAATATAATGTTTTATTCATAGCACTGGGCTCCCTATATGGAGAAAAGAGGTGATATGGGCCCCCCTAAGGTTCCTGGGCCCGGGTGCAAATGCATCCTCTGCATCCCCTATAGTTATGCCCCTGCATGTGACCCTCCTGTTTGTTCTTGCAGTCATCGACCCACCCCTTAAAGTGATAGTACATTTAATATAATGAACAATAAAACATTATAAAATGAAGGGGTAGATTACACGCTTGTGTTGTTAATGTGAAACCACTACCCCCTTACAACAGCAAGACAAAATGTAATATAGCTTTATAAAAGGCAAAGACTGTAGAGCTAATTATCCTTCCATGTTCTCCTGTAGATGTCAACGAGTGCAATGAGCTGAACAGCAGAATGTCTCTCTGCAAAAATGCTAAGTGTATTAATACAGAGGGCTCCTACAAGTGTGATTGTCTGCCAGGCTACAGACCATCCAATAAACCCAACTACTGCACAGCAATAAACTCAGAGAGAGACGACAGCGAACTGGAGTAGAACAGGAGCAGCTCCAATTTCTCAGCCCGTATACTCTGCACTGTATAAGGAAAGGAAGCTGTGTAAGTTACTTGAGATGCAGGTGGAACCTTGAGCAAAGGTTTAAGAGTGGAAGCAGCATTATCTGGAAGTGGAATGTGATGTCTAACTTACTGTGCATCAACTCTACAGACCAAATGGACACATTTTCTCTAATGGAAGAAACCACCCAAGTATATATAGTCTGATCTTGCATAAATTTGTTGATAAATAGACAAAGCGATGATATTTTAAGCTGGTTATTATTATTATTTTGTACTATTGCTTTATTAATTTGGCATTTTATTAGAGGTGGGAGCATTTTATAACACTTATGACGATGCAGCGCATTGGAGACTGTACCATTTCAGAACTGTTGAGAACTCTTTTTTTTTGTTTTGTTTTGTTTTCTATGTTAACTTGGTGCAGACCCCCCGCAGGGCAATTTTCTATGGACTCTTTCAACATGGTTCTGCTATCAAATATTTTTATAAACTTCCGTCTGCCCTGTGGAGCAGGCATCTTTTTGTTTTTATTCTTTACTTTTTTAAGTCTTGGCCGGAAAATCATATTGATTTTTTTACTCTGCCTTTTGTCTTCTACTGCACTTAAACTCTTTAGAACTTTTCTTGCCAAGTTTCAAAGCTGCTGGAGAAACATTGCATCCCGTAATGTACATTAAATTAGATACATACGTTTCCCTGTCCAAAAATTGATTTGTAAATTGAATATGAAAAATACAGACATCTTGTTTGAGTTTCTTAACATATTAAAGCTGTATAATAAACCTCAACAATAAAAACACTTTATTTTTATTTTTGTAGGATATTCATATATGCACTGATTCATCTCCAGAAATATGAGAGACTGCAAACATGTTCTCATAAAAGCAGGGCTGTGCATAAGGTCCACTACAATGACAATTTATACTTACCAGTAAATTACCCTAAAGTGTATTCATTTCCTTAGTAATGACATACAATAAGAGTCAGCCCTGAATAATGCAATAAGACTAAAGATAAAAGAATAATATAGAGAGTTAATTATTGCTGCAATGCATCTATGGCTGGATTTATGTATACGGTAGGCATCTATTGTTGACCCTGGGGGAAAAGAAAATTACATATGAATACAAGGAATACAGTACTGTTCAAATGTGCAAGTGTAGAAAAATGCTGCAAAGCAAGATTGTTTTTTAAAATAGACGTATTAATAGTTTATTTTTGTCAGTTCGCTTGTCTTGCCATTAGTTTATGACCTGTGACATGAAACTGTCTTCCACAACCTCATCTTTTGTAGCAGAGTTTGGCTCTACCTCACCCAGTTTTAAGCCTCCTACTTGGGAAGAGGAGGGCAGCCTGCAGTTGACTCCTTTATAACAGATTCTCAGTCTAGGGACTCGTTTACATAGGCCAATAAATCCTGTATCCAGCAGGAATCCGAATGATTGTCTTTCAGTGTAAATGAATGCTCCGACTGAACATCAAATGGGAATTTGCTTCTCGTTCGTCATTCAGTTTTTGCATGCAGAAAACTGAACGATGGATTGGCCTGTGTAAACAAGCAGTTGGTCACTTAAGAACAACGGTCTGCTTACTGTGAATGGAAGTGGCTGAGCCTGAATGATTCCCGGTCCGCTCTGCCTCCATGCACTGAGCGATGCGAGTTCCTATGTAAAAGCACAGGAACAATTTTCACTGGGGCAACCTGTTGGACATATGTGCCTGGCAGGTCGTCACATGTAAAAAAGGATCTAACATAGTGGCTAATACTCGTATCCACATAAATACAGTGCTAGAACCAAACTCAAACTGCAAATACAGCCCTCAAGCTCATAACATAAATATAGTACCAGAGCCAAGCTTATAAACCCAACACTAGAACTGAGCTCATAACATAAATACAGCATCAGAACCAAGCTTATAGCATAAATATGCAACCAGAACCAACCTCAATACATAAATACAGCAAAAGAACTAAGATTATTACATAAATACAGCCTCAGACCAAAGCTCAGAAGATAAATATGGCTTCAGAACTAAGCTCAGTACATAAATAGTGCAGCAGAACCAAGTTCATAAGATAAAGCACGAGAAGTGAACACAATACATAAATACTGTATAGAACCAAACTTAGTATAAAACTATAAAACCAGAACTAAGCTCATTACGTAGATATAGCACCAGAACTGACCTCAATACACACTGTATATACAGCTCCAGAACCAAGCTCATAACATAGCACCAGAACTAGGTTTGGTATAGAGGTCATTTGTAAAGCCAGGTTAACTCACTACCATATAATTTTACACCCTGCAAAATGGTATCTTCCAATATAACCAATGGGACCTTTACAGGTGTGGAATATTTTGGAAGACACACCTGAAACCGCAGAAAATTCCGCACTAAAATCTGCATGTATACATGCGGGTTATGGAGCAGAAATCCATAGTAGCAGATTAAGCTGCATCTTTAGATGCATCTTGCATAAATATTCTGTGCGTGTGAAAGGACCCTAAGAATGGTAAGGGTATGTGGGAGATGTTTTACATGCAAGAATCCCCCTACCCATCATCACACTGTAGACCATTTGTGTGACTATAGTATTGATCAGAGGCAGAATAAATAATGACATTCCACCAAATGTCATAGGTGACAAAATCTCTGATTGGAGACATTCACTTTCATTTCTCTATCTGGCCCAGACCATCATGGCGACTTCTGTCAATGGATTGTCAATATAGGGCTTATTGCTCACGTCTCTGGCTCCACCTTTTGCAGCACGTAAACACACTAAAAATATGCTACACACTGCAGTGTAGATCAAACAGCTTGGTAAGAAACATATGAAAGCCATGTGAAAGCCTCTGCATTCGTAGCACACTGACCAGAATTTTTTTGTTTGGTCAAGTCCTTCTCCACTCTTAGGGCTTATTCACATGTTCCGCCCCGTCCCGCCCCCTCCATTGCAAATAGTGGCAGAGGGCGGAGAGGGGGTGGGAGCTCAGTGCATTGCTCCCAGCCAAGCCCGTCCCCTCCCCCTGCAGAAAGGGACACCATATATCAACCGGGCGTGAAAACCCGGCCGATATACGGATGTGTGAATAAACCCTTTATTATATAAGCCACACTATTAGGTCAAGAAGAAAAATTAATGCTAAACACCGTCAGAGACAGTCATACACTTGATCTTTCTGTCATGGGCAGGTATATACTACCGCTACACTGAGACCAAAATGACTAATATCACCACCTATACAGCGACCATATAGTGGTCACATATCAGTATTACAAGAGCACTCTGCAAGGTATTATCATGCTGCAGACTATATAAGAATATGGATCAGACACAGTAAAAGGCACTTTACACAACTTATAAATCCGGTGATTCTCAGTCTTCTCTATTTGTAGTTGTCCACTTTCTGTCACAGCCCCATTCTTCTGAAGACTACAGACTTTGCTGTCCCTTGAATCTCCAGTTTAACTTCCACCCATTATAATAACACTAATTAGGGCCATAGACCATAATCCTACATTAATTCACCCCCCGACTAGATTGCTCCAATTATTCAGTCCCCTAATTTAATTCAAACACCAATCTCAGACATTAAGATCATAGACCAAAATCCTAACACAATACGACCAAAAATAATCACATACCAGACCAATGAATCAGACCCCTAAATTAAAGTGTTTTTCCAGGGAAATACTGCTGATGACCTATCATCAGGATAGGTCATCAATAGTTGATTGGTCAGGGTCCCGAGCGACCGACCCTAGTCAATCAGCTGAGCTGGTGCATGCTGTCAGTGTTGCAAATACACAGAGGTCGGAGTGGAAGCCTCAGCGCCGATTTCCAAGTAGTGGCCAGCACTTGTAACTGCAGGCATGGCTCCTATTGTTTTCGTATTGATTGCCTGCTGTGCCTGAGGATAGGTCATCAATAGCATTTCCGTGGAAAACCCCTTTAATTAAACTCCAAATCCCTTAAAAAGAGCTAAGATCAGAGGAAATTTAAAAAAATATCAAACCATAGACCAGACCTCTGCAAATACTTTAGCTCCAGATGCCTCCATACTGGGTCTTGATACTGTCCTAGAGCTGAAGAGGAGACCGGAGGTTATGTTGGAAACAGGAAAAATGGACAAGAGTAAGGATCTGAGCAAGTTCAACAAGGGCTAAATTGTGCTAGCTATACAGATGAGTCAGAGCATCTCCAAAATGACAGGCCTTGTGGGCTGTTCCTGGTATGTAGTGGTTAGTACCTACCAAATGTAATCCAGAGATGGACAACTGGTGAACTGACCACAAGGTTTTGGACACCTAAGGCTTACTGACACATGTGAGGAGTACAAAGACGTGCCTATCTGCTGTGTTTTCATGGAAAACCTAATGCCATTCTAATTGCTGGAAATGTTAATGCTGTCTATAATACGAGAAAGGTGTCAGAACATGTAGTACATTGCTGCTTGCTGTATTTAAGGCCTTATTCACACAACCGTATGCGTTCTTACACTCGCCCCATTGTGGGCAAAAATCACGTGAATAAAGAATAGCCTTGATCAAGTCCCGATCCTAATTAGCGTTTTCTCGTCCATTTACAAGGGCGGCTGTGGTATACCAGCGAAAAAACATGCTGCTGCGTGGAAATTCCTCGGTCGGCAGAAATCCTCGGAATGACTACTAATGGTTAAAAAGGGGCAGCTGTCTTCTTAGCCTTGAACGCAGCTAAACTCCTCCCCTTCCTTTTTTCAGCTGCCATAAAAGCCTATGGGAGCCTCCAGTGTATCTCAGCAAAAGATAGGGCAATACCTATCTTTTCACACACTGTATAAAATGTGTCGCCATTTCAGTCGCCGATGTCCTATTATTATATTATGTTTTTCTGCACTCAAAAATTGCTCATCTGAATGAATACATTGGAATTCAATGCTTCAGATGGTCGCGGTTTTTTAACCCAGTTAAATTAGCCGCACATATACGGTCATGTGAATAAGGCCTACAGCTGTATGGGCGCAGATTGGTCAAGACACCCATGCCAATCCTGCCACTGCTGAAAGTGGCTGTAATAGGCCTGTGAATACCTGGACTGGAACATGGAGCAATGGAAAATCATGTGGATAGCTGTGTGTACGAGATGGCAGCTGGATGGACTATGGGAAAGAGGCAAGTCCAGGGTGGTAGTATGATGCTCTGGGAAATGGTCTACTAGAAACCTTGGGTTCTGGCATTAGTGCGGTTGTTACTTTGACACCTACCTAAACATTGTTGCAGGTCAGGTACACCACTTCTTGTGGTGGTGGCCTCTATCAATGGGATAATGCGCCCTGCTACACTGCAAACATGGTTCAGAAAGAAATCTGATCATCTGTGGGATATGCTGGAAATTAAGTCTGGACATAGAGGACTCCAAAGATGATCTGCTAAAGTCTTGGCGACAAAACCAACAGGACACCTTCAGAGGTCTTGTGGAGTCCATGCCTCAATTAGTAAGAATTGTTAAAGGAGATGTCTCGAGGAAGCAGTTAATTTTTTTTTTTGCCCAGTCCCCCCCATTAAACACACATTACTAAGCCCCCCTGTAAATGACATTTCTAGCTGGTTCGTACTTACCGTTCCAGCGTTTCAGCAAGTTATAAAAGTTTCCTCAAGATGGCCGCCGGCTCTTTCCCAGTCGCTCGCTGCAGCCCGACGTGCGCGCTCCCGAGACGCTGCCAGCTGTGTCTCCATGGCAACCGGACGCATCGCAGCCGCCGACCAGACGCCCCGCAGCCGCCGACCAGACAGCAGGTAACCGGCGCTAGCCCCCGGCTCCCCAGCGCTAGTTCCCCCGGCGCCCCAGCGCTAGTTCCCCCGGCGCAGCGACAGCCCCCCCGGCCTAGCGACAGCCCCCCCCGGCCTAGCGCTAGCTCCCCCGGCCTAGCGGCAGCCCCCCCGGCCTAGCGACAGCCCCCCCCGGCCTAGCGCTAGCTCCCCCGGCCTAGCGGCAGCCCCCCCGGCCTAGCGACAGCCCCCCCCGGCCTAGCGCTAGCTCCCCCGGCCTAGCGGCAGCCCCCCCGGCCTAGCGACAGCCCCCCCCGGCCTAGCGCTAGCTCCCCCGGCCTAGCGGCAGCCCCCCCGGCCTAGCGACAGCCCCCCCGGCCTAGCGACAGCCCCCCCCATCGCAGCGACAGCCCCCCCCCGGCCTAGCGCTAGCTCCCCCGGCCTAGCGACAGCCCCCCCGGCCTAGCGACAGCCCCCCCCGGCCTAGCGCTAGCTCCCCCGGCCTAGCGGCAGCCCCCCCGGCCTAGCGACAGCCCCCCCGGCCTAGCGACAGCCCCCCCGGCCTAGCGCTAGCTCCCCCGGCGCAGCGGCAGCCCCCCCGGCCTAGCGACAGCCCCCCCGGCGCAGCCCGGCGCAGCGGCAGCCCCCCCCCGACCCATCACTTACCTGGGAGGCTTCTCGGGGCTGCTGGGCTGGGCTGGTCTTCTCCGCTGGGCAGCTCCAGTTTCTGCACCTTCCTCTAACAGAGGATGGTGCAGAATGGCCGCTTCAGCGCGCTCCCGAGCAGTGACAGCTCGTCTGCGCATGCGCAGAAGAGCTGTAGCGGGGAGCACACTGAAGCGGCTCGTGCTGAATGGAGAAGACCGGACTGCGCAAGCGCGTCTAAAAAAGCAAGCTGCCAGCGAATTTAGACGGAACCATGGAGACGAGGACGCTAGCAACGGAGCAGGTAAGTGGAATAACTTCTGTATGGCTCATATTTAATGCACAATGTACATTACAAAGTGCATTAATATGGCCATACGGAAGTGTATAACCCCACTTTGTTTCGCGAGACCACCCCTTTAATAGTTTTGCATTTCACTGTCATCATCTGACCTTGAAGGGGTTGTGCAAAGTTATAAAGTTATCCCCTACCCAGAGGATAGGAGATAGCTTTATGATCAGTGGAGGTCCAACCACTGGGGCCCTCACCAATCTTCAGAATAGAGATCTTAAAAGTCCCCACATCAACGAAGCAGTGATCGTGGATGCGCACTGCAGCTCCATTCATTTCAATGGCAGCGCAAGAGATTGATAAGCGCTTGTGATTTGCAATTTCCAATGCTTCTAGTGAAATGGAGTGATGGCACAAATGTGTGATCTCTATCCCCTTTATGTGGGGACATTCGTGACCCCTGTTTACAGGATTGGTTGGGGATCTCAGTGGTCGGACCGCTGCCAAACATAAAGTTAACTCGTATCCAGTGCATAGGGGATAACTTTATATCTTGGCTCAACCCCTTTCAGTGAGCAGCTTTTAACACCATCTCATTTTTAGGTCAAACATTATGTGCGGATTTATTTTAGAACATCTTTAGAGTTAAATGATAAAATTCTGACCACTAGGGGGCAATAGGTATATGCAGGGGCAATGTTTTGGACTCAATAATGGAAGAGCTTTAGGAAATGGAAGCTACAGCTTTTTTCTATTATACTCCAGCCCTTCTTCCATTACTCCACGGTGCAGTCCTGATGCTCACATAGTAGTCACTTTTGTTCGTGGACAGGGGTTGCAATAGACATACTGACACTAAGCTGCAGCACATTGTGTGTTCTGACACCTTTCTACTACAGCCATCATATTGTACTACAGTAGTTTTTCTATGGGCCTTAATCCAGTTGTCCTTCCTTGGACTACTTATGGTAGCTACTACTAACTACATACTGGTTACTCTCCACAAGACCTGCCATTTTGGAGATCTTCTAGTAATCACAACTTGGCCCTATTTCCAGCTGTTGGCATATTAATATAAAAAACGGACTGCTCATTTGCTGCATACTATATCCCACCCCTTGACAGGCGCTAGATAATCAATTTTACTTCACCCCCTCAGTGGTTTTAATATACTGCCTAAATTCAGAGGTAAGCCTCGGAAGGGCTGATGTGAATGATAACCCCTGTACATGATGCTTCAGACAATTAATAAAAACGGAATCTTCACTACATGCAGTAACAGTATTCTGCCACAAGATGTCCTCCAACCCAAGAAGAAGAGTCAAGTGCTAGCTCCAACATGAAAAAGCTCTTCTTCCTTTCAGCTCTAAGCCATTTAGTTACACGCAGCAGGTAAATCAAACATATTTGTCATGGAATATGAGAGTGGAAGCTGCATATAGCATCCTCTCTGCAGCACCGTTCAGGGTCTGGGGTCTGAAAAAAAGTCCTCCCACCCATCACTAAGAAGAGATGTGGCAGGAAATGCCTAACGAATGTTTGCAATAGTTATGATCCTTTCACATGTGCGGAATTATTCCACAAGAACATCTCAGAATATTCAGCACCACGTCTGCACGGATTATTAAGCGGAATGAAAATGGCCGTATTTCTTCCACCAATTCTACATCAAAATCCGTATTGAGACGTGCAAATTTGGGTGTGGAATTCCGTAATGTTCCTGTGCAATAATTCGGCCTCTGTGAAAGCACCCTAAAGGTTATGTCCACCGTAAGCACTAATTTTATTATTTCATTGCATCGTAAATGAAAAACGAAGCAACTTTGTGAAAGATTTTAACCTTTTCACGACCATGGGTGTTTTCTGCCCAGTTTCTCCAAGCAAAATTTCAATTTTTTTGCGTGCTGCATTCTAAAGGCAACTTTTTTTTCATAATTTCTTAGTCTAACCCACAGTTTCCCCGCTTTTTTTCGCGGGACACTTTCTTACACTTTTTAAATTGGAGTATACATCCTTTAATTTGGGGGGAAAAATGCATTTTTTCACATTCTGTTTAACCCCTTCCCAACCACATAATATACTCGTCATGTAGTTGTAAAGAGTGTATAAAATGGGCTCAGAAGCTCTGATCAGGGTTCTTAACAATGCAGATGCTGTGGTCAATGCATCAAAGCAGCCAGCCAGAGGGGGGCCCCATCTGGCACCACATGATCCTGCAGACATTTTGCCATGGATTTGTACCCACCTTCTTGCTAACCTACAAATGTGTGCTATTAAGATATAGGGAAGAGATGGAAGGTCATATGACTAATATGCTAATAAGGCATTTCACATTTTCCTCTTGAGACCAATAGATGGCGTACTGCTTATATAGCAGCAGACATGCTTCAGGTTATGTGCAGCCTTTGTTGGCTGTTTGTTCTTAAAGGTGTTGTCTCACTTTCAGCTGTTATGTTGGAGGAAGCAGACAGCTCTGTGCATTGTGCTCAAGTTGGAACTGCAGGCTGAGTCCCATTTATTTCAATAGGACTCAGCCTGCAATACCAACCCATGCCACTGCATAATGTATGGAGCTGTCTGTTTCCTGCGGCAAAACAGCTAGAAGTGACACAACCACTTTAAACAACAATGTAAAGTCTCTCTGACTAGTACATGGCATTAATACAGGACATCCGAGGAAAATCTGAGTATGTTTGGTTGCCCTAAATTTGCCCCAACAACAATGGAATAACAATTGGATACAAATTATAGCTACAAGTGAGACAATCCATTTCGTTAGCTTCAGATTTGTTATGCATATTTGGATTTACATTTGTGGGATATTAAAGCAATCTCTAATTCAATGTTTTCTGCTCTAGGATCTACACATAGTGATAACCATGTCTTTCTCTGCCTTCAGCTTTGCATCAAGTTGGTTTAAGGACTTGAGGGTTTATACACAAACCGGTTGCTAACAATCTCCTGTCTTCGGGTACTGTTATATGAGATGACTGTCAGTTGCAAGCGCCCAACCACAATTCCAATAATCATTGCTCCTATGCGTTAAACAGGAGCGATAATCACTCAGTGAATGGAGATAGAGCGCGCTGAAGATCTCTTCCGACCGCCCACCTCTATTCAGACAGGCAGTCGTTCATAGATGAAGGATTGCCTGTATAGATAGGCTGAGAAAGACCCATGCATAGGGTCGATACGTAGCTGCTGCTTGCCTCACCTGTGATGTTATGCACTGAATAAAGAAGCAATCTTTTAACGGATGCTGCCTGGATAACTTCTATTCTCTCATCTGCACTTTATGGTGGACCTTTGGAGTCGGGTCCCGGATCCAGGCTTTGCATAGAGACGCCTTGCACCAGTGGTGGTTTTCAATTTGGAGTGCTGCTGGTACCTCTTTCTCTTTCTGTGTATAGATAGGCTGATCGTCACTTGGATTTTAGGTGAGTTAAAACCAAGCGACTCTGCCAAGTGAGCGATCCTCCGTTTACACATAGTCGTCCGTAATAACTCTTCTGAGCAATTACTTAGGTGATATGTGAAGGTACCCTTTGTTAGAGACTTGCTTGTTAAGGGTGACTACCCACTACAGTTCTTTTTCACTGCGAAATTCGCAGCGTTTTTTTCCTCCAGGGGTCAATGGGACTTGTTAATTTTAAAATTGCGATCTCGCAAAATCGCGAATTCGCGGTAAATTGTAATTTTGCGCGATTGCGATTTTAACATTAACAAGTCCTATAGACCCCTGGAGAAAAAAATGCTGCGAGTTTTGCAGTGAAAAACAACTGTAGTGGGTAGTCACCCTAAAAGTGTGATAAATGTGTCCTTGGTTCATATTTAGCACACATATAAAGGGCAAAGCAAAAAATGTGGAGATTTACCGAAACTGGTGAAAACAAAAACTTTAATGTCGACAAATACATTTTATGGTCCAAAATTGGGTGCTTAACATTTTGAAAACATATCTGCATAAATAAACTTTTTTGGACTTGATAACTATATAATTCTGGCTGCCTGAAGCCACCACTAGGTGGAGCTAACTGCATATAGATTTCTCTTAATTAGTACTGCAGTGCATGTATGCAGTGAGCTTCACCCATGGTTGCCTCTTGCAACACTGGGGAAGTGGTTCAATATAAGTAGCTGTGCAACTGATTGCTGCAGGTAAATCTTGCACATTAATACAGTGCATAAAAGAATCATTGTTTAAAACAAAAAAAAGGTTTGGTATCATGTTAGTCAGTAGAGCAAAATGTGATTGTTCTCAGTGAGAGAAACCAAATAATCTTGTAGATATGATAACTTTTAATGGCTAACAAAAATACATGATGTTACAGTAAGCTTTTGGGTCTTCTACCTATCCTTCATTAGGCTCTAATGGAACTGGTTTGGATGGGGTATATATATATATATATATATATATATATATATATATATATATATATATATATATATATATATATATAATGTACAAATGCAGAGAAGACACCTCCTCTCGATTGAAATACAAATGTTCACACACAGAAATGTGAGACTGTTTTGCACTCAAAACTTAAAACACAAGACAAACTGAACTGAGAGATAAATACTTAATCAGTCCACTGAGTTCATGAATGTGGCAGTTTTATGATGTGCCTTATCTCTCCTTCAACCTGCACATGGAAGGAGATGGAGCACCACCTATTGGATGGCAACATTATTACAAGTCAAGTTCTGAATTTTTATGAAGTTTAAAAAAAAATGATTGGGAAGAGGACATCCCTCCTGACCTCCTTCAAACCTTTCATATTCTCCACTTATGCAAGAATCCCAGGTTGAGGTTCATTCCGTTCTTGAGGGTATCAAACATTGCCATAAATGTGTACTCCCAAATTCTTCTGTGACGCTGCGACTTGAAATTGCTCCTCAGTATAATAACGCTCATCTGCTCTATGATATGTCCCTGACCGCATAAATGTTTTGCCACAGGTAATTCAGTCTTTCCCTCTCTAATTGTGTGGCGATGAGATCTCATCCTGGCTCTCAGTTTTTGTCCTGTTTCCCAGATATACAGCCCCCCAACAGGACATTTACTGCACCGGATCATTGTTTTGACACATTCAGCTATATATAGGAAACTGCCTGCTACCTTCTTGAAGAATGATGTCATTTACACCCAGGTGACAAAACAGTTTGCATGGTATAACCCTTCAGTATACAACAGTCATTGTAATAACAATTACTCCTTAGACCTGATTGCTTGGATGTCAACAAACAGTTGGAAACTCTGAAATCTAACAGGAAGCGTTAGTAATACCGAAAGAACAGCCTGAAAAAGACAAAACAATCTTTATACAGCCTTCTCTGCCAAGTGGGATTGTCTTCAATGGCCACCTAAGACAACTAAAATTAGAGGAACATTAGGCCAGGATGCACTGTCAGATGGAAGGTTAAGAAGGGAGACTTCAAACAATACCAGTGTAGGAAGTCTGAGTTGCGTAGTTTGGCCTGGAATGGAGTTAATGAGCTGAAAATTTTATATTCTACAAAATACAGAGGAACTACTGCAACTTTTGCCAATTTTAATCAGTAATTGGAACATGTTTTCAAAGAATTTTTATTTTGCAGCATTATATATACTTTAAAAGAAACACATGCGGGTGGGGTGGGGGGCAGCATACAAATGGAGTGCAGTGTAAAAGCATGCAGCAGATTTACACTCATTGCCAAAAACAATTCCTCCCCTAGAAGTTGTCGGGATGGAATGAAACTTTCTATGTGTGATTGTAACAATATCAGAGCAAAAGGAGAATTTATTGTGGAAAACTGATCCCTTTTAGTGAGGCTCTACTACCCTGTTATACCACCTCTAGCTTGTATACAAGATGTGATACGGGTGGCTTGGAGGCTCTAGTATCCTATTGTACTGCCTCTCGTTTGTATACAAGATGTGATACAGGGGCATGGGGGCTCTACTACCCTGTTGTACCGCCTCTAGCTTGGATACAAGATGCGATATAAGCGAGCATGTAGGCTCTAGTACCATGTTTGTCAATGCGAACATACCAATGTGTTAATATCACATCCAGATTTTCGCATTCCAATAATGCGCCCCTTCTCAAGCTGGGTTAACTGGGCAAAATCTCTTGGATTGCGTCATAGAGGCGTTTAGTGATCAACAAGCTCTGCACAAGTGAAAAAAGAAGACTGCTACACACAAGTAGCCTCAGAGACCCTTTTAATAGGCCAAGGGGGAACCATTTTTAGGGCCTCAAGTGGCAAAACCATTCATCTAATTACACCACAACTAGAGATGAGCGAACGTACTCGGATAAGCACTACTCGTCCGAGTAATGTGCTTTATCCGAGTACCGCTGTACTCGTCTTGAAAGATTTGGGGGCGCTCCGCTGCTGACAGGTGAGTCGCAGCGGGGAGCGGGGCAGAGCGGGCGGGAGAGAAGGAGAGAAAGATCTCCCCTCCGTTCCTCCCCGCTCTCCCCTGCAGCTCCCCGCTCCGCAGCGCGTCCCGAATCTTTCAGGACGAGCAGAGAGGTACTCGGATAAAGCACATTACTCGGACGAGTAGTGCTTATCCGAGGACGTTCGCTCATCTCTAACCACAACTCTAATCATTTGCATACTCACCTGAGATGTAACTGCATACCGAGGTTTGCAGCAAAATGACAACTTTTTCAAGAGACTGGATTGTTTTTGACGAAGAGTGTATTTACTGAGAGCATATTCTTTAGTCAGTAAAATGGTGAAAAAGGTTGATTCAGCATGAAACACCGCCTACATATTAATTTGTGTTGTAAAAAGTGCCGAAGGAATATAAATAAACTAGCTGATATACCCGGCTTCGCCCGAGTTAATTTGGTACTGGTGTTTATCTGGTGTTCACACGGAAATCTTATGAAGTCGTGGTTACTTTAGAGATACCGGAAAAACATATGTTCACCATTTTGCATAGTTCTCTGCGTTACCCAGGAAACACCACGGGGAGGTAACCATGTGATGTTTCCTTTATATAAAATGACATCAAGAAGTAAGAGAATTAGATTCCATACGTAAAATTTGGACGCTAATTCTTTTGCGCATAGAATTGAATAATTGAGTTGGGACCCATTAGCTTTTCCTATTTATGACATAATCAATGCTCGTGCCAAATTTCACATTTCTATGACACCGGAAAGTGAGAAAATTACATTTTGTACGTAAAATTTGGACGCTAATTCTTTTGCGCATAGAATTGAATAATCGAGTTAGGACCAATTAGTTTTTCCTATTTATGACATAATCAATGCTCGTGCAAAATTTCACGTTTCTATGACACCGGAAAGTGAGAAAATTACATTCCGTACGTAAAATTTGGATGCTAATTCTTTTGCGCATAAAATTGAATAATCCAGTTAGGACCAATTAGCTTTTCCTATTTATGACATAATCAATGGTCATGCCAAATTTCACATTTCTATGACACCGGAAAGTGAGAAAAATACATTCCGTACGTAAAATTTGGAGGCTAATTCTTTTGCGCATAGAATTGAATAATCGAGTTGGGACCCATTAGCTTTTCCTATTTATGACATAATCAATGCTCGTGCCAAATTTCACGTTTCTATGACACCGGAAAGTGAGAAAATTACATTCCGTACGTAAAATTTGGACGCTAATTCTTTTGTGCATAGAATTGAATAATCGAGTTGGGACCCATTAGCTTTTCCTATTTATGACATACTCAATGCCCGTGCCAAATTTTAAGTTTCTATGTGAGAAAATTACATTCCGTACGTAAAATTTGGACGCTAATTCTTTTGCGCATAGAATTGAATAATCGAGTTGGGACCCATTAGCTTTTACTATTTATGACATAATCAATGCTTGTGCCAAATTTCACGTTTCTATGACACCGGAAAGTGAGAAAATTACATTCCGTACGTAAAATTTGGACGCTAATTCTTTTGCGCATAGAATTGAATAATCGAGTTGGGACCCATTAGCTTTTCCTATTTTTGACATAATAAATGCCCGTGCCAAATTTTAAGTTTCTATGTGAGAAAATTACATTCCGTACGTAAAATTTGGACGCTAATTCTTTTGCGCATAGAATTGAATAATCGAGTTGGGACCCATTAGCTTTTCCTATTTATGACAGAATCAATGCTCGTGCCAAATTTCACGTTTCGATGACACTGGAAAGTGAGAAAAATACATTCCGTACGTAAAATTTGGACGCTAATTCTTTTGCGCATAGAATTGAATAATCGAGTTGCGACCCATTAGCTTTTCCTATTTATGACATAATCAATGCCCGTGCCAAATTTTAAGTTTCTATGTGAGAAAATTACATTCCGTACGTAAAATTTAGACGCTAATTCTTTTGCACATAGAATTGAATAATGGAGTTGGGACTAGAGATGAGCGAACGTACTCGTCCGAGCTTGATATTCGTGCGAATATTAGGGTGTTCGGGATGTTCGTTACTCGTAACGAGTACCACGCGGTGTTCCGGTTACTTTCAGTTTCCTCTCTGAGACGTTAGCGCGCTTTTCTGGCCAATTGAAAGACAGGGAAGGCATTACAACTTCCCCCTGTGACGTTCAAGCCCTATACCACCCCCCTGCTGTGAGTGGCTGGGGAGATCTGATGTCACCCGAGTATAAAAATCGGCCCCTCCCGCGGCTCGCCACACATGCCTTGTGACTTAGCTGAGGGAAAGTACTATCGTGCTGGAGCTGCTGTAGGGAGAGCGTTAGGAGTTAGTGTAGACTTCAAGAACCCCAACGGCCCTTCTTAGGGCCACATCTACTAGTGTGCAGTACTGTGTTAGCACAGTATTTTTTTTTTTTTTTTCCAAAATTGGATCTGCAGAGCATTGCGCCCTGCAATAGGGACAGAAGTGGGGGTTAGGCAGGGAGAGTGTTAGGAGTTAGTGTAGGCTTCAAGAACCCCAACGGTCCTTTCTAGGGCCACATCTATCCGTGTGCAGTACTGTCCAGGCTGCTGTTAGCAGTGTTGCATATTTATTTTTTTTTCTCAAAACCGGCTGTGCAGAGCATTGCACCCGGCATTAATACTACAGGGATAGAATTGTGTAGGCAGGGCCAGAAGACATACATTATTCATTGAATACACGCAGTGTGGGTGTTCCTTGTAAAAAGCAGGGAAAAAATTCTATTTGGCCTGCCTCTTACAGTACTCAGGGCTCTGTGTACGTGTGTGCTGTGCGCTGAACGTTCAGAAAAAATCAGACGCAGTCAGCTACGTTTTACCGCAGGCGTGCGGCAATTTTTTTCCTGCATGAGAAATCCCTGATCTGCTGTAGGTAGCGAATTACTTTGCATCACTGCAGTTCTGGGACAAATTGGCAGGGCCACAACACAGTTATTAAACTTAGTATTCATTGAATACACGCAGTGTGGGTGTTCCTTGTAAAAAGCAGGGAAAAAAGTCTATTTGGCCTGCAGGCTTGCGCCAATTTATTTCCTGGCTGTGAAATCACTGGTAATACAGCATGCTGAGGGGTAGGGGTAGGGCTAGAGGACGTGGACGCGGCCGAGGACGCGTAGGCCCAAGTGAGGGTGTGGGCACAGGCCGAGCTCCTGATCCAGGTGTGTCGCAGCCGACTGCTGCGCGATTAGGAGAGAGGCACGTTTCTGGCGTCCCCACATTCATCGCACAATTAATGGGTCCACGCGGGAGACCTTTATTAGAAAATGAGCAGTGTGAGCAGGTCCTGTCCTGGATGGCAGAAAGTGCTTCCAGCAAGCTATCATCCACCCAGAGTTCTGCGCCGTCCAGTGCTGCAAATCCGAATCCTCTGTCTGCTGCTCCTCCTTCCTCCCAGCCTCCTCACTCCACTACAATGACACATGCTCAGGAGCGGGAAGACTCTCAGGAACTGTTCTCGGGCCCCTGCTCAAATTGGGCAGCAGTGGTTCCTCTCCCAACCATTGGAAAGTTCCCGGGGTCCGGGGGATGAGGCTGGGGACTTCTGCCAACTGTCTCAAGAGCTTTCAGTGGGTGAGGAGGACGATGACGATGAGACACAGTTGTCTTGCAGTGAGGTAGTAGTAAGGGCAGTAAGTGCGAGGGAGGAGCGCACAGAGGATTCGGAGGAAGAGCAGCTGGACGATGAGGTGACTGACCCCACCTGGTGTGCAACGCCTACTCAGGACAGGTCTTCAGAGGGGGAGGCAGCAGCAGGGCAGGTTGCAAGAGGCAGTGCGGTGTCCAGGGGTAGAGGCAGGGCCAGACTGAATAATCCACCAACTGTTTCCCAAAGCGCCCCCTCACGCCATGCCACCCTGCAGAGGCCGAGGTGCTCAAAGGTCTGGCAGTTTTTCACAGAGACGCCTAAGGACCGACGAACAGTGGTGTGCAACCTTTGTCGCGCCAAGATCAGCCGGGGAGCCACCACCAACAGCCTCACCACCACCAGCATGCACAGACATATGATGGCCAAGCACCCCACAAGGTGGGACGAAGGCCGTTCACCGCCTCCGGTTTGCACCGCTGCCTCTCCCCCTGTTCCCCAACCTGCCACTGAGATACAACCCCCCTCTCAGGACACAGGCACAACCGTCTCATGGCCTGCACCCACACCCTCACCTCCGCTGTCCTCGGCCCCATCCACCAATGTCTCGCACCGCACAGTCCAGCCGTCGCTAGCGCAAGTGTTGGAGCGCAAGCGCAAGTACGCCGCCACGCACCCGCACGCTCAATCGTTAACCATCCACATCGCCAAATTTATCAGCCTTGAGATGCTGCCGTATAGGGTTGTGGAAACGGAGGCTTTCAAAGCTATGATGGCGGCGGCGGCCCCGCGCTACTCAGTTCCCAGTCGCCACTACTTTTCCCGATGTGCCGTCCCAGCCCTGCACGACCACGTCTCCCGCAACATTGTACGCGCCCTCACCAATGCGGTTAGTGGCAAGGTCCACTTAACTACGGACACGTGGACAAGCACAGGCGGGCAGGGCCACTACATCTCCCTGACGGCACATTGGGTGAATTTAGTGGAGGCTGGGACAGAGTCAGAGCCTGGGACCGCTCACGTCCTACCCACCCCCAGAATTGCGGGCCCCAGCTCGGTGCTGGTATGTTCGGCGGTGTATGCTTCGTCCACTAAAGCACCCTCCTCCTCCTCCTCCTCAACCTCTGTCTCGCAATCTAGATGTGCCAGCAGCAGCAGGACGTCGCCAGCAGTCGATGTCGCGCGGCGTGGCAGCACAGCGGTGGGCAAGCGTCAGCAGGCCGTGCTGAAACTACTCAGCTTAGGAGATAGGAGGCACACGGCCCATGAACTGCTGCAGGGTCTGACAGAGCAGACCGACCGTTGGCTTGCGCCGCTGAGCCTCCAACCGGGCATGGTCGTGTGTGACAACGGCCGTAACCTGGTGGCGGCTCTGCAGCTCGGCAGCCTCACGCACGTGCCATGCCTGGCCCACGTCTTTAATTTGGTGGTTCAGCGCTTTCTGAAAAGCTACCCACGCCTGTCAGACCTGCTCGTAAAGGTGCGCCGGCTCTGCGCACATTTCCGCAAGTCCCACACGGACGCTGCCACCCTGCGCACCCTGCAACATCGCTTTAATCTGCCAGTGCACCGACTGCTGTGCGACGTGCCCACATGGTGGAACTCTACGCTCCACATGTTGGCCAGGCTCTATGAGCAGCGTAGAGCTATCGTGGAATACCAACTCCAACATGGGCGGCGCAGTGGGAGTCAGCCTCCTCAATTCTTTTCAGAAGAGTGGGCCTGGTTGGCAGACATCTGCCAGGTCCTTGGAAACTTTGAGCAGTCTACCCAGGTGGTGAGCGGCGATGCTGCAATCATTAGCGTCACCATTCCTCTGCTATGCATCTTGAGAAGTTCCCTGCAAACCATAAAGGCAGCCGCTTTGCGCTCGGAAACGTAGGCCGGGGAAGACAGTATGTCGCTGGATAGTCAGAGCACCCTCCTGTCTATATCTCAGTGCATTCAGGAGGAGGAGGAGGAGCATGAGGAGGATGAGGAGAAGGGGGAAGAGACAGCTTGGCCCACTGCTGACGGTGCCCCTGCTGCTTGTCTGTCATCCTTTCAGCGTGTATGGCCTGAGGAGGATGAGGAGGAGGAGGAGGAGGAGGAGGATCCTGAAAGTGATCTTCCTAGTGAAGACAGCCATGTATTGCGTACGGGTACCCTGGCACACATGGCTGACTTCATGTTAGGATGCCTTTCTCGTGACCCTCGCGTTGCACGCATTCTGGCCACTACGGATTACTGGGTGTACACACTGCTCGACCCACGCTATAAGGAGAACCTTCCCAGTCTCATTCCCGAAGAGGAAAGGGGTTCGAGAGTGTTGCTATACCACAGGACCCTGGCGGACAAGCTGATGGTAAAATTCCCATCCGACAGCGCTAGTGGCAGAAGGCGCAGTTCCGAGGGCCAGGTAGCAGGGGAGGTGCGGAGATCGAGCAGCATGTACAGCCCAGGCAGTGCAACAGTCTTTAAGGGCCTGGACAGCTTTATGGCTCCCCACCAAGACTGTGTCACCGCTCCCCAGTCAAGGCTGAGTCGGCGGGAGCACTGTAAAAGGATGGTGAGGGAGTACGTAGCGGATCGCACGACCGTCCTCCTTGACGCCTCTGCCACCTATAACTACTGGGTGTCGAAGCTGGACACGTGGCCTGAACTCGCGCTGTATGCCCTGGAGGTGCTTGCTTGTCCTGCGGCTAGCGTCTTGTCGGAGAGGGTGTTTAGTGCGGCTGGGGGAATCATCACAGATAAGCGTACCCGCCTGTCAACCGACAGTGCCGACAGGCTAACACTCATCAAGATGAACAAAGCCTGGATTTCCCCAGACTTCTCTTCTCCACCAGCGGACAGCAGCGATACGTAAGCAATACATAGGCTGCACCCGCGGATCGAAGCTACGTTCTCTCTCACCATCCAAAACGGGGACATTTCTGCTTCATCAATCTGTGTCTAATATTCCTCCTCCTCCTCCTGAAACCTCACGTAATCACGCTGAACGGGCAATTTTTCTTAGGGCCACAAGGCTCACTCATCTAATTTTTCGAAACAATTTTAATATGTTTCAATGCTCTTAAAAGCGTTGAAACTTTAACTTCAACCAATTTTTCGTTAAACTGGGCTGCCTCCAGGCCTAGTTACCACTTAAGCCACATTAACCAAAGCGATTAATGGGTTTCACCTGCCATCTTGGTTGGGCATGGCCAATTTTTACTGAGGTACATTAGTACTGTTGGTACACCAATTTTTTGGGGCCCTCACCTACAGTGTAATCATAGCAATTTGTATGTTCTTCGCCTGCACTCATGGTACAGAAGTGTGTGTGGGGTTGGCCTACACTTTAGCTACATAAATGTTACTTGGGCCTTGGCTATACTGCAGCTACTGAAATGGAACTAAGACTGCGCTCCCACTATACTGCTGCTTCGGAATTGTTACTGGGGCCTGTCTTGAGTGCTACTATTACTGACATGGAACGAAGACTGCGCTCCCGCTATACTGCTGCTTCAGAATTGTTACTGGGGCCTGTCTTGAGTGCTACTATTACTGACATGGAACGAAGACTGCGCTCCCGCTATACTGCTGCTTCGGAATTGTTACTGGGGCCTGTCTTGAGTGCTACTATTACTGACATGGAACGAAGACTGCGCTCCCGCTATACTGCTGCTTCGGAATTGTTACTGGGGCCTGTCTTGAGTGCTACTATTGCTGACATGGAACGAAAACTGCGCTCCCGCTATAATGCTGCTAGTGATATGTTAGTGGGGCCTGTCCTAATGCTACGGCTGAAATGTTACGAATTCTGGGCTCTGCCTATACCGCTGCTAATGGTATGTCTCTGGGGTGTGGAAACAGAGGCTTCCCAAAGACATGATGGTGGCGAGGCCATTTCCCACCAACGCGGTTACTGTTAAGCTGCATATAACCACGGACACGTGGAGAGGACACGTAGTGCCTCAAAAACATCCCCCTCCTCCTCCAACAGGGAAAACATTCTTGGCAAATGCCTTTGCATTGGTTCGTCTGGTGCCAGTCCAAGAATTTCACCTTTACCGACACTACAAGAGAGCCCCCCCACCATCCCCCCGCCACGGCCCACTTAATCCTGGCCACATTCCGAAAACCAACAAAATAAAACCGCGCTACTAGGTCCGCAGTCACCACCACATTACCACCAACGCGGTTACTGTTAAGGTGCATATAACCACGGACACGTGGAGAGGACACGTAGTGCCTCAAAAACATCCCCCCGCCACGGCCCACTTAATCCTGGCCACATTCCGAAAACCAACAAAATAAAACCGCGCTACTAGGTCCGCAGTCACCACCACATTACCACCAACGCGGTTACTGTTAAGGTGCATATAACCACGGACACGTGGAGAGGACATGTAGTGCCTCAAAAACATCCCCCCGCCACGGCCCACTTAATCCTGGCCACATTCCGAAAACCAACAAAATAAAACCGCGCTACTAGGTTCGCAGTCACCACCACATTACCACCAACGCGGTTACTGTTAAGGTACATATTACCAGTCTGACTGGGGCATGCAGACACCTTGACAGAATGAATAGTGTGTGGCACATAGGTTCCCCATTGCTATGCCCACGTGTGCAGCTCCTGATGGCGGTGGCACAGGATTATATTTCTCATTGCTTCTGTACAGCATTGTGGGCTATCGCCCCGCCCCTTTTAAAGAGGGTCGCTGCCTAGCCGTGCCAACCCCTCTGCAGTGTGTGCCTGCGGTTCCTCCTCATGGCAGACGCACTTCTAAATAGACATGAGGGTGGTGTGGCATTAGGGCAGCTGAAGGCTGCGCAGGGACACTTTGGTGTGCGCTGTGGGGGGGAGGGGGGGCGGTTGGTCAGCATGTAAGCCAGGAGAAGTGGCAGCGGAGTGTCATCCAGGCAGTGATTGTGCTTTGTTGTAGCTAGTGTGGTGCTTAGCTAAGGTATGCCATGCTAATGAGGGCTTTTCAGAAGTAAAAGTTTTTGGGAGGGGGGGGGCCCCACTCTTGCTGCTATTGTGGCTTAATAGTGGGACCTGTGAACTTGAGATGCAGCCCAACACGTAGCCCCTCGCCTGCCCTATCCGTTGCTGTGTCGTTCCCATCACTTTCTTGAATTGCCCAGATTTTCACACATAAAAACCTTAGCGAGCATCGGCGAAATACAAAAATGCTCGGGTCGCCCATTGACTTCAATGGGGTTCGTTATTTGAAACGAACCCTCGAGCATCGCGAAAAGTTCGTTCCGAGTAACGAGCACCCGAGCATTTTGGTGCTCGCTCATCTCTAGTTGGGACCCATTTTTTTAATCTATTTATGACATAATCAATGCTCGTGCCAAATTTCACGTTTCTATGACAGTGGAAAGTGAGAAAAATACATTCCGTACGTAAAATTTGGACGCTAATTCTTTTGCACATAGAATTGAATAATCAAGTTGGGACCCATTAGCTTTTCCTATTTATGACATATTCAATGCCCGTGCCAAATTTTAAGTTTCTATGACATTGGGAAGTAAGAGACTTAGATTCTGTACGCAAAATTTCGACACCAATTCTTTTGCGCTAGAATTGAATAATCGAGTTGGGACCCAATTACTTTTCCTATTTTGGAGATAATCTATGCTTGCGCCAAAATTCATGTTTCTACGACATCGGGAAGTTGGAGAACTTTTGGCGAGTCAGTCAGTCAGTGAGTCAGTGAGTGAGTGAGTCAGTGAGTCAGTGAGGGCTTTCGTCTTTATATATATAGATATGGCATTTGATCCAGTGGTCTTGTTTTTCATTGTATTTACACCACTGATACATTTACTCCGGTGTTCTTCGCAACACAAATGTACATAAGTAATATAAAAACTAGTTTTACTGTATTTGCAGGGGCGTAACTATAGGGGATGCAGAGGATGTGGTTGCACACGGGCCCTGGTGCATAATAGGGCCCATAAGGCCTCTCTTCTCCATATAGGGAGCTCAGTACTATGAATAAAGCATTATAGTTGGAGGCTCTGTTACAGGTTTTGAATTGGGGCCCAGGAGCTTCAAGTTACGCCTCTGTGTATTTGGTTGGATGATTTTACAATAGTCTGGGCTATTGAATAGCAAAGAGAGGTAACTGAAGATACCGATGGCGCTGCTGTATGGAGCTGATGCAGGCAGGGTGAAAAGATAATGTTTTATTCAACGTACGCGTTACAGTGCCGCCCCGCCTCCTTCATCAGGCCACCCATAGGAAACAGTGGCGAAACATTTCACTAGACGTGTGATGTCATGGCTAGATCAGCCAATCAAATGGCGGTAGTGTAATACATTTAAAAAAATAAATAAATTTGTGCTACAAGCAATGAAAAGCGATGATGAAACTATGACGGACAGTGAGTATTTATTTATTGCTGTTTTATTATTGATGGATTGACTTGCAATTTTAGTTCTTTACTAGAGATGAGCGAACGTACTCGTCCGAGCTTGATACTCGTTCGAGTATTAGCGTGTTCGAGATGCTCGTTACTCGTGACGAGTACCACGCGATGTTCGAGTTACTTTCACTTTCATTTCTGAGACGTTAGCGCGCTTTTCTGGCCAATAGAAAGACAGGGAAGGCATTACAACTTCCCCCTGCGACGCTCAAGCCCTATACCACCCCCCTGCAGTGAGTGGCTGGCGAGATCAGCTGTCACCCGAGTATAAAAATCGGCCCCTCCTGCGGCTCGCCACAGATTTATTCTGACATAGATGAGGGAAAGTGCTGTTGGTGCCGGAGCTGCTATAGGGAGAGTGTTAGGAGTATTTTAGGCTTAAAGAACCCCAACGGTCCTTCTTAGGGCCACATCTAACCGTGCGCAGTAGTGTGGAGGCTGCTTTTTGCAGTGTTGCACTTTTTTTTTTTTGTATATCGGCCGTGCAGAGCATTGCGCCCTGCAGTAATTATACATATTCCAGGGCCAGTAGTGGTGGTGAGGCAGGGACAGAAGACATATATTCATTGAATATAGGCAGTGGGCCTTTCCAAAAACATTTGGGAAAAAAAATCTATTTGGGCTGCCTGTGACTGTCCTCAGTGTACTGGGTCTGTGCTGGGTGTAGTTGTCCTCCTAATTCATACACAGCCAGCTAAGTGTTACAGCAGGCTTGCACAAAATTATTTTCTGGCTCTGTGTTGGCTGTTACATCACCGCTGTATTCCAGTCCACAGTGCAACAGTCTGCAGTTATTTTACATACTCCAGGGCCAGTAGTGGTGAGGCAGGGACAGAAGACATATATTTATTGAATATAGACAGTGGGCCTTTCCAAAAACATTTGGGAAAAAAAATCTATTTGGGCTGCCTGTGACTGTCCTCAGTGTACTGGGTCTCTGCTGGGTGTAGTTGTCCTCCTAATTTATACACAGCCAGCTAAGTGTTACAGCAGGCTTGCGCAAAATTATTTCCTGGCTCTGCTGTGCGTTCCGTAAGCGAAGTCAGCCTCCAACCACAGGCCAATAAGTGGCACATTTAATTACAGCGTTCTGTTTCTGCACTACTGGTAATACAGCATGCTGAGGGGTATGGGTAGGCCTAGAGGACGTGGACGCGGGCGAGGACGCGGAGGCCCAAGTCAGGGTGTGGGCACAGGCCGAGCCAGTGCGGTGGCCAGGGGTAGAGGCAGGGCCAGACCGAATAATCCACCAACTGTTTCCCAAAGCGCCCCCTCGCGCTATGCCACCCTGCAGAGGTCAAGGTGCTCTACGGTGTGGCAGTTTTTCACAGAGACGCCTGACGACCGACGAACAGTGGTGTGCAACCTTTGTCGCGCCAAGATCAGCTGGGGAGCCACCACCACCAGCATGCGCAGGCATATGATGGCCAAGCACCCCACAAGGTGGGACGAAGGCCGTTCACCGCCTCCGGTTTGCACCACTGCCTCTCCCCCTGTGCCCCAACCTGCCACTGAGATCCAACCCCCCTCTCAGGACACAGGCACAACCGTCTCCTGGCCTGCACCCACACCCTCACCTCCGCTGTCCTCGGCCCCATCCACCAATGTCTCTCAGCGTAGCGTCCAGACGTCGCTAGCGCCACTGTTTGAGCGCAAGCGCAAGTACGCCGCCACGCACCCGCACGCTCAAGCGTTAAACGTGCACATTGCCAAATTGATCAGCCTGGAGATGTTGCCGTATAGGCTTGTGGAAACAGAGGCTTTCAAAAGCATGATGGCAGCGGCGGCCCCGCGCTACTCGGTTCCCAGTTGCCACTACTTTTCCCGATGTGCCGTCCCAGCCCTGCACGACCACGTCTCCCGCAACATTGTACGCGCCCTCACCAACGCGGTTACTGCCAAGGTCCACTTAACAACGGACACGTGGACAAGCACAGGCGGGCAGGGCCACTACATCTCCCTGACGGCACATTGGGTGAATTTAGTGGAGGCTGGGACAGAGTCAGAGCCTGGGACCGCTCATGTCCTACCCACCCCCAGAATTGCGGGCCCCAGCTCGGTGCTGGTATCTGCGGTGGTGTATGCTTCCTCCACTAAACCACCCTCCTCCTCCTCCTCCTCCAACGCAACCTCTGTCTCACAATCAAGATGTGTCAGCAGCAGCAGCACATCGCCAGCAGTCGGTGTCGCACGGCGTGGCAGCACAGCGGTGGGCAAGCGTCAGCAGGCCGTGCTGAAACTACTCAGCTTAGGAGAGAAGAGGCACATGGCCCACGAACTGCTGCAGGGTCTGACAGAGCAGACCGACCGCTGGCTTGCGCCGCTGAGCCTCCAACCGGGCATGGTCGTGTGTGACAACGGCCGTAACCTGGTGGCGGCTCTGCAGCTCGGCAGCCTCACGCACGTGCCATGCCTGGCCCATGTCTTTAATTTGGTGGTTCAGCGCTTTCTGAAAAGCTACCCACACTTGTCATACCTGCTCGGAAAGGTGCGCCGGGTCAGCGCACATTTCCGCAACTCCAAGACGGACGCTGCCACCCTGCGGACCCTGCAACATCGGTTTAATCTGCCAGTGCACCAACTGCTGTGCGACGTGCCCACACGGTGGAACTCTACGCTCCACATGTTGGCCAGGCTCTATGAGCAGCATAGAGCTATAGTGAAATACCAACTCCAACATGGGCGGCGTAGTGGGAGTCAGCCTCCTCAATTCTTTACAGAAGAGTGGGCCTGGTTGGCAGACATCTGCCAGGTCCTTGGAAACTTTGAGGAGTCTACCCAGATGGTGAGCGGGGATGCTGCAATCATTAGCGTCACCATTCCTCTGCTATGCCTCTTGAGAAGTTCCCTGCAAAGCATAAAGGCAGACGCTTTGCACTCGGAAACGGAGGCGTGGGAAGACAGTATGTCGCTGGATAGTCAGAGCACCCTCATGTCTATATCTCAGCGCGTTGAGGAGGAGGAGGAGGAGGGGGAGGAGCATGAGGAGGAGGGGGAAGAGACAGCTTGGCCCACTGCTGAGGGTACACATGCTGCTTGCCTGTCATCCTTTCAGCGTGTATGGCCGGAGGAGGAGGAGGAGGAGGAGGAGCATCCTGAAAGTGATCTTCCTAGTGAGGACAGCCATGTGTTGCGTACAGGTACCCTGGCACACATGTCTGACTTCATGTTAGGATGCCTTTCTCGTGACCTTCGCGTTACACGCATTCTGGCCACTACGGATTACTGGGTGTACACACTGCTCGACCCACGGTATAAGGAGAACCTTTCCACTCTCATTCCCGAAGAGGAAAGGGGTTCCAGAATGATGCTATACCACAGGGCGCTGGTGGACAAACTGATGGTAAACTTCCCATCCGACAGCGCTAGTGGCAGAAGGCGCAGTTCCGAGGGCCAGGTAGCAGGGGAGGCGCAGAGATCAGGCAGCATGTACAGTGCAGGCAGGGGAACATTCTCGAAGGCCTTTGCCAGCTTTATGGCTCCCCAGCAAGACTGTGTCACCGCTCCCCAGTCAAGGCTGAGTCGGCGGGAGCACTGTAAAAGGATGGTGAGGGAGTACGTAGCCGATTGCACGACCGTCCTCGGTGACGCCTCTGCCCCCTACAACTACTGGGTGTCAAAGCTGGACACGTGGCCTGAACTCGCGCTGTATGCCCTGGAGGTGCTTGCTTGTCCTGCGGCTAGCGTCTTGTCAGAGAGGGTGTTTAGTGCGGCTGGGGGAATCATCACGGATAAGCGTACCCGCCTGTCAACCGACAGTGCCGACAGGCTTACACTCATCAAGAGGAACAAAGCCTGGATTTCCCCAGACTTCTCTTCTTCACCAGCGGACAGCAGCGATACCTAAGCAATACGTAGGCTGCACCCGCGGATGGAAGCATCGTTCTCTATCACCATCAAAAACGGGGACATTTTTGCTTCATCAATCTGTGTATAATATTCCTCCTCCTCCTCCTGCTCCTCCTCCTGAAACCTCACATAATCACGCCGAACGGGCAATTTTTCTTAGGCCCACAAGGCTCAGTCATATAATTTTTCTAAACAATTTTTATACGTTTCAATCCTCATTAAAGCGTTGAAACTTGCACCTGAACCAATTTTTATTTTAACTGGGCTGCCTTCAGGCCTAGTTACCAATTAAGCCACATTAACCAAAGTGATTAATGGGTTTCACCTGCCCTCTTGGTTGGGCATGGGCAATTTTTCTGAGGTACATTAGTACTGTTGGTACACCAATTTTTTGGGGCCCTCGCCTACAGTGTAATCCAATTAATTTTTTGCCCACCTGCATTGCAGCTGACGTTACATCAGCTGTGTTGGACACTGCAATGGGATATATTTATGTACCGCCGGTGGGTTCCAGGGAGCCACCCATGCCGTGGGTCCACACGGAGTTGTAACTGCATGTGTCCACTTCTAAAGAACCCCAGTCTGACTGGGGCATGCAGTGTGGGCCGAAGCCCACCTGCATTTAATTGGACGTTACCTCAACTGTGATGGGCACTGCAATGGGATACATTAATGTACAGCCGGTGGGTTCCAGGGAGCCACCCATGCTGTGGGTGCACACGGAATTCCCATTGCGGAGTTGTACCTGCCTGTGACTATTTATAAAAAAACGCGGTCTGACTGGGGCATGCAGACACCTTGACAGAATGAATAGTGTGTGGCACATAGGTTCCCCATTGCTATGCCCACGTGTGCAGCTCCTGATGGCGGTGGCACAGGATTATATTTCTCATTGCTTCTGTACAGCATTGTGGGCTATCGCCCCTCCCCTTTTAAAGAGGGTCGCTGCCTAGCCGTGTCAACCCTCTGCAGTGTGTGCCTGCGGTTCCTCCTCATGGCAGATGCACTTCTAAATAGACATGAGTGTGGCGTGGCATGAGGGCAGCTGAAGGCTGCGCAGGGACAATTTGGTGTGCGCTGTGGACACTGGGTCGTGCAGGGGGGGGGGGGGTTGGGCAGCATGTAACCCAGGAGAAGTGGCAGCGGAGTGTCATGCAGGCAGTGATTGTGCTTTGTTGGAGGTAGTGTGGTGCTTAGCTAAGGTATGCATTGCTAATGAGGGCTTTTCAGAAGTAAAAGTTGTTGGGGGGGGGGCACTCTTGCCGCTATTGTGGCTTAATAGTGGGACCTGGGAACTTGAGATGCAGCCCAACATGTAGCCCCTCGCCTGCCCTATCCGTTGCTGTGTCGTTCCCATCACTTTCTTGAATTGCCCCGATTTTCACAAATGGAAACCTTAGCGAGCATCGGCGATATACAAAAATGCTCGAGTCGCCCATTGACTTCAATGGGGTTCGTTACTCGAAACGAACCCTCGAGCATCGTGAAAATTTCGTCCCGAGTAACGAGCACCCGAGCATTTTGGTGCTCGCTCATCTCTATTCTTTACCTATAAGCCTTTGGTTCTACAAGCTTGATAGGAATTGTATGTCATAGATCCATCATTGAGTTTCCTGTATTGTATAACATTGTCACCTTTTTATGACTACGTGTTTCCTTTCACTGTGAAGAAAACTGATAGGTTAACCTCTTAACATTCCATGAGGTACAGTTACATTATAGTGGTTTCGAGGTTTGTATGGAGTGGGATCCAGGGACTATGACGGTTGCAATTCACCCGCAACAGCCATGATTGGCACTCATGTTTATTGTGGCTGTTAACCCTTTAAATGCTGGTGTTAATTCTGACAGCGGCATTTAGATCTCCTGATCAGAGTTTGGAGTCCCTGTTCGTTTGCCATGGCAGCCGGGGGCATCCTGAAGGCCTTTTCAGTTTACATTTAAAGCCATGCCTGTGGCGTGACTTGATATACTGTCTGCCAGATTGCAGTATAATGTAATACTGTGTTATTACATTATACTACATTAGGGCTCATTCTGACGAGCGTGTGTTTTTTTTCTTCTAAAAGCACAAATGGTTTCCTATAGAAGTGTTTATATGCGTGGAATTTGAAGCGCAAAACAGCGTAAACATAAAAAAGATAGAACATAGATGTGAGTTTTGCCGGGTGTGTGCATTGACTCCTATGGGAGCAGAAGGTAATGGAAACTCCTGCACATAGAATAGCTTCCCCGCTGCTTACAGCAGGGCATTTAAAATGTGCTTCTGGCTAGAAGCACCTTTTAAATGTCCCGCTGTTAACCTTTTAGTCCCCACGGGGATCAGGGGACTCCCCGAGGGTGCCATTAATCCCCGCAGGGAGCCCCCTCATCACTGAACACTGTGAAAGCACTATCACAGTGTTCAGTGATGATAGGACTTCCAGCGGGGATGAAAGAATTCCATTCCACAGCTTAAAAATACAAGTTGTATCAACAGCACCAATATCATCCTAAATCGGGTCAGGCAACCACTTGCAATAGCCAGTCAGGGAGCCTCAAACTTTAGCTCCATAGAAATCCGGTTTTCATAAAGTATTAGACCGGTAGCATGTAGGGATGCAGTAAAATTATTGTTTTATTCTCCCATCACACAGATATAGCAGCAACGTTTCGGACAGCTGTGGCAAAGGACTACAATACTATGCCATTGCTTTAAATGGGACCGGCACTGCTGCCACCCCATTGAAAGCAATGGGATGACGGCAACTCCCGCAGGGATTTTTGGAGAAGCGCTTGAAATATAAGCCCCTCCCTAAAAATAAGCAGTAGCTGCTGGCAAAAATTAAAAATAAATTGCACATAACCTAGCAGCGCTGTTGGGGCTCAGGTGTGTCTTCTCCCAGGCTCCCCGGCACTCTTCTGTATCATTTCTTCTGGCTGGGGATTTAAAAATCCCCGCCTCCTGGAAGTGCTGTCTCTGATTGGTTGAGCGAAAGGACCAATCACAGCCATTCAATAATTGAAATGAATGGGAGCGTTGTTCAGCGTTTAGTACAAAAACGCCTGTGTGAGGAAGGCTTCAAGGTAGTAGAGGTAAGTTTAAACAATGGGAGATGCTCAGCCATGAGCAATTTTTCTCTATAGTAGCCTGGACACAGCCAGACGCAACAGCAGGGCCAAATGCAGAGCAGTGGCATATAAGAAAGAGTGACACTGACTGTGGAGTGCAGTAAAGGCTGGTTTAGACCCACTGATTATCGCTCAAAAAATCTTTTGAACGATTTTTGAGCGATAATCGTTGTCTTCTTTAGCGCAAGGTGATCGCTCAAATGTTGAGCGATCACGTTGCGCTCCGAGCAGAGGATGCAGAAGACAAGCGGGGTGTCCCTGCTTGTCTTCTGCATTCAGCTGTTTCTGCTTGGAGTGCCCGGCTGTTATACAGCCGTGCACTCCGAGCGGGATATGGAGAACACAGCTGGACCCCTCTGTACTTCATACCCCGCCTGTCATCAGGGAGCGGGATACAGCTGAAACAATAGTATCAGCTGTATCCCGCTGTGAATTCCTCATAACTGAACAGCGACAGCTTAACGAAAGCTGCACGATGTTAGCGCAGTTAGACACAACGATTATCGCTCAAAAGACGGCTTTGAGAGATTTTTGAGCGAAAATCATTGTGTCTAAAAGGGCCTTAAGCCGCTAGTATCTCATCACATCTTTATACACTATTCTGTAAGTTTGAGAAAATTAATAAAAAGGCAATTCCTGCAGTATCTTTTTTGCTTTTAACATAGTTTAGTATTTTTTTCTTAACTACACTGTTCTATTTTAGGATTGTGTCCACCTTAAGCCATGTCATTATGGCTTTTGTCACTTTGCTCATTATCATCTCATCAGGAGGTAATGAGGTTTGCACTGATATCACCCTTCTGCTTGGCTAGTTATCTTATCTGAATGTCAGATATCTGCCTTTGTTTTAGAAGTCTTGAGAAGAAATCAGTTAACAAAGATAGACAAAACATAACTGCAAGACACTGCTGAAGATCTCATCTTTCATATCTGGAGGAAACAATACTGAGGAAACACTCCGAGACAAAACAGATCAGAATTCAGAATCCTACCATACTCCAGATGGTTGGAGGTTAAGATGTTAGATACATTTTCCTTACAGGGACGAAAAAGTAGTTTGCATTAGAATTTTATTTGCTTTCAATTTCGCGTTGTAAGTTTACTTTTTGCATGTCAAGTTATTTTTTGCATAAATTACCAGAAAGCAAAAAAGTTGGATAATGCTCCCAAGGAATAAATAGTATAGTGAGGTTGCCACAGATAACTGAGATCGGCCCGTACACCCCACAGCCATGGTAACTTTGTATTACAAAACCTCCATGGGTAAGGAAAACTACCTGTTCCATTCAGGAGCGCAAAAAAAAAGAGTAGGTCCAGCGTAGGATAAAAACTCTTTCCATTTATTGAAAAATCCAGGCAGACATAGAGGAACAAGAAACATGTGCTGTCTTACATGTTTCAGGGAAGAATGATTGAGGCTAGTTTCACACAGGCGAGGGCGATATTGCACTGTCCACCATGTGAAAGCGTCATGGTGGCGAGGCGTTTTCATGTGAAAACAGCATGGCATCACTGCGGGTAATCCCTTCATTTCATTGCTCTCAATGGGGCGGCAGCAACACCAGCCCCTTTGAAAGCAATGAGAGAACTCTGTGATCCTCTGTGACAGCAGCAGCTGGGGATTCCTTCATCCTCACGGGGAATACTTTCACCCCCACGGTGTCTGAAGGGATTCCCCACGGGGATGAAGAAATCCCCTGCAGCAATGGGCGATATGAAAACAATGGGCGATATCGCAGGAAGATAGAGCATGCTGTGCTGTGTTTCTCGCATAGAATCGCAATGTGGTGCTATGCAGGAAAACATCGCTCATGTGTACGACCCCATTCAAACAAATAGGGTTCATATTCGTGCAAGATTTGTGCACGTCGCGACGCACAAATCTCGCACGATTTTGTCGCCCGTGTAAAACCAGTCTAAGGGCAACATGCTTGCCTGAAATGTGTAAGACGGCACATGCTTCTTGTTCCTCTATGTCTGCCTGGATTTTTCAATAAAGAGAAAGAGTTTTAATCCTATGCTAGACCTACTCTCTTTTCTTGTGCATCTGTTGTGGTTCCAGCTAGTCAGTCCTTGTGTGTGTGTGATTGAAGAGGAGCTGGTTTCTGGTTGCGTTACGTTTGTGCAGGGCTTATTCTCCTGGCCTGCATAAACAAACTAAGAAAGGAAGTTTACACCAAGACATAATGGTCCAAAAAGGAGCACACCGACAAAATAAAAGGGAAAGTTATCCCTAGCAACTTATGGATGAGCGGACCCCGTTTACAAGCAGGGCGATTGTCCTGACAAGAACAGCCCTGCATCTTGTACCTGAAGGGACTAGTCTGTCCTTAGATGGAAAGTAGGAAAGATGACAAAACTAGGCAGATATAAGATAAACCTCATAGGTACTAAAAACATAGATGTCGCATGCTCACCCCACACACCAAGCAAGACATGGATTCAGACATCTGCATACCTACAGACAGAAGGTATACGTTCAGATCAGACCAGGAGTAAGCACACCTACAGACAGAGGGGAATTTGGGCATCTGCACAGCTATGCACAAAGTGGAATTCAGGCATTCCCACACCTACGGACAGAGTGATATTTGGTCGTCCCCACACCTATGGACAGAGGAGGATTCGGGTGTCTCCACACCTACTGACAGAGTGGGATTCGGGCGTCCCCACACCTACAGATAGAGGGGGATTCGGGTTTCTCCACACCTACGGAAAGAGGGGGATTTGTGCGGGTGCACACCTATGGACAGAGTGGGATTTAGCCGTCCCCACACCTATGGACAGAGTGGGATTCGGACGTACCCACACCTACGGACAGAGTGGGGTTCAGACATCTCCACACCTATGGACAGAGGGGGATTCAGGCATCCCAACACCTATAGGTAGAGGGGGATTCGGGTGTCTCCACACCTATGGACAGAGGGGGATTCAGGGTGCCCCCACACCCGTGGATGGAGGGAGATTCGGGTGTCCACACACCTATGAATAGAGCGGCACAAAGAACACCAATTATGAATGCCAGTCTAGATCCAGGCAAACACAAACAGAACATAGAGTCTAGACTCAAACACCAACAAACAGACTACACCCTGGGTGTTATAGCCCTTTTACATGGCCTGATAGTTGGGTAAACGACTGCATGAGCGTTCAGGTCCCCGCAAAGGTCGTTAGCGCTCATGCAGAGCGTTTACATTGAGAGGCTTCACCGCTGGGTTGGGGGCTTCTTGCTCAGCGTTTCACCTTCTATATGAAGCGTTGAGTGGGGAGCGTTTACACTGAATGACAAGCCAGTGATCCAGTGATGATTTTTAAGTTGACTGAGAAGTCAGCATAAAAACCTGTAAATGAATAGTGAGCGATTCCTGTGCATTTACACTGCACGATTATCACTCAAATTCGTTTGTTTGAAGGAATTTTGAGCAATAATCATCGCATGTAAATGGCTCATCCAGCTAAGAAAGTGCACATAAAATGCCTTTAGAATGATGCACGCCAAAGTCGAAATTGGTGCTCTGAGAGCCTAGGCACAAAAAAGACATGGAATGGAAAAGGTTAAAACCTTTAGCAAAGTTGCTTCATTCTTCATTTAGGGCTCCGTCAGATGAGCGTGTTTTTATTGTGCACCTATGTGCGCGAAAAAAACTCACTGCTCGCAGGTGACACACCTGTGTGAATAAATAAGAAAAGGCTAATTAAGCTCAAGACCCGATCGCGGCTATTCTTCAGTGAGGCGATTTTCGGACACAATGCAGTTAGCGTGAAGATGCATACGCTTGTGTGAATAAGACCTTAGTCTGATAAGGAATCCTACTTTAAGTAGGTTTGAGAGCTTGCTATAACATGATGTCTTTTCATCAGCCATTAAAAGGTATCATATTTACAAGATTACTTGGTTTCTCTTACCGAGAAATATCACAATTTGCTCTACCGACTAACACGGTACCAAAGTTTTCTCTTGACCTGGGTATAGCAGAGTCATATATAACTGTACCCTTCACATTATATCCGCCCATCTCGATGCCTTCCCCTTCCCTCTTTTAACCCAGGAAATAAAATGCCAACACTAGATATTTGGGATCATTTTGTCCACAGCAGCCTTTTTATTTAACAATATAAAAAACTCTGTTAAAAATTTTATTAAATCTGAAGGCTAGTCCTTGGAGCTACAAAATATGGTGGTAAATCAATGATATAGTAAAACATTTTACCCCCAGCCGCCCCACTGTCTCAGAAGCACCACTAGCCACAGTGGATGGCTAATTTTTTGAAAGGCTACTGGCTCTGAGGCACTCCCACCCTGTCACGGCACAAAAGTACCAGACCCAACTACAATTATATAGGATCAAAGAGGGGGAGTAGTGAAGGGGGTCCATACCCACTTGACTCCATCCAACCAATTTGGAATCAACTCCAAGAACCTCCCATCCACCAACTGCTGCCCCCACCACCACAAGTATAGGGAGGGAGAGCGGGACTGCTGCAAGCATTTTTATAAGATGGCTCTCCCACACCCAGAGAGGCCATTCTCTCTAGTCTTGTCCCACCCCTTAACAACCTTCCCCTTAAATTTAACCCCTTAACTTCTTCACTTCCTGCTCACCCTGTCATGTGCCCTTTCTGCCATGGCCTGCAGCCGTCATTCCGACCCCTACTTTTTGTGTGTCTGAATGAGACGTAATACGGTTCTCACTTTGCCAAGACTTTCCACTAAATGTAATTGCAAACATGTCAAGTAAAATAAAGCGTTCTACAACGTTACATTTCTTGTAGAAAATGTCATGTGGTTTGAACAATCCCAGCACTTTCAATGCCCTGTTTGATCATATTGAGCAAAAGGATATGTGTATTCAGGTTTATGCATTGTTCAAAACAAATAATAATTATACCTTGTTTGTCGCATGCTTCCTGCCTGGGCCGCTATGAGCTGTGGTTGTCAAGCCTATTTATAGTCAAATTAAGGAGAAGAAAAAAAACATGACTGGAAGCAGGAAAATGAACTTAAGAAAGAATAGAAGGAAATGTGTTTGCTGCTCAGTCGAGTCATCCACAATTTTACGGCAAAGACCTTCATACAGGCTTTTTATGTAGACCTACTGGGAGGGAGCAGGACACCGTCCAGACCTGGCAAAACGAATGAAATCTTAATATAAATTCTAAGGAGGGTATCGGAAAATACGTGTAACCTGGTTCAGAAGAGGAAGAGGACTGGGCCTAGGACAAGGTCAGGAATGATGCATCTCATGGTTCTTTTTAGATAGTGTTGTACAGCTGCACAGTAGAAGCCAATGCCGAAATCAGAGGTAACACCTTAAAATAAAGTTTATTTCCATGCCAAGTGAGCTCAGGCAAACTTGCTAAATTGTCTCTCACACCTGTTTATATAGCACAGTGCTACTGACAACATCTCACGAGGAAGGCTCAGAATGGAACTAAATGTGTCAAGAGTTTTTATTTTGTTTTGGCTGATTTTCAGTAAAAAATTGACTCTTTTTGCATTCTGTTATATGTGCCAATTTTAAGACAGTGCCCTATTACATCATGTTCAGCACATTATTATAAGTCATAGTGTAATCTGTGAGATAATGTTTAATTCTTTATTACTTTTATGCTTTCGTACAGTTGGATACATATTTTCGTGTATTATTTAGGGTCATTGAGGTATTAGGGTGGCGTCAAATGGCCCAATGGCACTTAGAAACTTAAAAGGGTCTAAAAAGTTGCAAATGATAAATGCTGCTAAAATGCAATTTATAAATCCAAACTACAGCTATCATGGCTATATTGGAAGGTAATGGGCCCATAGTACAAGTTGAAGGGCTTATGATGAGTGTTAGCCTTGTGTTTGTCCAAAAAGAGATCCTTTAAGTAAATAATTCAATTGCAGGTTACATGGGCACATTCTTATGTTATACTGAGAGTCTTTTTTTCTTACTGTAAGATAACCCATAAATAATATACCGTATATACCGGCGTATAAGGCGACGGGGCGTATAAGACGACCCCCCAACTGTCACCTTATATGCCGGTATTCAGTGGAGAAAAAAAAAAAAAATTTATTACTCACCTCCCCCGGCGTCCTGTCGCGCTCCGGCAGGATGTCGCTCGCTCCGGCAGGCTGTCGCTGGCTCCTCGTCCCCGCCGCAGCATAGCTTTCTGAATGTGGGGCTTGAAATCCCCGCTTCCAGAAAGCTAATACACACGCCGGCAGCCATGACATCATTGAATGGCTGTGATTGGCTAAAGCACACGTGGCTTCAGCCAATCACACTATTCAATGACATCATTGAATGGGTGTGATTGCTAACACGTGCGCCTTCAGCCAATCACAGCCATTCAATGATGTCATTGAATAGTGTGATTGGCTGAAGCCACGTGTGCTTTAGCCAATCACAGCCATTCAATGCTGTCATGGCTGCCGGCGTGTGTATTAGCTTTCTGGAAGCGGGGATTTCAAGCCCCGCATTCAGAAAGCTATGCTGCGGCGGGGACGAGGAGCCAGCGACAGCCTGCCGGAGCGAGCGACATCCTGCCGGAGCGCGACAGGACGCCGTGGGAGGTGAGTAATAAAATTTTTTTTTTTTACACTTTTTTTTTTGTATTACCGGCGTATAAGACGACCCCCGACTGCAGAGCAGATTTTTCGGGGTTCAAAAGTCGTCTTATACGCCGGTATATACGGTACATCATTACAGCTATTTATGCCTCATGCTTTTGGTTTATGTTAGACATACATGTCATTTTCTGTATGACTTTATCAGTCTCTGACATTGTTCTGGAGGAATATTGTCATATATTTGTTCTCTGAGGCTTGTGGGCATTTGTTTATGCACAGCTCGCTTAAGGTCTTATCACAGCATTTCAATTGGGTTGAGGTCTGGACTTTGACTGGGCCATTACAAGGCCTTAATTCTTTTCTTTGTCAACCGTTCTGATGTAGATTTGCTGCTGTGCTTCGGATCAGTGTCCAGTTGTACGACCCAGATACGGCCAAGCTTTAGCTTTTGGATAAATGGACACATGTTTGACTCTAGAATACGTTGGTATACAGAGGATTTCAGGGTCAACTCAATGACAACAAGACGCCCTGTGGCTGGAAAAAAAAGCCCAAACCGTCACTTTTCCACCACCACCATCATGTTTGACGATTGGTATGAAGTGTTTGTATGGATATGTTGTGTTTGGTTTTCACCCAATGTGGAGCTGGGCATTATGGCTAAACATCTCCACTTTGGTTTTGTCTATCCAAAGGACATAGCTCAAGAGATGTTGTGGTTTGTTCAGGTGTAACTTTGCAAACTTTAGCTATACTGCTATATGTGTTTTAGAAAGAAGAGTCTTTCTCCTGGCAACCCGACCAAACAAGCCAAACCTGTTTAGTATTTTTCTAACTGTACTGTCATGAACTTGAACATTTAACATACTAACAGAGGCCTTCAAAGTCTGAGATGCAGCTTTTAGGTTTTTTGCAGTTTCACTGAGCATTGCACGGTCTGGCCTTGGGGTGCATTTACTGGGACAGCCCCTCCTGGGATGATTGCCAACTTTCCTGAATGTTTTTCACTTGTGAATAATCTTTCTCACTGTAGAATGATGGACTCCAAAGTGTTTGGAAATGGACTTCTCAGATTCATGGGCAGCAACAATAGCTTCTCTAAGATCATTGTTAATGTCTTTCCTCATTGGCATTGTGTTAACACACCTGAACTCTCCAGACCAGCAAACTGCCCAAACTTCCGTTTTTGTAATGTGTTATGCATTTCTCTAATTTTCAAACCTTCGAAGGACCAGGTTTTTTTTATTATATCATGTGTTAAAGTAATCGCCTAATTTAGATGATACTCAATGGATATCATCACTTATCAGCTGGTATTCTCTATGAGCCAACGACACTCGCCCCTGTGCAGCAGCACGAGAGCAAATATATGTGGGGACGTTTGTCGGGCATCGTTTGCCCAATATCTGCCTCATGTAAATGGGCCTTAAAATGGCGTCAGTGTTATGGCTAATCTAAATGTTAATTCAATAAGGAATGATCACCCCCTTTGTACATACTGCAAAGGTCAGCATCTTAGTAGTTTGCTCCGAAAGTCATGTACTTTGCAAACAATCATGGCTGTCATACTGACTGAGCACACAAAATGGCTATGGTGTGTTATTTACCCTAACATCTGATATGTAAAACCATAGAATTCAAAGAGGGTGTACTTCGTTTTTCTAATGACAGTATCTCAAATAACTTCAAGTACTGAATCTACAGATCATTCAGGGGTTTGGTACCCAATCTGCTTAGAATTTTTGATCTGTGATATAGAAGGTAGCAAAAAACTATACAAAGAGGTCTCAGAAACTGATGACCTAACATAAATATTATCTGTCCATGATGCAGTAGATGGATAATCAATTGATTTTGGATATCCCGTATTTTCAGGCGTATAAGACGACCTTTTAACCCTCGAAAAATCTGCTCTGAAGTTGGGGGTCGTCGTATACGCCGGGTATACAGTGCCCCCCCCCCCAAAAAAAATCAATACTCACATCCCGCGGTGCTGCTGCAGGCTGTCGCTCCCTCGTGCACGCGTTCATGACGTCATTGAATGGCTGTGCATGGCTAACGCCTGACTAAGTTAGCCAATCAGAGCAATAGCTTTCTGGTGGCGGGGCATTCAAGCCCCGCTTGCAGAAAGCAATGCTCTGCAGCATGCATGATGGAGCGACAGCCTGCAGCAGCGCCGCTGGAGGTGAGTATTGATTTTTTTTCTCACACTGTTTCCCGGCATATAAGACGAAAAGTCGGGGGTCATCTTATACGCCAGAAAATACAGTAAGTATTTCAGTAAGAAGATGACAAAATTTTTTGCCTTGTGACCAGAGTAGGAAGTTCAAATGCTGAAAGGAGGAATTCCTTCCTGTGGGATTGGTAATGTCAAGAGTAGTAGGCACTTCTGTAAACGTAGACATTATTTGAAAACAAATCGCTTGCTACCATAAGGCTTGCTGCACACGGATGGGTTGGATTCCGCATGCTGAAGCCTGCAGCGGAATCTGGCTCTGACCATATACCTTATTTTCTCTGTATTGCGGATGACCATGGACGCTTGCTATCGGTCATGTGCAGTACAGATTTTTTAAAAATCTTTGTTATTTCTGCATCTTTGCTAGGCGATGACGTGGGTACCCACGACTTATCGGCAATGTCAATTGCGGATGTGCTGCGGGTCAGATGTCTTCCATTGACTTCAATGGAAGCCGTCCGTGCGGAATCCAAACAAAAATAGAACATGCTGCGTTTTTATTTCTGCGAGCATAAATCTCAATCACTGTCCATTCATGTGAGCGGACATGCAAATCTTCTATTCTTTCAAGTAACTATGAGTAAATAATTCCAGTAAAGAAAATTGAATTTAACACATAATAAACATCGTCTCTAACTAATGTTAGTGAAACCTGTCATTACTTCCTTTTCTATGACTGTAAAAAAAGGAACAAATCCAAGATGAAGGAATCAAAGAGGAAGTGCCAAGCTTTACTTTGACAATGTTTTCCTCTTGGTCTGTCTTCTAAGATCCGACCACATTTATAGTGATATAAGATAGAGATTGCAGGTTTCTTTAGATCTTAAAGGTGTTGTCTCGTTTATAAAACTCATTTTCAAGTAGCCTATTATAGAATTTTGTTCAAGACCCTTATCTAATCTCCAAAGCAAAGAGTAGCATAAGGAGTCACCCGCATTGTGGAGCACATTGATTTCAATGTACAATATAAAATCCTTCTTTTCCTCTGTGGTGGTAATACAGGGAAATAAGCATTTAGTGCTTGGTTTCCCCAAATATTACAGCTGGTCGTTTTTCTTTCTAGATTTATATTTTGACATTTTCCTTCTTTTTGAAAAGGTATAACAGTAAAAACACAAAATAAAGAATACCAGTTTTTGGTTTTTTTTTTAACAATATTGATTTAAGACCTGTGGTGTTCACGGACAGCATATTAGAAGCCTGGATTTCCTGTCTGCTCTAATCAACTTCCTGTGTACTACTTCCTCATTGTTACTTCTCTGCTGGATAACAACTGTCAGATTCAAATTTAGCATTCTCCTAGCCACAGGAAGAACAATATCCTTAAATATCCCAAAGTCAAAAGAGATTAACATGTGCTTCAGATGTCCAAAGAAGGAGCAAAGAATACACATACTACGTCACCACGGAGTTAATATTACAACATTGTAGTGGTTGACTGGTTCCCTGGTTTATAAAAACAATTGCGAAATACCCTATTATGGAAGTAGGAAGTAATGGGGGTTCCTATTCAGGACCCTCATTCAATAGTCATAGTGGGGAGTAGCTACACAGAGCATCTGGAGAACTTGGCATGTCTATATATCAGACATAGATTTAATGAACAATTTTGTATTATGTGTTTTTTTTAACCCTGCAAGGAAATTGAATACGTGTTACCAGGTTCCTCCGCACATTACAGCTGATGGCTGGAGGTCTCAGCAGTGAGACAATCTGGGATCCGCTTATTGTTAGGTGGACTTTTTGTCCGAAGTGGACAACGCCTTCTATTGTAAGAGTGAAAGAGGCAGATTTGAAGTGAAACTAGCTAGTTTAGTTGAACTTTGTTACGTTCAAGTGGAGCATAAACACAGCGCTTCTCACGGACGTCACGGATACGTCTCACCAAAATGTTACTTTTGTCCACTAGGGACACCAATACACAGAGAACACAAAAAGGGGTTAAAAAAGATGAAAAATGTAGGTGTGTGAATGCTATTCCTAACCAACTATAACTTGGTGGACCCTGCCTAAAACTGAGGCAATTGCCCTATGGAGCAGCCCTAAGTCTTGAAACTAGAAACCTAGTCTGTCCCTAGATGGAGGGTAGGGAAGAATATAGAGATAAAGAGCAGATGAAAAGGCAATATACATAACAGAGCTAGGCAATGATGAATAAGCCCCACTGTAAAAGTATTATAACCACTGGTACTTAGCTGCGGCTGACCACTATCACAAATCTTTCCAAATATCTCAGACAGGAAAATAACCAGCACACAAATAGAGACTAGTAATTATTAGGAAATTATAGTAACAGTGTTTCTGGTGGCGCATTGCACTACACATTCCTGCTACATGAACGTCACACACACACACAGCTCTGGTACATGCATGTCACACACATACAGCTCTGCTATGTTACTTTCGCATATGAGCTGCATGTGATTTACGAACTCCAGCAGCTTGCTGAGGAGACATGTTCGCTCATTGCTTTCATATATCTGCTGCACAAGATTTACAAACTAGAGCTAGTGGCTGAGGTGAAATCGTGGCTTGTTGCTGTGTCATGTAAAACTGCATCAGCTTCACGGCTGCGTTGAACCCTCCGTGGTGACATGTTTGCACAACAGCGATGGTTTGTTTCAACACTGGACAACAGTTCACGATTAGATGAAGGCTGGACTGGTGTTGGTGGCATTAGCACTGGAGATGACATGATATCACGTTCAGCCAATATGAAGATAGTGGTGAAGAACTATGCTTCAATGTTGTTGGTCAATATGCTTCTTAATAAAAATGGCCCAACACTGAAACCTAGGGAAACCTGGCTCACCCTAGATAGTAACAGGCAGGAACACCAGAGAAAGACGTAACACAACAAATGTCAAAATGAAAAAAAGGTTTGGTACCATGTTAGCCAATAGAGCAATGTGTGATTGTGTGATTGTCAGTGAGAGAAACCAAGTAATCTTGTGAGAACAATCACACACAACAAATGTTTGCAAACCTACAGATGTAGGGGAATTCAAACATAGGACATCGGTCATACAAGGCTTCTGCACACCTAAGGACAAACAAGACAAGGCCCTAGCGTCCACCTATCAATAGACAAAGGGGAATGAACTGAACAAGACTCGGATGTCCGTCTACCAACGCATGGGTAGGATAAACATACATGGATCAGGCATCTGACTACCAACGGATGGGTGGATCAGACATAGGACGAGGTTCAGACATGGGAAATCAGACAAAAATGAAACAAAACTACATGCATGCAAATCACAAAGTAGGGGGACAGAACAGGACTTAAAGGGGTTGTCCCGCGAAAGCAAGTGGGGTTAAACACTTCTGTATAGCCATATAAATGCACTTTGTAATGTACATCGTGCATTAAATATTGGCCATACAGAAATTATATACTCCCCCCCCCCCCCCCCCCCCGGTGTTGGCATCCCCGTCTCCATGGTGCCGACTGAAGCCTTCTTCTCCCTCGATTAGACGCACTTGCGCGGTCTGCCTCTCTGTCCCGTTGAATGGGGCCGCTCCGGCGTGCTCGCGCCGCACAGGTCTTCTGCACATGCGCAGACCAGCTCTCCGGTGCGAGCACGCCGGAACGGCCCCATTCAACGGGAGAGAAGAGCAGACTGCGCAAGCGAGTCTAATCGAGGGAGAAGAAGGCTTCGGTCGGCGCCATGGAGACGGGGACGCCAACACCGGGGGGGGGGGGGGGTAAGTATATAACTTCTGTATGGCCAATATTTAATGCACGATGTATATTACAAAGTGCATTTATATGGCCATACAGAAGTGTTTAACCCCACTTGCTTTCGCGGGACAACCCCTTTAAGGCCCATTTACACACAAAGATGATAATTCAAAATTAGTTCAAAAGATAGGGAGAATGACAGTTTGAGCAATTATTTTGCATAAGCTGCAATAGGCACTAATGCCTATTAGCAGCTCATTATCTTCAATTGCATGTAAATGAGCCTCTGGGAGCTGTATCCAGAGAACAGCAGGTGGTCTGTTCTCTGCATACATTTATTTTGTTCTGCCATGGGGCTAAAAGCTGAATACAATGTAATCAGTGCTCCCCATTGAGAACACAGCATGTGGTCCCTACTATCTGCTCTCTGGCTCACCTAAAAATCATCATTCAGCCGAAGTGTGAAAGATGGGAGCATTTACACACAATGATTATCGCTCAAATGATGCATGCAAATGGGGCTTTAAATGGAACAATGATCTGCACAGCATGCATCCAGGTTTAGTTAGGAGATGTAAAGGTATATAATGACCAGCAGCCTCTTGCAAGAGGGGCTAGTATTTATTTGCACAGAAGACTGGTGATTGGCTGGCTGGAGAACTCCACACCGTCAGTCATCCAAATCAACCACACCTGCAGCAGTGTGCTCCTGGGAGCCGATAGTGCCACAAGTCCTAGGAGCACAAGGTGACAGGAGCTCTCTGCTTTGGAACCCAAAAGACCTCCCTCTGTGATGTCCAAGTGCTGGAGATATGCATATTAATGGTGGACCTCAGAATTTTCAAGTCTTCGAGTGCCATGTCTCATAAAAAGGTGCATGGCTGTTGAGCAATATGGTGCCTGCTACATTGCTGGGTAGAAAAATAATATATTTGGTTTACTGCATCAATCCTATTGTGTTTTACATATAAGGGTACCTTCCAATCAGAATAAATGTAGATATAAATAGTCTTATACAGGGTATATATATATATATATATATATATATAATATATATATATATATATATATATATATATATATTTCTTCCCAGCAAGAGAAACCAGGTAATCTTGTAGATATGATACCTTTTAATGGCTAACAAAATGCAGGGTTCTTCTTCGGGCTTAAATGAAAAAGAACCCTGCGTTGGTTTGGAAGTCGCTATAACATCATGTATTTTGTTAGCCATTAAAAGGTATCATATCTACAAGATTACTTGGTTTCTCTTGCTGAGAACAATCACACTTTACTCTACTGGCTAACACCGTACCAAACCTTTTTTCATTATATATTATTTAGGATACTTTGTAATAACGCTTTATTTTCATCTATCTTTAATCAAAATCTTTTTAAAGTCGCAAAGCAGTTCTAATTTCAGCAAGCCTTTTTTAACACTTGACTTTAAAGAATTGGGATGAGAAGTGTAAATTTAGAATAAAAGTGATATCTAGGGTGGTATTTTACATTTAATTAAGCAATTAGATTTGCTTCTAGTTACCTTTTATGTGATAAAACTCCCCCTGATGCAATAATTGTATTCAATTAAAAATAATGAGTCCTGACATTAACACATACTCCAACCAGAGACTTTAACACATTGTTGAAGCGGACTCTGGAAATAGTGGGGAAAATGTCTTCTAAATTCAAGTCATTACTTATCTATTAAACAAGACCTAAAGCCAGGTTAATACTGGCCTGAAAGAGAAAGTATTCCATGAAAAACAAAATATAAACAACTAAAGAAAATGACGTATGATCAAATGTAATAAACTACTACATAGGTCATAATTCTTCTTAAAGGGATATTTCCACTTTTCATAGTTATGACATACCGGTAGGCCATGCCATAGGTGTATCTATAGGAGGTGCCGAGGTAGCAGTTTACTCCAGGCCTTGGTGCCCAAAAGGGCCCAAAGACCATTATTACACAAGTCACCGGTATTAGAAGTGGAACATGGTTGGTGGAGAACACATTTACAGATTTTGCATAATTGGTGGGGTCTGACCGCTGGGACTCTTGACAATACTGAAAATGATGAAACTAAGTAAATAGGGTCATGCTGCAGTTGTTTTACTTCTATTAATTAGCAACATGAATAAAACAGGGTCACCCAATTCCTTCCCCTGGGGGTTGCAGTCCCCATTTGTCTGCCACCTGTGGCAGAGGACACATCTTTCCCCATCTCAATACGGTGTCTCTGCTTCCCAAAGGGTGTGCTGCACACTTCTTAAAAACTTAGCTCCTGCACCCAGCCTTCAAGTCCCTAGCCAATTTATTTAAGGCACCCCCACCCACTGGACGGTGCCCAAGCAATTAATATCCAAGTATGCATTTGTACTCTTGTAATTCTGCCTGATTTCCTAGTTGTTGACCCATGCCTGTTCTACTCAACTTTCCTTACTTCTCTTCTGTAGACCTAGGCTTGCTTATTGACCATGATTATTCTGCCTGCTGCCTGCCCTGACCCTTGCATTAATTCATCATTATGAAAGAACTCCATCTGTCCTGACCTTAGTTGTGTTCCTTGACCATGTTCCTGTCTATACTTTCCGCTACCATGTTACAGTTTAATTGACCAAGTTGCGTCAGCTGCCTCTTAACTGAGACTATTTCTGGGGTTTCTCACAGTGAAGACCAGATCTAATTTTAGTAGAGTTAAAGGGTGAAAACTGGAGATTCCCAGGTGCAACCCCAAGCTATAGCTCTAAGTCAAATTGTTTTAATGACACAGTGGATCCACATCTGCTGCTGTGACAGTAATACTGCTTACCAAATACATTGCTTTATCTGGTATTTTTCATAGCAATCCTCTATTGCTCTAAGCAAATTAATATGTCTCCATGGCTGCAGACTACAAAGCACCCTGTGTAATCTGATTCTACAGTTATATTTCTTTAAGGTACCTTTACATGAAGCGATCATTGCCAAAATAAGTGCTGGAAACAGCTAATTTGGGTTCTAGTTGTCCCATTTACATGCAGCTACTGACAGGGCTTACTTGTCGGAGTCGCTTGGTTTTTAGCTCACCTCAAAACAAAGTGACTATTGGCCTCTGTAAACAGGCAGTTGTTCATTTATGAATGACTGCCTATTTGCAGTGAATGGAGGCGGGTGGCCCAAAGAGATCGCTGACCCGCTCTGCCTCCATTTCCTGAGCAAATTTTGCTCCTGTGTGAAAGCATAGGAACAAAAATTGGTGGGATGGCCATTGGGCATTATGTCCTGATGTCATCCCATGTAAGGCCTCCTTCCCACGAACGGATTTTCGTCGCGTAATTCGCGGCCGAAATCCGCTGCGTTGCCCGCAGCTATTAGGTTCCATTGAACCTAATAGCTCAGTGCTCACGGTGCGGAATTGCACCGCGGAATTCCACACTGTGAATTCACTCGTCCTCATACGAGGCATGCTCTATCTGCCGCGGGTCAATGGTCAATGGTAGCCGTCCGTTCACGCTATCTTCCGCTGTAGCACAGCTTCTCCGCCCACCGCGTCATATGACGCGGCCGGCGCGTGATGTGACACGGCCGGCCGCGTCATGTGACGTGGTGGGCGTGTCATGTGACGTGGCCGCCGTGTCACATGACGCGGCTGCGGTGGGCGGGAAAACGTCTTGCGGGAGCGAGGACGCCGGATCCGCAGGTAAGTATGGGGTCTCCTGGGGGGCGCCGTGACGTGCTCCGCCGCAGAATTTCGCGGCGGAGCCCGTCACGGCAGTGTGCAGCCGGCCTAAAGCCTCCTTCCCACGAACGGATTTCCACCGCGTAATTTGCGGCGAAAATCCGCTGCGTTGACCGCAGCTATTAGGTTCTATTGAACCTAATAGCTCAGGGCACACGGTGCGGAATTCCACCGCGAAATTCCGCACTGTGAAATCTCCCATCCTCACCCGCGGGTGTACACGCCGACGGCTTCCATTGCAGTCAATGGAAGCCGTCCGTTCACGCTATCTTCTGCTGTAGCACAGCGGAAGATAGCGTGAAAACGCTTCCCAGCCTACTGCCGCCGCGTCATGTGACGCGGTGGGCGTGTCATGTCACGTGGCCGGCGTGTCACATGACGTGGCTGTGGTGGGTGGGAAAGCGTCATGCGGGAGTGAGGACGCTGGATCCGCAGGTAAGTATGGGGTCTCCTGGGGGCGCCGTGACAGGCTGCGCCGTGGAATTTCACGGCGGAGCCGTCACAGCTGTGTGCAGCCGGCCTAAAAGTGACTTTACTTCTTCCTAACATCCAGTAGGTTAGGCCACACAGGGTTTACATGTCGTCTGTAAAGGTGCAAGCACATAGGTCTGCAGAGGAGCTGCATACACAAAGCAGTAGAATATTTTTAATCTAGACTATTTGTAAACTTGTTTGATTTTCTTTATTCATTTCAGATGCATTGGAGTAATGAACGTGAATGCACTTATTATATTCATGGTGAATAAAGCAATTTCTATAAAATAGAATAACACAAAAAGTTTTCAACATTTTTAGATATCGCATACACTGTGTTTTCTCTGGGAATTGTGCACATGGGACTTTACAGCGATGTAATATATTACTAATTAAGTGTAATGGCTTACGTGAACAGTGCAGTGTGTGCTTTCATTTATTTGTCATATACTTTGTAGTCATACTGCTTTATGTCATGTGCTATAAGTGTGAAGGCTATATTTAACTCATAATGCTATAAATATTACCGATAAGCAAGCCGCGTGCTACTTACAGAATCCATGAATGCATGTGCAGCAAAGGTCATACTGTGTAAATCAAATTATATAGGGAAAAAAATGATTCCGAAATTTGGCCACTTGAGCAATTTCATAATCTAGAACCTATTATAGAAGAAGAATCATTAGTAAACAGTATTTTATTAACCCCTCAAGGACCAGGGTGTTTTACCCATGTGGTGGTTTTAGGCCTCATGTCCACGGGGAAAATCAGATCCGCTGCAGATTCTCAATGGAGAATCTGCAGCGGGTCCCTCCTGCCCCGCGGACATGAGCGCCGAAAATAGCAATTTAAAAGCATTTACCTATCCGGCGCGGGCGGGGAAGGTCAGCTGTTCCTCACGGCCGGATCTTCATTTTCGGCCGGCGGATGAATTCCTGATGCCGGCGGCACGTCGCCGGCACGTCGTCGACGTGCCGCGCGCATGCGCCGGGCACATCCGCCGAGCCGAAGCAAGGGAGATGCGGCCGTGAGGAAGAGCAGAGCTTCGCGGTCCGCTGCGGGTGAGTAAATGCTTTAAATTCCTATTTTAGGTCTCCCGCGGATCCGGACGGCTTCCATAGGCTTCAATAGAAGCCCGCGGGAGCCGTCCCCGCGGGAGACCCGCATGAAAATGGAGCATGGTCCAGATTTTTTCATGCTCCATTTTTTTTAAAATCACTTTTATTGACGATCCGCGGGTATTTATGTACCCGCGGGTGGTCAATGCATCCCTATGGGATGCGGATCCGCATGCGGGAGATCCGCTGCGGATCCTAAATCATATTTTCCCCGTGGACATGAGCCCTTACTGTCCTATTTTATCTTCTTCAGCTACCAAAATTATTTTTGCTGTGCTTTTTTTCTATATATCTTCACTGAGTTTTTCTTCCTTGTTTTAGTTTTATTGGGGGTAAAAAGCTAAAAAATATATTTTTTTAAATGTATAATTTTCTTTTAAAATTAGCATCATTACGCTAAAATAAATTACACAAGTGGGTTCCTCATTTTGTTTCAGACATTTTGATATTTAATTTGGCTGATGTTGGTGGTGTGTCATTTTCTTTTTTGTATATATATAATATATGTATATATATATATATATATATATAAAATAAGTGGATTTTTAATTGTATTCTGTGATTTTTTTACAACTTATTTTTTTAACAATTTTTTTTTAACATCTATGTCCCTCTTGATGTCATATAAGACCTCTGGGGGTCAGTCACATTTTTTATTTCTTATTTTAAACTTCACACTTTTCCACTGTAGCTGGGAGCTGGGGCATTCATAGGAGCCCCAGTTACAGGGGAAAACATCCCTCTAGGGAGCACCCAGCGGTCATGTGATCATCGGGTCGAATAGCGGAAATGGCACTTCTGCTTTCTCTCTTCAATACATAGCACTCAGTGAGCGCTATGTAGCCAGCAAGGGAGAAGGCAGAAGCAGTTAAAAAATGCTTCTGTCTTCTGCTCCGGGTCCTCAGCTGTGACTAATATTAATATTTTTACTACTGGCTAGGATTAAAGCCCAGGATGAAGCACCGTAAATTTACGGAGCTTGGTCCTTAAGGGGTTAAAGGGTAGGTAAACGTTTATTGCCTTTTTATTCTATTAATGCATCTAAAATAAAAAAGAAGCAACTATACAAATTATTATTAATTTAAAAAATATCCTTCTACTGTGTGTATACAGCCACAATGGAGCCCTATATATCAACCCGGTTACAACTGCAAACAAATACTGTTTGTAATAGGATTCTCTTTTTGTTGTAATTTAGTTGGAGACATATAGGTCTGTCTAGCAACTGAACATAAAATGGTAGGCTATGTGTTACATAGGATATATTGCACCAATAAAAAAGTTGTAAAAGTATTCATTGGCTTTAATTTTTTGGTTGTATAGAAAATCATAAACAATTAAAATAAATGAAGACCTCTTGTAAGTGGACAATATGTTTGTATGGGGGAAGTGAAAAGTTTACCACAAGTCGATAGTCAAATGTTATTGTAGATTGAGTGTATTTGTAGAGATGATGTAATATAATAGAGTTTAGTTAGAAAAGTAATATAAATGCTTATGCTGCTTTTAGACGGAACAATTATCATTCAAAAAATTGGTCAAATGTGGAAAAGTGAATGATAGTTCAGTTTAAATGCGAGCCAATGACCAAACGACAAATGAGAATCATTCTCTTTTCGCTCTTTGTTCATTTATTGCAGGAATAAAAATTGTTGGCTTGTTGTGTTTAAACAGCAATTGTTCAGTCTTTTACATTCGATAATTTCTGAATGATACTGACTGATTCTCATTGAACGAGTAAATGATGAATCCGCCTGTCTAATGAGGCTGCATGAGAGTGAACAAGGTAGCAATTACATCACAGGCTCGTTCACTCATGCAAATGAGAATCGGCTCATCTAAAAAGAGCTTTAGCTAAGAAGGTAATTCAAATAATGATGCATTTGTAGGAAAGTGATACAAATGTTATACTTAGTGAGGAAAATGCTATAGTGATACTGTTTATTGTGAAAAAGCTAAGATAGTAGTGAGTAATAATAATAATAGCAATAATCTTTATTTATATGGCACCAACATATTCCACAGCCCTTACAAAACAGGGGAGAACAGATACAAAAGATACAAAAAACACTGTTATATGTATTAATCAATTGATGGAGACAGTAGGGGTGGGGGTCCTGCTCCAACAAGCTTACATACTACAGATAATGATGGGGTGATAAAGAAGGTAAAGGGACTGGAGATGTGCACGGTATGGTGGGGTGGAGAGTGAGGGATGCAATATTCATAGACAATGTTCAGACTGAGGACTCTTTCACATGAGTGTAGTGATTTTCAGTCGGCCATGTCACAAATATACGCCAAGAACAGAATGTCGTTAGGCGGGGGGAGACGGTTTAGCTCTGGCAAAGGGAGGGGGCGGGATGGGGTAGAAGCTAGTGTGCTTAAGCTCCAGCCCCCTCTCCGCCCCTTCTCGGCTGCCAGCAATGGGAGGGGGCAGGATGGGGTGGGAGCTTAGCATCTAGCTTCCGCCACATCCTGCCCCCTCCCATTGCAAACAGCTGGCAAGGTGCAGAGAAGAGGAAAAGGGTGGAAGCTTAGCAGACACACTGCTATACTCCCTCCCACCTCCCTTCTCCGGCAGCTACCATAGGCTCCCATAGGACTCTACAGGGGCTGCCGCTGTACTCTGGCCAGAAGATAGATTCTGAAGAATCTCTCCTGGCCGGCGTAAAAGTGCCCAGCCGAAATGCGCACTGTATTTGCTATCTTAGCCGGCCAGGAACTTTTATGCCACGGGAATACGCCCATCTGAACTGATGCATTGTAAACCAAAGCATAAGATGGGCAGCGTATATCAGCTGGCCATGAAAGCGTGGCTGATATACGTTTGTGTGAATGAAGCCTTAAGCCAAATGAGGGCTGAATCACTATGACTGCAGGTGGTGGTTGATTGCGGATAGCAGGGATTGCAGTCTGGGACAGGGAGCATGTTCTCAGAAGGAGTAAAGAGGGGTTTAGTTTAGGGGATATGGTATACATTCCTGAAGAGGTGTGTTTTTAGAGCAAGTCTGACGTTTTGTGTGTTGGGGACTGCCTGGATAGTTTTGGGTAGTGCATTCCAGAGGACTGGTGCTGCTCTGGAAAAGTCTTGGAGGCGGAAGAGGGTGGTTTGAATTAAAGGGGCATGTAATCTGATTTATTTAGCGGAGCGGAGGGCTTGGGCTGGGTGGTGGATTGAGATGGGGGAGGCAATATAGGGTGGCGCTGCGCTGTGGAGAGCTTTATGGATGAAGGCAGTGAGTTTGAATTGGATTCTATATTTAACGGGCAGCCAGTGCAGTGACCGGCACAGGGCAGAGGTGCCCAAGTAGTGGCTGGTCAGGAAGGTGAGCCTGGTGCAGGGAAGGCCGATCAGCAGGCCAATTGCATGGGTTTCTAGATGTGACATTGCAGTGATAAGCTGATTAATGCTAAGATTTGGAGATTTAGCTATCTTGTCTACTACATGATCACATGGGTATGTGGGATATTATAAATTGCATAACACAACTGAGTGATGTATTTGCCTAAGTTTATTAGAGAAGTGGGATGATGACTGATTGTGGCTGAGAAAACTGACAATAGTTTGTAACCAGGCAGATGGGGAAGTGTGATTGTTTCTTTTGTGGCCTGTGTGGACACTGTGTAATTGGCTCCCAAACCTAGACAAGGCAGACATTTTTGGTGCTCTTCACCAGCTACCTTGCTGAGTGGCACAAATGAATCTGATAGGCATGTTTGACCCTGCAAGTTTGTGTCTGTGGAGGTATATATGTTGGATGTCGTGCACAAGTGGTGTTTCCTTCATTAGTGAAGAATGAAAGTGTGTGCCCAAGGCTCGAACAAACTTTGGTACAGTCTGTAGTTTTAGTACAGTCTAGAGATGAGCGAGCATACTCGTCCGAGCTTGATGCTCGTTCGAGTATTAGGGTGCTCGAGATGCTCGTTACTCGAGACGAGCACCAGGCGGTACTCGTCTCGATTAAACGAGCACTGACCATTGAATTCAATGGAGCCGGCAATACAGCCGGCTCTATTGAAAGCAATGGGCTGCCGGCGTACGCGGGATGAATTGTCGGGAAGAGCTTAGATATATAAGCCCTTCCCTGCAATTCATCCAGAAATGTGTAAAAATAAAAAATATATATATACTCACCTGGTCCCGGCAGAACGATGTTAGCCCATTGAATTCAATGGAGCCGGCAATACAGCCGACTCCATTGAAAGCAATGGGCTGCCGGCGATCGCGGGTTGAATTGTCGGGAAGGGGTTAAATATATAAGCCCTTCCCTGCAATTCATCCAGAAATGTGTAAAAATAAAAAATATATATATACTTACTGGGTCCCGGCAGACGGAGTTCAGCGCAGCAGGCTGCAGTTCTCCTGAACTGCTCTGAACAGCTGTGAGTACTATTCAGCAGCCGGGAAAATAAAATCCCCGCCTGCTGAATGAGATGCCTCTGATTGGTCACAGCCTGACCAATTAGAGGCATCCCTCACTCACACCCATTCATGAATTCATCAATGGGTGAGTGAGGACTGCCTCTGATTGGCTATGGGGCAGCTCTCAGCTGTCCCTGCGCTGAGCCAATCAGAGGCAGCCCTCACTCACCCATTCATGAATTCATGAATGGGTGTGAGTGAGGGATGCCTCTGATTGGTCAGGCTGTGACCAATTAGAGGCATCTCATTCAGCAGGCGGGGATTTTAAATCCCCGGCTGCTGAATCCTACTCACAGCTGTTCAGAGCAGTTCAGGAGAACTGCAGCCTGCCGCGCTGAACTCCGTCTGCAGGGACCAGGTAAGTATATATATATTTTTTATTTTTACACATTTCTGGATGAATTGCAGGGAAGGGCTTATATATTTAACCCCTTCCCCACAATTCATCCCGCGATCGCCGGCAGCCCATTGCTTTCAATAGAGCCGGCTATATTGCCGGCTCCATTGAATTCAATGGGCTAACATCGTTCTTCTCTGCCACAGCTGTTACAGCTGTGGCAGAGGAGAACGATCTTTACGCTGACAGTGTGTGTGTGGGGGGGGGGTCTCACTCTTGCCGCTATTATGGCTTAATAGTGGGACCTGGGAACTTGAGATGCAGCCCAAAATGTAGCTCCTCGCCTGCCCTATTCGTTTCTGTGTCGTTTCCATCACTTTCTTGTGTTTTGCAGATTTTCACAAATGAAAACCTTAGCGAGCATCGGCGATATACAAAAATGCTCGAGTCACCCATTGACTTCAATGGGGTTCGTTACTCGAAACGAACTCTCGAGCATCACTGAAAGTTCGACTCGAGTAACGAGCACCCGAGCATTTTGGTGCTCGCTCATCTCTAGTACAGTCCCTTAATCTGAAGAGATTCCTGGAGCCTAGAGAGTGCCTGGACAGTCTGAACTGTTGTAGCCGCAGTAGCTCTGGTAGGGGCTCTGTTGAATTTCTGAGTCCCAGAGACTAACATTATTGAGAATATGAGAGTAAATCAGTCAGAGACAAGTTGAGTATCCTGGGAGCGCACTAGGCCAGGTAAGAAACCAAAGAGACTGAATGACCAAAGAAACTGAGATTATAAAGAAATTGCTTATACCAGTGTCTGGGACTATGAAGTGTCTGAGAATACAAAGCAACGGTGTTGTATCCTGCATTGGCCGCGAAGTTGAAAGTTTGTTGCAGATACCGAATATATGATGTTGATGACTATATGTGTAACAGGACTGTGTGGTTACCATATAGTTGAAAGACTGTACCTGATTCAGCAAAGACCAACAAGTCTATAGAGTGTTACAAAGATTCCAAAGTCTGTGCTCATAAGTGTACCGGAATATAGTACCCGAATGCTCAAAATTGTGTTACAATGTTCTGCAACTCGTTAGCTTTTTCAATTGCCCGTATTGTTGAAACCTGTAAACTGATTAAAGTACCTGCACCTTTTGAAACCTGTTTAAGGGTACTTTTTAGAGATGAGCGCGCGTACTCGCTACGGGCAATTACTCAAGCGAGTATTGCCTTTTGTGAGTACCTGCCCGCTTGTCTCAAAAGATTCGGGTGCCGGTGGGGGTGAGCGGTGAGTTGCAGGAGTGGGGCGGGGAGGGGAGAGAGAGAGATATCTTCCCCATTCCTCCCCGGTCTCCCCCGCCACTCCCCCCCGCCGGCACCCGAATCTTTTGAGACGAGCAGGCAGGTACTCGCAAAAGGCACTACTCGCTCGAGTATTTGCCCTTAACGAGTACGCTCACTCATCTCTAGTACTTTTAGATGAGCCGCTTATCGTTTGAACAAACAACAATCATTCAATCTTTAACATTCACTATATAAGTGACAGAGAGGGACTGAACTACTGTTGTTTAAACCGAATGATAAGTGAATGAGGCAATGATGATTTTTATGCTGCTTAAAATGAAAGACGAACGAAAGGTGAACGATTCTCATTCATCGTTCAGTCATTGGCTCACGTTTAGACAAAATGTAAGTACCCTTTGATCTATTGGTTCAACCCATGTGGCTCCAATTTTAAAAAGTTAAATTGTAACCGGACAGCCCCCTTTGCTGGATGTGATTTTTGGTATGGAAGACCCTCTGCTCTGCAGACAATATTGTATGGAAGTTTTATGTCTGTTATTGTAATTGGACAATAATGTATATTCTATCCTCTACAGCCTGAAGTCATAGACATTAACGTCTTCATATCCTACTTATATATTTACAGCTAGCGGCACAAATGACAATCCTATTACAGATGAATTGCTGCAATTATATTCTGAATGGTGCTGTTTTGTTTTTTTTCCCTATGGTCCTTAGTGACCCACATGTGATTACTGATAGTATTCCAACATACGTCAACGGTTTTAAGCAAGATCACTTTTTCCTCTTAAAATTAAGTAACTTTGTTCAGCCCAGATAATATTTTAATAGACAGCAGCATTTTTCTCTTTCCACACAGGAACCTGACATGCATATAAACTGGAGAACATAGAGTCCTATGTTCAAGTGCATTCATATCTATCTCCCTCTTATCTTTGCTAATAAAAGGCAAATCCTATAATTAATTACAGCATATAATAAGCCTAGAGAGAATTATTTATCTTGCATAATATTTCGCTAGTACAAGTGTTGTAAAGTACTTTTATAAGACTTCTGCCTGGATGGAGAACATCAAAACTGCATTGCTTTGCGGTCCGTCTACTAGGAGAATATTAGTGGAAGTAAACCTGGAGGTCAATATAATTTGGTTTTCTGCACTTCTCAACAGAGAATAGAACCCATTGATTTCAAAGGGTTTGTTCACTTGTGCATATTTTTCCTGCACGTTTCGGTCACACACACACAAAAAAAACAGCATGCTTTAATTTCCTGCACAAGTGTGATAGAAGTCAATGGGTGGTGCCAAAGTGTGCGAACAATATGCTTGAAGATGTGTGATACACAGCATTATTCCACTGGAAAAAGAACACATCTACAAGCCATTAGACTAATTAGCCATTTTAATTGGTGAATTTTTGTTTGCCACTAGAGATGAGCGAACGTACTCGTCCGAGCTTGATACTCGTTCGAGTATTAGCGTGTTCGAGATGCTCGTTACTCGAGACGAGTACCACGCGATGTTCGGGTTACTTTCACTTTCATCTCTGAGACGTTAGCGCGCTTTTCTGGCCAATAGAAAGACAGGGAAGGCATTACAACTTCCCCCTGCGACGTTCAAGCCCTATACCACCCCCCTGCAGTGAGTGGCTGGCGAGATCAGGTGTCACCCGAGTATATAAATCGGCCCCTCCCGCGGCTCGCCACAGATGCATTCTGACAGAGATCAGGGAAAGTGCTGCTGATGCCGGAGCTGCTATAGGGAGAGCGTTAGGAGTTATTTTAGGCTTAAAGAACCACAACGATCCTTCTTAGGGCCACATCTAACCGTGTGCAGTAGTGTGGAGGCTGCTTTTTGCAGTGTTGCACTTTTTTTTTTTTTTTTGTATATCGGCCGTGCAGAGCATTGCGTCCTGCAGTAATTTTACATTGTCCAGGGCCAGTAGTGGTGAAGCAGGGACAGAAGACATATTTAGTGTATATAGGCAGTGGGCCTTTCCAAAAACATTTGGGGAAAAAAATCTATTTGGGCTGCCTGTGACCGTCCTCTGTGTACTGGGTCTCTGCTGGGGGTAGTTGTCCTAATTCATATGCAGCCAGCTAAGTGTTACAGCAGGCTTGCGCAAAATTCTTTCCTGCCTCTGTGTTGCCTCTTACATCACCACTGTATTCCTGTCCACAGTGAAACAGTCTGCAGTAATTTTACATTGTCCAGGGCCAGTAGTGGTGAGGCAGGGACAGAAGACATATTTAGTGTATATAGGCAATGGGCCTTTCCAAAAACATTTGGGAAAAAAAATCTATTTGGGCTGCCTTTGACCGTCCTCTGTGTACTGGGTCTCTGCTGGGGGTAGTTGTCCTAATTCATACGCAGCCAGCTAAGTGTTACAGCAGGCTTGTGCAAAATTCTTTCCTGCCTCTGCTGTGCGTTCCGTAAGCGAAGTCAGCTTCCAACCACAGGCCAATAAGCGGCGCATTTAATTACAGCGTTCTGTTTCTGCACTACTGGTAATACACCATGCTGAGGGGTAGGGGTAGGCCTAGAGGACGTGGTCGCGGGCGAGGACGCGGAGGCCCAAGTCAGGGTGTGGGCACAGGCCGAGCTCCTGATCCAGGTGTATCGCAGCCGACTGCTGCGGGATTAGGAGAGAGGCACGTTTCTGGCATCCCCACATTCATCTCACAATTAATGGGTCCACGCGGTAGACCTTTATTAGAAAATGAGCAGTGTGAGCAGGTCCTGTCGTGGATGGCAGAAAGTGCATCCAGCAATCTATCGCCCACCCAGAGTTCTGCGCCGTCCACTGCTGCAACTCTGAATCCTCTGGGTGCTGCTCCTCCTTCCTCCCAGCCTCCTCGCTCAATTACAATGACACATTCTGAGGAGCAGGCAGACTCCCAGGAACTGTTCCCGGGCCCCTGCCCAGAATGGCCAGCAATGGTTCCTCTCCCACCGGAGAAGTTTGTCGTGACCGATGCCCAACCTTTGGAAAGTTCCCGGGGTCCGGGGGATGAGGCTGGGGACTTCCGGCAACTGTCTCAAGAGCTTTCAGTGGGTGAGGAGGACGATGACGATGAGACATAGTTGTCTAATTGGTAGTTGTAATTGGAGTAAGTCCGAGGGAGGAGCGCACAGAGGATTCGGAGGAAGTGCAGCAGGACGATGAGGTGACTGACCCCACCTGGTTTGCTACGCCTACTGAGGACAGGTCTTCAGAGGGGGAGGCAAGTGCAGCAGCAGGGCAGGTTGGAAGAGGCAGTGCGGTGGCCAGGGGTAGAGGCAGGGCCAGACCGAATAATCCACCAACTGTTTCCCAAAGCGCCCCCTCGCGCCATGCCACCCTGCAGAGGCCGAGGTGCTCAAATGGTGAGTCTGGCAGTTTTTCACTGAGAGTGCAGACGACCGACGAACAGTGGTGTGCAACCTTTGTCGTGCCAAGATCAGCCGGGGCGCCACCACCACCAGCCTCACCACCACCAGCATGCGCAGACATATGATGGCCAAGCACCCCACAAGGTGGGACGAAGGCCGTTCACCACCTCCGGTTTGCACCGCTGCCTCTCCCCCTGTGCCCCAACCTGCCACTGAGATACAACCCCCCTCTGAGGACACAGGCACTACCGTCTCCTGGCCTGCACCCACACCCTCACCTCCGCTGTGCTCGGCCCCATCCACCAATGTCTCTCAGCGCACCGTCCAGCCGTCGCTAGCGCAAGTGTTGGAGCGCAAGCGCAAGTACGCCGCCACGAACCTGCACGCTCAAGCTTTAAACGTCCACATAGCCAAATTTATCAGCCTGGAGATGCTGCCGTATAGGGTTGTGGAAACGGAGGCTTTCAAAGGCATGATGGCGGCGGCGGCCCCGCGCTACTCAGTTCCCAGTCGCCACTACTTTTCGCGATGTGCCGTCCCAGCCCTGCACGACCATGTCTCCCGCAACATTGTATGCGCCCTCACCAACGCGGTTACTGCCAAGGTCCACTTAACAACGGACACGTGGACAAGCACAGGCGGGCAGGGCCACTATATCTCCCTGACGGCACATTGGGTGAATTTAGTGGAGGCTGGGACAGAGTCAGAGCCTGGGACCGCTCACGTCCTACCCACCCCCAGAATTGCGGGCCCCAGCTCGATGGTGGTATCTGCGGCGGTGTATGCTTCCTCCACTAAACCACCCTCCTCCTTCTACGCAACCTCTGTCTCGCAATCAAGATGTGTCAGCAGTAGCACGTCGCCAGCAGTCGGTGTCGCGCGGCGTGGCAGCACAGCGGTGGGCAAGCGTCAGCAGGCCGTGCTGAAACTACATAACTTAGGAGAGAAGAGGCACACGGCCCACGAACTGCTGCAGGGTCTGACAGAGCAGACCGACCGCTAGCTTGCGCCGCTGAGCCTCCAACCGGGCATGGTCATGTGTGACAAAGGCCGTAACCTGGTGGCGGCTCTGCAGTTCGGCAGCCTCACGCACGTGCCATGCCTGGCCCACGTCTTTAATTTCGTGGTTCAGCGCTTTCTGAAAAGCTACCCACGCTTGTCAGACCTGCTCGGAAAGGTGCACATTTCCGCACTGAGCAGGGAGGAGGGGGAGCACACGCACACCAAAGTGTCCCTGCGCAGCCTTCAGCTGCACTCATGCCACACCACCCTCATGTCTATTTATAAGTGCGTCTGCCATGAGGAGGAACCGCAGGCACACACTGCAGAGGGTTGGCACGGCTAGGCAGTGACCCTCTTTAAAAGGGGCGGGGCGATAGCCCACAATGCTGTACAGAAGCAATGAGAAATATAATCCTGTGCCACCGCCATCAGGAGCTGCACACATGGGCATAGCAATGGGGAACCTATGTACCACACACTATTCATTCTGTCAAGGTGTCTGCATGCCCCAGTCAGACCGCGGTTTTTTTATAAATAGTCACAGGCAGGTACAACTCCTCAATGGGAATTCCGTGTGCACCCACAGCATGGGTGGCTCCCTGGAACCCACCGGCTGTACATAAATGTATCCTATTGCAGTGCCCATCACAGCTGAGGTAACGTCCGATTAAATGCAGGTGGGCTTCGGCCCACACTGCATGCCCCAGTCAGACTGGGGTTCTTTAGAAGTGGACACATGCAGTTACAACTCCCTGTGGACCCACAGCATGGGTGGCTCCCTGGAACCCACCGGCGGTACATAAATATATCCCATTGCAGTGCCCAGCACAGCTGATGTAACATCAGCTTTAAAGGGGTTGTCCCGCGCCGAAACGGGTTTTTTTTTTTTTTCAATAGCCCCCCCGTTCGGCGCGAGACAAACCCGATGCAGGCATAAAAAAAAAAAAACGTCCAGTACTTACCCGAATCCCCGCGCTCCGGCGACTTCTGACTTACCTTGGGAAGATGGCCGCCGGGATCTTCACCCTCGGTGGACCGCAGGTCTTCTGTGCGGTCCATTGCCGATTCCAGCCTCCTGATTGGCTGGAATCGGCACACGTGACGGGGCGGAGCTACAAGGAGCCGCTCTCCGGCACGAGCGGCCCCATTCAGAAGGGAGAAGTCCGGACTGCGCAAGCACGTCTAATCGGGCGATTAGACGCTGAAGATTAGACGGCACCATGGAGACGGGGACGCTAGCAACGGAACAGGTAAGTGAATAACTTCTGTATGGCTCATAATTAATGCACAATGTACATTACAAAGTGCATTAATATGGCCATACAGAAGTGTATACCCCCACTTTGTTTCGCGGGACAACCCCTGTAATGCTGGTGGGCAAAAAATTAATTGGATTACACTGTAGGCGGGGGCCCCAAAAAATTGGTGTACCAACAGTACTAATGTACCTCAGAAAAATTGCCCATGCCCAACCAAGAGGGCAGGTGAAACCCATTAATCGCTTTGGTTAATGTGGCTTAAGTTGTAACTAGGCCTGGAGGCAGCCCAGTTAAAATAAAAATTGGTTCAGGTGAAAGTTTCAGCGCTTTAATTAGCATTGAAACGTATAAAAATTGTTTACAAAAATTATATGACTGAGCCTTGTGGGCCTAAGAAAAATTGCCCGTTCGGCGTGATTACGTCAGGTTTCAGAAGGAGGAGGATGAATATTATACACAGATTGATGAAGCTAAAAGGTCCTCGTTTTTGATGGTGAAAGAGAACAATGCTTCCATCCGTGGGTGCAGCCTACGTATTGCTTAGGTATCGCTGCTGTCCGCTGGTGAAGAAGAGAAGTCTGGGGAAATCCAGGCTTTGTTCATCTTGATGAGTGTAAGCCTGTCGGCACTGTCGGTTGACAGGTGGGTACGCTTATCTGTGATGATTCCCCCAGCCACACTAAACACACTCTCTGACAAGACGCTAGACGCAGGACAAGCAAACACCTCCAGGGCATACAGTGCGAGTTCAGGCCACGTGTCCAGCTTCGACACCCAGTAGTTGTAGGGGGCAGAGGCGTCACCGAGGACGGTCATGCGATCGGCTACGTACTCCCTCACCATCCTTTTACAGTGCTCCCGCCGACTCAGCCTTGACTGGGGAGCGGTGACACAGTCTTGCTGGGGAGCCATAAAGCTGGCAAAGGCCTTGGAGAATGTTCCCCTGCCTGCGCTGTACATGCTGCCTGATCTCTGCGCCTCCCCTGCTACCTGGCCCTCGGAACTGCGCCTTCGGCCACTAGCGCTATCGGATGGGAATTTTACCATCAGTTTGTCCACCAGCGCCCTGTGGTATAGCATCATTCTCGAACCCCTTTCCTCTTCGGGAGTGAGAGTGGAAAGGTTCTCCTTATACCGTGGGTCGAGCAGTGTGTACACCCAGTAATCCGTAGTGGCCAGAATGCGTGTAACGTGAGGGTCACGAGAAAGGCATCCTAACATGAAGTCAGCCATGTGTGCCAGGGTACCTGTAGGCAACACATGGCTGTCCTCACTAGGAAGATCACTTTCAGGATCCTCCTCCTCCTCCTCCTCCTCTGGCCATACACGCTGAAAGGATGACAGGCAAGCAGCATGTGTACCCTCAGCAGTGGGCCAAGCTGTCTCTTTCCCCTCCTCCTCATGCTCCTCCCCCTCCTCTGGCCATACACGCTGAAAGGATGACAGGCAAGCAGCATGTGTACCCTCAGCAGTGGGCCAAGCTGTCTCTTCCCCCTCCTCCTCATCCTCCTCCCCCTCCTCCTCAACGCGCTGAGATATAGACATGAGGGTGCTCTGACTATCCAGCGACATACTGTCTTCCCCCGCCTCCGTTTCCGAGTGCAAAGCGTCTGCCTTTATGCTTTGCAGGGAACTTCTCAAGAGGCATAGCAGAGGAATGGTGATGCTAATGATTGCAGCATCCCCGCTCAGCATCTGGGTAGACTCCTCAAAGTTTCCAAGGACCTGGCAGATGGCTGCCAACCAGGCCCACTCTTCTGTAAATAATTGAGGAGGCTGACTCCCACTGCGCCGCCCATGTTGGAGTTGGTATTCCACTATAGCTCTATGCTGCTCATAGAGCCTGGCCAACATGTGGAGCGTAGAGTTCCACCGTGTGGGCACGTCGCACAGCAGTCGGTGCACTGGCAGATGAAACCAATGTTGCAGGGTGCGCAGGGTGGCAGCGTCCGTCTTGGAGTTGCGGAAATGTACGCTGACCCGGCGCACCTTTCCGAGCAGGTATGACAAGTGTGGGTAGCTTTTCAGAAAGCGCTGAACCACCAAATTAAAGACATGGGCCAGGCATGGCACGTGCGTGAGGCTGCCGAGCTGCAGAGCCGCCACCAGGTTACGGCCGTTGTCACACACGACCATGCCCGGTTGGAGGCTCAGCGGCGCAAGCCAGCGGTCGGTCGGCTCTGTCAGACCCTGCAGCAGTTCGTGGGCCGTCTGCCTCTTCTCTCCTAAGCTGAGTAGTTTCAGCACGGCCTGCTGACGCTTGCCCACTGCTGTGCTGCCATGCTGCGCGACACCGACTGCTGGCGACGTGCTGCTGCTGACACATCTTGATTGCGAGACAGAGGTTGCGTAGGAGGAGGAGGGTGGTTTAGTGGAGGAAGCATACACCGCCGCAGATACCACCACCGAGCTGGGGCACGCAATTCTGGGGGTGGGTAGGATGTGAGCGGTCCCAGGCTCTGACTCTGTCCCAGACTCCACTAAATTCACCCAATGTGCCGTCAGGGAGATATAGTGGCCCTGCCCGCCTGTGCTTGTCCACGTGTCCATTGTTAAGTGGACCTTGGCAGTAACCGCGTTGGTAAGGGCGCGTACAATGTTGCGGGAGACGTGGTCGTGCAGGGCTGGGACGGCACATCGGGAAAAGTAGTGGCGACTGGGAACCGAGTAGTGCGGGGCAGCCGCCGCCATCATGCTTTTGAAAGCCTCCGTTTCCACAAGCCTATACGGCAGCATCTCCAGGCTGATCAATTTGGCAATGTGCACGTTTAACGCTTGAGCGTGCGGGTGCGTGGCGGCATACTTGCGCTCGCGCTCAAACAGTGGCGCTAGCGACGTCTGGACGGTGCGCTGAGAGACATTGCTGGATGGGGCCGAGGACAGCGGAGGTGAGGGTGTGGGTGCAGGCTGGTAGGCACTCGTGCCTGTGTCCTCAGAGGGGGGTTGGATCTCAGTGGCAGGTTGGGGCACAGGGGGAGAGGCAGTGGTGCAAACCGGAGGCGGTGAACGGCCTTCGTCCCACCTTGTGGGGTGCTTGGCCATCATATGCCTGCGCATGCTGGTGGTGGTGGCTCCCAAGCTGATCTTGGCGCGACAAAGGTTGCACACCACTGTTCGTCGGTCGTCATGCGTCTCTGTGAAAAACTGCCACACCGTAGAGCACCTTGACCTCTGCAGGGTGGCATGGCGCGAGGGGGCGCTTTGGGAAACAGTTGGTGGATTATTCGGTCTGGCCCTGCCTCTACCCCTGGCCACCGCACTGGCTCGGCCTGTGCCCACACCCTGACTTGGGCCTCCGCGTCCTCGCCCGTGTCCACGTCCTCTAGGCCTACCCCTACCCCTCAGCATGGTGTATTACCAGTAGTGCAGAAACAGAACTCTGTAATTAAATGTGCCGCTTATTGGCCTGTGGTTGGAGGCTGACTTCGCTTACGGAACGCCAGGAAATAATTTGGAGGACTGCTGCACCCAGCAGAGACCCAGAACCCTGAGGACAGTCACAGGCAGCCCAAATAGATTTTTTTCCCCAATTGTTTTTGCAAAGGCCCACTGCCTATATTCAATCAATATATCTCTTCTCTCTCTGCGTCACCACTTCTGGCCCTGGAGTATGTCAAAGAACTGCAGAGTGTTGCACTGTGGACTGCAATACAGCGGTGATTTAACAGCCCAGACAGAGCCAGGAAATAATTTTGCGCAAGCCTGCTGTAACACTTAGCTGGCTGCGTATGAATGAGGAGGACTACTACACCCAGCACAGACCCAGAACACTGAGGACAGTCACAGGCAGCCCAAATAGTTTTTTTTCCCCAAATGTTTTTGCAAAGACCCACTGCCTATATTCAATCAATATGTCTTCTGTCCCTGCCTCACAATATATGTGTTCTGTCCCTGCCTCACAATATATGTGTTCTGTCCCTGCCTCACCACTACTGGCCCTGCACTATATCTAATTACTGCAGGGCGCAATGCTCTGCACGGCCGATATACCAAAAAAAAATAATGTGCAACACTGCCAAAAGCAGCCTCCACAGTACTGCACACGGTTAGATGTGGCCCTAAGAAGGACCGTTGGGGTTCTTGAAGCCTAAAATACTCCTAACACTCTCCCTATAGCAGCTCCACCAAGACAGCACTTTCCCTCCTCTATGTCAGAACAAATCTGTGGCGAGCCGCGGGAGGGGCCGATTTTTATACTCGGGTGACACCTGATCTCGCCAGCCACTCACTGCAGGGGGGTGGTATAGGGCTTGAACGTCGCAGGGGGAAGTTGTAATGCCTTCCCTGTCTTTCTATTGGCCAGAAAAGCGCGCTAACGTCTCAGAGATGAAAGTGAAAGTAACCCGAACATCGCGTGGTACTCGTCACGAGTAACGAGCATCTCGAACACGCTAATACTCGAACGAGTATCAAGCTCGGACGAGTACGTTCGCTCATCTCTAATGATAAACCTATCCCCATACTAGATCTTTCTGGAACACGAAATAGAAGAGATACTGGGGTAATAATGATGACACTCAATTCATCCCAGTGAAATAATTTCACACTACGCGAATACGTCCAAAAGAAAGATATAAGGACGGGGAAGGCTAACTAAGAAAGGAATCATCTATCTATATACTAGTTCCTGCGTTTCTTCCTTTTTTTCTACCACTCTACCAATGCCCGTACCCAGATTAGGGACTATCTGGTATTGATAAGAAGTGGTGGTAGTTTCCTTTGATAGAGACTTGTACACCTCTTTTATACATAGAGGTTTTTGTGTAGTGCCCTATTTGTGTTATATGGTTTTAAACATATTTAATAAAGTTTACTGCTTTTATTTACATTTTGTCTAAACTGTGAAGGGCTTTCTAGTTGATTATTAGACAATTCTGCCTCTGTGATCAATCCTTATCGCTTAGGCCTCAGTCAGACGGGCGTTTTTTCACACGATTCGCGGATCGCATGACGGATGCGCATCCGCAAATTGCGTGACCGGGGCCGACGATTCGCCGAAAAATCTGCAGCTAGCAGCGTTTTCGGCGAAACGGCCCAGCGCTGCCCGCTATCCTCTGCCACAGCTGTGGCAGAGGAGAATGATGTTCGCCCATTGAATTCAATGGAGCCGGCAATACAGCCGGCTCCATTGAAAGCAATGGGCTGCCGGCGAGCGTGGGATGAATTTTCGGGAAGGGCTTAAAAATATAAGCCCTTCCCTGAAAACCATCCTAAAATGTGTAAAAAAAAAAAAAGGATACTCACTCATTCAATAGCTGAGAGCTGCCTCTGATTGGTCCCTGCGCTCAGCCAATCAGAGGCAGCATGAATGGGTGAGTGAGAGCTGCCTCTGATTGGTGAGAGCTGTGACCAATCAGAGGCCGCCCATTCAACAGGCGGGGATTTTAAATCCCCGCCTGCTGAATACTGCACAGAGCAGCTCAGCAGAACTGCTGGCCGGACGTGGCTGAACTTCGTCTGCAGGGAAAAGGTGAGTATACTTTTTTTTTATTTTTTCACATTTTAGGATGGTTTTCAGGGAAGGGCTTATATTTTTAAGCCCTTCCTGAAAATTCATCCCTTGCTCGCCGGCAGCCCATTGCTTTCAATGGAGCCGGCTGTATTGCCGGCTCCATTGAATTCAATGGGCGAACATCGTTCTTCTCTGCCACAGCTGCAACAGGAGAACGATCTTTATAGTATATGTTCTTAATGGGGTCAGCGCTGCTGCCGCCGGCCCCATTGAGCGCATAGATAGAACACAAGGAATCGTTGTGTTCTATAATTTATCGAACATCCGCATAAAAAGCGGACATGTGACCGATCCTATTGCGAAGCATTGGGTGTATATATGCGCAGATCGCATGCGTAAATCGCGCGAAAAAACGCCCGTCTGACCAAGGCCTGAAGCTGAGATTAGCCAATAAACTGAAAGAATTGAAATAGGCAAAAGAACATGGACTTTAAACATTTGGAGAAAAATATTTTGACTGACTAATCCAAATTTTTTAGGTGTTTAGGTCAAAAGGAAGAACAATTTTGAGGCACAGAAGTGATAGAAAATGCTAGGGGACTGCTTAACCACATTTGTCAAGGATGGTGAAACGTATGTGATAGTCTAGCAATGCCTTGATTCTAGTAAAGAAATCTGAAATAAAGAACATTATCATTGGAGCCAATTTTATCCTACAACGGCCGATGATCCAAATTACTGCACTATGCAGGGAAGTGTAATGGATTGACCAGTGCTATTACCAGATCTCAGCTTTATTGAGCTGTTACAAGACCAACTTGACCTAATAGTACAATATAAGTGCCCATCAAGACAATCTTACTCGTAGGAGGATGCATAGCGTGGAATTTCTGTAGATTACCTACACAAGCTGGCAGCTAGAATACCAAATCTCTGCAAGGCTGGAATGGCTGCCAATAGAGGATTGTTTGAACTAATAAAAGTGTAAAGTGCTTAATAGTTCTTTGTATCTCAACTAGAAATTATTACTTCTAGCCATCATTGCTCATTGTGCAGTGACCGAGGCGCAGGGCCCACAACTGAGGAGATGGTGGGGTAGCTGAAAGGGATGACACAGTGGCACTACCGTCTCATCCCCTGAGGGACGCGTGCAATCCTTTGCCAAGGCCCAGACAGGCGCAATGCTAGTGATGCGGTTACCTGTATAAAACTCTGACTTAAAACTTTGTTACTTGTCACGGGTGATGCCACCATTCCATTCACTGCGGTGAACGCTGACAATGGTGCAATAAATAGTCCGCACACACAGGGCTGTACTTTACATAGACTAAACCGAGAATGGTCGGTAAAGCCTTTCTTTACTAGAACATCCAGCAGGGATAATACATGACAATTCTTGCAATGGAGAATTGGCTTTAGGACAACTTCTATGTATGATGAGACAGGAAGGCTACTCGGGGTATCTGGGTGCACCCAGTCCTGGTTATCTGTAGGATCACTCTCCCGGATGACTTAACTCAGTCTCACTCTCTCTACCGACCAACACTCACTGTTAAGTTGTCTGTTAGGGCACTCTCTCGATCCTTCCATGGTAGCTTCTGGACTCTATACCAACTGGGGATGAAACAGGGTATTCTCCAATCTCAGTAAATGGAATATAACTCCACTTCTGTCATATGGGATAGGCCTGGGTGGAGCTTTCTCTTTTTCTCTCACACTTCATTTAAAGCAGATTGTAATCCACAGGTAGACTTGCAGACCCACTCAATTACTGTAAAGACTGCCTGACCTGCACACCTTGCAAACACATATATCTTTCATACTCATGTGACAACATTGGATACACACAAACTGTTACATTTCCCAAACATACCCAGACATTAACCTCTTATGCTCTGCAGCTGTGCAATCCACATTGAAGAGATGACAGACATTTAGGAACACATCTATTGGACATTTATGAACAGTTATGGAGGGGCCATATATGTATACTTCGGGCCACTACAATTGTCCTAATTATATTTTCTATTAATTGAAAAAATGTAAATTGATTCCCAACTTTGACTGGTAGTGTATAGAGTAATTATATATCCACCCAATGGTTGCTCTGATATATGACAGTTCAGGAGGAGGACAGGAGACTGCTTTTGAAACATTTAAATCAATGAAAGTTCTTCTTATCTTTTGTGTTTTATTGACTTTTCTGCACTTAGCATCATACTAGGCATATTCAGATATAACAAGGAGACGCTGACCTTCCAGCTAATACACTATATCAGGATGTGTACCACCATGAATGTTTTGAGCCTAAAACAAGGTTCTGAACTCTCCATAAACTCAACAACATTAACCAGAGGGACTAACAGAAGCAACACACTGTTCTTCTCTACTATTGGGGTGGCGTGGGGGGTAGTGTGCATTTATAGGCATTAGATATTTAGAGGTAGTACCCTTCATAATGTCTTACTTTTTACTCTTCCCTGGCATATACAGCTCTCTGTTTATGGAAAACCAGCAGCACGCAATAAATTAGAAAATGAGCTATACCTGTTTAACATCCAAAATGGTGAATGGGAAACAAAAAAAGGGCAGACAGTGGTCAAAAACAATCCTCCATGAAACAAAACAATCACTGTGTGAGAAGACTGGAAAGTGGGTCACTTACATTGCCAGGGAGGTACGTTGGTCCATGCGAACGAAAAAAGCAGTTATCCAAGTTGGTTGTCCAGAAAACAGGAACACACAGTTTGGATGGATAATGACTATTACGTTTTATTTGAAGTTAAAACCAATAAAAACAACAAGTTTCTTATGAAATAATATAATAAAATCAGAATAAAATGCTAATAGGCCAATAAAATAATGATAGTAAAAACAAGGATTTTCTGCAATGCATTTCGGAGGTCACAGCATAACAATCCCCCTTTCCCAAGCAGTAACCTACATGACTATATAACATGGTTTATATAGTAAGGCAATCATGGCGTGAAATTAAGAAATGGCTGAAAAAACAGGCACGCACTTCCAGACAATTTTGGAGCACATTTGTTTTTCCAGCCATTATCCACCCGAACTGCATGTTCCTAATTTCGGGACAACCAACTTGAATAACTGCTTTTCTGGATACAGGGAGTAGATGGAAGTCGGCATGGCCAACGTACCTCCCTGGTAAAATAAGTGACCCACCCTCCAGTATTCTTACCCACTGATTGTTTTGCTTCATGGAGGATTGTCCTTGAGCAATGTCTGCCCCTTTTTGTTTCCTATTCACCATACCTGCTGTCACTGGGCCACTGAATTGGATCGGATGGCTGTGACTGCACAATGGATGTCTGTACTGGATGGGGATTCTCCATCACCAACTGATGTGCTTATACAAGGCCAGCCAGGCTGTTGGGTGTTGTGGAGCACCATGCTTTTGCAGGGGTGACCCCATCACACCAGGTGAGTCTGTTCCAGCATATTTGATCATTCTTTCATTTCTAGAGAACTGTTTTTTTGTACATCCTTCTCGTGTAACATTCAAAATGATCGTGTTGTTCATACCAACCAATTACATTGCAGCTTTTATTTTTCCAAGGCAGATTAATAAATTAAAAGCGGTATGCAAACATTTAAAGTTATCCCCTATCCCCAATGTACCCCCAAATTAATGGAGTGGTGATCGAGCTGATGTGGTGCTGCTCCATTCATTTCAATGGGACCGTAGGAGATAGCTACATTTAAATGGTTAGTGATCTTCGATAGTACAATTGAAATGAATGGAGCAGCTGCCCACATGCTCGACCGTCGTTCCATTAATTTGGGGACCTTTCAGCCAGACCCCCACCAATAAGATAATTATCTCCTGTGTAGTATAGTTCCTATGTGTGTGCTGTTTCCTTGCTGCACTTCCATTTAGCGTTCCACTATGTAGCAATTAAATTAGCGTCAAGTTATTATTTTAAGGGAGGAACCTTTATCTGCATTAACCAAAAAAATCATAGCATGTTCCATCATCTAGGAAATCTCAATAATACTGTAAAAGTATTTGTCCTGCTAAATTTGGGCAAAGTATTTGCTAATACTTTAAAGTTTTACTGTTCATATGCTGCATGAGTAGGAAACAAACAGCAAGGAGCGTCAATGTTTTAGTGAAGGTTATAATAACGCCTTTCCAGGAAACCAAGCTCAACTTTTATGTGAGTGTAATATGTAATTTCAAGGTGTTTTAGAAAGGCAGAATAGAATGGGAGCACTGCTAAAATTATAGCATGTTGTTGACAATATTCAAGAGATAAAGGCTTTTTTTTCATTGCAAAATTCCAATTTAAGGATTAAAAAGCAGTAGAGAGAAAGTAAAAATGGACAGATTTGGGCCAATGTGTTCAAATAATCCTCCAATTGAAGGCCAGTTGCATACGGGACGGGTTGGATTCTGGATGCGGGATTCTGCTGCAGAATCCGACCCTGTGCCCAGCCATTGACTCCGCATACCTGTCTTCTTTTCTTCTTATCTGTTCAGCAGATATTTCGGCCATCAAGCCGTCGGATATGTGCAGTACAGATATGCACACGCTGTTGCTAGGCGATGACGTGGAATCCGCGACCTGTCTGCAATGGCTGTGATTGGTTAAGCGAGCGCCAGCTTTCATTGGCTGATGCGGCGCTCGATTAACTAATCAGAGCATTAGCTTGCTGAAAGTGGGTTTTTCAAGCCCGGCTACCAAGAAGAACTGCTTTGTGGGCATGCGGGAGGACACAGAAACCTGCAGCAGCGCCGTAGCCCAGAGCGAGGACCCGAATGCCAGCTGCTAGGTGAATATTGTTTTCTTTTACCTGTAGCGTAGCTAGGGCTTATTTTCTGCGGAGGCCTTATATTTCAAGACCCCTCCCCGAAAATCAGGGTAGGCCTTATAATCTTGGAAACACGATGTTAACTATGTATAAATATATCAAGGGACAATACAGAGATCTCTCCATCATCTATTTATACTCAGGCCTGTAACAAGGGGGCATCCTCTACATCTAGAGGAAAGAAGGTTTCTACACAACATAGAAGGGGGTTCTTTACTGCAAGAGCAGTGGGACTAGGGAACTTTCTGCCTGAGGACGTGGTGATGGTGAACTCACTAAAAGTTTACAAGAGGGGCCTGGACACCTTTCTTGAGTGTAACAATATTACATAGTATAGTCACTGATAACTTCTGAAGGGTCAGTGATTCGGGGTTTATTCTCGCTTTCACATGAGTCGGGAACTATTGTTTTCCCTAAAATGAGGAAAACTGTTTTTTACGTAATACGGCTGTTTGCTTTCCTCTGGATCAACATTGCAGGATAATAGGCTGACCTGGATGGCTTTACAGATTAAGTTACAGAGACCCTCCAGCCCTCGGCAAACAAAGATGGCCACACTGCTACGTGATGCACACTGTGTATTAGTATGCATCAGTAGTCTAAGACACTACACATACTTTCATTGCCCAGTACAGCCCACATGAGCAGCACAGGTTAATCAGAGCAGGTGTAAAGTTTTAGACTAATGATGCATACTAATGCACAGTGTGAATCACATAGCAGAGAAGCTGGTGCAGCCGTCTTGGATTGCCACTGAGGGTTGCTTTAATACCCCTTTACATTTTAGATTTAGGGTGAACCGACTCTACATGAACTGATGCAAAATATTACTTTTTTTTTGCCCAATCTTTATAGACGTTTTACAACATAAAGATAATAACAAGCACGCCTTTGTATAAATCAGGCAATATAAAAGATAGTAATTGTAGTAAAACTGGTTTTGGTTTGGCATTCATGCACCATATTTGATATTTTAACAAATATAATACTAACTAAATGCCTTATAAGGCAAAACTAACATTAGACAGTTATTGTTATTATGTACGGTTAATGGCCATCCATCTCCCCCGAACAGAGATTAACTGGCCTTTGGTTTATTTCTCCCACACCATTAATTCCTCAAACTAATAAAACGTATCAATTTTTCTAAACCATTGTAGTATAGTAGATGCGTTTTGAGAACACCTGTATTTAGGAATCACCAGCTATTAGCATCCAAGTCGCAAGATTATGCCTACTGGGATGGAAACAAGGAACAGTGACCCAAAGTAATGTCAGCTCATGTCCAAGGTGGATATCAATTCTACAAACTTTTTAGATAATTTACTTCAACCGGTTCCAAAATTGTGAAAGCTTGGGGCATTATAGTCACAAAGGAGATACAGTTCCCGGGACCAAACCAAATCTCTAACAGTCATCAGAAGTAGATAAATGTGCTATTTTAGGAGAGACAGGGGTCTTATACCACCTTGTTAGCATTTTGGAAGAATTTTCTTGTATAATAAAGGCCCATTTAGACACAACGATTATCGCTCAAAAGATGTCTTTTGAGTGACTTTTGAGCGATAATCGTTGTGTCATTTACATCGCAAGATGATCGCCCAAATGTTGAGCAATCACCTTGCGCTCCGGAGGATGCAGAGAACAAGCGGGGGGGGGGGGGGGGGGGGGCGCTTGTTCTCTGCACCCAGCTGTTCCCCCGCTAGGAGCGCTCCCAGTGGAGGTTGCAGAAGACAAGCAGGGTGTCCACGCTTGCCTTCTGCATCCAGCTGTTCCCCACTCCGAGCTCCGTTCATATCCCGCCTGTCATCATGGAGCAGGATACAGCTGAAACAGTAGTATCAGCTGTATCCCGCTGTGAATCTCTGATAAGACTCATTGTTGTCTTTCAGCAAAGATGAGCGATGGTTTAACGAAAACTGCACGATGTCAGTGCAGTTATACACAACGATTATCACTCAACAGATGGCTTTGAGTGATTTTTGAGCGATAATCATTGTGTCTAAATGGGCCTTAAGGCAGCTAAAAAAGCCATGGGAATATTTAAGGATTTCCACCTTTGTAATCATTATTTAATTCAGACAACCAAGCTCTAATATAGATTGGAGTATGAGGTAAAGTATAATCCAACAATAGAATCTAGAAAGTAATTTTGTTGGCACTCTAGGAAGTAGTAATAATCTTGCAAGACAATTGGCTTCTCTTAGTGAGAAAGTTAATTTGCTAAGAAAGTTTCTATTTTGTTGTATAATGGACAATCCATGGTGAAATTTGTGGTTTTTAATGTTTCTCAAAGAAAGCTATTTTTCAAAATCAACTGGCTGTACATTTTCAAAAATTGAGCTCATTGTCAAATTTTTAAGATAAGAGCACAATTGTAATGTCATGCAAGGCTTATTCACCTTGCCTACACGAATGAACTAAAGGCCCATTTACACGGAACAAATGTCAGGCAAACGATGCCAACACTCGTCCCTATCTTTCCTCGCTCCCGTGCTCCTGCACGGGAGCTAGCAGAGCTGGCTTTGTCACGGAGCGGCCAGCAAGAGGGCGGGGCAGCGCAGGAGATTTCTCTACCCTCGCTCCCCGCCCCTCTCCATTGAGATAACACACGGCCACTGTTTAAACTGAATGATGAGCGATGAGCTCATCGTTTATGCAGAATAAAAGATCAATGATGAAGTTTATCGCTCATCGTTCTGTTTAAACAGCACCCGTTCAGTAGTAAACGGTCACTGTGTTATCTGAATGAAGAGGGGTGGGGGAGCGAGAGGAGAGAAATCTCCTGCACTGCCCCACCCCCCTGCTGGCAACTCCATGAGTGAGATAGCTCTGCTAGCTCCCGTGCAGGAGCACGGGAGTAAGGAAACACAGGGTCGAGTGTCGGGCATCGTTTGCCCAGCATTCGTCTTGCAAAAATGGAACTTAAGAGAGGGGTTCACACAAAGACATAAGGATCCAAGATGGACCACACTAACAAACATAAAAGGGGGAGTTATTCCTAGCAACCTTTGGAGGAGCAAACCATGCCTACAAATAGGATAATTGTCCTGACAAGAACGGCCCTGCATCACGTACCTAAGGGCCTAGTCTGTCCCTAGATGGAAAGTAGGAAAGAGGACAGAACTAGACGGATGTAAGGTAAACCCCATAGGTACTCAACACACAGATGTCGCTTGCTCACACCACACACTAAACAAGACATGGATTCAGGCATCTGTACAACTACAGATGGAAGGGATTTATCTGGATGAGGAGTCTACACACCCACTAACGGAAGAGGAATCAGGCATTTGTACACCTACGGATAGAGAAAATCAGGCATCCCCACACCTACAGACGAAGGGGATAGAGGCAGGGACGTACCTAAAGGCTCAGGGGCCCAGGTGCAAAAGTTCTGCTCAAGGCCCCCCCACCGTATCCATGCCTAAATCCTGCACTACAAGAAAACTTGTTTGTAGCCCCTTAGGCCACTCTCACACTGCTTTTTACCACTATTAGAATGGCGCCCTGAGCGCTGTACTAACCTTGGTACAACACTCCCATTGATTTTAATGGGGTTACTCAGACCTTCACTCGAACGCAGTGTTCCTAATGCCACAATTTTCGAGAGTGGTCTATTCTATTTTTATGTTTTTTAACGCACCTCCTCACCTATCCCAATGATGGGGTGCATTAAAAAGCACTGTCAAACGCCGAACCATGCGTTCAAAAACATAGCTCGAAATTGCGGAAAAAATACCACAATTTAGAACTGCATTTTTTGAACGCATGTGTGAGAGTGGCCTTAGGGTGTGTTCATGTTTTTTGTTATACTTTTGAACCAAAATTAAGAAAAACACATTTAAAAAACTGCATGTGGTATTCAAAGATCACATATGTTTTTAAGAAACTGCATACACTATACAAAACTGCATGCGTTTTTGATGGATTTTTTAATTGTGTGTAAAGTGTGCAATTATATACAGTATATATAGGGAGATGTATAACTTATACCAGACGTAGATAGATAGATAGATAGATAGATAGATAGATAGATAGAGGAGACCAGCAGGCACGGAGATGCTGTACATTGTGCAGAAGCGCAGGGAGATGACTTTAGCAGCAGCTTCCTCTGTTCCGTGCCATGCCATGTTTGTCTGCCTGCCTCTTCTCCTCCTCCCTCCTTTCTACTCATCATCTCTGCTGCACATAGAGTGCATTACTGGCTTCTTTGTATATGGCGGTTGGTGGCCTCTGGGCTCCCTCAGTGCAGGGGCCCAGGCGCCATTGCGACCTCTGTGACCATGGACGGTAAGCCAGTGGATAGAGGCATCCGCACACCTACAGGTGGAAGGCATTCAAGCATTCACACACTTATGGATAGAGGAGCACAAACACCAAAAATGAATAACAATCTGGATGCAGGCAAACACCGAAAGAACACAAAGTCTAGGCTCAAACAAGCAGACTATACCCATCTGGCACAACATAGAGCTAGACCCACACACCAAACTGGACCCAGACAGAGAGCTGCACAGCACACATCCTCACATGAACAGCTAGAATACAAAATGACCCACACCCAGAAATGGGTGTGACTGGGTTAAATATACTCATATCATGGCTGATTGTCCAAACAGGGGACACACCTCCCTGTCATCCAATCTGTCAATACACCATGGGAGATGTTACAGCAGTGAGGTATTTCCAATAGACAATGTCACAGGGTCCTTTTGCAGTGACAGGTAAACGGCAAACAGCAGAGTTGAAGGCATAACCAAGTGGACCAGGCTGATATAATAATGCCACCTGGTGCCTCTAACTGTTATGGATACCATATCATAACAAGTTGTCTCATCAACAGAGAATTTATTGCCGAAGGATTCTCACAGAGAATCTCCAAAGCAAATCATGGAGGGGTGTGGCGGTATTAGTGTATCTTAACGCCACCATGAATCTAGGGGTTTGACAGGGTTTGGATGCAGGCACGCCCATGCCGCACCCCCAGCTTCTGATTGGTGACTTCGCAAAGGTCCTGCTGAACAGTGTGCAGTGTGTTTTGCCGTGGCTGGACGGCTACGGATTAGTGTAGGTGTTAGGCTGACACTATTTGCTGAAAAGGGGTGCATGTCATGGAAAAGAAATGTTGAACCTAACCCGAAAACATCCCTAAACCTAACCCTCCAGCCAAGGCAAAACTCACAGCACTGGTATCATGGCAAACACGCTGCTTATTGCTGTAGGTGGAGTAACTGTGCAGGGCGCAAGCACATTTCAGTCGGCCTTACTGGCGCTCTTCACCAATGAAATGTTAGGACCAATGGGTCTCCGCTTGCTCCTTGCCCTGGACTACAAGGGATTGGTGCCGAAATTAGTTGCACTCCAGCCACCGGGAACTACCGCAGAGGCTTGGTAAGAGGAGGGCACAGTAAGTGCAGCGGTGCCCCCAGTGTGGATAGCGCTGCTGCCGGAAAGCCGCTGCCGCTGACACCGCCGCCGGGAACAGTGACAGGGAGAAGAGGCGCAGGGGGGAAGCTGCTGCTGGGAGACCGCTGTCACTGACACCGCCGCGAGAACAGTGACAGGGAGAAGACGCCGCAGGGGTCAAGCTGTCGCCGGCTGTATAGCAGCGGCGCTATACTCACTTGATGAGGCCGCTGTGGATTGCTGAGTTCTAGGACCTGCTGTAAGAGTGAGAAATATTAGCCTATCAGGAACAGGGGGTGTCAACCCCCTGTCAAGCACCTAGTATCTTGTCACCCCCCACACTTCAGGTGGCGTCAATATACACTAATACCGGGTGTGGTTAGGGGGGCAGGTCCCACTAGCCCTTCCTCCTCCTCCCACACTCTCAGGGGACCCCCTGTAACCCCACTCTCCTCTCACTCCCCACTATAGAGAATTCCCTTGGGGAGAGAGGTGGGGGGAGTCCCCTACAACCCCCTGCTGCTGGGGAATTGTCCAGCAGGGCAGCAGTAGGAATACCCTGCTGCTTACAGCAGGACATTTAAAAGGTGCTGACCAGAGGGACCTTTTAAATGTCCCATTGTAAAAGCCTGTCAGTGCCTGCAGGGACTAACAAGAGTTAGCAGCAGGACATTTAAAAGGTGCATCTGGCCAGCACCTTTTAAATACCCTGCGGTAAGCAGTGGGGGATCTATTGCCAGCGCAGGAGTTTCCATTAACTCCTGCTCCCATAGGAGTCAATGAAAACTCCTGCCGGCACGCACCACGGATAGTGCATGTTCTATCTTTTTTAGGTGTTCTTTTAGAAGCGTTCATTTGCTACGGACCTAAAACACGCTCATCTGACTGCGCTCTTAGAGAAAACAAAGGAGCAAAATTGAGGTGAGGGAGATTACCATGCTAGCTTGGATCTGTCTGAACCAACTGCCAAAATCTTATGGTACCACTGACGAAGGCTCTGTGCAGCTGATACGCATCTGGTTAGAGATGTGTATACCTGGCAATTTTAAATATGACCAAAAAAAAGAAGATTACAAATTTTACTCTGCAAGCAAGCGTGGATTACACTTTTTCCTGCATGAAATTTTTTGCTGTGTAAAGCCCAGGATCGGGGGCAGGTGAAACCGCTTGAGCAAGCAGTGGTTCGTGAGATATATCAAGTGAGCAAGCTGACAGCAAAGCACACCGCCATATTCAAGTGTCTGTTATATAGATACACAGTCTAAATTAGACAACGTCAATAAGTTTCTAAAGTCTATACAACTTCCCCAACTTTTTCTGGATGCTCAAGCCAAATTATTATCAGCTCCTTTCACCCTCAAGAAGACCTTAGAGGTCCTTTTCTCTCTTCCATTTGGTAACAGCCCAGGTTCTCTATTAGTTATTATAAAAAATGTAAAGACACTTTAGCTCTACGTTTCTTGGTGTCTGCAACTCTCTGCCCTCTAGAGATTCCCTCCCTCCAAAGTTCAGAAGCATATTTAATAGTTATCCCTTTAGTCCTAGTTAGTACTGATGCGGAAGGGATATTTGATAGAGTGGACTGGGGATTTCTGCATCGTGCATTGGAAACATTTCAATTTCCAACTAACATGATTGCAGCTATATTCTCTCTATACCGCAAGCCTTCTGTGTGAATCAGAATTAATGGCACCCTATCAGATCCCTTCCATATTACAAATGGCACACGACAAAGCTGTCCCTAATCACCAATGTTATTCATTGCAGTAATGGGGTCTCTCATACAGTCCATTAGACAATCACCAGAACTGGAGGGATTAAAAATTGTCTCCTTTAGGCCTCTTTCTCATGAGCAACAGCGACAAGAAAATCGCAGAAAAATCGCAGCTGTGTTCTGTGCGATATCTCTGCGTTTTCATGTGGAACTTTGTAGTGCTTTTTTGCTGGGATTTTCAGGGGAGAGCTTGAAATATAAGCCCTACCAACACAAAAGAAGGCTTCATAGGGAAACATGGGCTACAAAACATTGCAAATCGCAGCTGTATAGAGCGTGCCGCGATTTTTTTTCTCACAATGTAGCAACCTACAAAACATCACTAATATGAAGGAACCCATAGCAAAGCATGGGCTTCACATACATGTGATTTGTAGCATTGTCACATCGCGAGGAAATTTTCCTGTGCAACAACGCAGTGTATCACAAATCCCCTGCTGTATTAGGTGCACATTTGCACATCCCTATTGACTTCTATGGGGACTATTGGTGCACAAATGCGCAGGAAAATAGAGCATGCTACATATTTTTTTGCATGGCTGAAATGTGCATGAAAAATACATGCATGTAAGCTAACCCATTGAAGTCATGGGATTCTATTCATTGCATATTACACATTTATATTTTGTGTGTGCAAATATACATGCAAATTTTGTGGCACAAATCTGCATGCAAATATCTCTTTGTGAAGCTAGTCTTAGGATGACTGCACACGGGCGTATTTGTGCAAGCAAAATCTGCGCACGGAATACTCAGCAAATAGAACCCATTGATTTCAATGATTTCAATGGGTTCCTGCACACATTTCGCTCCTGTGAAAAAAAAAACGCATGACATGCTCTATTTTGGTGCACATTCTGCACAAAATCACACACTGAACTGTATGATTTCATGCCGAAAATCCATAACTGCGACTAAGTAGCCTGGCCTGCCTACTCAAACATGGCACCGCCGGAACCGCGCCAATGTAAGCGGTTCTACAACGCCCCAAAATATAGTACAAAAGCACTGATACGGGCGCGATAGCACGCAATCACACTCCCTGCACAGTGCATATACATCATGCTATCGCAAACGTATATGCGCTTACGTCTGCAGGAGCCCTTAAGGTGGTTTCACGATTCTGCAGCAAATACCAGCATATATTTTATCTTTTTTTATATAAGTAATAGATTTGAGAATGAACCGCGTGATTACGACACGAATAAGGGATCTCACGGTGACGTAAATGACGAAATTGCAACATAAAGCTTAGAAAAAGAGAAGTTCTGCTAGACAATAATATTACTAATAACAGCAGTCACATGCGTTTCACACATCGGGGCTTCTGATTGATCTGTATCTGCAAACCCTTTTCTCACTTGCTTTGGTGGCTTAATGCCGCGCGGTGCCACCGCTCAGGTCATAACCAGCTAAAAATAAAATAATCTTTAAAGAAAAAAAAAAATCTCAAAATGTTGACCTCCTGGCAAAGTCTGCAGCTAGATTTATCAGAGGAGGGGCATGTGACTTGGTAAGACACAGCACAAGCTCAAAGGAAACAGCTGCTCATTTCATACGTTAGCACTTGGCAAGTGAGCAAGAAGCAGGGATGTTTGTGGAATACCTCTGCATTGAGGATTACTGTAAGTAACCCAGGCATTTTCCTGTTCTTCTGTCCTGTGATGGTGACACTTTCTTCTCTTTGCCTATTGTGTCCATACAATCATCCAGAAGGTTGCAGCCATAATAAAACGAAGGTGCAAAGAGCTGATAACGCGTTGGATATAAATGCTATGTGTATGTTTGGCTGTGAACTAGTTAATCTGATAAAGGATGCAATTCTCCACTTCGCAACCGCAAACTATTTTTAGCTGAAATTGCATCTAATTTTAGATCCCAGCGCACTTCGACAACTTTACTACAAAAACTTTTACTTTTTCTTATCTTTCTGCAAACAAGTTTAGCTGCTTCATATTTAAGCTCTCATCTGGAAGTAAGATCTAGGCGGTTGTGATTTGTGTCGTTGACTTACGCCGGCTCACAATAGCTGTGGGCTTCTTACAACACTGGGAACATTCTTAGGAAGTCATATGAGTTTTTTTGCCTGCTAATCATGCTAGATACCAAGAGCTTGAGGTTGTCTCATGATTGTGCTTACAACAACATTGCTATTTCACATGCTGTCCAAAAAAGGGACATAGAAACTGAATTGTGTTTTGTCAGTTTTTACTAAGTTTATTCTTCGCAGTATTACATTGATTCTCCTGGCTGTATCTGTTTGTAGATACATACTATATAATAATAAAAAATGTATATTTTTAAATAAATATTTGATACATTATATATGTATCCCTAATGAATTGCTACCAAAAGTTGCAGTGTAACTATTTGCACCTGTGTTTTGGCTCCTTCTTTGCTTCTGTAAAAATATGTCGAATTTATTTCTGTCACTTGAGAATTAAAGATTACACATTAAGATTATGTTACTATTTTAGTCCATACTGTGAACACTAGAGATTTTCACAAGAAGTTAACATCATCGTATGGCCTGGAAGGCAGCGCACTGTAAATTAAATTTACACTGTCCTTTCTTAGCAGATTAAAGGTGTCCAAGTCATTTTTATGCTTAGTAGCAGCTAATAATTGTGAGGCTGCATTACTGCGTTGTATAGGAATAACTTCAAAGCACTTATATTTATTGCCATTGCTATATAGATACCTGAACCTGGGATCAGGGACGTTTCCATGCCATGCCTATGCATGCTGCTGTAAATATGGAGCTCTGCCCATTTATTTTTGGGTTTGAAGCTCCATCCTCTGTTCATGGAGGCAGTATGTTAATAAACCCTCCCACTTCTCAGCCTTCATCCCTGATTAATTAACTGTATATTACAAAAGCTAAGTGCACAACTACCGTTTCTTTGAATTGCTCCTGAGATTCTCTGACTCAAGTTCATGTGCTGTCCGATTTATGCAGTGGCGGCACAATGAAATGCCCTGGCATATCCAATTTCTCAACTGTGAAATGGACAGAAATAGAACATGCCAAGAGTTTTATCATGTGAACTATCTGAAACGAACAGGAATAAGACATGCCAAAAGTTTTCTCATGTGGATTATCGGTGCATGTGAAAAAATGTGAATGTGCGTGTCCTCATAGGCATATAATGGGGCCATGTACTGTCCTAGGATTAGCAAGGATTGCACGCAGTCCAAAATACACTAGTATGTGTGTAGGAGGAGGGAAGGGGGGCAAAGTGTGAGCATTAGAGGTGCTTAATTTTTTTAAAGGGCCACTCCAGCGAAAACATATTTTCCAGGCCTGCCCCCCTCACGTGATTGTCTGCTACACTATGGAGATCTCCTTTCTGTATTGCAGTCACTTCCATGCACTACAGCCTCCTGTCTGATGCTTATCAAGCATCATCTTGGTGAGAGTTTTTGGTTTCACTTTGACATCAATCCCATGATGCATCATTACAGCTTTAGCTATAGGATGTACCATTTCTACCTGCTGGGAAAACAGCATGTAGATGCTGTGATGTAACAGCGTCATACAGACTAAGTTATTGACGAGTTTCAGACAGCATAACCCCAAGTAAATCCGAGTTGGGCAGAATTGAGATTACATGACCATCTGTGAAGAAAGAGGTACAATATCGTATGTGTGTTAGGCCTAGTACTGGCAAATGTTTGTCTTTTCTTCTCTCCTTCTGTTTCCATTACCAATAAATAGCATCTGCCTGTTTACATGAGTAGATGTGCTTCTGATAATTTTTAGATTATCATAAGAAATGTGATCAAGCACATTGCAGTAAAGGCCTTCTATCTTAGTACCGTATATACCGGCGTATAAGACGACTTTTGAACCCCGAAAAATCTGCTCTGCAGTCGGGGGTCATCTTATGCGCCGGTAATACAAAAAAAAAAAGTGTAAAAAAAAAAAATCATTACTCACCTCCCCCGGCGTTCTGTCGCGCTCCGGCAGGATGTCGCTCGCTCCTCGTCCCCGGCGCAGCATTGCTTTCTGAATGCGGGGCTTGAAATCCCCGCTTCCAGAAAGCTAATACACACGCCGTCAGCCGGTACAGCTATTCAATGACAGCATTGAATGGCTGTGATTGGCTAAAACACACGTGGCTTCAGCCAATCACACTATTCAATGACATCATTGAATGACTGTGATTGGCTGAAGGCGCACGTGTGTTAGCAATCACACCCATTCAATGATGTCATTGAATAGTGTGATTGGCTGAAGCCACGTGTGTTTTAGCCAATCACAGCCATTCAATGATGTCATTGAATGGATGTAACTGGCTGACGGCGTGTGTATTAGCTTTCTGGAGGCGGGGATTTCAAGCCCCGCATTCAGAAAGCAATGCTGCGCCGGGGACGAGGAGCGAGCGACATCCTGCCGGAGCGCGACAGAACGCCGGGGGAGGTGAGTACTGATTTTTTTTTTCTCCACTGTAATACCGGCGTATAAGGTGAAAGTTGGGGGGTCGTCTTATACGCCCCGTCGCCTTATACGCCGGTATATACGGTACTTCTATTAAACCCTGCCATGTGCAGAGTTAAATAGGGTGATTGCACAGCCATAATACTCTGCAATACTGAAGTATTGCATTGTATTGAACAAGCAATCAAACAACTAAATGGTTGACTCCCCTTGTGATATGTTTAATACATTTTATATTAAAGTTAATATTTTTAAAAATATGCTATACTGTATATACAAAGGTTCACACTTCTCTCCTTTTTTCACATAAAAAGTTAAGCAAAGAAAAATAGATATAATTATTGTTTATAATTACTCTCCTGGGGATTGAGTATGCTTACCGTCCAGGAATATTTGTTTGCAAATGCCTTCATTCATGTTCGCTCTTAGGTTACTTGGACCATTTGTAATTCTCAAAAAACTGAGCCCAGTGTCTTACAAACCTTGGTTTCATCTATGTAGTGAATCTTTAACTCATTCCTTTGCTTAAGCCTCTACTTCTTAATTGATTCTCCAGGTCTCCTTTTTCAAATCCTGTTTCTGCAGGTCCTGAGAAGGAATTTGAAGTAGAGATCTTGGCTGTTAAAAAGTCAAGTGGAAGCAGTATTATATGGTGGACTGGAAGGGCGTTGGCCCTGAAGAGAGATCTTAGGAGCATGCAAATAAAGTCAGGGTCCCAGCTCTTCCTATGACTTTCTATTTACATTCTAGACTAAATATGAGGGGGCATAAAGGGGGTACTCTTATAGCCACTGGGCAAGGCTTATGATTCCTTTTATCCCCTCCTCCTATCAATTGTATTCATAAGCAATCGCTTTGTCTTCTGTTTATCAGACACTGCACCATCCTCTTGGCTGTTAGTGCAGTATGTAGGCTGTGCATGCACGTCCAGCCTGCCTCATAAAGAGCAAGCATGTACACCCAGCTTTCGAATCCCCAGCCAAATAGGTTATGTTTGTTCCTGCAAAGATGTTACTGATTTCTGTCTGACTCCTAGTTGTAACCTGTGCCTGTTCGCCCAGCTTTCCCATCTCCTAATATCCTGATCTCAGCATGTTATTTGACTAAACTTTGCTGATTGCCACCTGTCCTGACCTTCTGCACCAAGAACTTCACCTGTTTTGGCCTTGACTTGTGTATTGACTATGTCTTTGCCTTTCCCTCCAATATGGTGTTATGGTGCTTCTCACCAATATGTCTCAGCTGCTACTGCACCAAGACTACTCCTGGAGTAATGGCCTGGGGGACCCTGCAGCTTACACAAAGTCCCAGTTGGAAGGATTAAATAGTAAATAGTGCTGCCCACAGAAGCAGCCCGAAGTCAAATTGGCCAGTGGCACAGTAGGTCAACACCCACTGCTTGACAGATATTCAGTGCTTACTGCAAATAGCACTGTTGACAGCATCTCAGGCTGGTTTAAAGTGAATCTCTGGGCAAAAACTGTGATTTTCCACTTAACATTGTGTCTTTACACAATTTGATAATGAGCTTATGATCATCTCAACATGTGAATACTCATAGACTACACTTTTGATAGTTGTTATCTTTGACTACTGCCTTGTGATCAGATAATCAGCGATGGTCTGGCTCCTGGAACCCTTGGTAATCTCTTGTTATTCTCAGGGAAAGCTGTGGTTGGTCATACATGTCCCCCACTAGAGCTGCAGAGGAAATGTAATATTACACGTTGGCTATGCAAAGGATCGTCTGACTATGTAATACATTGCTATGTCAGGTTCACTTCAGCAAGCACTGCAGTTGCTTTGTGGTTCCCTGCTCTGGTCCAATGATACATCTCTACTGAACAGTTTCTAGAAGCCATCCTACAATATCTACTAATTATGAAATGCATTGTCTTTATAAAGTGATAGAGAAAACTGTGGTGTTTATAAAAAGGGACGTAGGAGTGGCTAATCAGCGTTTGCTCCTGCATTCTGTAATTTCCTTCATCTGCAAGCCTGAAACTGAGCTATCTAATACTAGAGGTGTGGCACTGAAAGTAAATCTATATATTGCCCGCTGTAGGCAGTCTTTTTGGGCATGGGAAAATGCTGACTATAGTGTTCTTAAATAACATTACTGACAGGAAGTCTTGCAAAAAGTCAACCCATTATTGCTTTATCTCCTGTATTACTGTTAATACATCCATTGTCAAAAAAATCCCTTCCCTAGAAGGACTAGTCAGAATTGAATGAAACTTTCTATGTGTGATGATAAGGTTGATATAAATAAGTGAATACAATATCAGAGCAAAAGAATTGTTTATTGTGGAAAACCGAACATTTGGAAAAAGGCTCTAGTACCCTGTTGGGTCATCTCTAGCTTGGATACAAGATGTGATACGGGCAGGCATGGAGGCATACAGGTTCAGTGATGGCGAACCTTTTAGAGACCGAGTGCCCAAACTGCAACCCAAAACCCACTTATTTATCGCAAAGTGCCAACATGTCAGGGGGCGGGGTTTATCACGATGTATGATTTTATCCCCGTCATTCTAAAAAGGACAAGGCCGCTTCAAAATGGACAGCATGCAGATTTTGACTGCTTTTTTGACACAGAAATACTGCAGAATGTCTTCAGCGGAAATTCCTGTGAAAAATTCTGCAGCATTGCCGCATCTAAAGAGCAGTCAAAATCTGCACGCTGTCTATTTTGAAACAGCCCTGCCCATTTCTGCCACATGTAAATATACCCCAGCGATAATAGTTACCCTCCCCAGCAGCCCCAGCAATAATAGTAACCCCCCCCCCTAGCAGCCCCAGCGATAATAGTGACACCCCCCAGTGGTATTAGTGACCCCCACCCCCCACAGCGGCCCCAGTGGTAATAGTGACATCCCACAGCGGCCATCAGTATAATAGTGCCCCCCCCTAGCGGTAATAGTGACACCCCACTGTGGCCCCCAGTATCATAGTGACAAGCCACAGCGGCCCCCAGTGTAATAGTGACATCCCACAGCTGCCCCAGTGTCATAGTGACATCCCACTGTGGCCCCCAGTGCAATAGTGACACCCCACAGCGGCTCCCAGTGTAATAGTGATAGACCACAGCGGCTCCCAGATAGCAGCGCTGCTGAGTGAATGCCAGCAGGAAAGCCGCGGCTCCTGCCGATATTCACTAGCGTGGTGAGCGGCCACCGGCTCTGCGTGCCAGCAGTGAGGGCTCTGCGTGCCGCCTCTGGCACGCGTGCCATAGGTTCGCCACCACAGGTATATGGCATCCTGCCGCATATTAGTCCACCTTTGCAGTAAGTGAGCATCTAAATCATGCAGTATTATCCTGCTGGAAAATGCCTCTTGGAAGCCCTGTCGTGTGGCTGCAGGATGCCCTGAACATATCGCTGAGCTGTCATTGTCCCTTGTACCAAGGTTGACCGGCTGTTGTATGCAATGGCCCTCAAAACCATTACACCAGCAGTGGGAGCAGTGTGCTTCTCCACAGCAAAAGCAGGATTGAGGCGCTCACTCCTAAGTCTTCGGACAGGAACATGGCTTCCAGAGCCCAAACTAAACCTGGATTCCTCATTGAAAACAACCTGGTTCCATCCCATAGCAGTCTAGATTTGACATTCATGACACCACTGCAAAATGGAAGTTACGGTGGGTGTCAACGGCAATAAATATAATGGGCGCCGTGAGACCAAATGTCCTTCAACCAACTGCTTAGAAATAGTTTCAAGAGACACACATAGGGGCCTGTAATGATGGTTCCACCTAACTCTGGATGGTGGGCAACAAAACAGTTGAAGCTGCTCGTGCTTGTTTGACAATCATATGATCCTCTCTACTGGTGGTCTAACCAGTGCTTCTTTAGCCTGGTCGCCTTCTGTGCATACTGTCATGCATCCACTGGTCCCAACACCCCCTAACAGTCTGGTCAGCATGGCCCATGTGGCATCTAACCATTCCACAACAATAATCATTTGCAGATCTGCCTGCTGAGTTTTGTAGAAATACAACAATTCCTTCTAGGGACTTGATCTTTTTTGACAATAAGTGTAGTTACAGCTGCACAGATTAGCAAAGTTTTATCAAAGTTGTGGTGTTACTTTGGTATTTAATATTACTTTTAATTATTTTACAAAGAATGGGTTCACCTGGGTATAAAAACTGACATGAAGGGTCTTTTTACAATAATCAATTCAATCGTTATAACAAGTGCCAATCAACCAGACTGGCACTTGTTTAACTGTCCTTCACACAGGCCAATTCAGAATGTATGGGAGATGAACATTTGTACATATGATCCTTTGTTCCTTATATAGTTTCAGAATTGTGGGCAGCACATCCCCTTTTCACAAGGGAGGATGTGATACCTACAAAAATTATTTTTTCGTGTGCACAAAAGATGTGATCAGTTGATGAACAAGTGTTTGATTATTTGTTGGCTGATCGGGTAAAGCTTCACATGGCTTGATGATCGGACAAAAGAAGGTCTGGCCCAATGATCGAGCTATGTAAAAGGCCTTTAAAGGTGTTATTCGGGACTTAAAAAAACCTCAGGCCTACAATTCTGTAAAAGAAAGAAAAGCATATTTACCTACTTCATTGGCTCCCTGTCCACTGCGGGAGCCCCAAATCTCCTTACTCAAAACCCAGAATAAGCAGCTCAGCAAATCACACGCTTCTTTTGGGTTCCAAACGACGGGCACCGGGCTGCAGTGCTAGACAGGGAGCCTCTGAAGTAGGACAATATTCATTTTTCATTAATTTACACAATTTTAGACCTGGGAATTTTTTTAAAAACATGCCAGAAAACTCCTTTAAGACACACACATACACACACCATATATACAGTATCTATTATAGAAGTAGTCAACTTGCAACATTTTGAGATCTTCAAATGTGGCCCTACACATCATCCGATGATTGCGTATTGAGGGGATAGTGGGATGGCATCTGAACAAATACTGTTTAAGTAGTATATAAAACATACGCACATCTGCATATAATTGCACAATACATAAATGCACATGCCCAATACACATATACTCAATGCACAAAGAATATATGTACAAACATATACATATTCTCTGGTGGTTTCAAGGACAGGCCTAAGAACAATGGGGCCCATGAGGTCCGGTATGCAATTGAATATATTATTATTTTAGGCTATTTCACAAAAAACCTATAAGTGCACTTTAAAAATGTGGTTTGTTGGATGTATTGTTGCTTTATGGTGGGCAAGATGGCTGCACTGTGGTTGCCAAAATCCCTTGTTGCATTCTAATATTCCAGAAATTCATAGCAGATACATCATCCTGTATATGTTTTACAGTTTAGAAATGATTTAGTGAAGTGACATATGTAAGACTGTAAAATAAATAAGATACATGGGAATATAATGTAACAAATGAGACTTGTCATTCTGCACCTTTTCTCTATATTCCTTTAGTGTACAAACCCAAATTTAACTTAATTAGCCTGTTTTTTTTTTAGCAAGGACATGCAGGAAGCAGACAACAATTATTCTGTCTGATTGCTATCTAGATGTTGTATGGTTGAGAGAACATTTACACAAGTTAAAATAAACTGAATTAAAGTAGAATACCTTTATTGTTCTAGAAATATGTAAGGTTGAAGAGTAATCTTCAAAACTGATATTTATTCAAAAAGATATTACATCTACCAAATGCTTCAAATAGCATAATATCATATTATATGAATGCAGGTCGCCTTAAAGGTGATAGCTCTGCAAGGTTAAAAGGTCAGAAATAAACCGGTAGATGTTCTGCATGGTCTTTCTACCAGTCACCTGAACTTCAGCACTTCCTATCGCCTGCAACTCAAAAACATTTATTGAATCTGTTCCTTCCTCATATGTAAGTTAACTGATCATTAATCATATTTCTATTAGACTGCTATAACAACTTCCTCTGTGATCTACCCTAATACACATTCACACATCGCTCGTCCATTGTCAACTCTGCTGTTGGATTAATACATCTCTGCTCTCAATCTTCTACTGTTTACACATAAGAATGAATCCACTGATATCAGTGGGTTCAACTCTCTGTGTTTTCTGCAAATATTTTTTAGGCTTGCAAACACGTGTGCAAATATAGGCCCTTTTACACGCTATGATTATCGCTAAAACAACTGCATGACCGAACGACCTGCCGACATTTTTGAATAAATTTACATGGCTTTAATCAGCTGAATTTTCCTCCATGAATTATTTGCTCAGTTGGGCATGTGTTTATGCCATGATTAAACATCTGGAAAGGCAGATTGCAATAATGCTGTTAGCCCACCATCAGGGCTGACATGCTGCATCTCTGCTCATTTATTTTTCCTCACTATTGCTGTTAGCCCACCATCAGGGCTGACATGCTGCATCTCTGTTAATTTATTTTTCCTCACTATTGCTGTTAGCCCACCATCAGGGCTGACATGCTGTATCTCTGTTCATTTATTTTCTGATATCTGCTTTTAAACGCTGTCTCTTATCTTAGAAACAGAGGGTGAATAACCGATTGTGGGTTGTCACTATTGACTCCTGAGAGAAGGTTAGGTAGATGCATTAGATATCCAAGGAGAACAACTGCTCGTTGGATGCTACTACCTTCCCTGCAGTGAGTCACCAGTGAGGGATTAGCTCCTTAGAGGACAAGGCAGTGGAAACCATAGAGGGACGTATTCATATCTATTGGGGTTTCCCTGCCTATAATAACAATACCCCTGAGGGTAACTCCCAAAAAGATAATTTTTTTGTCCACGATTGTTTTTGTGGGAAGATTATACCAGCTAATCACTAACAAATAATTTTGAAACATACTAGCCGATCACTAACGAATACGTACGTGAGGGAGGTGATTTGACCTGCATACGACATTCTTGTTCTCCATAACCACTTGCCAGAAACTGATTCCTGGTACAACTATTGGCCCCTGAGGAGCCCCTGTGTGGTTGGGGGTGAAACGCGTAGGGAACTTATTAAACACTTGTTGCGGTCAAAATATATCATACAAATCAACCGCCACTGGTGTGTTTTTGGCCGGGAGAGCCTGTGAATTATTCAAAATTGCCACTCTACCTGAGGGCACGCGTAAAATATACGCACTATATTAGCTTGCTAGTAATTAGACACACTAGTTGTCCGAAATCTTCAACTGAGGGATTGAGATCTCTAAGTGAGACAGTATCCACTACATATATGTGTATGTTTGTCTATTTCTTACTTTTTAAGTGAATAAATAAAAGTTAAATTTTAATTTTAAGCTTATTAGTCTGCCGGTCCAAAAGAGTCAGTGGTGAATTTAGTAATTGGACCTTGACTGCCTCTGTGAAACTCAAAAAAATAATTGGTATTCAAGTAGCTACTCAGCTACTTAAATGCCAATCATGTATGTAAATGAAGCCTTCACTGAGTGCATGCTAATAGCTAAAGGCTATTAACTGAGCTCAGATGCTTTGTTCTCCATGGGGAAATAATGCTATCAGCACACCCCGTGGAGAACTACTGACAAAAGTGATAGTTAAAATCAAGTGAGCTTGATTTAAAGGATCAGCAAAAAGTGCCCGAAATGCGGGCGCCCATTTACATGCACCGATTATCGCTAAAACGATCGCCGATTAGGGAACGAATTCACTGCCTGCGTTTACATGTACCAATCATCGCTCACTTTCAGGCTTTGAATTGTTGTGTGTAAAAGGGTGTTATGGTCATGTAAAGAAGCTTTAAGGGCTTCTACAGATGGATGTGATTTCGGACATTTTGATTTCAATAGTTTCATTTTCTCGGCCATGTTTCTTGAGCGATATTACTATGCGCAAGAAAAAATAGGCGTTGCCTTATCTTCCCCTTGCTGCTGTGGAGCATATTAGCACATTAATCTGTCAAATATATATATATTTTGACAGTTGAAACTTTGTGCTATCGCGCATGAGCCAAAAACCAAGGTTAAAGATAGGTCCTGTCCTATCTTTTCTTGCCCATAAAAAAACTACATGCGAGAAAAATAGGGCATGGCCTAGTTTTCTCGTGTGGAGTAATGTCAAACAAAGTCCTGTGGAGGAACTGTCCAAGGCTGGATGGCTCAATAGGGAGAGCTACTAACCAGAGCACAGGAGGTCATGGGTTTAAGCCCTGATAATAGCACACACATTTGAATAACTATGCCATGAAGGACATTTCACAGCAGTACTGAGCAGTGTAAATGTGATTTCAGTAGCTGTAACACAGTAAATCACTTACCATTGACTCCAGTAGGCATGTCTGTATATGTCTCTCCCTATCCAGCAGCTTTCTCCTCCTCTCCTCTCAGTAGACTTCTATGCACAAGCATGAGTCATCACTTATCTTTCACTTCCTGTTCTCTTACTACAGATGGACTTCAGTTGATGACTGGCAGTGGACAGAATATTAGAGCAATTTTTCAGCAGAAAAAAAGCTATTTTAGGTGGAACTAAAAGTGATTTGCACTTTTGCTAATTATCACATTGGCTATCACAGAAACACAAGCTGTTTGAAAAAAATAGTGACCATTTAAGGCTTAAGGTCCAGACCACAAAGGAAAACCATGGCAAACAAAATCACAATAAAACTATGTTAATTTAATTACATGTGGTTTTCCTAAAGTCAATACTGAATAATTGGCATTAAAAAAATCTCACATCTATGTAATATCTGGATTTGTGCAGCACATAGACTGCAGGAAAAGACAAAGTGTAAACCTATCTAGAAGTGTAAAAAGTAACCATGAAGGGTGGGCCCCACTCAAAAGTGACCCCCGTCAGCAGCCAGTGTGAAAAGCAGAGTCTTTTCTTTCCTCCCTTGGCTTTTTAATGTCTATGTTCCACTGTTATCTGTATCTATTGTACTCTATCTCCTTCTGCTGACCTCCAAAGCTATTTCATAGTGGAGATAGGTCACCTCAGATGCCTGCTACCCTGTAGTCGTGTCGCAAACCTAGCCATGTAGAGGAAACTGAAATATATTTATGTAACTACTCAAAGTAGTCTGGGACGCCTCATAGTCCCAGTGGCTTGGAATGAACATGTGAGAAAGATTTGTTTTAATTTTAACCCACTGTAATCCTTTGGGATCCAGAGCTACCACATTATCAGTCACTTGGATACTCAGCTACTGTATCATTATGATCTTGAATTCTCATTCAGCGCATCATTACCCTTTTAGATCACATCATGTATCCCAAGTGAGAGAAAGAGGTATTGTGAATGGTTCCTTATTACAATGACAATAAAATATTCCAGGATTTTAGTGTGAAGTTCATACATATACAGTACTGTGCAAAAGTTATAGGTTGGTGTGGAAAAATGCTACAAAGTAAGAATGTTTTCAAAAATAGAAGTTTTAATAGTTTATTTTTGCTAACTAACAAAATGCTAAGTGAATGAACAAAAGAGAAATCTAAATCAATATTTAGTGTGACTACCCTTTGCCGTCAAAACAGCATCACTTCTTCTAGGTACACTTCTACAAAGTCAGGGATTTTGCAGAATTATAGTTAGGTGTATGATTATCCAATTATACCAAATAGGTGATAATGATCATCATTTTCTTATGTAGGTTAAAATACAGTCATTAATTGAAACAAAAACAGCTTTGTAGGAAGCTTAAAAGTGGTCAAGGAACAGCCAAACTCTATTACAAAAGTGAGGTTATGGAAGACAGTTCTATATCACAATTCAAACACAATGGCAAGACTGAGCATAGCAACAAGACACAAAGTAGTTATACTGCATCAGCAAAGTGTCTCCCAGGCAAAGATTTCAAAGCAGACTGATGTTTTTGAAGAACCACAAAGAAATGGACAACATTGAGGATTGTAGGTGCGGTGTTTCGCCTAGGAAACTTAGGATGAGCTGATGAAAGACATATCATGCCTATTTCTCTTGAAAATCAGAAGATGTCCAGCAGTGCCATCAGCTCGGAAGTGGCAGAAACCAGTGGGGCCCAGGTACATCCATCTACTGTTTGGAGAAGTCTGACCAGAAGTGGTCTTCATGGATAAATTGCAGCCAAAAGGCCATTCCTTTGACATAGAAAAAACTCAACTATGCATGAAAACCTAGGAACTGGGCTGCAGAAAAATGGCAGCAGATACTAGTAAGTCAAAATTTTAAATATTTGGCTGTAGCAGAAGGCAGTTTCTTCATTGAAGGGCTGGAGAGCAGTACAATAATGAGTATCTGCAGGCAACAGTGAACCATGATGGAGAGCGGTACAATAATGAGTGTGTGCAGGCAACAGTGAAGCATGGTGGAGAGTGGTACAATGAGTGCCTGCAGGCAGCAGTAAAGCATGGTGGAGAGCGGTACAATAATGAGTATCTGCAGGCAGCAGTGAAGTATGGGGAAAGTTCCTTGCAAGTTTGGGGCTGCATTTCAGGAAATGGATTTGGTCAGGATTAATGGTGTCCTCAATGCTGGGAAATACAGTTAGATACTGATCTATCAAGCAATATCCCCAGAGAGGCAATTGATGAGTTCTACATTAGAGATGAGCGAACGTACTCGTTACGAGTACTTACGCACCCGAGTACCGCCATTTTCGAGTACTGCAGTACTCGGGTGTAAAGATTCGGGGGGCGCCGTGGCGGCACGGGGGGTAGCAGTGGGGAGTGGGGGGGAGAGGGAGAGAGAGAGGGCTCCCCCCTGTTCCCCGCTGCTCCCCCCCGCACCGCCGCGCCTCTCCCCGCCCCCCGGCGCCCCCCGAATCTTTACGCCCGAGTACTGAAGTACTCGAAAATGGCGGTACTCGGGTGCGTAAGTACTCGTTACGAGTACGTTCGCTCATCTCTATTCTACATTTATTCTTCAGCAGGACAACAACCCCAAACATACAGCCAATATCATTAAGAGCTATCATCAGCATAAAAAAAACAAGGAGTTCTGGAAGTAATGATAGGGCCCCACAGAGCCCTGATCTCATCATACAGTCTGTCTGGGATTACATGAAGAGATTAAGGCCTAATTCCCACGGGCGGATTTCCGCCGCATATCACGCGGCGGAAATCCGCGGCGTTGCCCCGCAGCTATTAGGTTCTATTGAACCTAATAGCGCAATGCTCATGGTACGGAATTCCACTGTGGAATTGCGTCCCGTGAAATCTCCCGTAATCACCCACGGCATGTTCTATTTGCCATGGGCGTACATGCGGACGGCTTCCATTGCAGTCAGTGGAAGCCATCCGTCACGCTATCTTCCGCTGTAGAACAGCGGTAGATAGCGTGAAACCGCCTCCCCGTGCACAGATGCCCGCGTCATATGACGTGGCCGAAGCGTCACGTGACGCTGTGGGCGTGTCATATGACGCTGCTGGCGCATCATGCGCTGTACTGCGCATGCGCGCCGGCACGGGATGCAGGACGTCGGGCAGCGGATCCAGAGGCAAGTATGTTGTCTCTGGGGGGGCGCCATGACGGATTCTGCTGCGGAATTCTGCTTGAGGAGCTCGTCACGGCCGTGGGCACTAGGCCTGAAGGATTTGAGCAAGCCTCCATCCACAGATCTGTGCTTAGTTCTCCTAGATGTTTGGAACAACCTCCCTGCCGAGTTCCTTCAAAAACTGTGTGCACAAAAGAATTGATGCTGTTTTGAAGGCAAAGGTGGTCACACCAAGTATTGATTTGATGTAGATTCCTCTAATGTTCATTCAATTCGCATTTTGATAGTTGACAAAAATAAACTAACACTTCTTAATCCGCACAGTATTCAATATATACATTATATATATATATATATATATATATATATATATATATATACACATGGTTGACTTGATGTGTATAAATTTTATTACTGTTCCATATTAGGCAATTTTGTTGTATAGTTATATATGTGAAACTAGTTTCAGTAGCTTGCCTCTGGATATGGCTGATAAGCTTTTTCTGTTAGATAGTGTAGTTTTTCTTTCTTCTCAGCACAGGTATACTTCGGTCTTACACTCTACGACCCCAGAAATAAAATAGATAAAGTATTTCTGCAACCTCCAACTAGGATAATACTTATCTAAAAATAAATGTAATCTGCATAAGGCTCTAAAAACAGGAAATCTCTAACTTGGAAGTACTTTTTACTAGGACAAAAACAAAAACAGCACAGCAACTTATGTATTAGCGAGTCATTGCACACGGAAAGTACTAGGCAACCGGCCAAATCCTGCCTAATGACATAAGCCAAATATTTTAAATAAAGTTATTGTATTGTGTTGGCTGAAAGAGGTGACGTTCCTCTGCAGTAAACCTGAGATATGAGCAGGTGCCCTACTTCAGGAACCATTTAAAAAGAACAGAGAGTACAACATGATCAATCTCACTATTTATTCAGAGAAACGAGAACTTGTTTGGAAATATAAGAATATTGTCTTAATGGGGAACAATATAATTTTATTTTCTTCTTCTTTTTTGTGAATACCTCTCTTGCAAAAACTCCTGTGATTACACCTCTGTAAACTCCCTAGAATCCACCATATTCATTCTCAAAATACCTTCCCACGGCATAATTTGAAGCTTACAGATCAAAATATCTAATCAAACTAACGTATTGCTGGTTAGCAGCTGATTACGGCAGAACCAGCACCTGAAATCCTTGGTGATCAGCTGTTATTCACAGGAAGGTTACTTGCAGCCAGAGAGGAGAATTAAAATAAATGGGCGACCATGTAAAGGCCAAGTTACACGGAGCGATGATTGCTCAAAAATCGATCAAACGACAGTTTGAGTGACAGCTTTGAGCGATCATTTTGCATAAACTATTAAGTAGCTACTCAGCTACTTAATAGCTTATTAGCATGCAAATGAAGCCTTTAGCTGAATGCAGTTAATAGCCGGAGGGCTTTTATCTCCATTCAGCTCCTTTGTTCTCCAACCGGAAACAATGCTATCAGCACTAAGAACTGCTGATAATGCCAAACAACGATTTTTAGGTTGACCTGAATTTAACGATCAGCTAGCAGTGCATGAAAAGTGCACGATGGCTGCATGTTGAGACACAACAATTATCGGAGCTATTATCGCTCCGTGTAAATGGGGCTTTATAAATGATCATCCTGCAGAATGTAGGCTGCACTAGAGATATGTGCGAGCTACTTGTATAAACCATACTAGTAATTATTACGAAATTATAGTACCAGTGTTTCTGGTGGTGCAATGCGCCACACAGCTGTGCTACATAGTACATCCATTATGATCCCCACAAATCACACACACAGCTCTACTCCATCAATCCTGATTCCCACACATTACACACACAACACATTATGCACACAGCTCTACTACATGCCACACACAGTTCTACTACATCCGTCCTGATTCCCACACATTACACACACAGCTCTACTATATTGTACATCCATTATGATTCCCACACATCACACACACAGCTCTACTACATCCATCTTAATTCTAACACATTACACACAGAGCACATTACAGACACGGCTCTACTACATGCATGCTGACCCCATACATCACATTACACACACAGCACATTACAGACCCGGCTCTACTACATGTATGCTGACTAGAGATGAGCGAGTATACTCGCTAAGGGCAATTGCTCGATCAAGCATTGCCCTTAGCGAGTACCTGCCCGCTTGGGAGCAGAGATTCGGCTGCCGGCGGCAGGCGGGGAGCGATGGGGGAGAGCGGGGAGGAACCGAGGGGATCTCTCTCTCTCTCCCGCTCCCCTCGCTGACCGCGCAACTCACCTGTCACCCGTGTCGGCAGCCGAACCTTTTCTCTCGAGCGTTGAGATACAATGCTCGATCGAGCAATTGTCCTTAGCGAGTATGCTCGCTCATCTCTAATGCTCACCACATACATCACATTACACACACAGCTCTACTACATCCATCCTGACCCCAACACATTACACACAGCACATTACAGACATAGCTCTACTACATGCATGCTGATCGCATACATTACATTACACACACAGCTCTACTACATCCATCTTGATTCCCACACATTACACACACAGCACATCACACATATTGCTCTACTACATCCATTTTGACCCCACACATTACACACACAGCACGAAACATGCAGCTCTGCTACATCCTGATTCACAGACACACAGCTCTGCTACATGGTACATCCATTATGATCCCCACACATCAAACACACAGCTCTACTACATCCATCTTGATTCCCATTACACATACAGCTCTCCTATATCCTGATTCACACACATCACACAAAGTTCTACTACATCCATCTGGACCCCACACATCACACACAGCACATGACAAACACAGCTCTGCCACATCTCGATTCACACACACACAGCTCTGCTACATGGTCATCCATTATTATCACTATACATTACACACACAGCTCTACTACATCCATCCTGATTCCCACACATTACACACACAGCTATGCTACATGGTACATCTATTATGATCCCCACACATCACACACAGCTCTACTACATGCTTCCTGACACCACACATTACACACACAGCACATGACACACACGGCTCTGCTACATCCTGATTCACAGCTCTGCAACATTGTGATTCACACACATGACACACACAACTTTACTACATCCATCCTGATTCACACACGACACACACAGCTCTACTCCATCCATTCTGATTCACACACAGGACACACACAGCACTTCTACATCCATCCTGATTCACACACATGACACACACAGCACATGACACACACAGCTTGGCACCATCCTGATTCACACACACCCCACACTTACAGCTACATCCACATTCATCCTGATTTCCACTCATCACCAGACTCCCAGATACAGTGATGAGCCCCTGGTCATGTGATTCCTGACTCCACCCACATGTGACGTCATCACAGGTCCTGATAGTAGCTGTTTATTCAGTATACATTGCTTTCTACCAAACTGCACAATGGCTCCTCCCACAACAGCGATGTCACCACAGGTCCTTCAGCCTACCAGATCCCTGTGGTGGTGGTAGGTTAGTGTCTTCTGTCAGGACCGCTGAGTTGTGTCTGAGATAATAACAGCTTAGTTGTATTCTCATTTTGTTATTTTTGTCCTCCCCTAACTGCATTGTTCTTGTGTCGGTCTATGTTTAATATATGTTGTATGACCTTCGATGACGTCACCAGGGGCATAGCATCAGAAGCACTCACATACTAACTGACGAGTGGTCGTTAGTAGTTTGATGGACAGAGGTTCTCTTAATGGAACAACCACTTTAAAAGGCAACTTTATCATAGAGGTAACAATTGTTCTGTTTATTTTGACTTGACAAAGTCTATATCATTTCATCAAGGGTGGTTTCACACCTGCCGCTGGGATTTTGGTTTCCTGCTCCGTTTGGGAAGCAGGAAAGAGGAATCCCTGTGTCGGAATGGCAAGGTTTTAGTACAGAACTGAACAGCGCTGAACAGACCTCACTAACTATTATGGGGTCCATTCGGTTTCTACTCAGCTGCCAGGCTTTTTCTTATATATTTAGTGCCAGATCTGCAACAGAATATCCAACCAGAGCATCCAACACAGATGTTGCACCACCAAACTCTATCTACCAGAGGAGTTCATATGGAAATCAATAGTCCAACAAGTTGGATTTGTATCTGTCAGATCGTGTCAGATGCCACATGTGGCAGCCATATATCTCCCCTTCTCTTATTATGGAGGATTCAGGTGCAGCAACTTGACAGATAAACACTCATATGACCAACAAGTATCCACTGTCTGTAGCTGACTTTAGATGGCTAGTTGTTCCACAAGCCTTTACCACTTTATTCAAATGTAACTATGGATCAATGTAATTAGAATAGCTGCATGCAAGAGTGAAAAAAACTAAACGGAAAGGCCTTCCTGTATTTCCATGACCTAAGTGTGTTTGTTGTGACTACTTGATACTTTTTGATGCACAGACTTCCTAGCAAACTTGTGATTATAATGTACATACCGACCCATCTGAACAATAAGAGCTTTGCACACATATTGGAAGGTACATAGCAGCACAATCTTGTAAAATAGGAGCTAGGTTTCAGAATAATCAGACACCATTTTAGACAAGACGGATAAAGCATGGATTATACTTAAAGGAGTTGTACTACAATTGAAAGTTATCCCCTTGCTGATCATGGGGGTCGCAGCAATCTCAAAAACAGGACTCGTGTCCCGTTCTGCCTGTCGCTACATGGGTTACTTCTCCCCCGAGCAAATATTCATGCCTCTTCAGATCTATTCCACTTATAGCCTGACGAAGAGCCCGAGAGGTTCGCAAGCTCGCTATTACAGCGTGCATTTTTGTTAGCCATTAAAAGGTATCGCATCTACAAGATTACTTGGTTTCTCTTGCTGAGAACAATTACATTTTGCTCTACTGGCTAACACGGTACCAAACCTTTGTTTTCATTTCTCCCCCGATGTCACTGTCAATGGTGGTCTGTAAAGGGTGTCCTGAGCCCTTGCACGCATGCCCTCACGCATCCACTGCTCCAAACACCTCCTCACAGTCTGGTCAGAATGGCCCAGGTGGCAGGCAATTCGCCAATATGACCATTCAGCTTGTTAACTAGGCAAAATCTCTTGAGTTGCATTGTAGAGGAGCCTCTGAGAGCCTTTTTATAGGCCAAGAGTGAAACCATTTTTAGGGCCTCAGGTGGCAAGACCATTCATCTTATCACACCACAACTCTCATCATTTGCATATCTGCCTGAGATGTAACAGCATGTTGAGTTTTGTAGCAAAACGACAACTTCTTTGGGGGCTTGACTTTTTTTTTTTTTTTTTACAAAGAGTGTACGTCTTCAGTTAATCTCATCACACAATTAAGACAAAGCATACTTTAGATTACAACACATATGCACGCTCTCACGCTTGTTTTTTTTTTTGTTTACTCACAAAGCTCTTAAGCTGACCATAGATAGAAGTAAGTTGCTAATTGAACAACAATTAGACAAATGATCCTATGGTGAATTTCCATTTAGCAATGCACATTTTGGTGCATATTGTCCGTCAGAGTTTTTCAAACTAACAATATGGAATAGTGCAGCACAATCAGATGTACAGGCATAAGTCTGGAGTGACATCATTGCATTGGCCCCAGTCCAGTAGATACGCCCACTAGCGCATGCTTGGTGTCATTTGGTGCTGGCACAAAGTAGTTAACTTCTCCCTTTTGTCTGTAAGCTAATTGGCCGGCTGGAACAATTGGCAGCCCAGCCAGTCAATCAATAAAATTTTTGCAATTTTATACTGTCTCCTCTGAACAGCTGATGCCGGTTATACTAAATTGTATCCTGATTCTGTGTGATGAGAAGTGAAGTGGTTATTCTGGTCAGAGTTATGTGCAGTGTATGTTTGATGTCAATTTGTACTGTTATCCTGTTGTTCAGTTAAGTTATTTTTTGTGTAGCTTCTGTCTAGTAGTAGATTGATCCCTTTTGGCCATACCTGGGTGCTATCTCTAGCTCTTATTCCATCTAGGGACATTTTAGGATAGCCCCAGGTTCCTGTCGCAGTGTCATCTTTTCCAGGGCAGGTGCTTCACTGTTAAACAGAATCAATCATTTTTAGATCAGGGATAGGACCTGACCCCTCTTTGTTTGTTGCCCAAGTGTGTATCTCATTCCTCTGTCCTATACAATCATTGTGACATCTTTGTCGAATGTGACATTATAACCGGGCAATAAATAAGGAGTAATCCTTTGAGGATTCTATATCTTCTGGCGTGGAAGCAATCCAGGCTTTAGGAGACCAGCTGCAAGCTTTGTCTCTAGAAGTGGTGAATATTAAACAATGCACACAACAACAGAGGATTACTCAGCCTTTGTTGGGCATCTCTACTTCTGCTTTGGTAGTCAAACCCAAGTTGGATTGTTCAGACCAATTTCCTGAGAAACGGCAAGATTTCATTACTCTCAGAGAATCTTCTAAATTGTATTTTAAGTTAAGGCCAGTTTCTTCTGGAGATGAGAGTCAAAAAGTTGTGATAACAATCTCTGGTCTACACAGAGCCCCTTTTTACTTCTGCCGAATCTAGGTGCTTTTATGCCTGTAGATAATTTCTTTTTGGCTCTTGGTCTTCTATAAAATTATTTGGTTTGAGTGGCCTTGGCTGAGAGTAAAATGAGATTTCTGAGACAGGTGAAGGCTCTAGTGGACAATTATTGTGCCTAATTTCATTGATGAGCAAACGATAACCAGTGGAATATTTTGGCTTTGAAAAGTCTATTTTGTCAGGGATTATCTTGTAAAATCAAAGACATGATAATTCAGTATGGTATACCCAGCAGACTGGAGGAAGCCATGACTCCTTCTATTAGAACGTATTGTTGTGTCCGGGAAAGAGCATGGGAATCTGCAGGGAGAGTTTACTTTGCATTCTCTACCATCGCTCCTATGAATTTGAAAGAGCCTATGCAAATAGGTGTTGTTGCTAAAGGAAAGAAGCAAAGAGAAAATTATTTCTTGGCTTAAAAGGAGTTGGGAAAGATTGCAAGGATTCCGGAAGTCATCACAGCTAAGTTGTTAGGCGGATGTTTCGCTTTCCATGTAGTGTTGGGATTGGAAAGGCGGTTTACAAGGTTGAGTTTAGCGGGGCTTTACAGCGCCTTTAAGGGCGCCCACCCACTGGCGATTTTTTTCCCTGCGAAATTCGCAGCATTTTTTTCTCTGCAGGGGTCTATGGGACTTGTAATGTTAAAATCGCGATCGCGCAAAATCACAATTTACCGCGAAATCGCGATTTTGCGCGATCGCGATTTTAACATTACAAGTCCCATAGACCCCTGCAGAGAAAAAAATGCTGCGAATTTCGCAGGGAAAAAAAATCGCCAGTGGGTGGGCGCCCTTAGAATCAAGAAAGCTGAGGTGTTTTGGTGAAGCGTAGGAAGCTTATAGATTTAGAATTTTTGAAAAAGTTTGGATAAAGTTTATAAGTTTAAATAAAGCTGTGGCCTACCCCACTTAAAACACAAGAAGAGTGTGTAGCATTTTTTTTGCCTAGTATAATAAGGGAGCAGTTGGAAGTAATAGAGGGCAGTCCTCCCAGTCTTCCTTGTGCACACCTACACAGGTAGGGGTTAATTGAGCTGGCTGGGTGTGGTGTTCTCCACCAGCTAATCCCCCTTGTCTGCTGCGGATAAATACAAGCAAACTCTTGTGAGAGATTGCTGGTTATTTTAGTTCACTTTACTGTTAATCCCACTCAGAGCTGGTGTGGTGCATGCTCGTCTGTAGTGTCCCTCTCTACTTCCCTGAAGATGGTCTGGACAACTGCTGTCCCTCCTTTCCTTGTGTTCTGCAGTGTGTGCATTGCGTAGTGTGTGGTACGGTGACCACACAGGTCCAGGCGGCCCACAGGTTTCTCCGTATCCCTAGGCAGGTGTGGCCCCCCAGACGACTGATATCCTATGTGTGTGTCAGATGGATGATGCCTCACAATGTTCCCTATGTCAGCACGGTGGCTGACTCTCTATTCCCCTTGTGTGAGGACACTTGGACTGGCTATGGTATTGCATCTGTATGCATGGGTGCTCTGGGTGGGGTTCTTGTTACATGTTGTATGCACAACCATGTGTGTTCGTGTGAACAGTGGCGTGTGTGGTATGTCTGTGCAGGTGGCCAGACGTGCTTTGCGTGTAGTCCTGTTCTAAGTAGTTTGCATAACATTGTGTGTTGGTGTGAACAGTGACTATGTCTGTGCAGGTGGCCAGGCATGTGCTTTATGTGCAGTCCTGTTCTGTGTCCAGTGTATGTGAACAGTGTTATGTCCTGGGTGTTTAGTGCATCTCCCCAGGTTACTACTCAGGGATAGCTAGGTCCTAGATAAAGATAGTGGGGCTGTCCTTATTGGGACAATCACCCTGCTTTTAGGCAGGGGTGCCCCACTTTCCCTAGTTAATAAGGGACTGGGATCCTTCCATCATTGCCTGGAGAGGTGCAAGTTGGTAGTGCAAATATTACTATAAGTGTGTTTGCGGTTTTAAATGGACACAATCCTACATCCATTCTGAGGAGTGGCGCTTTTGTGCGCCCAGTGGACATAACAATACTCATTTAATCTCTGGATTTATTTTCTTATAAAGCACATGTACAAAAGATCTCCATTTTTGGTCACATAATTAGTCCGCAAGGGTTAAAAATGCCAGGCCATGCTTGATTGGGCCCAACCCCAAAATCTTAAAGCTCTTTGAAGTCAATGGAACCCATTTAACCTGCGGATCTTCTGCAATGGAATTGTGGAAAGGTCACGGGTACCCTCATCATTACGTAGTGACAGCGTGGGGAAAAAAAAATTTGAAAAAAAAATCTGTACTGCACAAGTCCAACGGCAAGCCATGTGAATCATCCGCAGTACAGATGAAAATGAAAGAAAGCAGGTCCGCTGGGTCGTTGGCAGCGGTCAGGGACGTATTCCGCTGTGGCCTCCTGCATGCGAAATCTGGCTCTGCCGTGTGCAGACAGCTTAATAAAGACACTAAAATAGGCCAGCCTTGTGGCCATCTGACAGCGGCACAGGGTGTTAAGCACTGTGCAGAGACGTTTTTCTATTGCTATCTCCAAACCAAAGCTACACCCATAAAATACATGTCAATATTGCTTTTATCATTTTATGACATTGGTTTGTATATTTTGTTGACATATACAAAGTTGTATTCTGCGCATTTAAAATAACATATAAACTTCAGTTCTTGGAAAAGGAATACACGAGGAACATAGTGTTCTGCACATCATATCTGGAAAGGAGTACCTTCTCTATACAAAGAAAAAACTTGATAACCTATTTAAAAAATAATGTCCAATCAGCAGTACGATTGTATAAGCTGCCATAATTATATTACAGCTCCATTATAACTAAATAAATGTTTCTTCCCAGCATGCGTCTGAATAATAACATGTTGCAACATTTCTTTCTGTGTAATTTTACTAAGAAACTGTAATTAATAATTGTAAAGGAAACTTGAAAACATTTTCTCTTGTGGTGGCGTACAATATTCATGATGGAGGAGAGTTTGAGAAAGAAAAAAAACAAAGAAACAAAAACTCGGAATAATGTTGTGTTAATAGCTGTGGAAAATGTAGACAATTAAATTGCTGCTCCTAAATAACTACTGAAAAATTCCTTTAATCCAGAACCTGAAGGTCAAAACATTCAAATAATTCAACCTTAACTCCTTAAAGACCAAGCATCGTTAATTCACGGTACTTGGTACTGGGCTTTGATCCTGGCCGATTGTAAAAATATGATGTGGGATTAAAGCTCACGCTCCTGCAATGTATCAGGAGCAGGTTAGGTTCTTGGCTGTCAGATACAGCTGAAGGCCCAGAGGAGAAGGTAGAAGCACGTTTTAAGTGCTACTGCCTTCTCTCTTGCAGGCTACATGGCACTTAATTATATATCAAAACATCTGAAACAAAATGAGGAGCCCATTCCTGTACATTATTTTAGAGTAAATATACTAGTTTTAAAAATAAACTATACATTTTTAAAAATCATTCTCTTAGCTTTTTATTTATAAAAAAAAACAAAACTAAAACACTGTAAAAAAAATTCTGTGAAAAAAGATATAAAAAATAGCACTGTATGTCAAGAAAAAAAATGCTGGAAAAATAACTTTGGTAGCTGAAGAAAAAAAAATAGGGCAGTAAAACCACCGCATGGGTAAAATCCTCAAAAAGTTTCTGGTTCTTCAGGACCAAAGCACCCTGGTCCTTAAGGGGTTAATTAAATACAGTTCCAAGTTAAAACACATGGCAGGTGAATATGAAAATGCATTTGCTCACTTTTTGTGTTTCAGAGATGAGTTAGATGTTGATATTTTTTAACTGATTAAATTAATATATTCTTAAATGTAAGGTATACCTGAATATCTGGATTTTCAATGGAATATCTACCATAGTGCCAGCCTATGAACAGCTATGGTACACTAGAAGAAAGGGGGGCCAATCCCTGTTGTTCCCATCCACTTTCTCATTGGCTTGTGAACTCTTGTGCAGGACCTCTCTCACTGGAAGAACTGCATTGCTAGTAAACAAGGGTTTAGTAATTGCCCCAAGAATCATGGAACAGACATGGATGGGGAAAAGAAACACCAAGCTATTTAATCCCAATAGGCAATGTCCATCACCATAATGTGGGTCATTTTGATCTTTGTTCTGAGAGACCCTCTCATTTATGTAAGTCACTATGCATTGTGATGATATATTCTTACTTTGGGAAATCCATTCTTAAATGGGTTTTCTGGGACTCTGCAGTGATGACTTATTCTTCGCAGAGGTCATTAACCCCTTAGTGACGGAGCTTTTTTGCTTTTTTCAATTTTTGTTTTTTCCTACTCCCTTTTAAAAAATCGTAGCTCCTTTATTTATCCATCCACGTCGCTATATAAGGGCTTGTTTTTTGCGGGATGAGTTGTATTTTTCAATGGCACTATATATTATACCATATAATTTACTGAAAAGCTGTTTAAAAATTCTAAGCGGAGAGAAATGGAAAAAAACCAACATTCCACCATCTTTCGGTGAGTCCTGTTTCTACGGCGCATAAACTACAACAAAAACGACCTGATATTTTTATTCTATGGGTCAGTATGATTACTACGATACCAAACTTATATAGTATTGTTTTTGCTGTAGTACTTGTATTTTTTTTTAAGATATTTAATTTTTTTCAATTGTTTTCTGCTGTCATTTTGTGCGCGCGATAACTTTTTTATTTTTCTGTCGACGTAGTTGAGCAGGGGCTCATTTTTTGCAGGATGTCCTGTAGTTTCCGATAGTATCAATTTGAAATACACATGACTTTTTGATAACTTTTTATTGCATTTTTTCTGGGAGACAGGGTAACTAAAAAAGTGCATTTCTGGCGTTCTTTATTTTTTTTTTCGGACGACGTTCACTGTGCAGAAACAATAATGCACTAGTTTGATAGATCGGACTTTTACAGACGCGGCGATATCAAATACATATTTTTATTTTATGATTTAGATTTTTTAATAATGGATATGGCAAAAGGGGGGTGATTTAAACTTTTATAACTTTTTTTTTAACAATTAAAAAAACTTTATTGATTTTTTTTTTACTTTACTTTGAAGTCCCCCTGGGGGACTTTAACATGCGATGCTTTGATCGCTCCTGCAGTATGATGTAATGCTATAGCATTACGTCATTCTGCTTTTTGACAGGCAGTCTATCAAGCCACCCTGTGTGGATGGCTTGATAGGCAGTCTGTTAAGGCAGCCCTGGGGCCATTCATTAGGCCCCCGGCTGCCATGACACCTGCACGGCTCCCTGATCTCACCGTGGGGGGCTGTGCGGGACCCCCGAACGCTGTTCAGGGGATTTAAATGCCGCTGTCAGAATTGACAGCGGCATTTAAAGGGTTAATAGCCGCGATTGGCTGAACGGCCGAGCGCGGCTATTGCCCGCAGGTGTCAGCTGTAATAAACAGCTGACGCCCGTGCTGTATGGAGGGAGATAGCGGCGCTACCTCCCTCCATAAACGTCCTGCAACAGCAGGACGTAGTTTTACGATAGCGCTGTCACTAAGGGGTTAATATCAGATAAATGGGGTCCATATCCTGGTATCTCCAGAGATCAGATGTTAGAAGGAACTGTGGTACTTGAGAAAGAGCTCCGGGCTCTTTGTTGTGTACTAATGACACACAATACGTAGTGGCTGTGCCTGGTTCTGCAGCTCAATCCCATTAATTTGACTGTGACTGAACTCTATAAATACAATTGAACAATGAACATGACAGTTAGGCCGCCTACAGATGGGCGGAAATTCCACGGCGGGATTTCCCGCAGAATTTCCGCCCCTGGAAGCTGCCAAACGCAATCCTATGCAGACAGCTGCGATTTGGCCGTGCAAAATCTCGCGCAGCAAACAAATCATGGCATGCTCGTGCAGCAAACAAATCGCAGAGCCCCGCACAGAAAGGTCACTCACCGGCCGCCGGCTCCACTCTGCGCATGCACCGGCTGCCCGGCAGCCGGCACATGAAAGAGCCGGGCCGCGGGAGCAGGTGAGTTTCACGTTGCTCCCCGCAGACGCTCGGGCCGGGTCCCGCTGCGAGAATTCTCGCAGCCAGATCCGACCCGCTGTCTGCAGGCGGCCTTAGACTAATGAAGAGGCCTTATTGCTCACCTTAGTTCCACAATTTATTTAAGCACCTGCTTAGCATGGGTGCCACAACTTGGACCCCCCACCAATCTGATTTTAATGGCCTGTCCCAAGTATAAGTCATCAATATTTAAAGAGGTTGTCCTGTTACAGGACAGCATGCCTTATACAGCGCTCTCTGTAGTAAAACAAACAGATCCAAGTGTCTGTTATAACAGCTGATGTCATTGGAAGTCAGATGATTGCTGCAGCCAATCAGATCCTGCAGTGTTAACGTTTGTTCTCCTGGCATTGGCACTCACATTCTGGGTGCCATGATGGCAGAAGAGCCAAATGGTGATTCTGCAGTCTCTGATTGGCTGCAGCAGTCACTTGACTTCTGGTGACATCAGCTGGCACAACAGACTCTGGGGCCATAGCAGGGCTGCAGTGCTGGATCCCCACGGTGGAGGAGGGGTAAGTACTACTCAGTTTGTTATTTTACTACAGTGAAGGTTCCTTGAAGGGATGTTGTCCAGTAACCAGATAACCCATTTTAGTCCCATAAAACCCCTTTAACTTGCTATGTTCACATTCAAAGTTGATCATAAGGTTAGTACCTAAGGGGAATAATTAACTGCTGTTTAGTACAGGTCTGTTAGGACAAAGCTGTGATCTGTGACTATAGTTTAGCTACAGTGCCTAATCTATAGTAGTTTGGGACAGCCCCCCGTCTCTTCATTGGTTCACACTGCAGAGGGGGTAGCCTATTACAATTAGACAGGGGGTGTACTTCAGACTACATCAGATTAGGAACTGTAGATAAGACAAACTATTGTCACAGATCACAGTTCTGTCCCAAAAGAGCTGAGCTACAAAGCAGCCGAGGAGCACGAATTAAGAAAAATATATAGCAACCCCTGTAGGTACTGAGTTGCATAACCATTTAGAGCACTTAACTTGCTGGTAGCTTTAATATACTTCATTATTGGAACATGTTTTTAATGTTTATTGATTACATGTGATCTTGATATGTTATGGTAAGTTTACATGTTCAAAGTACATAACTGTACTTTCAATAATCAGATATACAACTGGGTGCTGCTTAGGCCCAATGTCCACGGGTGGAACTGATTTGCGGAATCTGCGTGGATCACCTGCATGAAAAATCCTCAAATCAAGCCGGCCATAAGGGTACATGGGCGTCCGCAAATGAAATAAAGTGTGCAGATTTTATTTGCGGAACTTTTGATCAGGAAAACAAATTGCAGCATGCTCTATTTCAGTGCGGATCCTGCATGGAGGGCTTCCATTGAAGTCAATGGAAGCTGTCCGATCCGTGGCCAGCTTCCGCATACATCCAAAACAGAAACAAAGGAAGACCTGGATGGGTAAGCAGGGCGCTTGGCCACAGGCAGGGTCAGACTCCGCTGTGGGCTCCCACATATGGAATACAACCTGCCCGTGGACATGAGCCCTTACCAACAGTACATATTAGTTATCCTTCCCTTTGTGGTAGGAAGTGATCAGGGAGGTCAACGTCCAGCATCTCAGATTAATGAGTGCATCCTAACTGAACACGCAAAAGAAATAGAAGTGAATTATTAATAGTGTTGTAAGATGCATTAGTTTACAGTTTGGCAGCATTAATGTATTTCGTGCTAGACACATTTTGCTTCTTTATGCTATCATCGAAGAGGAGGGTGAAAGGACAATGGAAAATTGAGTGTAGATCGCTGGTAAACCATGGAAAGTAGGTCAATATTTTGCACCAAAAAGCACATCATTAATAAATGTGGAGCTTTTTAAAATTCTGTTTCTCTTGATACCTCTAACCTAAATTTGGAGTCCACAATGTAAGTCCATTCGGTTTCTGCTCAGCTGCCTGGGGTTTGGCTGGAAGAAAAAGTGCAGCATGTAGCTCTTTTTCTTCTTGCATTTTAAGTCAGATCTGCGACGGAACCTCCGACCGGAGCTTCTAGCGCAAATGTGAAACCGGCCTTACTCCGTATAAACTATGAGACCACTGCACTTCTGGCCCGTCTATTACTAAATAACAATTGTAACCTCAGCAATCATATACTTCTGGATCCCGCAGTCCTAGATGCACTGAAAAGAACAGTCATTTGCTGTTGGCAATAGAATTGTATAGAATAATGTATACTGCAGTCGGTGGCAGATATATGCAACTATATAGGCATAAATTGTTTCTAAAAACTGAGTGTGGTATTGCAGTGTCAAAATGTATGAACATATATATTGCCATTTCTAAAGACACTGGGAAAAAAAACAATCATATAAAATAAACAATACGTATAATAACTTAAAGGGATCCTGTCACTGAGTTTATGCTGCGCAAACCACAGGCAATATGAAGCCATGGATTGGTATGCCTATTGCTCCCATGCTTGTGTTATTCTGAAACTCTGCGGCATTTTAGTATAAACACACTTTAAAGTTTGATTCGGAAGAAAGCTCTGAGAAAAGAGGTGGGCTGCGTTGGCCTTTACCCACCGGCGGCATATTGACTGACAGTTCTTTCCCTATACACAAGCAGGGAGAAAAGCTGTCAGATCCATTCCGAATCAAACTGTAAAGTGCGTTTATTTTGAAACACTGTAGCATTTCAGAACAACAGACAGATGGAAGGGAAGGATGGGGGTGGGAGTGGGGGGGGGGGGGGGCGGCCATAGGTGTATTTGTCCCGGGTTCATACTGCCTGTAATTTGGGCAGCATGAACCCAGTGAAGGTTCCCTTTAATCGTTAGGAGAAATTGCTTATGGGTTATATAACAAATATCATTCCTACAAGAGTGTTGGATTTTAAGAATTATGGCTTAAACTGGGATTGGTTTAAACCTGGATTACCACAAATGCCTAAAATTCTTACAAATGCAACTTAAAATAGATTTATTAGCGCCTTGTGATTAGCTTATAGGTTGTTTTCAAAGACAAGGGGGAAAATCCTCCCACAAACGCAGATTTGTTGATTGAAATATGCCCACAGTGGTCTATAACAGTGTCATAGTGCCCTATACATATTTCCATCAAATACCACATTTTACAATCTTCTGCTTACTCCTGCTCTATACGGGCAAAAAATGTCTGATCTCATAGAATGGTAGAGTTGGAAGGGACCTCCAGGGTCATCTGGTCCAACCCCCTGCTCAGTGCAGGATTCACTAAATCATCCCAGACAGATATTTGTCCAGCCTCTGAAGACTTCTATTGAAGAAGAACTCACAGCTTCCTGTGGCAACCTGTTCCACTCATTGATCACCCTCACTGTCTAATATCTAATGTGTGTCTCCTCCCTTTCAGTTTCATCTCATTGCTTCTAGTCTTTTCTTGTACATATGAGAATAGGGCTGATCCCTCTACACTGTGACAGCCCTTCAGATATTTGCAAGCTAAACATTCCCAGATCCTTTAACCGTTCCTCATAGGACATGATTAGCAGACCGCTCACCATCCTGGTTTCTCTTCTCTGAACCTGCTCCAGTTTGTCTTTTTTAAAGTGGGGTGCCCAGAACTGGACACAGAATTCCAGATGAGGTCTGACTTAGGAAGAGTAGTGGGTTATAATGACTTCACATGATCTAAACTTTATGCTTCTCTGATGTGACAGTACATGTCAAGTGATGCTTCGTTAATCAATATAATTTGTATTTTTTCTATAGGTACCTTTTAGTAATTCAAAGATTAATTTGCTTATGTATTAAAACATGCTGTTTTGTTTTTGTAGCACCCTTCCACTAAGAACACCTTCATCTGAAATATGGTATTCGGGAGAAGTATGAATCATTGATGACAATACAATGGGATCCAGTACGTTTCGGAAGGCAGCTACGCTGGATGAACTTCTGTATGCTTGCATTGAGATGTTTGGTATGTTTGATACAGTTCTATCTATAGACATTCTAATAACAAGCAAATGCCAAAGATACGATGTTGTAGCTGGAACGCTCAGCTTCATTCAAGTCTCAAAAGTCAACTTTATTTTGTTGTAATAGTAGAGAATGAGTATCATATAATATGAAAATACATAGTTTAACATATTGTTATTGAGCTTACCGTACGAAGGATGGTGTTCTGTGCAGTACAGATGCAGCAAAGTTTAGCATGACCTTTAATGCGCTTTCAATTACTTCACAATGGGTTTTGTTTTGTTAAGATAACAATAGTTTTTTAATGGCTGGTTTTACACAGAATGATTATCGTTCAGTGTAAATGCATGCCCTGACGAAACGCCGATTGAGAAATCATTCACTTCTTGTTTGTCGTTCCGTTTCTACGTGCAGAAAACTGATCAACGTATCGCCCTGTTTAAACAGGCAGTATCCCTTATGAATAACTGCTTACTGTGAATGGAGGCAGGTTGCTCGGAACGATCCCCGGCCCGCTCCACCTCCTTTCAGTCAGCGCAGTCAGCTCACTCCTGTGTAAAAGCACAGCAACTTTTTTTTCTGGGACGGCTTATTGAGCATCGGTTGTCCAACATATTGTCCCATTTAATAGCACCCTTTGAAAGGTTTCTGCGATAAGTTATCACACACAAGTTAAAATCTGCTACATCTGTACCTTCTGTTGGTGCCCCCTGCGTATGGTATATAGTCATATAGTGTACAAATAACAAAACTAAATAGTGCCTAATTATAAGTACCATACATGCCTTATGTTGGCCAAATAAAACATCAATGCACTTGCCTAAAAACCAATATTATATAGTACCACCATGTAATACAAAAATAATATACTATACAGTGCCTATGTATAAGTGGTACACAACGCAAAGTAAACTGCAGCACACAGTGCCTAATTAATACCAACAAATAGTCATCAAGCAAACACCTCCATACAAATAGTATTGAGGTGATCACAAGCACTCACTGAGTGAAGGATAGGGACTGCCCACTTGACGCATTTGGAGGGCCAGGACCCAGAACTAAGAAAAGGGCCAAGGGAGGTAAAAAAAAACCTCAGCTGCAGATCCATGCAGTCCGCCCCACTGACTTTATCCTATGAAAAATCCTCCTTAACTGATAGGAGGATCTATCTGAAAATTGTTGAGAGGTATGTTAAAATGGTCTTGTAAAACATAAAATGAGTATGGGTTTTGCAAGCAAAAACGCAACCAAAGGGTACTTGTGTGATACTATTTCACAACTTATAAACCTATGGAAATGTACAGCAAATTAATTTAAAGGAACACTTTGAGCAAACCCAACACACTCTTATGCCCAATGCAGGGACTTAATGGGTCAAGCTTTTTGAATTCCTGCCCTGCTCTGCCCCCTCAGATCCTGTTGATGTTAGCAGTTTAGTCATTCACGACTCTTGGCAACCCTAAAGGCGAGCTCCCTCTATATTTTTTAGTTTTTCACTGCTTCTTTCAGTTGTTTTATCTCCATGCCAGTATCAGCTCTGATAGTATCAACCATTGTGTCCTTTGGCTGCCAGGTCTTCTTTTGCCACTGATCTGTCCAAGTGTTATAGATTTTTCTATCGACTCTGCTCACATTACATGGCCAAAATCCGTGAGCCTGAGCCCGGTCATTTTGTCCTCTGTGACCCTGAGCCCAGTCATCTTGTCCTACGTGAACCCTGAGCCCGGTCATCTTGTCCTCCGTGAGCCTGAGCCCAGTAATCTTGTCCTCCGTGAGCCTTAGCCCGGTCATCTTGTCCTACAGTGAGCCTGATCCCGGTAATCTTGTCCTCCATGAGCCTGAGCCCGGTCATCTTGTCCTACAGTGAGCCTGAGCCCAGTCATCTTGTCCTCCAGTGATATATCGTGTCTTATATGGTTCAGGACTTCTTTGTTTGTTACTCTCGCCTTCTGTGGTATAAGCAGCAGCTTTCAGGAGCACCACAGGTCAAACGCATCAATTCTGCTTCTATCAGCTTTTTTCGCACTCCAACTTTCATATCCATACATGGCTATAGGGAAAATGGTGGTTTTCACTCTCCTGCTTTTAGTTGCTATCCTGATATCCCTACTTTTACAGATTTTGTCCATGTTTAGCATTACACTTCGCTCCAATGCTATCCTACCTTTTATCTCTGGCATAGATTTTTCATCCGGTCCCAAGCCTGGATAAATAGGGAGTGTTAGGGACAGACCTCGCGACCTATCTTGTAAAAACTTTCCCTTGGACACCCTCAGATCCTACATAGTGTATCAGCTCAGAGTGTTCCTATAAGTGTTGTTTTAAATGGACATAACCCAGGAAGCTATTCTATTCCTTATGTTGGCATCACTTTTCCTGTAATATTAACAATGATAACCAGCATACCATGCAACTTATATTTAACAGTAGAAGTGTGAAAACCGAATCTACAGTTAGTTTTATTTGGAACTTTTGCTTCACACCTAATCATCTCAACAGACAATTAAGCTTTGGTGTCATTTACAGCTCTATTTTATGAGGTGAGGAACTCTATTTTTGGCTTTTTTTCTCTGCTGCATTTTATCTGCTATGAATAACTCAATGCAACCAAAGTTTATAGATAATATAAGTATCCAGAACACTGGGATGGTTAATAAATTAGTGAAAACAATGATTTTCTTTATTTTCACAGATGAGAAAGGTGATCTGAATGACAACAGCCTACTGCCGAGAATTGTATTGTTAATGTATCGCTGGTATCTGTCTTCCACTGAACTTGCTGGAAAACTTCTCTCCATATATCCTTTATAAAGCAAGAAAACGTGCACTTTAATGTGTGACCTTATTCACTGTGGATGTACAATATGGCACAGGCAATTCAAGTTATGCTCAACTGGAAACCCGTTTTTATATGCCCCATTTACGCTTATAGACATTACTTAGTCCCCACTTATGACCCCCTTTATTAATCACAGTGGAGGGAAATTAGCAATAGCAGCTCAGACTCTGGAGAGCTGGGAGTGAAAATATATTACATGGTAATCATATAATACATTTTATCAGAAAAGTCTGTGTGCACGTGCAGTTTTTCCAAGGCCATAATGCAACAGTAAAAAAATACATGACATTTTGCTGTTTTAATTATCTTTACCTATGTTACCTGAAGACCTGCAGCAATTGATGGTAAAACCATATACGTTTTTTTCTGTGCAGTTTCCAACCACACATCAAAAATGACACCTGAAAGGCACCGTCTAAATGGACCCAAAGGTGTAGTCTCTTCGGAAAAAAAAAAAAGTTTTTAAGGCTTATGTAACCCATGTGACCAGCAGTTATTGTGGATTAAAAATGCATCCAGCTTTACAATTCCCCTCGAAAATATATCATGGGCACACTAGTTCTGCCAAAATGGGGGCCACTTTTAGAGAACATTTCTTCATTTAGGCTCCTAAAGGGGAGACCTTAGCAGTTAAAGGGGTTGTCCCGAGGCAGCAAGTGGGTCTATACACTTCTGCATGGCCATAATAATGCACTTTGTAATGTACAATGTGCATTAATTATGAGCCATACAGAAGTTATAAAAAGTTTTATACTTACCTGCTCGGTTGCTAGCGTCCTCGTCTCCATGGAGCCGACTAATTTTTGGCCTCCGATGGCCAAATTAGCCGCGCTTGCGCAGTCCGGGTCTTCAGCAGTCTTCTATGGAGCCGCTCGTGCCAGAGAGCGGCTCCGTGTAGCTCCGCCCCGTCACGTGCCGATTCCAGCCAATCAGGAGGCTGGAATCGGCAGTGGACCGCACAGAAGAGCTGCGGTCCACGAAGGTAGAAGATCCCGGCGGCCATCTTCAGCAGGTGAGTATGAAGACGCCGGACCGCCGGGATTCAGGTAAGCGCTGTGCGGGTGGTTTTTTTAACCCCTGCATCGGGGTTGTCTCGCGCCGAACGGGGGGGGGGTTAAAAAAAAAAAAAACCCGTTTCGGCGCGGGACATCTCCTTTAACCTCCCTCTATGGCATTCATATAGGGAATATACACAGGGGTCGTCCTAATGTGACAATCCCTGTATTGGTGATACATGATACAATGGCAGATAACAGTAGGGGTGAATGTGGCGACCACTCTGGGCCCGAGACAGGGGGGCTTACGGCTGTCCTAGTTGCCCCTATTGTCATCCACTCTACTAAACCTCCGGTGGCAGAGAGAGAAGGGGGTTAAACACCTTCACACACTCAGTTTTCCTTATCTGCCCTACGATTTCACAGGCGCGCAGCAGGACATCTTCAGACCTCCCCCTTTCCCGGCTCTAGTACTCAGAATTGAAGGACTGCTTGGGAGAGGAGTGATGAAGTCCTGCTGTTCACCTGTAAGATCACCCAGTAGAGAAGGAAGGCTGAAAGTGTAGTAAGGAGTTTAACCCTTTCCCCTTCCTGCAACCAAAGGGGGAGCCACTAATTCTCTTTACAAGAGTAATTTTAAACGGATTAAACATAACTTTTCTGTTGAACATGGATTAACTCATATCTAACTGCTCTAGAGATGAATAACAAGCTGAGTATTTCTCATAAATCCATCACAGTGTAAAAGCGCATTTACACGGATAGATTATCGTTTAAAAAAATAATTCAATGAGCGAAAATGAACGATAATCGTTCAGTGTAAACACAATCAATGATCGAACGACGAATAATAAATCATTCAATTTCATTCATCATTCATTTTATGTGGGCATAAAAATCATTCTTGGCTCGTTGGTTTAAAGCCCACTCCGTTATAAAGCCTGTCATAGAATATACCGGGATATGATTTTTTTATTATTTTTTTTGGGGGGAGGGGGCAAATTCATTTGTGGTGGATTTGCTGCTAAAGTACTGCAGCAGAAAAATCCACAGCAAATCTGCACCAAAACCCACACCATTTGTGCAGATTTTTATGTGGATTTTGGTATTGATCTGAACAATTGGAAGACTTAAATCTGGTGTAGATCCATACCAAAATGTATACTGAATGGTTATTGTTGTGATCGCTTATTTATTATTTTATCAGAGAATATTGTACCTGGTAGAAAGGGGCATTGTATGTATGTATGTGTCGGAGGGGGTGGCCAAGTTGTGTTAACAGCCTCAGGCCCGTGATCCCCTTAATCCGCCACTGACATGAGATACAATATAAAAAGATTAGTTATTAGTATCCTGAGATTACGTAGAACCAACTTACTTCTCAGGGAAAACAAACTATTGGGGACCCCAAATTATCTAATTCATTTAGCCAATGTAGATTCCTTCCCTGACCTACCGTAAAAACGTCTTCCCGCTGGCTTCTTGCAGTGGTCACAGGTAGAGTTTTCCATGAATTGATACCATTATATTGAAACATATTATTGGTCATCTTTTGCTATTATTGTTCACTGTCGTATAATTTTCTTTAACCTATGCACTTATCGAAATGCCAACGGTGAGAACGGCAATGATTTACGTTTAAAAACATGTCACTTTATGAGGTAATGTAATTTGGGTGAAATCTGTATTACTACTGTCACTGACCCATATTTACCCAATAAGGACCAAGCAACATAACTTGAATCAGGGTCGAAGGTAAAAATATGTTGCAAGATTAAAGCTCTGCAATGTAGCAGGAGCACATTGAGTCCTCGGCTGTTAGTCACAGCCGAAGACCTAGAGGAGAAGGCAGAAGCAGTTTTTAACCACTTCTGCCTTCTCTCTTAACAGCTAAATAGCACTCAGTAAGCGCTATATTGTGAATATAGAAAGCAGAAGTGCCACTTCTGCCATTCAAACCGATGATCACATGATCACCGGGTGCCCCCTGCAACAGCAGACCTGCAGGTTCCTAGCAGACCCTGATCAGCTCTGTTAATGACTATTGTCACTACAGGGGATGTTTTTCCCCTGTAACCGGAGCTCCTATGGATGCTGTTTCTATGGATATCCCAGCTGCAGTGGAAAAGCGTGAAATAAAAACAAAGGGGAATGTAAATGACCCCAGAAGTTTTATATGGGTCATGGGAGACAGATTAAAAAAGAATAGTTACGAAAATAAGTAAAAAAAATTACAGAATAAAATAAAAATATATATATATAAGACAGAAAATGTCCCTCTGCTGACGCCAACCAAAGTCGTCTCCATATGCAATCCGAGACTAAGCAAATGATATATCAAACCATCCAAAACAAATGGCAAACCCATTCCAGCACTTTATTAGCGTAAATATACTGATTTTAAAAATAAACAACTATTAATTTTAAAAATAATAATTTTTTTAGCTTTTTACCCCCAATTAAACTAAACAATTGAAAAAAAGGCAGGGAAAAGAGATATTAAAAAATAACCCTGTATGTCAAGGAAAAATGCTGAAGAAAAAAAATTGGGTGGTAGAATCCCTAAAAAGTTTTTGGTCCCTTAGGAGCAAAACACCCTGATCCTTGTTGCTAGGGGAACCGACTACCTCTGATTGTGCACTACTAATTCCATATGAAGTGCTCTGCTGATTGGCTGTGAATAGAGATGAGGGAGCACGCTCAATAAGGTCAGTTACTCGAGCGAGCATCGCTCTTCTTGAGTAACTGCCTTCTCGTCCGAGCGTGCTCAGGGGGGCGGCGGGGGGTAGCGAGGAGAGAGAGAGATCTTACCGAGCGTGCTCGCTCATCTCTAGCTGTGAACCATAGAGCGGATGCACAATAGTTCTCAGCCCAGCCACTAGCTACCTGAGCTTTCTGCTGATTCTATGTAGAGAAGGCATTCTGAGCGGCATGAACAAGTCCTTAAATTAAAAAGTTAGCAAAAGTTTTTGATTCCTCCACTGTTCACTTTATGAGGGAGATTTACTTATGGTGGTCTCACACCTGCGTCGGGGATTTTGCTTTCCTGCTCTGTTCGCGGAGCAGGAAAGGGGAATTCCCATGGCTAACAGTTCCGTCTTATGACGGAACCAAACAGCGCTGAAGGGACTCCATTGACTATAATGGGGGACGTACGCTTTGCGCTCAGCTGGACGTCTTTTGTCCGGAAGAAGAAGCGCTGCATGTTGTGCTTTTTTTCAGGTATTTTGGCCAGACCAGCAACAGAATTTCTGACCAGAGGTTCTAACGTAGATATGAAACCAGTCTTAGACTTGCATTTAAGACACTATCCATAAACTAAAATACGTAGTAGATGTGCCAAATTTATTAAATGGTGGATGCCAAAATTTTAAATCAAGTGTTGATTTATGCTATAATTTAAGTCATTTTTTGGCACACTCCAAACCCACCTGCTTTTCTACTACTCTTCAAAGTGGTGAGAAAAGAATAAAACAGTAACAAATTTCCAGATTATTGCTCAAATGGGGTGTGCACCATAATTTGGGACATTTTGACAACATAATTGTAATGCAATGTTTTCCATCCAATTCTGGAAACTCAGTTGCAATTTTAGTTACAACTGGATGGTTTTGACTAGAAAGAATGTTTGATCAATGGGCAGCCCTTAAATTAAAATGTTATCATCAAAAATGTGCCCTTTTATGAAGATGAAAAGTCATGATGACCCTTATGTCTATTCTAGATACTGGATTCTGGAATTTCCTGCGGAGTTTAATTTGGATTTAGGATTGATACAGCTCACAGAGGAATTTAGAGAACTGGCAAGCCAGCTGGGCTTTGAAGAGCACATTAATCTTATAGACATATCAAGCATGTGAGTCCTTTATGTATTTTTCATGCAGTAGTAGAAATTGAGGCAGCCCCCATGGTAACCACAAAGTATCTATGGTGCCCTATTATGGTGGCATGGGCTTCCTATGTGCTCTTGCATTGATACATCTGTGTGGCACCATATTTTCTCGACTTAGATTAAGTCATATGAGAAATGTTATTGAAAGCTTCTGTTCCAAACCACAGTTTCCAAGCTAAGTATGTTCCCAATGAATGGAGTTGTTTCTGCAATAATCAGTGGGAGTGCATTAACATTGCGTATGGGCTGTGGGTACCCGTGTCATCGCTAAGCCACAGCATGGGAAATACAAACAATACAGTTAATTGTCATATGCATGGTCACTGGCCGAGCTTCCACGGTCATACGCAATACAGTTACTTGCTGCACGCAGGGTCACTGGCTGAGCTCACAGCCAGAATCCGCTGCGGGCCTATGTGAGTTTTGCCTAACTGTTATAAGACTTTTTTGTCCCCTTCTGAATACCATGTCTGGTACACTTCATGTACTATCATAACACAGGAGATATGTTGACTGAGGAACTGACTAGTTTGAGTACACATCAACCCAAATAAATCTGAGCTGATCAGAATTGAAATCACATGACCACCTGAGGGAAAGGAGGCCTGAAGTTTCAGATAGAAAGGAATAACTAATCAAGGCATTACTAGCTGATTTATATATACTGGGGCTTGCTATGCAATCAATGAAAAAAAATCATTGTAGTGGCCCTCTAACCCTTTAATGCCATAGGACATAAGTTTATGTCCTGGCAGGGTGTTAGTTAACGCGACTGTCAGCTGGCCTCCACAAACTGAGGCAATGGAGCTCTAAATGGTAAATTGTTTTTACAGAGATTTTACAAAGAGATCCTTGTCCTTAGAGTGTAGATAATGATTTCCTGGTATGAAGGATGTAGAAATTTTTTATGTGAACCTATCGTAAAACGCCTCTCAGAAGCTGCAGCAGCGCTCCCTTATCTGTGGATTTCACTTTTACAATATAAATGTTTGCCATGAATTGCATCAGTCTCTCTGTTGTGGGATTAAGTACTCAATACACATTGCCTGCAAGTTTGTTTTACACTTGACTCGTTGTTGAAAAAAAATCAAGCACCGAGGAGAGGTTGTCAGATTCGAATTAAACGTTATATGTGTGACAGACAACCTCAACAGCAAACTCCTAGGATACAAGTTGACATCCCAGATGGTGTCATCCCACATGTTATATTGGTGGCAAAACTGGTGACTGGGCAGCCACGGAAGTGTGACAATATTGTGAAGACATTCCCGTGACCCTCTTGTGTGTGCGGTCGAGCATTAACCCTTTCCAATCCGCTGTCTGACGTCTAAAGACATTCTGATTGAAGGCTGTACAGCTCCGATGTCGGAAGACGTACGGCACAGTATTCTTACTGTGGATTACTGTACGCTCTGTTATCGGGGGCCTCTCCAGCATGTCACATACCACAGTACTGGCTGTAGCCAGCAGATGACGCCATTGTATAATGGCAGAAAGAGAAAGCCCCCTAGAAAACCCTGAATCCAAAATTGGATTGCAAGGGGTTAACTACTGGAAAATGCCTCTTGGAAGACATGAGAGGAACACATTTGGCTGCAGGATGTCCTGAACATATCGCTGAGCTGTCATTGTCCCTCCTACCACTACTAGGGGTGACTGACTGCTGTATGCGATGGGCACTGTGTCACTTCACAGCAAAGTCAGGATTGGGGCGCTCAAACCTACGTCTCCACACTCGAACACGGTCGTCATCTGTACTCAAACGAAATCTGGATTCGTCACTGAAGACAACACGGTTGCACTCTGTAGCAGTCCAGTTTTGTCATTCACAACACTACTTTAAACCAAGGTGCGATGGGTGTCAAAGGCAGTAGACATAATAGTTGCCGTGAGACCAAATGTCCTTCAGCCAAGTGCGTGAAATGATGGTGCTACCTGTCTCTGAATGGCGAACAATGAAACAGTTGGAGCTGCTCTTGCATGTGGGATGATTATATGATCCTCTCTACTGGTGGTCTGTCGAGGGCATCCTGAGCCCAGTCACCTTATGTGCCCTCATGCATCCACTGGTCCCAACACCTCCTAACAGTCTGGTCAGAACAGCACATGTGGGCAATTTATTGGTATTACCTTCTAGCTTCTCGCATTTCAATAATGTGCATCCTCTTAAACCCTGATAACTGGGCGAAATCTCTTTGATTGCATCGTAGAGTCATTTCTAGTGGTCAACTACCTCTACACAAGTGAATAAAAAGGTCCTTTACACACAAGTAATCTGAGAGCCTTTTATAGGCCAAGGGTGGAACCACTCTTAGGGCCTCAGGTAACAAGACCGTTCATCTAATCCCACCACAACTCTAATCATCTGCATATCTGCCTGAGATGGAACTGCATACTGAGTTTGGCAGCAAAACGACAACTTCTTCTAGGGAAGGGATTGTTTTTTTTACAAAAAGTGTATATTTAGAAACCCTGAGTCAGAAACTTATGATCTGACTTTGAAAACCAGATGTTGGGTGACAATTCATCTTAGATTGCCCTTGTATTTATATTTTCAACAGTTTTTTTTTTATATTGTGCTGTATATATCAGTACATAATATCAATTCTAAATGTATCATCAGAAAATGCCCCATTGTATAATTTTTTTTAATGTTAAACATTTTTAATGAATTTTTAGCAATTTTTTTAAAAATTTCAGTTAGTCTATAGTTAAATACTCTAAAATCCTGCCGTTTTCATGCTGTCCAGTAAACCGTGTAATAGCTTGACACTTCCTGTTCTGTAAATGTTTGCGCAGTCATCTCATCACCACAGTAAGGACTCCTTCACACTGACGATCATGATATCGCCGCGAGAAAAACGCAACGTTGCTCATGAGATTTCTGAGCATCAGGGATGCTGTTTCTTGCAAAAAGATCACTTCCACTTGTGATTTTCTCGCAATAGACATTAGGAGTTTCTAATGTTAAAAACGCATCGCATTGCACGAAAATCCCAAGATCGTGCTTTGCGAAGCAACAAAAAGGAGGCTCTAGAGGGAAACATGGAAGATGAAAAAAAAAGGAAAATGCAGTTAAGGCCCATTTACACTGGACAAGTGTCTCTGTGTGCGAGCCAGCTGTGCTAACTCCCGTGCAGGAACACAGGGAGCGTGGGGATACAGGGATGAGTGTCGGGCATCGTTTGCCTGACACTCGTCCAGTGTAAATGGGCCTTTACACCCCTGTGCACTGTAAAAGTCTCACAGGGCATTCTTCTCTAGCTTAGGCTGCCTGTCCACGGGCGTTATTGAAATGCATTCGCTGCAGCGATAACCCGGCCACATGGAACGCAGTGCACGCTTTCCATAGCATTGCTATGGAAAGTGCAGCCCCCCTGTACATGAGCGGAGAATCATAGCATGCTGCAAATTGCCGCGATTCTCCGCGGTCAGCCTATCTGTCAGATAGGCTGACAGCAGAGATCCGTCTACTGGTTCCTGCTCCCAGGTGGCGGCTCTCGCGGCGGATAATCCACCTCGGGATACCGCAATGCCAGTGGACAGGCAGCCTTAGAGTGCATTCACAAGGGGCGAGCACAATATCAATGCAATGGCTGTGATTGGTTCATTATTGATTGGCTAAACACCGGCACTTGATGAACCAATCAGTCAGCACTTCCTAGAGGCGGGAGTTATGAACCCCCTAACCAGGAAGTGGTGGCTGCAAACAAGTGCAGCGGAGAGGGCTGCGCCTGTTAGGTAATGTATTGTTTAATTTTTTTAAATTCAGCTAGGGCTTATTTAGGGGTAGGGCTTATATTTCAAGCCTCCCCAAAATTCACAGCAAAAGAGCGTTACAAAGCGGCTTTACAGCGTTAGAGCTTAAATGCATGGCATGAAATTAAATACTACAACTGGGAAAAGATAGGGCAGGACCTATCTTCCCGCTTTTTTTTTTTGACCGGCACAATTAAGATAATTTTCTGTGTTTTGGTTTATTTGCCCTTTTAATTGCTTTACAAAAGCTTTTGTTGTATTGAGATAACAATTGATTTTTAACCCCTTAAGGACAAGACTTAACGAGTTTTTGAGGATTCATGCTCACTCTTTAAAAGCCATAACGTTTTTATCTTTCCATCTTTCCATCTACATGGACATATGAGGGTTTGTTTTTTGTGTGGCAAACTTTAGTTTTTTATCGGTACCACTTTTTTTTTATGTAGTGTTTTTTTTTTGGGGGGGGGGCTGGGAGAAAAAAAACCACATCAATACTGAAATTTTTTCTTACTTTCTTCTGTGGAATGGTACAATTACAACAATACCAAAATTCCTTTTTAAAGTTTTTTCACTTTTGCACAATAAAGACCTTTATTGGAAGTTTTTTTTCCGCATTGCTGTATTTAAAGTCACAGAAATGTTCTATTTTTCCTGGTACTATTTTGGAGTACATACAGCCTTTTCGATCACTTTTATTGCATTTTTTGGGAATCAAAGTGAACAAAAATGCATTCTGGTTCCTTTTTTTTCTTTTTTCTTTTTACATGTTTTGCCAGGCAGGATAAATACTGTGTTCAATTTACTGTACAGGTCTTTATGACTGCAATGACACCAAACATGCAGATTTTCATGGCATTTTTTTAAATAAACAAAGAGGAGAAAGTGTTCAAAAAGCGGTTTTCTAATTACTGTTCTTACAGTTATTTTTGTTACATTTTTTTATGTCCCTATAGGGGACTTGAACCTGTAAAGCTATGATTGATATGCTAATACATTGCTGTACTTTTGTCCTGCAATGTATTATTGCTATTATTAGCAATCATAGACCATGGCAGACCCGTATACCATTCTCTGGCATCCGTTTGCCATGGTAATCCACCATCCCTTGCAAAAACATTGCGACGGACCATTGACATAATAGAGGGAGCGCTCTTCCCCGGTTAACCCCTTTTCCCACCGTGATCGACATTGATCGCGGCATGTAAAGGATTAGCAGCATGGATTGGTGGAAACAATCCATGTTGCAGTGGGAAGCCAGCTGTCCATCACAGCTGGCCCCTATGTGCATCCTGCTGGCTCAGCTTCTTAGCCCGCACCATCCATAGGGATTATGTCTACATCCATTTGTGGGAACACCTTCCCAGCCTGGAAGTAAACTTACATCCTGTAGCGGGATGGGGTTAATGGCTAAAGATAAGGTAACTTGTTGCAGAAAGTTATCTCTTGGAATTTAAACATCCCTACATCTGTAAATCGAGGAGAAGCAAAGAGCAAAGTACTATCTGCAACAAAGACTGCAAGATGAGTATAGTCATAATTTGCAGGTACTCCAAATTTGCAATGCACTATAGAGAGCAGAAAACCGGGGTATTTGGAGGAATGAGAAGGTTTAACACAGTAACATAGTATGTAACGCCGAAAAAAGGCACATGTCCATCCAGTTCAGCCTATTAACCTCTCATGCAGAGCAAACCAAAAAACCCCAATGAGGTAGAGCAGGTTCACACGAACAAATCGGATTTTGCATGTGGATTTTCGCAGCGGAAGGCCAGCGGTCATTCGCGGAAACTAATTGCGAATGATTGTTGAAGATTACGGATAGCAAACGTTTTTCCGTGCGGATTTACACTATGCATAGTATATCGTCGCCGCGAAAGAAAGATCTCTCTCCCCCTTCTAGCCGGCACTCTGGCTTTTCTATCTATTTTCCTTTGAGGTTGCGAGCATTTCTGCCGCTCATACACAGTGTTAATTGTATATGGCTGACAGAACTCTCACATACATTGAATCCGCGCTAAAATAGAGCATGCCACAATTTTTCTTCAGCTTGTGGAATACACAATTTGCACCTGCGAGCGTGAACTAAAAAAACGAGAATACGTGCCCGTATGTGGACGCCGATTGCGGATTCCGCAAATAAAATCTGTTTATATGAGACCCTCTGTAGAGGCCAATATTCCCCATCTAAGGGAAAAAATTCCTTCCTGACTCAAATCTGACAATCAGAATAATCCCCGGATCACAGACCCTTCTGAAGTTATTAGTGACTATTACATATAATATCGCTCAAGAAAGGCGTCCAGGTCCATCTTGAACTGTTTTAGTGAGCTCTCCATCGCCACGTCCTCAGGCAGAGAGTTCAATAGTCCCACTGCTCTTACAGTAAAGAACCCCCTTCTGTGTCGGTGCAGAAACCTTCTTTCCTCCAGTCTTAGAGGGCGCCTCCTTGTTGTTGCTTGGTTTGTTTGACAAATCTTGAAGTGCTTTACATTATGCATGTTCAGCTGACTATGACAAATTAGTATTGTAAATTATTCTGCAACCAAAGCAGCTAAACACTAAAAAAAAATCTGTTTTATGCCACTTTTGTATTGCTGGACTATGAAGTTTAAGGTGACGAGATCAGAGGGACACAAGAAAACGGAGGCACTACAATAAGATCATTGTTAATTGTTTATTGATTTCAGCATTTCGTGGTGACAGTCTGTGTTGTCACTTTTGTTTTCAGACCGTCTTATGACTGGATGCGAAGAGTCACACAGAGGAAAAAGACATCAAAGAAGGGAAAGGTTTGCCTTCTGTTCGACCATCTGGAGCCCGTAGAGCTGGCAGAGCACCTAACATTTCTTGAATATAAAGCATTCCGAAGGATATCTGTAAGGATATTTGCTATTTTATCCATTGTCTTTTATGTTCCCATTTACAAAGAGTAGAAACTGGCAAGCTAGAAATGTTCATTTTGATCCTAATAGACGATATAGAATTTCTTATTCACAAGAACACATATGAAAGAACAAATAAGCACTACTGCTATGAATGCTGGCACTGTGCACAATATGGGGCACATCCGGATTTGCTAAAGGGAAACCGCGTTTTAGTTGACATCATGGAGAGCTATAATAAAAACCTAATTATCTTAGTTTTGAACAGTCTATAATATCTATAATTATCAGTTGAATATATAACGTACTTTTAGCGATTACTATGTGGCATATGCACCCATAATGAGTAGGACAATGATAATGGCCCTCCAGATTCGCAAAAAATTCTTAAAAAGGATTTCAAGCCAAAATGTAAACGATTCCTCATTCTAGAAAACCAGAAGTGAAATCGCTTAAGTTTGGTAATTATATTTTAATTACTTACAGATGTTGACATTTTTTATTAAAATCTGGTAGCCATTTTTGCAAAAGTGACAACAAGAAGTGCAGCCATATTGGTTGAATTCACTTCTCAGAAACTGATGTAGTTTTCTCAGTATTTTCTATCAATTAACCAGTGACACTTTTACCCTCAACTTTGGAGACGCTAATTCAAAAGTGACACTTTTGCAAAAAAAAGGCTGAGAAGGCAGAAAAAACAGGATTTAGGAACCATGGAATTGTTTAGGTATACAATACTAAAAAGCTAGACCTTGTATAGATGCATTAAACGACAGGTTGCAATTGCCCTGGTTGTGGTGGATTGTTCTAGTTTTCAAAAGTCGTTAAAGGGAATCAGCCATCTACTTTTAGCCTTATAAGCTAGGTTTATGAGCTGAAAGTAGGTGACCTGCTGAGTCCAACGATGTAAGTGTAATACTTACTTTTCCCATCATTTCCCTATGGTGTCAATGCACTGAGCAGCGCTGCTAAGTAGTCTGTCCCTTGTAATTTCATAATGGGCGGACTACTTAGCAGTGTCGCTCAATGCACTGCAGCAGCGGCTTTCAACGTTGACACCAGGGCATGGGAAGGTACCCTCCACGGGTTACCTACTTTCAGCCCATTAGCTTAGCTAATAGGGCTAAAAGGAGGTGACAGGGTCTCTTTAAAATGTTTTTTTATTTTAATATTACATACACTGAAGTGTATTGGTATACATTTTTTGTTCTCCAGTTTACAGATTACCAAAGCTATGTAATCCATGGATATTTAGTGGATAACCCAACCTTGGAGAGGTCCATAGCTCTATTTAATGGAATTTCAAAGTGGGTTCAGCTTATGGTTCTCAGTAAGCCAACCCCACAGCAAAGAGCAGAAGTCATTACCAAGTACATCAATGTGGCTGAGGTACAGTACAAATAATTTTCTAGGTTTTGTATCTATTTACCCGACATTTAATCATTATTACATCTACATTTTTAAATATTCTTAGTAGACTGGGACCAACCTCGTTGAACACTAATACAATTCATCTTTGTGCTTCAGAGAAGTTGCAATATACCAATCAATATACCAAAAATATTCTTCTCTTCCATTTGTAATAGATTCATGAAAATAGAGTATTATCATAGTATAAACTTACTCAACAACTTCTTAGATATTGGCCAGAGATAGACTTCATACTGCATGTGGACTGAGATGCCAGATTATTGTTCAATCATTGATTCTTTTCACTGCAGAAATTGCTGGACCTCCAGAACTTCAATACACTGATGTCTGTGGTTGGTGGGCTAAGCCATAGTTCTATATCTCGCCTTAAGGATACCCATGCACATCTCAGCTCTGATGTAACAAAGGTATGTAATATAGCATAAAACTTAAAGCACATGCAACTTTTCAGATGACTCTTTATAGTAAGCTACCGTGTGTATGCATAAGGAATAACACTATATGTGTCCATTATGTGACTTGCATCCTGTCCAATTTTCCCCTTGGTAGGCTGTATCTGTAAATATCAATCCTCTCAGGACTGGTGGGAGGAGCTTGGCTGCCGTGCTGTGTTCTATATACTGGGGCACAGAGAACTACAGATTTTGCTATGTAACTGTCTGCATACACAAAGAGACAAAACATAATCATGTAGGAATGTACAACATTAATGAGCGGTATACATGTGAATAAATAGCAGCAGATAACTCTCCATTAGCTCCAGCAGGAGGTCTGAGTCGTTCCCTTCGCCTTCTCTCTGCTCTCTATACAATTCAATGAGCATAATGGCTCGTCCCCCTCTTCCATATTATAGTGTCTCCTGCCATTCACTGGACAGCAGGCAGTGGATAGCAAGCAAGGAGGAAGGGAGACCTCTAATGGGCAGCACTTTAGAGTGATTTTTCAGCACAGAAATGCCACTTTAGGTAAATAAAGTAAATCACAATTTTCCTAGTTATCACATGGCCTATCGTATAAGCGCAAGTTGTTTGAGAAGTTAGTGACAGATTAAATTATGCCATAACAATGCTCCTTTTATACCTGAATATATAAATGTTTTTTTTTGTTATATATAAACACACATGAATGATAGTCTTTCACGTGAGCGATTGCAGCACGTTCTATCTCTGGGCGTTCACTAGGAATGCATTGCCCATTGTTTTTGATGGGACATTCAAAGACTTCACATGGCACTCGCATGCTGTGTGATGTGCATGTGAGTGTGATGCGGTTTCCCATTGAAGTCAATGGCAAACACTTCTGATCCTTTCACGTGCATGAAACACTAGCATAAGGATTGCAATTTCACAAAATTTAATCAAAATTTAATTTTTTTATTGCATGTTGGAAAGCGCGATGTCGAGCCAAGCTTCTCGGCCTGATATTGGGCTCGTTCATGCAAATATAACCTAACGCTGAGCCCAAGAAGAATAGGCATGCAGCTTTATTACAGATTTATGTGTTACAGAGCTTTAACAGAGCACATGTAGACTTCTAGTATCTCTGTGTGCTTCCAAATTTGTATTGAGGCACACTGAGTTTTGTAATTTGGAGAATGTGGAGCCTCACAGAGGCATAACATAGCAGGTCGGAGACTGCCTACTGACCTATAATCTGGATTAAGTATGTAGGGATAGTGGGGGGCATTTGCACACTCCCATAGACTCCTATGGTGCCTTAGATGTCCAAGTGTGCAAATAAATATAGCATGTCACATATTTTTTTCTATGTGTGCAAAATGAGCGCACAAAAGCAACAGTGTGAGTAAACCTATTGGAGACTAATAGGGGTTCTATTCTCTGCACAATACGCTTGAAAAAAGCCATGGAAAGGTAGCTGCTGCCCGATCTTTCCCGCATGTAGTACTCACTACATGCAGGAAAGATAGAGCAGGTCCTATTTTTTCTCAGCTGTACAATTAACAGGAGGAATCCCACTAGTGAAAGCGAAGCACTGAAATCCATTGAAATCAGAGGTTTCGTTTTGTCCCGTTAAGCGGTTGTGGTTATCATAGCCGCATAATGGGACTAAACCACGTTCGTCTGAATTTGCCCTGACATTGCACCTGCAATACAACTACCCTTTGAAGTCTTCCTATACAGATTGGACGGCAAAGCAGAACAGAACACTGAATACTTTTCTGTGTAATTTCTTTAATCTTATATTCAGTAAAATTGTACAAAAACATATCTTTTGGCTGATCAGTTAAGGATAGTCTCACTTCCCCCGCAGGTGTGGAATGAAATGACTGAGCTGGTCTCATCGAATGGAAACTACTGTAATTATCGTAAAGCTTTTGCGGAGTGTGAAGGATTCAAGATTCCCATTCTTGGGGTTCATTTAAAGGACTTAATAGCGGTGCATGTTGTCTTCCCCGACTGGATAGACGACAATAAAGTAAATACAGTCAAAATGCAGCAGTTATATGTCACACTCAATGAGCTGGTGTCACTGCAGAGTGCGTCACATCACCTAGAAACCAGTATGGATTTGATTAACCTTCTAACGGTATGTATTTCATCCACCATTACTACATTGTAGCCACTTAGCAGGTATACAGTAGTAACCAATCTTAAAAGGAGGAAGAAGACAGGAAACCCTATAAAACCCAGTTCACATGCTGCAGTATTGCAGTGGCCTGCTCTGCAGAAGAGATGTCAGATTGTGTGAATGTGGCCTAAAGCTCCCAGCTGTCCGAATCTGTATATTTAGTACCCTAAGGGCGGCTTCACACAGGTGTTTGCACAATTGCACGTGACTCAGCACAATGCATTTGTGCTATTGCAGTGTCTGAGGAGTGTGCCCTCAGCCTAGGAGACAGCGGGGTAGAGTTTTGGCCTTGTCACGAGGCTGTAGCATCTCTCACCCTGAGTGTAGTTCAGGACCCGTCCACGTAGCTGAGGGACGGCCTACAAACATGGAACCGATGATGTAATTTACCTGGGCTTTGGGTTGTCATGGGTGACATCACTGCTCCTTCCTCTGCGGTGAATCCTGGCGATGAAAACTGGTCCACACTCACAAAGTAGTATGAATTAGCAAAGCTGGGAATGGTCGGCAGTGCCACTTTACTTGAATAAACTTATTTACAGGCCAAACAAGAAAACAATCCACACCAGCAGGATATTCAGTACAACTTCACAAAGTGGTGTGACAGGGAAGAAAATCACAGGTACACCAAGTAGTCTACAGTCTCAGTTATCTGTATGGCTCCGGGCCTGGCACAACTTCTCTTCTCTCTCAACAGCTCTCAACCGGTCGTCACGGACATTGAACACGCGCTCCACTCTGCAATGGCAGATCACTGTCCTCCTTTTCTCTAGTACCTCAGTGGGTAGAAAACCACTGGCCTTTCCTGGGCGTAAACGGGCCCAGGGAAATCTAGGGTCACCTCTCTCTCTTTCATAAGAACGCTAACGGGCTGAAGGTGTCCGCGTGGGTCTCTGGCAGCTCCACTCATTCCCTGCTACCAACCAACCAACCTCTGCACACCAAACACCATCACATGACAAAACAAGATACATTTCCAAGCATAACCTATACAGCTATGCAATACACATCATATTCAGGCAACATAAAAGACACTGACAACATGTAGTCACAAGACAATTTAATTCATGCACAATGGAGGGGCCCCGGGGAAAAAAGCGCCCATGACAATCTACCCTAAGGCTGGCTTCACACAAGCGTATGTGTATTGGTGAAATGCCCAAGGATCAGCGTATTTTACTGTAATTTTTGTGTGCGCAAGGCATGGTTATTTGTGCACGATTTAAAAAAGCACCAATGCTCCCAGCAGCTGAAATGGCTAATTAGTCTAATGATTTCCAGAAGTTTTCTTTTTCCTGCACAATTACGCAGTGTTTCACACATCTCCTAGTGTATTGCATGCACATTTGCACATCCCCACTTCTATGGTGAATCTTGATGCAAAAATGTATAGGAAAATAGAGCGTGCTTCTATTCTTTTGCATGCAATCAAAATGTGAAGGAAAAATAGATGCATGTGAACAAACTCATTTCTTCATAACCAAAGTGTGCACCATGATTAAATTCTGGTAACACAATTGGACCTGCATGGAGCTATAGTATGCAAGACGTAGGCTCAGTTCCCAAGGGACGGAAATCTTGCAGACTGTATGCAACGGAAATTCCACAAGTTTTCTGCAGCGGAAAGGCCGCTCCAAAACCCGCACCATTTAGCGCAGGTATGAAGTGGCTTTTCAGCCTGTATTCTGCTGTCAAAATCTTTCCCTATAGAGAGAAGAGAGTACGCAGTGGAGATGGCAATACAATTAACATGTCGCAGATTTGAATTGCGCGCCACATGTCAGTTTCTGCACAGCTTGTCTGCAGTGGACTGTTGGCAGCATGTGAACGAGATTTTTGCAAATCTCATTCACTTTGCTGCTTAGTCTCAGGTTTAAAAAAGCATGCAGAATTTCTGTGCGGAAAGTCCACTTGGAAATTCTGTGGCAATTTTCCCCAGTGTGAACCCAGCCGTAGGGCTCATGCTCATGTCAGAGCTGACGATAGCATTGGACCCCTTAGTATAGAGATACTATCCTTTAGAAGCAAAGCTTCTAAGGAAAAATACCTGCGTACATACGACATCCCAGGGAGTAAGCCACAATGTTTTAAAAACTCTGTACCTCTCCAAATAAAATTGGAGTCATAGAGAGGTACAGTAGAAGCCTCATATACTCTAAGTCAGAGAACTCTATTATGACTCTGTACAGCCTATTACTGGATCTTAAAGGAGTATTGCAGTTAGTGAGCAAATTTTGTAATTTTCACCCATCCACTGGATGGGTAAAAACCGATAGATCAGTAGGGATCCTTACACTGGGACCCACCCTGATCCCAAGAATGGGTGTCCCATTTCCACTGTTCTCCTCACTTCATGATTGCTTCTCCCTCATCAATGAATGTAGAAATTTCCTCGTGTCCTGCAAACCAACATAGTGGTGAGGTGCTGGACCTTTCACCAGAAACCAAAAAGATTCCCGGGATGACAGATAAGGGAACATGCATAGAAAAACATGCATAAAAACAAAGGAGTCCTGCACTTCTTATAAGTGCAAAGATGAATACTTCAAAAGGTTTCAATACAAGTAACTTACTTGTGTAGGAGGTCTCCTCCGTGGAAACCCCTCAGACCGTAGATGAGCGCCTAAGTAACTCCAAATGGTGTCCAAATGAAATCCAAACCATGTCTGTGGATAAGATGAATGTTATTTATTTAAACACATAAACAAAACAAGACTACAAACATGAATAGAGAAAGGTAAGTGCATGCAAGAAAAAATGGGTGTGACGCGTTTCAGGATTCTGATACTCCTTTATCAAGCTTACCCATGCTGTACAGACAGTTCTTAAATAGCAAAAATACTTTCTCAAATTTCTGTACAGCATGGGTAAGCTTGATAAAGGGAAAACACGTTGCACCTGTTTTTGTTTGCATGCACTTACCTTCCCTATGCATGTTTGTAGTCTTGTTTTGTTTTTGTGTTTAAATAAATAACGTTCATCCTATCCATAGCCACAGCGCAGGGCGTTGTTTAGCTGCAACGGTCTGCCCATAACTTTGGGCTTGACCGTCTGCACCAGGTGAGTCCCTTTTTGTTGATTGATACAAACATACATATATTGTTGCACTTGGAAGGTCCAGCTGAAGGCTGTTCTTGAGGTAAAATGGGATAAAATAATAAAGAAAGCATTACTTACCCCTTTATCCTCTGCGGCTCCAGCACTGCTCCTCTCAACTATGTATACCTAAAAGACCGAGGACATGCCTGTATACCCACATGACCACTGCAACCGGTCGCTGGCCTTAGTGGTTCACTAGATGGGTCATCATGAGGGTATAGAGCACATCAACATTACAGCCAAGGAAACAGATACCGGTGCGGAGCACTAGGGCAGCACCACTGCAGCAGTAGACAATTAAATGTTTTTGTTTTATCATATTCCCCTCTTCTCCTTGGGCAATTTTTTGCTCAGCTCAGAAAACCCCATTCATTGATTTGGACACTGCAGTACTCACAGTCCTGCACATGATACAGTATAACAATGCTATGTACATCAATAGTTTGTGTTACATATACTAATTTGTATGCTACTTGCTACCATTATGCAGTAACATAGTATCTAAGGCTGAAAAAAGACACATGTCCATCTAGTTCAGCCTTTTACCCCCAAATGTTGATCCAGAGGAAGGCAGAAAATTGTATTTAGCTAGTAGGCACTGTTCACATCTGCGTTGCAGGATTTGTTAGGAGCCTCCGTCACAGATTCTGTCATTTTTGAACAGATAAATAGTATTGTAGCCCTGCATGTGGTGCTGTTCTATCTGTAAAACAATAGACAATGGAGTCTATCGATGGCTGCTGATGTTCGTCATGAGACAGTTACTTTTAGTAAGATAGTGTATATTTTCAGATTTAGAAATGCAGTCACATGAACAATCGTCAACAAAACATGTAATGAGTATCATCACCATCAGAAATTATACCATGGGATCAAAAACTGTAGTACTTTATCATCTTAGGTCTGAGACATTGTGTAACATCTTACCTTCTTTTCAGTTATCCCTTGATTTATACCACACGGAAGATGACATTTATAAACTGTCGTTGGTGCTTGAGCCCCGGAATCCAAAATCGGTAGGACATTTTTTCCTGTCAGTTTGTTAATACAAAATATTGGTATATACTACATATTGCAAAGCTGCAAGTTGGAAAAGTAACATGTCTACTGAGTCAAGACCTAGCTATTCAGTCTAGAGGGAGGTGAAAGGGAACCTGCAGGACTATTGTGGCTAAAGTCACACTGTTTGGAAAAACATTCCTTATTCCCAGTGTTGCATCAAGTTAACTCCCTGCCTCTGCTAGTATCTATACCTTTCTTCAGCAAAACTGCAGCATGTAAACATAGTATAAGGGCTTTTACTCACTAGCGTTTTCTTAACGCTGCGACATCGCTGATTGAAATTGAAAAATTAGAGTTACTGAATTTTACTTGTTCACTATCATTAAAAGGGCAAATCTGATCATAAAATCAATACCATATATAAATTCTAAGAATCAATGAAGTGTAAATGGGATTTTGCATTAACCCCTTTGTGACCAGCCTATTTTGTACCTGAAGGACCAAGCAATTTGTGCAGTGTGAGGCCTTAGTCAGACGGGCGTTTTTTCGCGCGATTTGCGCATGCGCATGCGTCCGGCCATTTTATAAAACCATTGCTTTGCAATGGTATTGGACACATGAGCGCTTTTTATGCGCTCGTCCGATAAATTATAGAACAGAAATAGATAGGTGCGATCTGCGATTCCTGTTCTCTTCTCTATATGCGCTCAATGGGGCCGGCGGCAGCAGCGCCGACCCCATTGAGAGCATATACTAGACAAATCATTCTTCTCTGCCACAGCTGTAACAGCTGTGGCAGAGAAGAACGATGTTTGCCCATTGAATTCAATGGAGCCGGCAATACAGCCAGCTCCATTGAAAGCAATGGGCTGCCGGCGATCTCGGGATGAATTGTCGGGAAGGGCTTAAATATATAAGCCCTTCCCTGCAATTCATCCAGAAATGTGTAAAAATAAAAAAAAAATATATGCTCATCTTGTCCCGGCAGACAGAGTTCAGCGCGGCCGGCCGGCAGTTCTCTGAACTGCTCTCTGTAGTATTCAGCAGCCGGGGATTTAAAATCATTTAAAATCCCCGGCTGCTGAATACTACAGAGAGCAGTTCAGAGAACTCCCAGCCGGCCGCGCTGAACTCCGTTTGCCGGACAAGGGGAGTATATATATTTTTTTAATTTTTACACATTTCTGGATGAATTGCAGGGAAGGGCTTATATATTTAAGCCCTTTCCGACAATTCATCGTGAGATCGCCCGCAGCGCATTGCTTTCAATGGAGCCGGCTGTATTGCCGGCTCCATTGAATTCAATGCACTGGACAGCTCCGGCCCGTTTCTATTGAAACGCGGCTAGGAGCAGTTTTTTCGGGCGATTTTTTGGCCCCGGTCACGCAATTTGCGGATGCGCATCTGTCATGTGATCTGCAAATCGCGGCAAAAAATGCCCGTCTGACTAAGGGCTCATGTCCACGGGCAAAATAAGAATTAAAATCCGCAGCGGATTTTAACTCTTCTCCTGCCCGCGGATCCGCACCCCATAGGGATGCATTGACCACCCGCGGGGTAGATAAATACCCGCGGATCGTCAATAAAAGTGATTTTAAAAAAAATGGAGCATGGAAAAATCTGGACCATGCTCCATTTTCGTGCGGGTCTCCCGCGGGGACGGCTCCCGCGGGCTTCTATTGAAGCCTATGGAAGCCGTCCGGATCCGCGGGACACAAAAATCATATTTTACTTACACGCTCCGGTTCTTCTCTTCGGCGCCGCGCCATCTTCTCTCAGTCACGGCCTGATCATTTTGCTTCGGCCCCGCGCATGCGCGGGGCACGTCACCGACGTCATCATGCACATCCGCCGAGCCGAAGAATGAAGATCCGGCCGCGACGAGAGAAGATGACGCCGCGGAGAAGAGAAGAAACGGAGCGGATGGGAGGTGAGTTTATTCTCATTTATTTGCATTTTCAGCGCTCATGTCCGCGGGGCAGGAGGGACCCGCTGCAGATTCTACATGTAGAATCCGTAGCGGGCCCGATTTTCCCCGTGGACATGAGGCCTAAGGCCTGAGAGCCATAACTCGTTGACTTAGCCTTATGAGGGCTTGTTTTTTGAGGGCAAGTTGTATATTTTAATGGTACCACTCTGTGGCATGTATAATGTGCTGTATGACTTAAATTTTTTTTTTTCAGAGTGGGGGGTGAGGAATGATGGGAAAAATGTTCAGAAATTCTGCTATTGTTTTCAGGTTTCGTTTTTTTTGCGTTCAGTAAAAATAACATAATTACTCTCTTACCTCAATCAGCACAAAATGTTTTACTAATTTTACATAATAAAAACAAGTTTTTAAAGAAAAACTATAAAATCTGCATCGCCGCGTTCTGAAACCCGTAAGATTTTTATTTTTTTCTGGCAACAGAGCTCTCTGGGGTCTTGTCTTTGAGGCAATAGTTGTAGTTTTTATTGGTATCATTTTGAGGTACATGTTACTTTTGTATTCATTTTTATTATGTTTTGTGGGAGGCGAACACAAGAAAAATAGCAATTCTGGCGTTACTTTTTAAAACTATTTTTATGGTATTCAAAGTGTGTAAGAGGGTTGAGCAGCACCTGCTCACCTCTTACGGATTGCTGCTGCTCTGTCACCATGTACTGATCTCTGGAGCGAGGTCCCATCCAATGCCTCTAGCAGCCAATCTGCGGCATCTAGAACTGAGCTGCTCTAATACAGACTGCAATATCAGTATTGGTCACAAGAGAGAGCTCAAACCCTACCAAAGGTTGTTACAAATAGAACTGAATTGAGTTATACTAGTAGCTTCTAGACAATGTTAGAGTTGGTTGTGTAAACCCATGTGATCCTTCGTGAAAGGGCCAGCAGCCATCTTGGTACAGTTTGAAAAAAAGAAAACAGTATCAGCAAAGACGTGGTGGAGCCTGCATGTTATGTACAGCAGTGTAGGCAATCTTCCCTCTGCCAGGGGAGTGAACAGAGTAAGGGCTGCCAGAGTGCTGAGTGACAAGGGACAGAGAGTGCCCTGATGACCCGAGGGCTCGAAGAGCAGCAGTGAGTGTCCAGAGAGATCACTGGGGTGAAGGAGCCTGTAGTGTGTGGGAGGAGAGGCATCGGACTGTGAGATGCCGATACTTGGCAAAATGGGACACCAGTGGTAGTGAGTGTACAAATTTCTCCCGGAAGATTAGGCATAAATCCCTAGCCAGGTGGAGCTGTCTGTAACTGATAGCAGGCCTCTTGCTGCAACAGTGGGGAGAACACAGATCCCCGCTATTAACACCTTACATGCCACGATCAATATGGATCATTGCATGTGATGGATTCAGCACACTCCCTCTGTGACATTTTTGGTCCTCCACTATGTAATTGTGGAGGGCCAATAGGTTGCCATTGCCTGTGATTGCTATTGTGAGTGATAATGCATTGCAGTACAGTAGTAATGCAATGCATTGTCATAACGATCGTAGCTCTTCTGGTTCAGATCCCCTATAGGGATATAGAAAATGTAAAAAAAAAACATTAATAAAATAGCAACAACAAAAAACCCTTCTTGCACACTTTCCCCTCTTCATATAAAAAACAAACAAAAAAAACACATCTTTGGTATCATTGTGTATTGGTATCTGTAACAACCTGTACCTTAAATTGAACACACTATTTATGCATCAGGTGTAAAATTGTTAAAAAAAAAGAAACTAAAAAACTGAGCTAAAATACTTATTTGTTCATTTCACCTTCCAAAAAAACGCAATAAAAGTTTTCAAAACAGCCACGTATACTCCAATATGGTACCAATAAAACTACAGCTCGCCATGCAAAATACAAGCCCTCATAGAGTTACGTTTGTTGAGAAATATAGAAAGGTTATAGGATTTTAAATGCAGCGATGCAAAAAGGAAGTGTGCAAAAGTGGAAAAAGCTAAAAGCAAATATATAATTTTGGTATCGTAGTAATCGTACAAGACAGCAGAAAAAATGATCATGTAATTTATGCTGTAAAAGTAACGCTGCAAAAAAATAATAGCAGAATTGATGTTTTCTCTTCCTGCCCTCCAAATAAAATTAACAGAAGTTTTACGAAATATTATATGTACCCTAAAAGGGTTTGAAAAAAAACTACAGTTTACCAGGCAAAAAATAGGCTCACACGTGGCCATGTTAATGGGAAAATAGAAAAGTTATGGCTTTTGAAAAGTGGAGATGAAAATCCCCCAAAAATCGTTGTGTCTTTTTGGCCAAAATAGGCAGTGTCCTTAAGGGCTTAGGTTAACAACTATTTTCACACCCTTATGGTATTTATTTAAGTCTTATTTCATGTTTCATGCCTGTTTTAATGCCTGTTTTATTTTTTTAATCACAGCCAACTTCCCCTACTACTCCGAATAAACCTGATGTACCACTTGACTGGGCTTCTGGTGTAACCCCAAAGCCTGACCCTACAATTATTAACAAACATATAAGGAAATTAGTTGAGGTAAGATCACTTCTTTTTTTATTGTTATTTTATAATGTCATGTGTTATTTTTCATAATTGGATATTCCATGTTATAACTAAAAGATACATTCATTAAATTAATGTATGGCTATAATGTTCTAATAGTGATATGCTAGTGAGTGCAGCTGCACATTTGAATTGGCTGCCTGAAGTCTCAATTGAGGGCCCAAACATAACTAGGCTATTCTGTTTGCCAAAAATGCTGGAATTAAATGGAAACCTGCTAAAACATTTTGCTAATAGCAGGCTGCACAGTTGTCCAGGGTTTTCACAATCCAAACAGAGTCCTGGAACGGAATGAATGAAGTTTAACACAAATGTCTCACTGTGATAGATGTGGATCTCAAATCAAATACCTATGCTGAAAAGCTACTTAAGCATAAAAATCCTTATTGCTCTTTATCTTATATTGGTAAAATGTAAATTTTATTAAATATAATTAAAATTGTTGGGGGTCAAGAGGCCAGGGATAACACCAACAAAACCCTTCTCCCGATAAAGGAAGGTAAAAAACTAAAATCCCCTTTCTGTTTAATATCAGAGATGCAGAAAAAGCCTTTGACCGTGTTCACTGGAGTTTCCTCTGGGCATCACTCAAGCAGATAGGCATAGGGTAGAGATTCATAGACAAAGTTCTCTCCCTCTATAACAAACCATCGGCCCAGGTCAAATGGGATACAAATGGGATACTTTCAACGCCATTCTCCATTAATAACGGTACCAACCAGGGTTGCCCTCTATCTCTGTTACTCTTTGCACTGTTCATGGAACATTTTGCTATAGCCTTGTGGCAGAACCCCAGTGTACACAGTCTCAGCAGTACAAGGCCCCATTATATGCTGATGATCTGCTTCTATATGTTACCCACCAACAAATTTCACTGCGATCAATTTTAGCAGACGTCCAAAAATATGAAAAACTCAGTAACTTTAAAATAAATATCATTAAATCATAAGTGCTAAATATCTCCTTCCCTTCCTCTGAAATTCAGCACCTATACCAACAGTTCCCATTTAAATGGAGAAATTCCCATATCAAATACTTAGGCATACTAATCCCCTAGGATCTCACTGCTCTATACGCCTTGAACTATCTCCCCTTGCTGGATCGCACATTAAAAGACTTGGGGAACTATGACAAAAAATATCTCTCCTGGTTTGGCCGAATAAACGTGCTAAAGATGGACGTCGCCTTTCGCTTCCTTTACTTATTCCAGACCCTGACTATCCAGCCTCCCATAAACTTCTTTAAACACCTTCAATCAGCCTTCACGCAATTTATATGGGGAGGAAAATGCAGTCGCATCAGCCATCAAACCCTCTCAAAACCTAAATCCGCAGGAGGGGCAGGGCTTCCTGACCATAAGCTTCACCACATGGCCTCCATGCATCTTAGATTGTTCGACTGGCACTTCCATGGGAAGTCTAAACAATGGATTAAACTAGATACGGAAATTGTTGGAACTTCTCTAAAATCGCTGCCTTGGATCTTGCCCTCAACCAGACAGCACAACAATGTTAAATGTTCCCTTTTTGCCCCCGATCTCCTCACCACATGGGATAACATCACTGCAAAAAACATCTTATCCAGAAATAAAGGCCCTCTAACTCCCCTCTTCCATAATCCTGATTTTCCCCCAGGTTTTGCGACTACGGGATTCATGGGGTGGTCTGAGTGGGATGACACTAAAATCTGCTAAATTTTGAACAGAAATAGGAAACCCTCTTTCACTAAATGTAAAAACCTGCACCCAGAAGTCTCACTCTCATGGTTTTCATACATGCAATTTTCACACTTTCTCAACACTAACATATCCACCTCTGCATTTACAGCCCCACTGACTCCATTTGAGACTCTATTCCCTAAAAAGTCGCCTCCAATCAGAAGCCTCTCACAAAATTATAGCTGGTTGAACGACGGTCTATCCACTCGGGACCCCGTCTTTATGGGTTAATGGGAAAATGAGCTTGCTACAACCATAACACCAGAAGAGTGGAGCAATGCATTTCTACTGTCCCACAAGCTGCCCATGGCTTGTAAAGCTCAGGAAAAGAATTATAAGCTAATAAGGTGGTGTAGATGCCCAGCACTGCTACATCATATACATCCATCTATCTCACCAAGCTACTGGAGATGCGACTTGAACACTGAAACCATGCTGCACTTGTGGTGGGACTGTCCTTCACTTAGAACATTCCAGAACATAGTATTCTCTACCTATACAAAACTTACCTCCCAGGATCCATCTCATCAATAAAGAAGGATATCTTACTCCATTTCTTAACCACAGCATGTGCTGTTATCCCCAGACATTGGAAGACTCCGCAAACACCCACTAATCTTGAGTGGATCAAGGAATTGAATGAGATCATGTCAATGGAGGAGATGCTGTCTGAGGATTCAGACTCACTGAGAAATTTATCGCAATATGGAGCCCTTGGCTAGAGTTTCAAAACACTGCTGATTTTCAGGTCTTGTTAAAATAACCCCTAAATCAATGGGCATACCTCACAGTACCTCCCAATTCCATCCTTTTGATATGTGTCTGTTATTTTCCTTATAAAAAAAATTATTTTCAATTTTATTAGTCATTTTATTCCTTTCCCTCCCCTGCTCTCTCTTCACTGTTTCTTTCTCTATCTGCTTTCTGATACATTCTACTTCTGAGTTAACAATACTAAATCTGCTTAGACTTCAGATGCTTAGTTATTTCTCTAATCATAATAACTACATTAGAACCATCCTTGGATCAAGCAATGTGAAAGTTAAAACTGTTGATTTCATAAGTTCTAGGGGATTTCCCTGTCCTATAACAATATAATGTAAACATCAACAAATTACAAAATCAAAAAAGTGAAATGTATAAAATATGTTTTGAAATTACATAAGAAAATGTTAAGGTTACCGTTTTCATACATTTATATGGTCCTGCGAGACCTTTGTGCTATTGCTTATTTTATAATATTCACAAAACTTTAATAAAAACTGATTGAACATAATTAAAATGTCCTAAGAAATATGTTCAGTAGCTTTTTAATTCTATTTAATAAAAATTATATTTTACCAATTTGTGATAAAGAGCAGTAGGTTTTTTTTTTTATATTTACATAGTTTTGCTCTGCCCCACACTTCATGACACCACCAGCGGAGTTTGCTACCATAGACCTCCTTAAGGAGAGGAAAAGACAAGAGAGGTTAAATATTTGCCCCCTAGTACACTCTCTAGAGCTATCTGTCCCTACAGAAGGCTTGCAAGCAGAAGAGGATGTTGCTGTCAGGCAGTGTACCATGGAGGTGGTGGTTCCATGCCTCCTCCATGTGGTGTGCACTAGTACCTCTCTTGGTCGGGGTCCTTGGCCGCTACTCATGCTCTGGACCCAAAGCTGTGTTCTTGAGACTTCCCCCATCTGCATCAGCATCTCTCGGTGGTGTGCAGAAGGTCTAAACATTCGTATTAATGTTTGTCCCATCACTTCTGGGCACTGTATCTATTCTGGGGACGTAAGGGGCAGGACTACAGGAGATGCTGCGATGATTGTCAATGATTATGGCTACGTTCATAATTTGAACATGGTGTCTGATCTGTGGTCACTAGTATTTTGTGGGCAGCATTTCTTCCTCACAGTGGATCTCCATAAATTCCCAGCCTATGACCTAGATAGATCCTGCTGAGCCAAGTATATACTCCAGTCCAATGAGTTAGTAGGTGTCCCGTGTATATGTGACTATTGTCTTTATTGCCTTATACTTTCTCCGTCTCTATCCCTTCCTTTTGGATAGGGGGACAAAGAAAGCTCCTCAAGATCTAAAGCTGACTCTAAAAGCAGGACAGCGAGATGGGGAATATATAATACAAATTTAGAGAATTGTTGTAAGAAGCAGTTATGTCCCTCCCGTATTAATCACATTCTCTTCCCTTATGGAAGAAATGAGATCCATAGTAAGGAAGGAAGGGCCATCTTCCATAGTTAAAATTTCTAGTACCTGTGCAGCAAGTAGCACTATTGATGCCCCTTCCTAAAGAAGTGGACAAGGAAGAAAAAGAGGGGTGGAGCAAAACCTGTACAGTCATGTTTATTGTGAAGGATGAAACTACATATATGGTGAAGAGAATAGAGTGGTATCTTCAATGGTGGAGGTGCTGCTTGACCAAATGACGCACCACCTGCATGGGCGGGACAGAGCAAGAGAATAGGACTAAAAACTAGTGTTGCGCCTGGAGAAGGCGCAACACTCCAGGTTTAGGCAAGTAAGAAGTGATCAAAGGTGTGGAAAGCTTCTTTTATTTAATAAAGTACGTGATCAGCTTATGAAAACGCGTTTCGGCTATAACCCCTATCAGTTCAGCTGGTGTCTAACCCTCATGAGTTTCTATTACAAATACATATAATACATTTTGTCTTTTTTTCTACTCTTCCACCTTCTACCTCTAACTTTGCCTTCTAATGTGTACTATATAACTTGTATGTTTTAAACGCTAGCTGAACTGATGAAGGGGTTATCCCTGAAAGACGTTTTCATATGCTATTAAATAAAATGAGAAGTTTTCCACACCTTTGGTAACTTCCTACATGCTTTAACTGGGAGTGTTGCACCTTCTCCACTGCTAGTTTTTAGTTCTATTCTCTTCCTCCCCCAAGAAAGCTGACCATAATCCACCAGATCTTCCTGTACGACTCTGAATCCCAGTTCACAGAGTCTGATGTAGAGACAGAGGAAGAAGAGAATATTAATTCTGTACCAGAAAATGATAAAAATACTATTTTGATCCAGATTATCTTGATTTTCTGCTTAAAGCAGTGTGGAGCACAGTTAAAGTGAAGGATGTTAAGTAGCACAGGTCTAGTAAAGATTAGGTGTTTGGGGGCTTATGACCAAGAAGAGGAGAGTTTTTTTCAGTCAACTTCAATTTGAAAAAAGTTATCTTGAATGAATGAAGAAAATCTGAGAAAAGACTGATGGTATCTAAAGAGTTTAAAAATAGACTTCCCTCTAATGATTAAGAGGCCTCTCTATGGGAAGAAATACTAAAAATTGACATACAAATAGCTAAGGTTGTAAAACATACTAGTATTTCATTTGAGGACTCTTTGCAGTTGTTTAATCCAATGGATGGGAAGGCAGACAACTTCCTTAAAAAGGCATGGAGGCATCAGCTAATCTTATCCAAACTAATATTGCTGCCATTACAGTTGCAAGATCCATTGTTCTATGGATACATCAACTAGATGATCAGATTAAGTTAAAAAGAGCTAGAGAACAGTTACTTGAATCGATTCCTCTTCTCAGATTGGATATGGGGTTCCTTGTGGATGTCTCAGTGACAGTGCTATTGACTGTCCTTCATTGGGCCAAGAGGAACTGGTCCCCTCACTTAACATTGAATCTCCTTTTGTCCTATTAGAAGCAGGTCTTCTCCATTAGTGTCTGGTCCTTTACCCTTGAGTAAAAAAAACTTCAACTCTCAGGCAAATGCTTAAGAAAAAAAGCATATCAGCCTTTACTAGTTTTTTTATGTCCATTTGGCTGACAATAATTGGATCAAGAGGTCATCAAATGTGTCCTCCATCATGCATATGGGCAGCAGTTTAATTGAATACCTGCATCACATGACCTAGCCATATATAACACAAGTGCAGTGTAACCAGCAGCAATTTTACAGTTGAGGGCACGACAGAGAAGCTGCATCACGTTTATATGCCTTTATAAAATATGGTTTCTTAAGGCCAGATATTCTCATATTTCTGTTGGGTGTGAAAGTCTATATACAGTAGTTATATTGGAGGGAATAGAGAAAGAAGCCGCATCATGTTTATATGCCTATATACCATGAGGTCTGTTAGTAATAGGGGCAGATATTCTAGAGAGGATATATTGCTGCTGGTTGGGAATGCTTGTATACCAGCAGAGAACTTGAATGGGGTTCTACTGGAGGAAGCAGAAAAAGTTGCTGCATCATGTTTATATGCCTATATGAAATGTGGTCTGTATATTGCGATAGGATATATTTCTGCTGCTGTCAACATACATAGCAACAAAACAGACAGACAGACAGAATATGTTGTGGTGTGGGAACTATTGCAGTTCTCTGTTTGAGGTGTCAAATATCGTTCAAAGTCGCCAGCCCGGCTACTACCAATTATTTGCAGACCTTATGCATCTAGCAGTTGGGTTTGGGGAATTCAAATATGCTACACCAAACAGGGACAGCTCACAAAGATACAAGCTGTACTCTGTGCCCTTCTATTCATATATATCATGTCTCCAAGGGATTGCGACTTATTTGGTTGGCAGTGCATTTTTTGTTAAGAAAAAACAAAAAGAAGACCAAACAGGGAAACAGGAAATACACTCAGTGCATTTCAGCAGCCTCAGATGTCATTCAAAATCTCCCAGTCCAGCCACTACAAATTATTTGCAGGCCTTACACAGTGATTTTCTGCAAACTACAAAGTTAGCTGTTAAGTTACATAAAATTACAGCAAAAAGTAAGCAAAAAAATCCTCTAAATTTAAAAAAATAAATAAAAGGAAACATGAAGGAAGCAAGGAGTAAGGGGCTTGTCGAAGGTGGTAGAGGACCAAGTTGGCACTTCAAACAACTCCCGGCTGAAGCAACAGCTATGAGTATTGCAGGAGGTTAGGCAAGCCCAGTACCATTCCTTAGAAGTGGTTCTGCCCATGCATTACGTATACAGCACACAGAACAGGTCATATAATGGATGACACAGCATGCCTCAAGTACTACCACGAGTACAGTGCCTCAACGCAAGCATTGTATAGCTAGTTGCAATGGAAATACTGCCCTTCATGCTAGTGGACACAGATGCTTTCGGCAACGTGATGATCCATGCTAACCCACAATACCAGATGCCCAGTTGAATCTCTGATTCCTAGTCCTGTGTTCCTTTTCCTTGTCTCCTGTTCCATGTTCCTAGTTCCGAGTCTCCCCTCACTGGTCCATCCCATGTCTAGTACCTTCCCTAATTAGGCTCTCTATAAAAGCCTGGGCTTGCCACTCCCCTCCGTGCCTCCCGTGCAGCCAGTAAACCTACTCCTCTCCTACACCTGCTCCTTACAAGAGAAGATTGCTAACTCGTGTACCAGACCTCGGCTATACCTCCTGACTACATAATTGTTTCAACCCTCCGCACTGCATCACCATCTTGTGAACCAGACCCCGGCTACTCTTGGACCATGCTGTAAGTGGATACAGCACAAGACTTCAGTCCTATGCTAGACTCATGACAAAATAAACACGCCTCCAAAAATGCAGTCCGCAGTGGCCACTTTAAAGAAACAAATCACGGAACTACAAGCCTTCTGCGCCTCGTATCAGGAGAAGGTTTCTAATTTAGCAAAAGAGGTAGATGAGTTACAGCAATAAGTACATGAGTCGCACCATTCAGAGGCCAATGTTCGCATCTTGCTACCATCAAGATTTGGCGGTGACCGCCGCCAATACAGAGGGTTCTTAAACCAATCTTGCATCTACTTACAGATGAGACCTGTTCCGTTTATCAATGACTGAAAAAAGGTGATGTTATCAACCTGTTGGAAGGGGAGGCGCTTGCTTCGGCCTCACCTTATGTGAAAAACAACAGTACCCTTCTTGATAACCTCCGTACCTTCATTGTGGTTATGAATCAAGTGTTCGATGACCCAAACTTTGGTGCAATAGCCAAAAGAAAATTGCATAATATCCGACAGGGTCAGCGTTTGGTCGCCGAGTATACAGCGGATTTTCATCGCTGGGCCAATGACACTGTGTGGAACTCCGCCACGCAGCTTAGTCAGTTCCGAAGAGGACTTTCAGAAGAGATTAAAGATAAGCTGGCCAGAGTGGATACCCCGGATAATTTGGAAGACTTTATTCAATTAAGTAGCCGCATAGATCAGAGGCTTACAGAACAGCGAAAGGAGAAGCTATGGTTTTTCGGAAACCATATTGCAACCAGAGCTAAGGCTGAATCCGCTGTTGTGGAAACTGTGGCTGGGTCCCCTCTGGTTTCTGGGCCTGTCACTCGGGAGACAAGTGAACTAGTGGTCTACATGGAGCCGATTTATCAGGAGATGATCAGTTTTCATCTCATCGCCTCTCCAAAATTTCAAGTTATCCTAGGAATCCCTTGGTTCATACATCATACATATTCTGTTCAAATAAAAGGCCACCGAAAAACCTTTCTGTGGTCAAGTGTTTTCTTGACAAGGGTAAAGTACATAGTTATAGAGAAAAAGAATTTCATCTAGAACCACCAGTCAGCTTTCCATGTTGGATAACAAAGTTACACAACTAATATTAATTTGTAGAAACAGAATCCAATTATTTCAGAAAAATTTCCTATTGGTAATAGAAAGTACATCCATGTAGGGTGTAAGGGTGGTTTCATATCTGGGGGTGGGGGGTGGGGGGATTCGTTTTGCTGCTCCATTTAGAGAGCAGGAAAAAGGAATTACATGGCCGAACTGATCTGTCTTATGATGAAACACCAAATGGACCCCATCGACTATAATGGGGTCTGTTTGGTTTCCGCTCAGCTGCCCGACACTTTACGGAAGAAAAATCGTTGCATGCAACACTTTTTCCTCTATGTTGTGCCAGACCTGCGACGGAAGCTTCAACCGGAGGTTCTAACGTAGCTATGAACCCAGCCTAACAGACACAGGTGTGACTAACTACTCAACAATAGGATAAAATGTGATGAACAGAATGTAGAAAGTTCAAAACTGTTTGTACTGGTAATATTTCCAATTCATCTGGTAATATTTCCAATTCATCACACCGAGATATAAAGCTTACTGTTGTTCAGTTAGTCTTACCACTTAATACTTCCCAGTTCTTCATTTTGGTACTCCCTATAGAAGAATAATTTTGGTGATCGTAAATTTTCCATTTCTCAGCCCTGGTAACCATTAATAATTTAGCAATTAACTGCAGTGTTTCATATTCTGTAAAGTAAAGCCTCAGTGTTACTAACCTCAGAGTTCCTGAAAGTCACACTGTTTTAAATTATGGCAGAGAACATTATCTTATAATGCTGGAAATAAATCTAGGAAATCAAATATTCTAGTCTCTTCACATAGCTGACGGAAAATATTTCAATACATGCGATTAAGGTTTGTCAATGATTTATTGTAACCTCGTTGGAATTTATTGCATGTATTCGGAGACCACTAAATATTTTTACAGTGGCAACAAATATTTATTCAAAGACTAAACTCCAATAAGAATTCTTCTGCTACAACTAAGGCCCTGTTCATATCATGTTTTTCTCTTCATTTAAGGTATACACCGAGAAAAGCTCCCAATGTATATGTTAAGTGCCGCTATGACAGATTCCATCAGACATGCTTTATAATGATATCCATTTAATGTATACGCCATGAGCTTTACATGACGCATCCAATACAACAGACACCGCTATAATCTAGGAGTGATGAATGCCACTGTTACACAATCGTTTATTGCATCTCTCTCACATAAACTATAATGACTTCCATTTGATCGATACATCATGATAAGCTCATGACATACACTTTTAAAGGATGGCTTTGATGGATGACATACAGTGGCATACTCGCTCCAAAATGCAGCCATTTAACTGCTTGGAGGCTCTGGGTAATGCTGACAGCAGTGTCTTAGGAGTTAGCCAAAGGAAGGGGGTCCGCTGGAGCTCCATCATCCTCTCCATGATGCTATTCTGGGGTGCTGATGGGTTGCCATGGCAGCTGCGTACCTAGTCTAGGCTCCCAAGTCTGCCATGAATTGCAGCCTATTAGTCATTTGGCGGGGCTTAATAGACTGCCATTAAAAGTACAATACACTGCAATATAGCATATATGTATATTGCATAAGCAATAGAAATGCGCGAGCGTACTCGCTAAGGCAAACTACTCGAGCGAGTACCTGCCTGCTCGTCTCTAAAGATTCGGCTGCCGGCGGGGGAGACGGTGAGTTGCGGGAGTGAGCAGGATGGAGTGGGGGGGGGGGGGAAGAGTGAGATCTCCCCCCGTTCCTCCCCGCTCTCCTCCGCCGCTCCCAACCCCCCGCCGGCACCGGAATCTTTAGAGACGAGCGGGCAGGTACTCGCATAAGGCACTACTCGCTCGAGTAGTTTGCCTTATCGAGTACACTCGCTCATCTCTAATAAGCAACCAGATGTTTAAGTTCCCTATCAGGACTAAAAAAAATAATTTAAGCTTGAAAAATATTTAAAAATATTAAAATAAATTATCTTTTCCCATTTTTCAGATAAAAAATCTAAAGAAAAAAATAGTGTTTTATCTGTAAAAGTCCAAGTTATTAAAATATTGCATTATCTATTCTGCACAATGTTAAAATTGAATGTATTGAGTACCCTGACAAACAGCTATTTTATTTTAAAAAGGGGGTTTATTTTTTACAAGTAGTAAAAAATAAAAAATCTATATACAATCAGTAGTGCTGTAATTGTATTATCTCTATGCCTAATTTATGTCCAAGTATAAAACTAAGCAGCCACTTCCCCCAATACTTGGTAGGTGTGTGAGTGGTTGTACATCAGTATATTGCACTTGTGCAATACTCCTCCATTTAGCAGTCTGCCCTTCTGCAGAAAATGTCAAGTCTTCTTGGATTTAGTTAAGAGAAATTGCAAAGTTGCTTCATTTTTCTTTTAGGATTAACTGGAGCAATAAAAAAGGTTCCAAAAGTTCAGATAGCCATTAAACAAATCTTAACTCTCGGGTGGTACCATGGGGTCAATTTGACCGAGCCTAGTTCGTTGCAGTCTTACACTTTGAAACTGGTAAAGGAAGCATTGATAAACTTATACTTGAACACAGTTAAAAATTAACATATTTCTTTAAAGTCTGTTTTTAGAAACTATGACCATGACCACGATGGCTATATTTCTCAAGAAGACTTTGAAAGCATTGCTGCTAACTTCCCGTTTCTGGACTCCTTTTGCGTTTTAGACAAAGATCAGTAAGTTGGCTCACACTTTCTTCAATTCTATTATGATATGATTATTGTTAAAGGATCATTATATGATTATATTTGGCAAGCGGGAATGAAAAGCGATGAAACCAAAGGAGGTTTATTTTCCAAATGTATCACAAGTGTGTAATAATTTTAATGAAAACTGCAAATAAAATAAATCTCAAGGTATAAACATGCATCAACTAAAAAGACAACTGTGGCTTTGTTGATTGGCGATTATGAAAAGGAATTAAAGTTCTGTGGGTTCTGTGCCTGCAATACCATGCCAGGCCACTGCACAATGTATACCGTAGAACTGGTGAACAGCTGATTTACGGGGGTCCCGAGGGATGGAGTCTCACTATTGATAACCTATCCTGAGGATAGTTCAAGATGTAATATATTGAAAACAGCATAATATAGCAAATCCAACAAACTTATTAGGGATGAGCGAGTATACTCACTAAAGGCAATTGCTCGAGCGAGCTATGCCTTTAGCAAGTATCTCCCTCGCTCGAGACTGCAGATTTGGTTGCTGGTGCGGGGGAGCGGTGAGTAGCGTCTGTCAGCAGGAGGGAGAGGGGGGGGGGGGGGGGAGAGAGAGAGCTCTCCCCTCCGTTCCGCCCCGCTCTCCCCCGCAGCTCCGTGCCCGCTACCGGCACCCGAACCTGCAGTCTCGGGCGGGGGAGATACTCGCTAAAGGCAATGCTCACTAGAGCAATTGCCTTTAGTGAGTATACTCGCTCATCTATAGCCCTTATCCAACTATTGCAATAGAAAAAGGAGACTGGACATCATCATCACCACAAGTTTATTGTGGAAGTAATTATACCCTGCGCCATTTCAGCTTAACAAGTGCCTTTCTTAAGCAGCCATCTGCTTAAAGTGAACCTGCCACCTCCATACAGCAGCATAAACTATGTTATGGTCCTATGTTAGAGGAGGTGACAGGGGGCCGGGCAATGTATTATATTATACTCTCCCATTCCCTGGTTTCTGCAGTGCCTGCTGCTGAAGATCACACACGGCACTGAACATCCGACTCTTTTCACAGTGCCGTGTGTGCACACTCTCCAACAGAGAGAGTACACGCATGGGACTCTTTAGAGTCTTACATGCTTTATGTCACATTTACTATGTGTTTCTGACACTTTTGTACACTATTTTACTCCGTGTCCTGCAAAGGAGTGTTTTTAGTAGAAAAGAGGGCATGACCAAAATTGCACCAAAAATTTACCACGCACAAAATTAATTGCAATGTTTGGTGTAATACTACAACGAAACAAGAATCACAACACAGTCAATCATAATAAAATAAAAAGACAATCTTTATTATCAACCTATTCTAGGGCTAGGTTCACACAGGGCGGATTTCCAGCGGAATTTCCGCGGTTTGGACACACTAAAAAAAAAACGCAGTTTCAAAACCCGCGGCATTTCGCCACGGGTCGGCTACCAGCATTCCACTGCGGCTTTCTCTCCCCAAAGAGAGGATCAAGGCCGCAGCGGAAAAAAAAAACATTTAAATAGACATGCTGCATATTTTAAATCTGCGCCGCAACGGCAGTTCCGCCTGGCTTTGCCACGATGGATCCCAGGATTAGCGGCCGCAGACGGATTTGCGGCAGTGAATTCTCACAGAGCAATTCCGCGGCAAATCCGCTCCATGTAAACCTAGCCTAACATTAACCAGGAAGGTATAAAGCCATAATAAAAAACAGACTATGCATACCTGAACAAAGTGCAAATAACAGATACATGGCTACCAAAAGACACATTAGAATTAGTAAAGAACTATCATACTAATACCAATAGTAAAATGCAAGTAAGAAAGACGGAAAAATACATCTGCAGCGCCACCTATTGGATGGCAGCATTCCTTCAAATCAATGTGACTTTCTAACAAGTCTTAACAAAGATTGGGAATAGGAAGCCAGAGAACCAAGCACACACTCCTTTTGAGTGCTCTCTTTGGGGAGAGAAGGCTGCCAAGAGGCTTACAGCAACTAAAGGAGCTGAAGAAGCTGTAGGAGTTTCTGGCAAGTGCTCGTTGTGTAGTGCATGTGACAACCATCTCTCGTATTCTTCAGATGTCAGAGCTGTGGGGTAGTGGGACAACACAAAGGCCTTTCCTGACTAAGAAAAACATCCAGACCCAGCTATGTACTGCCAAAACCTAAATCAAGTCTGTCAAAAGTACATGGGAGAACATGTTATAGCCTGATGAGACCAAGGTTGAACTTTTTAGCCATAATTCCAAAAGTAGGATTGGTGCAAATCCAAAAGAACACCAGACCCACAATGAAGATGGTGGGGGCAGCATTATGTTTTGGGGCTGTTTTTCTGCTGCTGAAACTGGGACTTTAGTTAAGGTGAAGGAAATTCTGAACAATTCCAAATGTCAGTCCATTTTGGCACAAAACCTTGAGGCCTCTGTTAAAAAAGAGAAGGAATTTCACCTTTCAGCTTGACAACGACCCAAAGCATACTACCAAATCAACAAAAGAATGATCTTTTTCTGGTGAAGCCAAAATTTTGAAATAGCCCAGCCAGAGCCCAGAACTAAATCCTATTGAAGATCTGTGGTTGACCTAAAGAGGGCGCTACACATGAGATGCCCTCGCAATCTCACAGATTTGGAGTGCTTTTGTAAGGAAGAATGCCCAAAGATAGCAAAGTCAAGCCGTGTCATGCTGACAGACACCAACCCAAAAAGACTGAATGCTGAAAGTCAAAGGATACATCAACAAAGTATTAGTTTTAGGGTGTGCATATTTATGCAACCACATTTTTTAAATTTTTTGTTTAATCCATCCTAAAAGATTTCAGTTTGTTTTTCAGTGGAACTGTACAGATAAGGGGTCACATTGAAGATGGAAATTAATCTGAAATGGTTCTGCTTTGTCAAATTTTTTAACATAACAAAAACCTGGCATTTTAAGAGGGTTGTGTAGATTTTCTATATTCACTGCACATGTGTCCTATAGTAAAGACCACCATGTCCCTATATCAGAGTGTCAGCTGCAGATGTCCCCACAACATTGTGTTAGCCACACATGTCTATTCTATTAACCCTGTAAGTTTATGACCTGGGGGGAGGGAGGCACTGAGCGAAACAGGACATAAATGTATGTCTTGTGGATGACCTGGGCTAAGGAGTGTGCTTTTGCACACCATTTGGTCTGAAATAATTTTTTTTTTACTTTCTTCCAACTTAAACTTGGGTGCGTCTTATGGTCCAGTGCATCATGTAGCTGAAAAAATCTGGTATATGCTTAGAACACATATAAGTCAGTGTGACCTTTATGGAAATGTCATTCATGTGTTTGCACGTTAATATATTTTCTTGTGTTTTTGTTTTCTATAGAGATGGTTTGATCAGTAAAGAAGAAATGATGGCCTACTTTCTGAGGGCAAAATCTCAGTTTCATTGTAAAATGGGACCAGGCTTTATTCACAACTTCCAGGAGATGACATATCTAAAGCCAACCTTCTGCGAGCACTGTGCTGGATTTGTACGTTCATTATATTAATATGCATTGTGAATCTGCTTTACAATCAGAAACTACCGTGTTTACCCAAGAATAAGACACTGTCTTATATTAATTTTTGCCCCAAAAGAGGCACAGTGTCTTTTTTTTGCTGGGGTGGGGGGTCTTATACTCACCTGGTCCGCGGCGTCCCGGTGCCTTGAGCTGCTGGTCTCCAGCAGTGATGCAACAGTTTGCTATGTCCTCAGCGCTGAGGTATCTTCTTTCTGGTGACAGGGCTTTGAATATCCCGCCTCCAGCAAAGAGAGCCCTGTGATTGGATCGAGCGCCAGCCAATCACAGCCGGCGCTCAATGAGCCAATCACAGCCATTCAGTTTTGTCATTCACGAATGGCTGTGAATGATCGAGCGCCGGATCTGATTGGCTGGCGCTCGATCCAATCACAGTGCTCGCTTTGCTGGAGGTGGGTTATTCAAAGCCCTGTGACCAGAAAAAAGAGGATTTCTCAGCGCAGAGGACACGGCAGCCTGCCGTAGCGCCGGGGACTGTTGTGAGGGACTCAGACGCTGTGGGCCAGCTGAGTATTGGTCTGGGGCTTACTTTCAGGGTAGGTCTAAATTTCGGGTTCACATTGGGTTGAATTTTTAAAAGTATAATTAGTGTAGTTTCCACCATAAAGAAAGGTTTTATTTCTGTATTAATACATAGAAGCTAAATTCCCATGGCATTCAGCCAGTAAGTCAGGGGGTCTATGTCTAATAACAAAAAAGAAAAATACAGAGCATAAGGCGTCTATGGAATTAGGCATATGACAAAAAACACAATTAGGCTAACTTCAAACGGGTGAGCGCAATATGGGGCCATGAATCACGCTCCCATATCGCACTCCCCACCATGTGAATTCCCAGAGGATGTGAGGTGTTTTCATTGCAAAACAGCCTTGTATCACATTGCGGAAGAAGCAATCCTCCACCGCGACTGCCACAGCCGTGGCAGGAGGATCGCTGAGTTTCTCCCATTTCTTTCAAAGAGAGACCTTGCAATGCCGCCGCCAGTTCCATTGAAAACAATATACGCTGCAATGTGAGAGAACGCAAAAATATAGAACATGCCGTGATATGTTTCCCACATAGCATCGCCATCGCGGTGCCATACAGAAAAACATTGCTCATGTGTACGACGCCATTCAAAGGAATGGGGTTCATATTTGTGCATATCGCAATGCACAATCTCGCGCAATTTTGACCCCTCAAATGAAGCCGGCCTTAAGAAGAGAAATGAAAGTAAGAGAAGGCTTTGCCAATGCTTATGGTGGCTTTATATAAGCATATTTGCACATGTATCTGTGTGTGCAAAATTTTCATGCACTTTACACAAAGAATAGAACCTATTGATTTCAATGGGTTCATTGAAATCCAGGTCCTCAGAGAAGTCAATGGGGGTGCGCAAATGCATATACAATAGGGTCATAGTGCATTATGTGCCAATCTCCAATAGGCTGTCATGTTGCCACTCACATGAATTGCATGAAACACACACGCAAGAAAAATCTTGGTTCAAATTGCGCTCACATACGTTCCAAGATATTGTATGGTGATTGGCGGTACGCAGTGAATTATGGCCGTCTGAGCCTTACATTCAAAATAATTAACTTGTAATACAGTCATACTTCTGAGTCTGATGTAATTATTACAGGCAGAGACATATGGGAAGCCTGCATGGCAAAAACACCTTGTCGCCTCATGTAGGCCCTTTACACGCATACAAACACTTTCCAACAAACTCCCAAGTACGGTCTCTGATCCCCCACCCACTCTTCCTAACCCAGATCAGCAGAGGTACTAGTGCTTAATTGCACTGGTTCAGCAGCTCGGCAGATTTTAAGTTTTGTGATTTTTACACTTAGTCTGTTGAACCATCAAGTCATTCTTAGTGAGAAGTTTGGAAAGACTTCAGTTAGAATTCACATGGGTTGGAGCTGTTGATGTCAGGAAGGGAGTTGGTATATCCTGTTTTGTTAGTATAGCAATTGCTACTTCCTTCTTTATGACCCGTCTTTCCTTACTGCTTCCATTAACCTGCTATATCTTTCCTTTCAGCTATGGGGTATAATTAAACAAGGATACAAGTGCAAAGGTAAATTTCAAGAGTCCTCATTGTGCAGCATATCAGTAGGTCAGCCTTGGCCTGTCAACCGGCCAGAAACAATTGTGTTTTTTAACGTGGAATGCAATATACTGTTAAATTAAATACAGCTTGTAAACAATACATATCAGTATTCATTGATGAGCACGATACCGAATGATCTTAAGTGAGTTTGGGTAATTAACTAGATATATTGTTAACGTTTGAATACATTCCTTTTTAGACTGTGGAGCCAATTGCCATAAACAGTGTAAAGATCTTCTTGTGTTGGCTTGCAGAAAACATTCAAGAGCAGCATCTACCAGCAGTGGCCATGGTTCCCTTCCCAACAGCCCATCTATAGCTCCAGGTATAGTGCAGATAATTACATGGTATAGTCACTGATTACTTCAGAAGGGTCAGTGATCCAGGGATTATTCCGATTGCCAGACTTGGAGTCAGAAAGTTTTTTTTCCCCCTGAAATGAGAAAATTGGCTTCTACCTCATAATATTTTTTTTTTAACTTTCCCTGGATCAACATTGGGGGTGATCTAGATGGATAACCTGAACTAGATGGACAGATGCCTTTTTTCTGCCTAACATACTATGTTATGACCAGGTGTGACATTTTTGCCTATTCACTGCCTATTGGCTACCTGCACTTGTTGCTTCAGCATTCAAAACCGCACTGAAGATGTTGTTCATCTGGGACAACCATGATATGTTAAAGTTCCATGTATACATCTACTAAATAAATGACTGCAGTGTCACATCCCAGATCCAAAACTATGAAACACAACTGTCTGTCCTTGGAAGAGATGCAATCATTTAAGAAGTGAAAATTACAGACTGCTGTAGAGTTCTAATGGGTGTTCAATTGGTGGGCTTCATGAACGCGCTAGCAGATCACATAGTTCTATTCTGCCTAGTCAGTCAGTAGCTAAGGTGGTGAAAACTACCCGAATGGTAAACACTTCATATAGTAAACCAACTCTCTAGCTTCCCTAATACTCTTTTAGAGTGGCCAATCAACCACTATTATAGGATATATATTCTGGCCCCTCCTCTCAGAGGGCGCTGCTTATTCCCCTCATGGTGGAGCTCTGGTCTTGTCCACTTCTGCTGGGTGACATCCCAAGCTCAGATAAGTCCCTGGTGTTTATTTTTATTATCTATTCTAATACATTTACTAACTAGTGCCATTGTTATTATTGATATTTTAATCCAGCAACCGTTAACCCTTTAACATCTAGTGAGGCCACCCTTGGTAAGGTGAGCACCCCATTTACAGACAGCGTTTCTCCATATCAGTGTTATGGGGTGAGATTTCCTCGTTCTTGATTTTAGTTACATTATATATTGTTTTGTTCTCCAAGTTATTTACTGTGTGTATACCCATCCAGTTGATCAACTATGATGTCTGATCCGGAAGAGGTGTTTTGGAAGAGATGTTTTGGCATCTGGCTCAGATGTAACACAAAAATAATGAATGTGCAATATTTGAGTGAAGCTTGAAGTGAATTGGATATTAATGATAACACTATCCATTTCTGCAGCACAAGATGAAGTTTTTGAGTTTCCCCCCTCTGGAAGGGAAAGTCAAGATCTGGATGGGCGAGCAATCACTTTGGTCACTGGGTCTTCTAGGAAAATTTCCGTACGATTACAGAGGTCAACAACCAGCCAGGCTACACAAACAGATCCAGTGTGGCCTGATTCTGGCTGGAGTGACACGGGTTCTCATACATTTCCTAAGATGAAATGCAAATTTTACAGTAAGTCAAGCAAGAACAAAGGTTTTGCTAAATGGGAGAATGAAAAGCCAAACATGCATCCACATATGGACATTATGGAAGTACAGATTATGGAACAGCTTCAAGACCACAATGACACAAAAACCAAGGAGGAACTGAGCAGTACTGAGGTATAGTAACAGATATTTTAATCATACATATAAAAATATATATCAATAAACAATGGGAAGTAAAGCTAATGCACATGGCCTACCTGCTGGGATAAAAAAACTATAGTTATAGCCTTATGCATCTAATAGAGCCTTGTGAAGAAGGCCATAGAACAGCATAAAGTTCATTGCAGCTCAATGCTTTTTTAAAAAACAGAATACCTCTTTAAATGGAATCTGAAGGAGTATGTCACATTTTCTTCTGCTGGTTTCATACTACACCTAGTACATATGCAGTCTCATAGAATATTTACTTAAAGTACCATATGTAGCATACAGAATCCTTGCAGATTCTTAGTTCAGAGAATGCCTTAGTAATATGGTATCTGAAGGGGTATTCCCCAATCTAAGTTGTATGTGTGTACAATACAGTGCCACAATAGTCTATGGATGTCAAATTAAGATGATGTATGAGGCCATGTGCAAGAAGCCTAAACTTGAACTTCAATGCAAACCAAGCTGGTATTTCCAGTAATGTTGAGGTGCTACATCCCATAACATTGAGACAGAAGTTATATGCTGCACCTATGATATGTAATGATTATTTGGATTAATGTCTCATACAGTGTGGGCTTAAGACCTCTTTCACATGGGCTACAAAATCGCGAAAAATTTTATAGCGATGTGACATCGCTATAAAACGCCTGTATGTGAAGCCCAATGGGTTCTTTCAGGCTACAGAACATCTCTCATGTAATAGAGCCCATTGGAAACCATTGGCTTCACATACATACGTTTTGTAGCGATGTTGCATTGCTACAAAATCTTGCAACTTTGTAGCCTGTGTGAAAGAGGCCTAAAGGGGTTCTCCCACTTCTAGCTGTTTTTGTGCAGCTCCATACATTGTGCAATGGCCCGAGTTGGTAATGCAAGCCGAGTCCAATTCACTTTAATAGGACTCAACCTGCAGTACCATCCCAGACCACTGTATAATGTACAGAGATGTCTGAAAACGGCTAGAAGTGGGACAACCCCTAAAATGCTTGCTTTTGTAATTTTTTTTTTTAAATGATGTTGTCTTTTTATAATAATCTGCACTGTGTGAATTCATGCAAGACATTCTTGGGAACTATCAATAATGACTGGTAGGGAGCTGGCTTTTCACATCCAAATGTTTCACAGGTGTATAGCCACTGTATGTTGTTGGCTTATCATGTAGAGATGGGTAAAAAAAGGTACCCTGCAGGCTCCCACTACTTATTAAGGATTGGTTTCCATAATACCCCCATGCAATACCACCATATATCATATTGATTTTTCTACTGTATGTCCACAGGACCGTTGATTCTCTAGTCCTCTGTAAAGTAGAACAACACTGGCACTGGCTAAGGTTGGAATTTCCTTCTGAGCGGTTATTGTCACCAGAAAAGTGACTGGACTACACGGCGATGAAAGGAAATAGTACAGATGTTGGGCGAAATGCACTATTTGCCTCCTTGAGTTAAGAATTAACTTTTCTCACTGAAAAACAAAGTGCGGCAACAGTTGGAAAGAAGACACAACTAATGGACTTCTACAGTTGATCTAGGAGTTGGTCGCTTTATGTGTCGGACTCCATTATAAGCCCACAATTTTTGTACATAGCTAAACAGCTTTAGGTTTTGTAGAGACTGTGTACAGTGCAACAATGTGGTTGGTATTTATTTTAGGAGAGCAAGTGAAGAGTCATAAAGTATTATTTAATAATTACCAGATCTACTTCCACGGTGTCAGGCATACAACAAGTAGCTCAATTTGTTTCTATTCAATCTTCTTCAAGTGATTCCAGTTGGTAATATTAAGACATCAGCATATTTTCATGTATCGGAATCGTAGACATTCCTATAAATTGTGCCGTCAAGCAGATATACGATTCTATTTGTGTAGGATACAGAGAATGCTCGTAAGAAATCATAATTATGATAAGATTTGCTTCATAACGTAGTTTTGGAGGAAGTCATTTCAAAGCTTTTGTTGCAAGACTGTAGCACAGTGAAATCCACGTACTGTCTAGTGGCATTTTATATAATGAGTGTCCATACTATGGTCACTCATAAAATAGTCCAGGTTTTGTTAGGGTACTTTTAGACGGAATGAATATTGTTCGAAAAATCGTTGAAATGAGCAAAAGTGAACAATAATAGTTCGGTCTACATGCAAGCCAACGCCGAATGAGAATAATTCGCTTTTTGTCATTCATTTTATGCAGGCATAAAAACATTGACTCATTCACTTATCGTTCGGTTCAAACAACAGTTATTCAGTTCGTCGCATTCAGGACTGAACAATTCTCATTTGAATGAGCCAAAGATGCATTAGCCTGTCTAAGCAGGCTGCATGTGTGCGAACGAGGTAGTGGTCATGTCACTCGCTACTTCCAACGAGAAATCGGCTCATCTAAAAGGACCCTTACTAGAGTTGAGCGAACATACTCTGGCGAGCTTGATGCTCGTTCGAGTGTTAGCGTACTCGATGGTGTTCGTTACTCGAACGAGCATCAAATCACGTTCGACCCCGCCCCAGCTTTTGGCCCCTCCCTGCTGTGACGTGCCTGTTTTAGCCCCTCCCTGTCGCGACGCAGCGCGCGTCATTTGAAAATTTTTGGTCTGGTAGGGAAGGGAGAGAGAGAGACGGACGAACCAAGGAAAAAAAAAAAAAAAAAAGCTCGGGACCCTGCGTTCCACATACAAAATTGCTCAAGTCTCCCATTGTAGTCAGCGGGGTTCGTTACTCGAGTAGAGCTCTCGAATTTTCTGAAAAGCTCGACTCGAATAACGCGGACCCGAGCATTTGGGTGCTCGCTCATCTCTAACCCATACTTATCAAGCTCTTCTTAATGTGCTCTAGGAATCTGGTGAGGGACCTTCAGCAGTATGTAAAGGAAAGCCAAAAGGACATGAATGGTCCTTTTGGCTAAAGCACCAGTTGGATCAATAATAAATAGGTCTATTGACTGAAGAAATTGAGAAGTAGATACTCACATGTGTGAAATGTGCTTGTTCCTGTTAAATGAACACATCTACGATAATGTACCATGTTTTTTTTATTAGACATATGGTATTGAAAAACTCTTTAGTTCTATCCTACACATTTAAACAAAAATTTAGGTTCAAAGGAACAGATGTCCATGTTCTATTTCTGCATGCCTTTGCCTACTCATAAGGTTGCCTCTTGAAAGTTGATAGAAACGATCTTTTGAATCTTACCCAGAATGCTGTTGCTTCGAAGTCAAAATTTACGAACTACAGTAAAGAACATAGTACCAATCCAACTTACAGTAGCTACATGACATGTAAACGGCTCAACAAACCTCACACTACTTGTATTTACTTCAATGTTTTCTAGAATCACTGGATATTGATAGCAAATTGTGTTTGTTGTTCCTCTATGTTATTTAAAAAAACTGCAAGATACAGTTTTTCATTTCCATGTGTCATGTTGTACTAGCAGAAGACAAGCCATTTTCCTTTTGAAACATTATGGTTTGAATAAAACTGTATAAAAGTGTATGACATCAAAACATAAATGAGGATTTGAGTCAGTGTTGTGTTTATAAAGCTTAAGTACAAATGGAAGCTAATGAAAATGGGGAGTTGAGGTATGGGTGAGACCAGTATCAGATTGGAGTTGTGCCCAATAAAATCATTCAGAGGACTCCTCCAAATCCGTTCATACGGGTCATGTGCAGATCTACTTTTTAAGTGTATTGTAACTTTATTGCCATTGTTCACACAGGATATATCATTAACTAGATCTAATAGTGTAAGTTTGCTTTCACATCTGTGCTTGGGGTTCCGCTTTCCTGCTCCTTTCGGGGAGCAGGAAAGAGGAATCTGCGTGGCTGAACGGCTCCATCTCTAGATGGAACCAAACAGTGACTGCCGAACCCCATTGACTATATGGGGGTCAGCCTCTTTCTGCCCAGCTGTTCAACTTTTGGACTTTGCAATGAGCGCTCATGAACCAATCACAGCCATCGCATTGTTTCATAGAGCGCTACATTGCTTGGCTGAGCAGCGCTCGAGAACCAATCAGAGCCATCGCTTCCTGGAAGTGAGATTTATGAATCCCTGAACCAGGAAGCGATCTTTTGGCAGCTGAGGACTGCAAGCAAGCACGCTGGAGCTTCGGAGAGCAGTGGGAGGACACGGACCACGGCTGCTATGTAAGTATAATAAGACATCCACCAAAAATAAGACCTAGTGCCTCTTTGGGGGCAAAAATTAATATAAAAAAGGGTCTTATTTTCATGGAAACATGATATTTCTCGTATTTTGGGCCATATTTGTGAAATTTCGACACAGAAATCAACCCATAAGATGCTTGTGATAATTATCTCTGAAATTAGCTGTACAGGCCTATTATTATATCAGACCCCGAATCCACCTGAGGATCCTTTACTATGCCAGTCTGACTCTAGATGACGTTTTGTATGTTTGTATTACATATTTGCCAACAGTCTACATAAATGTATTTGTGCAACTTTATCATTTAAAAAGTCTGGGATGAGGCACTTTGAGAAAAAAAAGTTATCTGTAAGCTACAAGGGATTAAATTAATGGATGTTAAGAGTTGCCATTATACAGTGCCCAGATATGTAAGTTAGAGGGACATATATTATAACTAGCAAGCAAATGCAACTGACTTTCTATTGTTTCTTTTTGAGCGTTAGACAGAATTAAACTGCAGTACTGAGCCTGAATTAGCTTCATCAAGCCAGAACTCTGTTCTAGTTGACTATCACCACCTAAAAAAATTTTTGTTAGGGAAACTGTACCCCTTTCAGTATAGTCTAGATCAAATAATAGGTGAAACTGACACATTCCTCAAACCTATTATGGTATCCAGCATAATTGTTCATTGCTTTTGAGCCAAACCAATTTTCCACGTTAGGTGCTACAACTATGCACCCAAGACCATTGGTCTCTTTTTGAGGATCCATGTTCGAACTCCATGTGTGAAGCCATTTACATTGAAAGTGTCTGATTTATTGAAGTACAGAGAGATATAAGGATTAGAGATGAGCAAGCACCAAAATGCTCGGGTGCTCGTTACTCGGGACGAACTTTTCGCGATGCTCGAGGGTTCGTTTCGAGTAACGAACCCCATTGAAGTCAATGGGCGACCCGAGCATTTTTGTATTTCGCCGATGCTCGCTAAGGTTTCCTTGTGTGAAAATCTGGGCAATTCAAGAAAGTGATGGGAACGACACAGCAACGAATAGGGCAGGCGAGGGGCTACATGTTGGGCTGCATCTCAAGTTCACAGGTCCCACTATTAAGCCACAATAGCGGCAAGAGTGGGGCCCCCCCCCCTCCCAAAAACTTTTACTTCTGAAAAGCCCTCATTAGCATGGCATACCTTTGCTAAGCACCACACTACCTCCAACAAAGCACAATCACTGTCTGCATGACACTCCACTGCCACTTCTCCTGGGTTACATGCTGCCCAACCGCCCCCCCTCCCCCCACAGCGCACACCAAAGTGTCCCTGCGCAGCCTTCAGCTGCCCTCATGCCACACCACCCTCATGTCTATTTAGAAGTGCGTCTGCCATGACGAGGAACCGCAGGCACACACTGCAGAGGGTTGGCACGGCTAGGCAGCGACCCTCTTTAAAAGGGGCGGGGCGATAGCCCACAATGCTGTACAGAAGCAATGAGAAATAGAATCCTGTGCCACCGCCATCAGGAGCTGCACACGTGGGCATAGCAATGGGGAACCTATGTGCCACACACTATTCATTCTGTCAAGGTGTCTTTGCATGCCCCAGTCAGACCGGGCTTTTTAATTCATAGACACAGGCAGGTACAACTCCCTATTGTGAAGTCCCTGTCGACCGACAGCATGGGTGGCTCCCTGGAACCCACCGGCGATACACAAAAATATCCCATTGCATTGCCCAACAGAGCTGAGGTAGTAATGTCGTGCTTAATGCAGGTGGGCTTCGGCCCACACTGCATGCCCCAGTCAGACTGGGGTTCTTTACAAGTGGACGCATGTAGGTTAAACTCCGTGTGCACCTACAGCATGGGTGGCTCCCTGGAACCCACCGGCGGTACATAAAAATATCCCATTGCATTGCCCAACACAGCTGAGGTAGTAATGTCGTGCTTAATGCAGGTGGGCTTCGGCCCACACTGCATGCCCCAGTCTGACTGGGGTTCTTTAGATGTGCTTTCAGATGCATTTATAATTCTCTGTGGACCCACAGCATGGGTGGGTGCCAGGAAGCCACCGGCGGTACATAAAAATATCCCATTGCATTGCCCAACACAGCTGAGGTAGTAATGTCGTGCTTAATGCAGGTGGGCTTCGGCCCACACTGCATGCCCCAGTCAGACTGGTAATATGTACCTTAACAGTAACCGCGTTGGTGGTAATGTGTTGGTGACTGCGGACCTAGTAGCGCGGTTTTATTTTGTTGGTTTTCGGAATGTGGCCAGGATTAAGTGGGCTGTGGCGGGGGATGTTTTTGAGGCACTACGTGTCCTCTCCACGTGTCCGTGGTTATATGCACCTTAACAGTAACAGCGTTGGTGGGAAATGGCCTCGCCGCCATCATGTCTTTGGGAAGCCTCTGTTTCCACACCCCAGAGACATACCATTAGCAGCGGTATAGGCAGAGCCCATAATTAGTAACATTTCAGCCGTAGCATTAGGACAGGCCCCACTAACATATCACTAGCAGCATTATAGGGGGAGCACAGTATGCGTTCCATTTCAGTAATAGTAGCACTCAAGACAGGCCCCAGTAACAATTCCGAAGCAGCAGTATAGTGGGAGCGCAGTCTTCGTTCCATTTCAGTAGCTGCAGTATAGACAAGGCACAAGTTACATTTATGTAGCTAAAGTGTAGGCCAACCCCACACACCTTTCTGTACCATGAGTGCAGGCGAAGAACATAGAAATTGCTATGATTACACTGTAGGCGAGGGGCCACAAAAATTGCTGTATCAACAGTACTAATGTACATCCAAAAAATTGGCCATGGCCAACCAAGAGGGCAGGTGAAACCTATTAATCGCTTTGGTTAATGTGGCTTAAGTGGTAACTAGGCCTGGAGGCAGCCCAGTTTAACGAAAAATTGGTTCAAGTTAAAGTTTCAACGCTTTTAAGAGCATTGAAACGTATAAAAATTGTTTAGAAAAATTATATGAGTGAGCCTTGTGGCCCTAAGAAAAATTGCCTGTTCGGCGTGATTACGTCAGGTTTCAGGAGGAGGAGCAGGAGGAGGAGGAGGAGGAATATTATACACAGATTGATGAAGCAGAAATGTCCCCGTTTTGGATGGTGAGAGAGAACGATGCTTCCATCCGCGGGTGCATAATACGTATTGCTTAGGTATCGCTGCTGTCCGCTGGTGCAGAAGAGAAGTCTGGGGAAATCCAGGCTTTGTTCATCTTGATGAGTGTAAGCCTGTCGGCACTGTCGGTTGACAGGTGGGTACGCTTATCCGTGATGATTCCCCCAGCCACACTAAACACACTCTCTGACAAGACGCTAGCCGCAGGACAAGCAAGCACCTCCAGGGCATACAGCGCGAGTTCAGGCCACGTGTCCAGCTTCAACACCCAGTAGTTGTAGGTGGCAGAGGCGTCACGGAGGACGGTCGTGCGATTGGCTACGTACTCCCTCACCATCCTTTTACAGTGCTCCCGCAGACTCAGCCTTGACTGGGGAGCGGTGACACAGTCTTGCTGGGGAGCCATAAAGCTGGCAAAGGCCTTGGAGAATGTTCCCCTGCCTGCGCTGTACATGCTGCATGATCTCTGCGCCTCCCCTGCTACCTGGCCCTCGGAACTGCGCCTTCTGCCACTAGCGCTGTCGGATGGGAAGTTTACCATCAGTTTGTCCACCAGCGCCCTGTGGTATAGCATCATTCTCGAACCCCTTTCCTCTTCGGGAATGAGAGTGCAAAGGCTCTCCTTATACCGTGGGTCGAGCAGTGTGTACACCCAGTAATCCGTAGTGGCCAGAGTGCGTGTAACGCGAGGGTCACGAGAAAGGCATCCTAACATGAAGTCAGCCATGTGTGCCAGGGTACCTGTACGCAACACATGGCTGTCTTCACTAGGAAGATCACTTTCAGGATCCTCCTCCTCCTCCTCTTCCTCCTCCTCAGGCCATACACGCTGAAAGGATGACAGGCAAGCAGCATGGGTACCGTCAGCAGTGGGCCAAGCTGTCTCTTCCCCCTCCTCCTCATCCTCCTCATGCTCCTCCTCCTCCTCCTGAACGCGCTGAGATATAGACAGGAGGGTGCTCTGACTATCCAGCGACATACTGTCTTCCCCCGCCTCTGTTTCCGAGCGCAAAGCGTCTGCCTTTATGCTTTGCAGGAAACTTCTCAAGATGCATAGCAGAGGAATGGTGACGCTAATGATTGCAGCATCGCCGCTCACCACCTGGGTAGACTCCTCAAATTTTCCAAGGACCTGGCAGATGGCTGCCAACCAGGGCCACTCTTCTGTAAATAAATGAGGAGGCTGACTCACACTGCGCCGAGCAAGTTGGAGTTGGTATTCCACTATAGCTCTACGCTGCTCATAGAGTCTGGCCAACATATGCAGCGTAGAGTTCCACTGTGTGGGCACGTCGCACAGCAGTCGGTGCACTGGCAGATTAAACCGATGTTGCAGTGTCCGCAGGGTGGCAGCGTGCGTGTGGGATTTGCGGAAATGTGCGCAGAGCTGGCGCACCTTTCCGAGCAGGTATGACAAGTGGGGGTAGCTTTTCAGAAAGCGCTGAACCACCAAATTAAAGACATGGGCCAGGCATGGCACGTGCGTGAGGCTGCCGAGGTGCAGAGCCGCCACCAGCTTACGGCCGTTGTCACACACGACCATGCCCGGTTGGAGACTCAGCGGCGCAAGCCAGCGGTCGGTCTGCTCTGTCAGACCCTGCAGCAGTTCGTGGGCCGTGTGCCTCTTCTCTCCTAAGCTGAGTAGTTTCAGCACGGCCTGCTGACGCTTGCCCACCGCTGTGCTGCCACGCCGCGTGACACCGACTGCTGGCGACGTGCTGCTGACACATCTTGATTGCGAGACAGAGGTTGCGTAGGAGGAGGAGGAGGGTGGTTTAGTGGAGGAAGCATACACCCCCGCAGATACCACCACCGAGCTGGGGCCCGCAATTCGGGGGGTGGGCAGGACGTGAGCTGTCGCAGGCTCTAACTCTGTCCCAGCCTCCACTAAATTCACCCAATGTGCCGTCAGGGAGATATAGTGGCCCTGCCCGCCTGTGCTTGTCCACGTGTCTGTTGTTAAGTGGACCTTGGCAGTAACCGCGTTGGTGAGGGCGCGTACAATGTTGCGGGAGACGTGGTCGTGCAGGCCTGGGACGGCACATCGGGAAAAGTAGTGGCGACTGGGAACCGAGTAGCGCGGGGCAGCCGCCGCCATCATGCTTTTGAAAGCCTCCGTTTCCACAAGCCTATACGGCAGCATCTCTAGGCTGATCAATTTTGCAATGTGCACGTTTAACGCTTGAGCGTGCGGGTGCGTGGCGTCGTACTTGCGCTTGCGCTCAAACTGCGGCGCTAGCGACGTCTGGACGCTACGCTGAGAGACATTGCTGGATGGGGCCGAGGACAGCGGAGGTGAGGGTGTGGGTGCAGGCCAGGAGACGGTAGTGCCTGTGTCCTCAGAGGGGGGTTGGATCTCAGTGGCAGGTTGGGGCACAGGGGGAGAGGCAGTGGTGCAAACCGGAGGCGGTGAACGGGCATCGTCCCACCTTGTGGGGTGCTTGGCCATCATATGCCTGCGCATGCTGTTGGTGGTGCCTCCCCAGCTGATCTTGGCGCGACAAAGGTTGCACACCACTGTTCGTCGGTCGTCAGGCGTCTCTGTGAAAAACTGCCACACCGTAGAGCATCTTGACCTGTGCAGGGTGGCATGGCGCGAGGGGGCGCTTTGGGAAACAGTTGGTGGATTATTTGGTCTGGCCCTGCCTTTACCCCTGGCCACCACACTGGCTCGGCCTGTGCCCACACCCTGACTTGGGCCTCCGCGTCCTCGCCCGCGTCCACGTCCTATTGGCCTACCCCTACCCCTCAGCATGGTGTATTACCAGTGATTTGATTTCCCAGGCAGGAAAGAAAGTGGCGCAAGCCTGCAGCCAAAATAGAATTTTTTCCCTTGTTTTTCAAAGGACAAGCCACACTGCGTGTATTCAATGAATACTACTAAGTTTAATAACTGTGTTGTGGCCCTGCAAATGTGTCAGAGAACTGCAGTGATGCAAAGTTATTCGCTACAGCAGATCGGGGATTTCCCATGCAGGAAAAAAATTGGCGCAAGCCTGCAGTAAAACGTAGCTGGCTGCGTCTGATTTTTTTTAACGTTCTGCACGCAGCACACACGTACCCAGAGCCCTGAGGACTGTCAGAGGCAGGCAAAATAGAATTTTTTCCCTTGTTTTTCAAAGGACAAGCCACACTGCGTGTATTCAATGAATACTACTAAGTTTAATAACTGTGTTGTGGCCCTGCAAATGTGTCAGAGAACTGCAGTGATGCAAAGTTATTCGCTACAGCAGATCGGGGATTTCCCATGCAGGAAAAAAATTGGCGCAAGCCTGCAGTAAAACGTAGCTGGCTGCGTCTGATTTTTTTTAACGTTCTGCACGCAGCACACACGTACCCAGAGCCCTGAGGACTGTCAGAGGCAGGCGAAATAGAATTTTTTCCCTTGTTTTTCAAAGGAAAAGCCACACTGCGTGTATTCAATGAATACTACTAAGTTTAATAACTGTGTTGTGGCCCTGCAAATGTGTCAGAGAACTGCAGTGATGCAAAGTTATTCGCTACAGCAGATCAGGGATTTCCCATGCAGGAAAAAAATTGGCGCAAGCCTGCAGTAAAACGTAGCTGGCTGCGTCTGATTTTTTTTAACGTTCTGCACGCAGCACACACGTACCCAGAGCCGTGAGGACTGTCAGAGGCAGGCGAAATAGAATTTTTTCCCTTGTTTTTCAAAGGAAAAGCCACACTGCGTCTATTCAATGAATAATGTATGTCTTCTGGCCCTGCCTACACAATTCTATCCCTGTAGTATTAATGCCGGGTGCAATGGTCTGCACAGCCGGTTTTGAGAAAAAAAAAAAAAAATGCAACACTGCTAACAGCAGCCTGGACAGTACTGCACACGGATAGATGTGGCCCTAGAAAGGACCGTTGGGGTTCTTGAAGCCTACACTCACTGCTAACACTCTCCCTGCCTAACCACCACTTCTGTCCCTATTGCAGGGCGCAATGCTCTGCAGATCCAATTTTGAAAAAAAAATAAAAAATACAGTGCTAACACAGTACTGTACACTATTAGATGTGGCCCTGAGAAGGACCGTTGGGGTTCTTGAAGCCTACACTAACTCCTAACGCTCTCCCTACAGCAGCTCCAGCACGATACCACTGTCCCTCAGCTAACTCACAAGGCATCTGAGCCGAGCCGCGGGAGGGGCAGACTTTTATACTCGGGTGACATCTGATCGCAGCAGCCACTCACAGCAGGGGGGTGGTATAGGGCTTGAACGTCACAGGGGGAAGTTGTAATGCCTTCCCTGTCTTTCAATTGGCCAGAAAAGCGCGCTAACGTCTCAGAGAGGAAACTGAAAGTAACCGGAACACCGAGTGGTACTCGTTACGAGTAACGAGCATCCCGAACACCCTAATATTCGCACGAATATCAAGCTCGGACGAGTACGTTCGCTCATCTCTAATAAGGATTTCTCCATAAAAAAATTGTCACCTTCTGGACGTTACATTGTCCTGCATGCCAGAAAATCACTTTACTGTGAAAACTACACGCTTTTCTCTTCTAAATTGAACCATTTTTAATAGTTTATCAATAAGGTGTATAATTCTAGGCGTCATCTGAATAGGGTTTAAATACGTATCTAATCATTCTGTCTCAGTGATTTGTTTCCATTGATAAAATGTATACATGCATGTTTAGAGTAGGGCTACATGACAACTTTGACCACAACACAGTCACATGGCCAAAGATTGCAGTGTAGTACTGTGACCTTGCAATTTAATGAAAGACAATGCAGTCAGGTTGTGGTTGGCAAGTAACTGCAACTAGGAGTTGAGAGACGCTCCACAACTACATTGACTTCTATTAGATTGTGAGATTGCAGGGCTACACTGAGATCTTTGGCTATGTTGAAATAGAGGCATTGATTGAGAGAGGAAAAATTAATCATGAGAACTTTACATCAGTTCACAACATACCCTGACAGCATAAAAACAACTGTGCTGCAGAGAGGTGGGCATGATACTGAAAAATTAATACTTCAAAGCTATGGTGAGATATCATCTAGTGACAATTCAGACAAATTTAGATACTTTTCTGTGTTGTATTTTTTAAATGCTCAGGAAACACCTCTTTGTAGATTTAAACAAGCTATAGCAGCAGTTATGAGTGGAATGCCCATGTAAGGCTGCTTTCACATATTCGGCGGGGATTCCATTTTCTTTCTCCGCTCAAGTAGAAGAAAAGGGGAATCCCCTGGCAAAATGGGTCGGTTTTATGAAAGAACCAAACAACGCCAAATGAACCCCACTGACTATAATGGAGTCTGGTTAGTTTCTGCTCAGCTATCTGGCATTTTACCGGAAGAAAAAGCGCTGCATGAAAAAGCATAAGTTCCAACACCGATGTGAACCCAGCCTTATAGATGCACTTCATTTCATTTTGCAGAAATCCAATCTTATTTTCAATTTTTTTCATGAAGCAATTTAGTTTTTAAGAAAAAGTTCCTAACAGCACTATGAAAGATTTCTGCAGAGTTGTTTACATCACTGTGGAAAAGCTCCAACCTGCCAGTAAATGAGCATTTAGGAATTAGTAGAAAAACACAACATGCCTTGAAAAAATATACCAGTCTGCTTCTCAGTTGCATAATAAACTATTACTGTGAGCTACAATATTCACTTGCAAAAATCAATAAACCCTTTAGAATTACCTGGATTTCTGCATTGATTAGTAATAAAATGTGCTCCGATTGTTATCAAAGTCACAATTATAGTCAAACACCATCTAACTAAACTAATAGCGCACAAAATGACACCAAAAGCAAGATTTATGATCTCCTGTACATATCTCTGTGCCAGGGAGGGGTGACATGAATTGTATTCACGTTATCACTCTCCATCAATCAGTGAGTACATTTGCTCTCTGATTGACACATATGGGGGTTTTCCTGCCAAAAGGAGTGAAATGATGAGGGCTCTAATCACTCCTCTACACAGTTTAACCCCACAAATGCTGTAGTCATTGCTGACTGTGGCATCTAAACTATTTTACAGAGAAAAAAATGTAAAATGTTTATTTCCCCTTACACAAGACCTTAAAGGGGTTGTCCCGCGGCAGCAAGTGGGTCTATACACTTCTGTATGGCCATATTAATGCACTTTGTAATGTACATTGTGCATTAATTATGAGCCATACAGAAGTTATAAAAAGTTTTTTACTTACCTGCTCCGTTGCTGGCGTCCTCGTTCCCATGGAGCCGACTAATTTTCGCCGTCTAATGGCCAAATTAGCCGCGCTTGCGCAGTCCGGGTCTTCTTCTGTTCTCAATGGGGCTCCGTGTAGCTCCGCCCCGTCACGTGCCGATTCCAGCCAATCAGGAGGCTGGAATCGGCAATGGACCGCACAGAAGAGCTGCGGTCCACGGAGGGAGAAGATGCCGGCGGCCATCTTCACCGGTAAGTATAGAAGTCACCGGAGCGCGGGGATTCAGGTAAGCGCTGTGCTGTTTTTTTTTTAAGTCCCTGCATCGGGGTTGTCTCGCGCCGAACGGGGGGGGGGGTTGAAAAAAAACAACCCGTTTCGGCGCGGGACAACCCCTTTAAGTATTTAAAAATGAGAAGAACAAAAAAAAACCTACACATAATTGGTATTGCCACATCTATAACAGCCCGTACTATAAAATATTATATTTTTTAAGCACAGAAAATTCCATAAAAAAAACTAAAATGAAAAAAAACCAAACAAAATAACTGTTTTCTGATCCTCTAACTTCCCCTAAACAGGAATAAAGCAATAATTAAAAAAAAAATCACATATACCTCAAAATGGTACCAATAAAAACTACAAGTTGCCCCACAAAAAACAGGCCTGATACAGCTGTCAGCGAAGTAAAAATGCTCTGCTCCTGGATTATGGTGCCATAGAAAGTTTTTTTATTTCCAAAAAATGTTTATATTTTGCAAAAGTGGCTAAACATCATAAAACCTCTATAAATTCAGTGTTGTCATAATCGTACTGACCTGTGGAATAAAGTTTATTTTTATACAATACCTTGAATGCCATATATATATATAAATCACAAACGAACTGTGGTGAACTAACTTTTTTCAATTGCCCCCAGCAAAAAAATAAAATTAATATGTACCCGAAATTGGTTCTTACAAAAACTAGAACTCTTCCCACAAAATCAAAGGTGTTATACAACTACATTGATCAAAAGAAAATCTATGAGCATTGGAACACAAAAGGGATACGTTTTACTAGCTCTTAAAACTAAAATCTGCTGTGTCACTTAGAGGATAAAAATGCCTTAAGGCCATATGCGAAAAACCCTGCATGAGTCACGCAGTGTTTTACCGTTGTGGAGCCGGTGGTGAGTCGGCCTATAGCCGCATATGGCAGCGATAAAGTACTGTGCATGACAGCATCTCTTCTTGTCTTGTTTTTTTTTGTTTAAATTTTCAGTAGTGTCTAGAGATGAGCGAGTATACTCACTAAGGCACATTACTCGAGCGAGTAGTGCGTTAGCCGAGTATCCTCCCGCTCGTCTGTAAAGATTCGGGGGCTGGCGGGGGGCGGGGAGCGGCAGGGGAGAGCGGGGAGGAATGGGGGGGAGATCTCTCTCTCCCTCTCCCCCCCCCCTGCTTCCCCCTGCTCACCGCCGCAACATACCTGTCACCCGCGCCGGCAGCCGAATCTTTAGAGACGAGCGGGAGGATACTCGGCTAAGGCACTACTCGCTCGAGTAATGTGCCTTAGCGAGTATACTCACTCATCTCTAGTGGTGTCACTTCAGGACGGTGCATACCTACGTCTCCCATACGCGGTGTAATTGCGTATGGGTGGTGCTGCTTACGCGCCCACAGACAACAATGGGCTCTCTCGTCCATAAAGCACAGCAAACTACAACATGCTGCATTCTTTTTTTGCTCACGTATTAAGCAAATCTTACATGCAAATGTCAGCGAACCAGGGTAAGGCAATGTATTTGATTGCCTGCGAATTACCGCGTGTGTAATACACAGTAAACTTGCGCTTGTGTGAGTCTGGCCTAAGGCGACCGAGTTCTGAGTCAAATATATTGACATGAGACAAAAGTTCAAAGTCTACAATAAAAAGTGACATTTTTGGGAGGCTTTTTCCAATTTTAAACGAGACTACTGAGGGCTTAAACATCCATAGTGTAGGGGAATAAAGTGAACCCTTGAATTTGATAACCTGTAGATTTCCATTCAGCAGCAGTCACCTCCACCAGCTAATTCTAAAAGGGTTCCTTTATTTTTCCTTGTAACTGTAAAAGTAAGCAGTAAAGAGATCTGCCTGTGTGACCAGCAGTGGATGGTATATATTTATTCTATAGACTAGTTGGTTGTACAGTGAGTTGCATTGCATAGAGAAATGACATAGTTTACAGCAGAGATGACATTACCAAAAGTGCCGTTAGTTCGCCTTCTACTTGCTCAATGTGACTCTTGGAACTGTGAAATCTATAGAGATTTTACACGTACTTAAAAAAAAATCGTACAGAAAAGCAGCTGAAGTGCAAGGCGGACGACTTATCAGGTTTTTATTGTGACCTTAAAGACTTTTGCGTGTTTCTGCTTCAAAATTCACATGAAATTACACCCCACTGAAGGAAGTAGATTGTGTTCAGAATAAGACAGAGTGAAAGTCATCATATGAGGAAGGCAGAAATGCTGCCTCCTTAAGGCCGAGTTCACATCTGCCCTGGAACCTCCATTCGGAGGTTTCGCTGCAGTTCTGGCACAAAATACTGGAAGAAATAGAGTTGAATCCAGCACTTTGTCTTATGGTAAAATGCCAGACAGCTGAGCGGAAACCAAACGGACTCAACTATAGTCAATAGGTGTTGTTCGGTTCTGTCATAAGACAGGTCCATTCGGCCAGGGGATTCCCCTTTCCTACTCCTTGCGTTTTCTTACCTTTCCGGCTCCACCGCGGCTCTTGTCTGTGCCGCACAGATCTTCTTTCTTCAGCATGGCGAATGCATCCGGACGTGCCGGCAACGTGCCGGACGCATGCGCAGTGCTTTTTTAAAAATATCCTGCTTTCACGCGGCACAGCCACAATGATAGCTGTGACTGTGCCATGGATATGACGGAATCTGCGGCCAAAATGAGGCATGCTGCGACTTTCTCCCGGAGCGTGCGGTCCGCACGCCGGGAGAAAGTGGCATGCGCATGCTTTTAAATCGTTTGGGGATGCTAATGCATCCTTATGGGCGGCTTTGATTTGCGGGTCCCGCAAATGAAAGCCGCAAATGGACATTGGGCCTAAGACCTCATTCATTTGCTATTAAATTCATATCAGGAAAATTCATCAGATCCACTGCATAATCTGCAGCACAAATCAAAGTTGTCCTCGAGATCCCCCTAAAGGAATCATGGATCCCAAAATACAGCAATAGAAGCCTTTAATAAATCCAACAATAGTAGTACAATAATGGATGAGACAGACAGAATCATAAACCAATATGCAACGCATTTCAGGGTTTCAGTACCCCTTTCTCAAGCATGGTCAGATATATTACAGTACGTACTTATACACTAGTGTAACCTGATGTCCTCAGATGTTACCTAGCGCCAGCCGCGCCTCGCGAGGGCAGTACACACCCTAATGACGTCACGAGGCGCCCGTGGGGGCATCCCTGCATTCCATCTGCGGTCTAGGGGTACTCATGGCAATGTCCCGGATGATATCATGAAGTGTCTTGGGCGCCTTTAGTTTATAAACTAAGCTCCACTGAGCCTCTGAGTGACATGGTGGAGCTTAATCAACAAACTAAGGTGCTCATTAAAGTGAATGGGTTACGTAAGAAACGCAATCATATGTGTAATACTGCGTTTTACTGCTTTTCTATGCAGGTTACTATGCCACCGGGAAGGGGGAAAAAATTGTGATATCATCAGCTTGTTTGTTTACTTGTTACTGTGCCATGATACGCAGTAAAAATGCAGGCAAATGCACACAAAAAGTCAGTAAAACTCAGTTCTGCACGCAGTAAAACATAGCAAAAGAAACACAGTGTTTTTACAAACGCTTGTGTGAGAGTGGTCTTAGAGTGCTGTTACAGATAAATCGCTCGCTCGCTAAATCCTTCACATTCACTGTACCGGTGAATAAGAACGACTAAATGATTGATACCCTCATGTCTATTTATAAGTGCGTCAGCCATGAGGAGGAACCGGAGGCACACACTGCAGAGGGTTGGCAGGGCCAGGCAGCGACCCTCTTTGAAAGTGTGGGCGATAGCCCACAATGCTGTTGAGAATTGATAACAGATTGACGTTCCATCTTCATTCCAATCCTGTGCCACCTCCGTCCGGAGCTGCAAACGTGGGCATAAAGGGGACTCCGCTGCCAGCCCAGCACTTCTACACATCTCCACAATGCAGCAATACTCGGTGTGGGAAGTATGTGAGTGGGCCCTGGGTCAGCCTCTGTCCCAGCAAACACCTTGTGTGGCCCAAGGTGCTGCGAGTGACATAGCAATGGGGATTCCATGTGTCCACACACTACTCATTCTGTTTGGGTGTCGGATACCTCATCGACAACGCAAGGGGTAAACCATCTGCACTCTGCACCCTACCCAAGTCTGTCAGTGTTTTGGGGACAGACAGGTACAACTCCGCTATGGCAAGTCTGTGTGCACCCACAGCATGAGTGGCTAGCAGGAACACACAGACGGTACATAAAGAAATCCCATTGCAGTGCCCCGGATAGCTGAGGTTACGTGAGAGGGAATACATGTTGGCTGCGGCCCATACGCCATGCCCTAGACATTCTGTTTTTTTTTTAAAGTGACAGGCAGGTACAACTCCGCTGTGGCAAGTCTGTGTGCACCCGCAGCATGGGTGGCTAGAAGGAACACACAGACGGTACAGAAAGAAATCCCATTGCAGTGCCCCGGATAGCTGGGGTTACGGGAGAGGAAATACATGTTGGCTGCGGCCCACACACCTTGCCCGAGGACAGCGGAGGTGAGGGTGTGGGTGCAGGCCGGGAGGCGCTTGTGCCTGTGTCCTGAGAGGGTTGGATCTGAGTGGCAGGCTGGGGCCCAGGGGAAGAGGCAGTGGTGGGACCCAGAGGCGGTGAACGGCCTTCGTCCCACCTCGTGGGGTGCTTGGCCATCATATGCCTGAGCATGCTGGTGGTGGTGAGGCTGGTACTGGTGGCTCCCCGGCTGATGTTGGCGCAACACAGGTTGCACACCACTGTTCGTCGGTCGTCTGCGCTCTTACTGAAAAACATCCACACCTTTGAAGACCTAGGCCTCTGCAGGGTGGCTTGGCGCGAGGGGGCGCTTTGGGAAACAGTTGGTGGATTATTCGGTCTGGCCCTGCCTCTACCCCTGGCCACCGCACTGCCTCTTCCAACCTGCCCTGCTGCTGCACTTGCCTCCCCCTCTGAAGACCTCTCCTCAGTTGGCTTAGTGAACCAGGTGGGGTCAGTCACCTCATCGTCCAGCGGCTCTTCCTCCGAATCCTCTGTGCGGCCCGCCCTCAGACTTACTGCCCTTACTACTACCTCACAGATAGACAACTGTGTCTCATCATCATCGACCTCCTCACCCACTGAAAGCTCTTGAGACAGTTGCCGGAAGTCCCCAGCCTCATCACCCAGACCCCGGGAACTTTCCAAAGGTTGGGCATCGGTCACGACACACTCCTCCGGTGGGAGATGTACCATTGCTGCCCATTCTGGGCAGGGGCCCGAGAACAGTTCCTGGGAGTCTGCCTGCTCCTCAGAATGTGTCATTGTAATGGAGTGAGGAGGCTGGGAGGAAGGAGGAGCAGCAGCGAGAGGATTCAGAGTTGCAGCAGTGGACGGCGTAGAAGACTGGGTGGTCGATAGATTGCTGGATGCATTTTCTGCTATTCACGACGGGGACCTGCTCACACTGCTCATTTTGTAATAAAGGTCTACCACGTGGACACATAAATTGTGATATGAAGCTGGGGACCCCAGAAACTTGCCTCTCTCCTAATCCTGCAGCAGCCGGCTGCGATTCACCTGGACCAGGAACTCGGCCTGTGCCCACACCCTCACTTGGACCTCCGCATCCTCGCCCGCATCCACGGCCACGTCCTCTAGGCCTACCCCAACCCCTTAGCATGGTGTATTACGAATAGAGCAGACACAGAGCGGTCTGAATAATTATGCAATTAGTGGCGTGCAGTTGGAGGCTGACAGCGATTATGTTACGCACACTGCAGTCAGCAAAAAATTATACGCTAGACTGCAAAAAGGCCTAGCTGGGTAATAGTGAGCCACTACAACTCCCAGCGGCCACGCAGTAAAATGCACACGGTCACAGGTAGCCCTAAAAAGGAGCTTTTTTTCAAAATTTTTTGAAAAAGCAAGCAGCCTAGATAGCGTGTATATGTCTTTCCCTCTATCAGCGGCTGTGGGCGAACACTGCGCGTGAAGTTGACGGGACGCACAGAGCGGTGTAAAAAATTAGGCAATTATTGGCCTGCACTTGGAGGGTCACAGCGGTTATGTAACGCACACTGTAGGCCGAAAAAGTATACGCTGGGCTGCAGAAAGGCCTAGCTGGCTAATAGTGAGCCACTGTGAGGGTATATATATATATTGCCATATGTTCTTTATACTTTTATACCTATATGCAAGTTTTATTCAATTCCAAATAAGAAAAAAAACTTAATCTGTCGCCTTAACATCAGATATTCCAAGGCTTTAGAAGGCTGAGAGAGATGTTCTAGAAATTCAGAGAAGATACGGAACCAGACACAAGGCCGCGTGTACTTGGCCGATTTCCCAGAAGCGCTGGAACAAGATATCAAGATGTTCAACCATGTACATAATTTTCACTGTCTCAGGCCGAAAATCCGGACTGCCCATATATGGTTATGAGCCCATCACCCCCTGGTTGGGGATGGGACAAAGGGTATAAGATCTCATGTAATCTGAAATAAAGTACGTCGACACAGCGCAGCCATGGCCCGTGTGAGGAATGATACCAGACCTCTGTGTGGTGTTTTTTTCTTTACCGCCGGCAACGGGGCAAGTGGGGTGGGCCTGATTGGTGCTGTACTTAGAATTTTATTACCCTGGCACCACTACAACAGTAATGCACACGCTCACAGGTAGCCCTAAGGAGGAGCTTTTTGGGGGTACTTGTTGACAGCATTCTACTCTACCACTGTCCCTGCCTGACCAGTACTGCCTCTATACTCTGTATAATTGGCTGCAGACTGAGAGCGCAATAGTCTGCACAGCCCAAGATGAAAAAAAAAAGGTGCAAAACTGCTCCCAGCTGCCACAACAGTAATGCACACGGTCAGAGGTAGCCCAAAGGAGGACCGTTGGGGTACTTGTAGAAAGGATCCTACACTACCACTGTCCCTATCTCAGCACCACTTTCCCTATACTCTGTATTACAGACTGCAGACTTAGAACGCTATAGCTGTAATAGCCTGCACAGCCCGAGATGAAAAAAATTTTTTTGGTGCAAAACTGCTCCCAGCAGCCACAACAGTAATGCACACAGTCAGATGTGGCCCTAAGAAGGACTGTTGGGGTTCTTGCAGACGCAAACAGTAGCCTAACACTCTCCCTATAGCAGGAACAGCACTCTCCCTAATCTCTGTATTACACATACATACACTTCCATTAAGCCTGAAAACCCACCCCAAGTAGGTTTGAAAGCTCGCTATTACATCATGATCATGCCTTTTTCTTAGCCATGAAAAGGTATCACATCTACAAGATTCCTTGGTTTCTCTTACTAAGAACAATCAAATTTTTTTCCCTTAGGCTGGGTTCACACAGGGCGGATTTGCCGCGGTTTTGCCGTGCGGAATTTCGCCGCGGCAAATCCGCCCGCGGCCGCTAATCTCGGGATTAGCCAGCCATGTGGACGAGATTTCTCAGAAATCTCGTCCACACGGGATGGCCAATCCGCTGCGATAAGTCAGGCTGGAACCTCGGCTGCGGTTTCAGAATATGCAGCATGTCTGTTTATCTTTTCTTACCGCCGCGGCCACGCTCTCTTTCTATGGGAGCACCGGCCGCAACGGAAAAGCGAGCGGCCGGGCCGCTTCAAAGCCGCCGCGGGTTTTTCCGCGGCGGTTCTCTCGGCGGCAATCTCGCGGTTTTTGCTGCGGCCAAACCGCGGGATTTCCGGCGGGAATACGCCCCGTGTAAACCCAGCCTTAGGGATGCGGTCCTTTTTTCCCCTTTTCGGTTTATCTTTTCCCTTTTTAAAAAATCATAACTCTTTTATTTAACCCTCAACATAGATGTCTGGGAGCTTGTTTTTTTTTTTTTTGCTTTAGTTTTATGTTTTAGTGGTACTATATAATGTACCATATAATCTACTCAAAAACTGTGAAAAATTCTATGTGGAGTTTAAAGAAAAAAAAATAAAATTCCGCCATCTTACAGTGCGTCTTGCTTCTACGGCATACACAGTGCAACGGAAATTACATGATAACATTATTTTATGGGTCAGTACGATTACTACGATACCAAATATAAATAGTTTTTTTGCTGTACTACTTTTATTTTACTCCAAAGATATTTAATTTTTTTTGAAACAGGGATTTTCCTACTACTTAAAATTGCTCCATATCCACTCTGTCCATCCTGCTTGGTGCTGACCAGAACATGTGACTGCTGCCATCTTTCAGTGCGTCTTGTTTCTACGGTGCACAAACTGCAACCAAAATGACACAATAACTTTATTCTATGAGTCAGTACGATTACTACGATACCAGACCTGTATAGTTGTTTTTTTGCTGTACTACTTTTTTTTGACAATTTTTTTCTGCCGCCATCTTTTGCGCACAATAACATTTTTATTTTTCTGTCAACGTCGTTGTGCGAGAGCTCATTTTTTTCAAGCTATCCTGTAGTTTACATTGGTACCATTTCAGAATACATACGACTTTTTGATAGCTTTTTATTGCATTTTTCTGGGAGGCAGGGTGACTGAAAAATGCATTTCTGGCGTTCTTTTTTTTTCACGTGGCGTTCACTGTACGGGGTAAATAATGCGCTAGTTTGATAGATCGGACTTTTATGGACGCGGCGACACCAAATATGTATTTTTGTTTTATGAGTTAGATTTTTATATTCTAGATATGGTAAAAGGATTTTTTTTTAACTTTTATTACTTTTGTTTTTCACAAGTAGTAAAACTTTATTGATCTTATTTTAGCTTTTTTTTTTTAGTCCCCCCAGGGGACCACAACTAGTGATGCTTTGATTGCTCATGCAGTATGATGTAATAGCATTTGACAGGCAGAATACCAAGCCACCCCACGGGGACGGCTTGAGAGGGAGTCTGCTAAGGCAGCCCTGGGGCCTTTTATAAGACCCCCAGCTGCCATGACACCCATACGTCTTCCTGTGTGGGGGTCCGTACATGACTCCGAACATTGTTCGGTCAGAATTGACAGCGGCATTTAAAGGGTTAATAGCTGCGATTGCCTGTGGGTGTCAGCTGTAATAAATAGCTTATGCCCGCGCTGTATGAAGAGAGGTTGCGCTGCGATCTCTCTTCATACGTATCCCAACGCTGAAGGACGTAAATGTATGTCCTGGAGTGGGAAGGGATTAAAGGTAGGGTCACACAAGCATGATTTTTTGTGTGTAACGTGAGTGTAATACGCGATGAATGGAGTTAAAGTACATTGATTTTCATTGATCAGTTCACACTTGCATTCATTCATTGCGTATAATGCATACTAATATTATAAATGCAAAAGTAAATCTGTCTGTTTGCCTGTTACATTTTCATGGCTAAACCGCTGAGGAGATTTTGATGAAATTTGGCAGGGCGATAGCTTGCATCTTGAGGAAGGACATAGGCTACATTTTATCCCGAAAATTTATAGAGTTCTCCAGGGAGAGTGACAAGACAGATTTATTTGGTGATGTGCAGCCCCACCTCTGCTCCAGCACCATGCGGCGAGGCGGAGAGGAAGGGGGTGCACATCATAAGCTAGGCCTCCCCAAATGGGCAGACACGTGAGGGCAGACGTCGTTGTCGCACATATGCAATTTTTAACTGTGGCAGAGCGGAGGGAAAGGGGGTGCACATCATAAGCTAGGCCTCCCCAAATGGACAGACACGTGAGGGCAGACGTCGTTGTCGCACATATGTGATCATTAAGCTAGCAGGGAAACTGGGCATTAAAACTTAAACGGAAGACACATTAACATGGATTGAGATTTTAAAGAAAATCTGTGTTGCCTACAGCAACCAATCACAGCGCAGCTTTCATTTTATCTCAGCAGTATAAGAGATAGCCACTAGAGATGAGCGAGCATACTCGCTAAAGCAAATTACTCGAATGAGTATTGCCATTTTCGAGTACATGTCCGCTCGTGCCAAAAGATTCGGGGGCCGGCGGGAGTGAGCGGTGAGTTGCGGGAGTGAGCATGAGGGAGGCGGGCGGGGGGAGAGAAAGAGAGAGAGTGTATTTTTTATCTAATGTGTGTTTTGTAAAAAGTTGAAATAGTGAAAGGAATGTAACTGCAATAACTGATTGGTTGCTATTACTTATACTGCTGAGGCAAGATGAAAGCTGCGCTGTGATTGGTTTCTGTGGGCTCAAGTTGCGTACGAACGCAGTGAAATACAGCATACTCAAGAGGAATAAATTGTAGTATCGATACAGTGTCCACACACCAGTGTGCATGGATCAATGAAAGTCCATCAACTCCATTCACCCCATATCACGTGTCCATGCAATGCACGCGTAATGCATGGTGAAACCGCGGTCGTGCACATAAACCCTTACTATGTTCCAAGTTTTACTCAATAGACTGGCATATGGACCATCAGTCCATGGGAAAACAGCCCAGCAGTGTGCGTAGTCCCGGACAGCACACAGACCCAGATACCATGGTGGGTCGGAGGCTGCAGACCTCCTTTTTCCCCTCATTGTGCGGGCTTTTTCAGCTGTATGCACAACACCACTCACCGCTGCGCCGTGCATGAATGATGGACGAGGTACATTTGTGCATGTGTCTGTGCACACTACTGTACTCTCTGAGCATGCAGGGACAGTTCACACATCCTTTCAATGGATTAAAAGGCTATTTAGCCTGATGAGGACGAGATGTGTTTTTCCCCCCTGCATTTTGCGCAGTATTTCACACTTCTCCTTGCATATGTGTGCACCTCCCATAGACTTCTATGGCCTCTTGCATAAAATGGACGAAAATTGAGCAGGTCCTAGTTTTTTACATGCACGAAAAGCACTCAAAGTCAATTTCAGACAGGCAGGTGCGATATTCATGGCCCTATATCGCACTCACCAACATGCGATTTCCCTGCGGATGCGAGGTGTTTTTTATCTCAAATCCTTTTATCTTGATCCTCTGACGCGGAGTTTCTCCCATTGCTTTCAATCGGGAAACCTTGCATCACATTCGGTGCGCTGCTTGGCACACCCAAAGATAGGACAAATCGCTCATGTGTATGACCCCATTCAAAAGAATGGGGTTAATATTTGTGTGAGATTTATGTCCCGCACCGCCAAAACTCACGATTTTCTTGGCAGTGTGAAAATGGTCCAAGTATGAACCTATTGCGATCAAATGGGTTATATTTTTCAAATATGGCCATGTAAAGAAACCCTAATGCTCTTTTATATTGGAAAATTCCCGTGGAAATTTGAATGATAATCATGCTGTGTAAACGGATGCAGTGACTGAATGAGAGTTATTCAGTTGCTGCATGCAGAAAACGAAACAATGCGCCACTCCATGTAAACATCAGTCGTTCCCTTCTGAATGTCTGCTTACTGTCAATGGAGGCGGACAGGGGAGGACGCTCCACAGCCAGCTCCGCTTCCACGCTGGTAGCCCTGCAAGGACAGGAGCAAGCATCACTGGGACGAGTGTCAGGCAGCATTTGCCTGACAGCTCGTCCCGTGTAAAAGGACCATTAGTGCTCTTTCCCACAAGTGTAGGCATCTTTAAGAGCGTCCACCGGTGCTATAAAAACACATAAGCGTGCGCACAAATGTAACGTTTGTGCACCCATTCAGGCAGCAGGAGCCTGGCTTATGTACGCCGAGGATGCAATGCCATTGCCTCGCACTCCCATGGCTGTTTGCAATGGGAGTGGGCGGAGCTAAGCACCCACCCCTCCCCTTGTCTGACGCCAGCAATGGGAGGGGGTGGAGCTGAGCTCCACCCACACCCCATTGCAGACAGCCGGAGGGGAGGAGAGAGGATGAGGGAGTTTAGCCCATGCAGCAGCCGACATATTCCAGGGAGAAAATATAATTCCAGGTCTATCTTTGCTACCCAGCATAAAAACTGTCAGGCGCTATATTTGCCATTCAGGCGCTTTTATGCCGCAGAAGTACACCTGTGTGATCTGATGCATTAGATTCCAATGCATCAGATCGCAGAGTATATTGGCCGGCCATGAAAACAGCGGCCGATATAGGCTGGTGTGAATAAGCCCTTAGGTACATTCCCCCAGCCTTTTAATTTACCATCCAGTTATCAGCTGATAAGGGGGCGTGGAGCCTGGTAGCGGTCCACCAGCTAAGATTTAATTGTGAAGTTTTTACTTTTTAAAATCCGGATTAATTTACAGAATTTCTCACTCTAAATTGTTGGTGTTATTATTAGTCATATTGTATGTCACAATTACTTTTATTTATATATTTTTACTAGAGATGAGCGAGCACCAAAATGCTCGGGTGCTCGTTACTCGGGACGAACTTTTCACGATGCTCGGGGGTTCGTTTCGAGTAACGAACCCCATTGAAGTCAATGGGCGACCCGAGCATTTTTGTATATCGCCGATGCTCGCTAAGGTTTTCATTTGTGAAAATCTGGGCAATTCAAGAAAGTGATGGGAACGACACAGCAACGGATAGGGCAGGCGAGGGGCTACATGTTGGGCTGCATCTCAAGTTCCCAGGTCCCACTATTAACCCCTTGAGTGGCGGGTTTCCTACCACCCTGTCGTGCCCACCAGGGCAGGTTTTTTAAAATGGTCTAATCATTGAATTTCAACTAATTTTGCAGTTGTGTCTCAAGAGCCATAACTTTTTCATTTTTCCATTGACATGGCCATGTGAGGGCTTGTTTTTTGCGGGGCAAGTTGTGATTTTTTAAACAGGGGGGAGGAAAAAAAGAAATGGGGAAAAAAGAAAAAAAGGGGCCATGTCATTAAGGGGTTAAATAATGCATTAACTTCCTTCTCTGGGTCATTACGACGCATGGATACCATGTGTGTGATTGTATTTTTGATTTTTTACAAAGTAAAGGGAGACAAGTGTTTTTATAATTTTTTAATTTTATTTTTTTATTTTTATTTTTTTTGTCCCTTTAGGGGACTTCCACAGGGACCCATCAGAACCCCTGATCACATTCCGGGGGTCCGATGGTGACAGCCCTTTACATGCTGCAGTGACAGCCCTTTACATGCTGCAGTCACATAGACTGCAGCATGTAAGGGGTTAACACAGCAGAGATCAGAGGTTTTCTCTGATCTCTGCTGTAAGAGCTAGTACCTAGCTGTCCTCTGACAGCTAACAACCAGCTCTCCCTGCCACAGAGACCATCGGCTTGCTTCTGACAGGCCGATGGTCTCTATGGCAACCTGTAAACAAAGCAGGAGATTGCCGACATATCGGCAATATCTTCTGCTGGTTTTTCAAAGCCCTTGCTTTGTTCTCTGTGGGTCTGTGCAGGCAGAGCACACTGTCACAGCTTGTGGCATTGTGCTCTGCAGCTCCCATAGTGATACATAGCCCGGAAATCTTCCGGGCTATGTTGCTATGAGCAGTGGAGCTCGTCCCGGAAATTTTCCGGGCGTGCCACTCAAGGGGTTAAGCCACAATAGCGGCAAGAGTGGGCCCCCCCCCCACTGTCAGCATAAAGATCGTTCGCCTCTGCCATAGCTGTAACAGCTGTAGCAGAGAAGAACGATGTTTGCCCATTGAATTCAATGGAGCCAGCAGTACAGCAGGTATAAGACGACCCCACAACTGTCACCTTATACGCCGGGAATACAGCGGAGCAAAGAATAAAAATCATTACTCACTTCTCCTGGTGTTCTGCGGCGCTGCTGCAAGCTGTCGCTCCCTCCTGGTCCCCGGCAGAGCATTGCTTTCTGGACGCAGTGGTTGAAATCCCCGCCTCCAGAAACACACGTGCCTTCAGCCAATCACAGCCATTCAATGACATCATTGTCATTGGCTGTGATTGGCTGAAGGCACATGTGTTTCTGGAGGAGAGGATTTAAAGCCCTTCGTAGAGAAAGCAATGCTCTGCCGGGAACCAGGAGGGAGCGACAGCCTGCAGCAGCGGCGCAGAACGCCAGGAGAAGTGAGTAATGATTTTTATTCTTTGCTCCACTGTATTCCCAGCGTATAAGGTGACAGTTGGGGGGTCGTCTTATACGCCCCGTCGCCTTATACGCCGGTATATATTTTTATTGTAACACATTTCTGGATGAATTGCAGGGAAGGGCTTATATATTTAAGCCCTTCCCGACAATTCATCCCGCGATCGCCGGCAGCCCATTGCTTTCAGTGGAACCTGCTGTATTGCCGGCTCCATTGAATTCAATGGGCAAACATCGTTCTTCTCTGCCACAGCTGTTACAGCTGTGGCAGAGAAGAATGATTTGTCTTCTATATGTTCTCAATGGGGTCGGCGCTGCTGCCGCCGGCCCCATTGAGCGCATATAGAGAAGAGAACAGAAATCACAGATCGCACATAGGTGCGATCTGCGATTTCTATGGCCTAAGAAGGACCGTTGGGGTTCTTGAAGCCTAAAATCACTCCTAACACTCTGCCTATAGCAGCTCCGGCATCAACAACACTTTCCCTTAACTATGTCAGAATGCATCTGTGGCGAGCCGTGGGCGGGCAGATTTTAATACTCGGGTGACACCTAATCTCGCCAGCCACTCACTGCAGGGGGGTGGTATAGGGCTTGAACGTTGCAGGGGGAAGTTGTAATGCCTTCCCTGTCTTTCTATTGGCCAGAAAAGCGCGCAAATTTGTCAGGGAAGAAAATGAAAGTAACCCGAACACCGCGTGGTACTCGTTACAAGTAACGAGCATCTCGAACACCCTAATACTCGAACGAGTATCAAGCTCGGACGAGTATGCTCGCTCATCTCTAATTTTTACATTAAACAAAAAAAAAATAGAAATTCCACCTGCAGCCTAACAATATTGCGTTCTCACCCCACTGCGGTAATAGGAAACTTTTCCTGAAGCCGGCTTCCCCTCTGTAGCACATGCCCCTTCATTCCACGGCGCTGTTAGCAAGGTTTTATTTTTAATACAAGTTCAGCGTGGAGCGCGTTCCCAAGTGCATTTCTGTCACAAGCTTTTGGAATCAGAGCTGCTCACCCAGAAAAGCCTTCTAAAACTGTGGCCACCTGGGAGAGAAGATCAGAATGAATAAATATTAAAAAGCGCCGTCTACCTTCAGAAAGGGCGACTTTTTATTTAACATGAGAATTTCAAATAGTTTGAAAATATTTGCATTATCCCGGCCGGCATGGAGATGATAAGTGATGTTCTGTGCAGGGTGACTGGCAGCAGCCGCTGTACGGCGTGTCCGTATAATTTAATCTTTACTTCAGTTTGATCTATACAACTTTTTTAGGGCTCAAAATGAATTGAACTATTATGCACTGTTTATATAGGGGCGAATGCCGAAAATGTGTACAAACCCATTGATATAAATTGGTCCTGTTCTCTGCACAATGTACAGAGTATACAATCCACTGACATCAATACGTTTCTACACATTTTCCATTTTTGCACATGCAAGAAAATGAATAGAACATCCTCTATTTTGTGCACATTTTTCTGCCCAAATGTCCCCATAGACTCTATGGGAGGTGTGTAAATGTGCATGCACTGCGTACAGAAATACAAGATACAATGCGCAATTCCATGAAAAAAAAATACACATCTGCACCTCATTAGGTTAAATAGCCATTTAAATCAGGAAGGGAGTGTGCTCCGGCATATGAACAGGCCCCGCATGCGCAAAAGTACAGTACATTGCACCAATAGACTTGCAAATCAACCTTGTTCATAGCACAAGTGCGTTGCACTGAAGTGTGTGTGTGCATTTTTACACAAGTTTCAAAGATTTTTATTATTATGGGTAGTTTCACTTTTTTTTTTTTTTTTTTGCTACAGTATTTTTCTGGCCTTTTGTTTTATCATTTAGGCCGCCTGCACACAGGTGGATTTTGCCGTGGAATCCGCGGCGGGCATCCGCATCCTGGATCCGCAGTAAATACCACCCAAAGCATGCTATTGGAAGTCGATTCTTCCTGCACACGAGCTGAAACTGCAAAGGTAAAAAAGTCAGCATGCTCTATTTTTGTGTGGAATCTGCAAGTACGACTTCCATTGCCATTCCAAGTCAATGGAAGCCATCCGCCCTGCGGCACGTCCCCAATTAACATTGCAGAGAGGTCACGAATTCTGCACCATCACCTAGCGACGGCACAGGAAAAAAATTAGAAAATGGCAAGCCGGGCCCATCCGCAGTATAGATGAAGAAGAGAAATGACAAGTACGCATGGATGCCGCTGCTGTCCGCATTTGATTCCGCTGGGGGCTCCTGCATTCTGCCGTGTGCAGGCAGACTTAGGAAGAAAAAACAGCCAGGAGCCTTTTTTTAATTTTTCTTTTTACTAACATGTTTTCTATTGGTTTCTGTGTAGGACCTGAAAACTACCCCTCTCCGCCTCCCACTAAAAAAACAAAAAAAATATATATAGTAAGACAGAAATATCAACACCAAAGTGCTTGGAAAAATGCAATTGAAAACAAACCCCCATTGACTTCAACAACAATGTGCAAGGTCACAGGACTATATAAGTCTTTGGTCACATGGCCAAACCGGCCTTGTAGTCCCAGCCTGTGGTTACCAGTCCTGCATAGTTATCAGAGGAGCACAGCAGGCATTACTCAACAGTGAGGAGGGCAAAGGGAGGAAAAGATGAAAGCAGGGTGCACTCCATATGCCCATGCTGGACTTTTAAGCATGAGTCTGCCATTTTCTAAGGGTATGCCTATACAGTAGTACAATGGAAAATCCAGAGTGGTAAAAACTACACCATGGTATTCGTACTGGATTTGCAATTTCACCCTTTATAGTTCAAACAGTGAAATCTGCATTGACAAACCGTCACTATGCTGCTGCAGACTTTCCGCATGAAGAGTACAGGCTTGCTCATGATAATACATAGTAAGGATTAGTCATTCGATTTGCCTAAAAGGGGAGTTGTCCGCTCGAACAGGTAGTTCAAACTGTAGACACAATATTATAGAGCAGGAGAACCAGAGGCATTTGATCTCTAGAATTGTGGGAAAAGAGTCAGCAGAACTTGTATTTTATTCATTTACATCTCTGCTCCTCCTGAGCTGAACAGTCCAGGGGGCGGTCCTATCAGTGACAGACAGCTGTGTATACATAGTCCTACACAGAACTTGTCACTGATAGGACCGCCTACTGGACCTCTAATTTTAGAAGGAGCAGAGTGTGGTAGGGCTCCTTTACATAAGTGTATGCACGATTGTGCATGCTTCAGCCCAACGAATTTGTGCCTTCTACAGGGCTTTTTTTGTGCGTGTATCTGTGTAATTCCCAGGGAATTGGTTTCTTTTGCGCACGGGACACTAAATCGCCCCAATTTAAAATGCTATTTAGCTTAATGAGGTCCAGATCTAGTGTTGTGCTGTTTTTTTCCCCACAAATTTCCTTTTGTGTTGTATGTGCATTTGAGCACCTCTCCGCCCGATATCACCACACCACTGAATCTTTTCCAACAAAACTATATATTAAACTGCTCATAGAACAGGAGGAGCTAACAGGATGCCTACAGTTTGAACTGCATGCTAGAGCTGGCAGGTACCCTTTAATACTGTCACTACTCTCCACATTTGCTTATATTCCACAGCTGCTGTTTTTATTTTTTAACCCAATTTTACACTATTTTTGGTAGCTTCGACTTCAGCACCGTCACTTCTTTTCTGCCCCATTACATCAGCAACGATTCAAGTTCTGGGCCGTATCTTCCACCGCTAGATACCATGTATGACAATAGTTTACCGTGAAAAGAAACAGCCATCAACCGTTCAGGAACTTTATTGCTCTCCTCTCATACAATCAGCATTCTTTGAATAGGCTTCTTTCACAGCTTCACAATGCCTTATGTACAAAGAAAATCCAGCAACAAGCGTTATGTGGCTCTTGGTAAAGGCTTAATAAAGAGTACAAACCCACACCAGGCTTTGTTTGCTGCAGCATTCGTATAGAAAATACTCGGGCATTAATCCTTCACCCAAGTCATAGTGCATTTGTTTAAAGAGGCTTTCCGGGGAAATACTATTGATGACCAATCCTCAGGAGAGGTCATAAGTGGTTGATCGGTTGGGGTCGGAACAGAGTGGTGGACCCCCGGCCGATCAATTAATTGGGCGCCCATTGCTTGCCCACAACACAAAGGAGTATGGGGTGGAAGCTATTGCTCTGACCTCTGTATAGTGGCCAGAGCTTGAAACTGCAGGTGTAACTCCCAATAAGAGCTGCACCTGCAATTACAAGCACCGGCACTACATGGTTCGAAGCAGCAGTTTCCGTTCCATACCTGTGTGTTGCAGCACTGACAGCAGGCTCTCGATCAGGTGTTCAGTCAGGGTCTCAGGGCGAGCACCCACTGGCGTTTTTTTACCTGCGTTTTGCGTTTTTCCTGCACAGGCATAGAGATAACATGTGTTCCTGTCCACTGGCGTTTTTTTTGCGTTGCGTTTGCGTTTTTAACATAGGAACTGTCAGTTGCATATGTGTCCTTATTTTTCTCCATGGAAATTAATGGAAAAGCCGCAAAAACGCCGCGAAAAACGCGGCGAAAACGCTGCGTTTTTTTCCCGCGGAAAACGCAAACGCCAGTGGGTGCTCGCCCTCAAGCAGCAGAACCCACCTGATCAATTTTTAATAAGCTATCCTTAGGATAGGTCATCAACAGTAGTTTCCCTGGAAAACCCCTTTAAGGCCGGATTCACACAAGCGTCAGCATATTTGTGGAACGGGCATTGAGTATTTGCGCACACATTGGAATATTTTACTGTACTTTTTGCATTTGCAAGTCGTGCGTGCAAAGAACCACATACCGAGTCTCTCAGCCATTGAAATGGCCAATAGTTTCACAAGTTCAAAATGTTCTGCAAATGTGCAGGAAAACAAACATGTTGCATTTTTTTTTTTTGCACAACCGAGTTGCGCACACAAAATATGCTTATTTGAATGAGCCCATTGAAATGAACGAGTCCTATTTTCTGCATATTGCATGTGCAAATACGTACATGTGATTTCAATGGGTTCATTCATGTGTGTCTGCATTTTGATTGCACATAAAAATACGTAGCGTGCTCCATTTTCCTGCGCAAGAAGACATTTAACTCATTAAACTAATTGGCCATTTTAATGGCTGAGAGCATTGTTTTTTAAGTGTGCAAGTAGTACAGTAAAAAAAATAAACCTAAAAAAAATAAAACCCCACTAGTGAGCGCAAATACAGAACACCAAATCTGCAAAAAAGCAGCGCAAAGGCATGCGTAAATACCCATATGCTCCTGTGAATCCAGCCTAGGAGGGGAAAAAAATAAAATAAAGTGGAGACTTCCCACTCTACCAGCCCAAAAGAAAAACAAAAAAATCGGCAGGACGTGGTGGGATAAGACTGCACAAGCTACAAAGTAAGAGGTCTACTGAGAGAGATTTTCAAGTAATATGACACAACATTGAAGTATCCATTGTGTTGGTGGGCAAGTAAAGTTGTAATATTTGATAACTGCACTTGAAGTTTGAAAATGTTGATCAAGGATATCCCATGCTAGAACAGCACTGACTCCTAGAGCTAAACACACGTGTTCCAGAGATGTTCCCAACTGCCTTGCAGCCTGTAGTAGAGCTCAGGTAATAGAGTGCAACTCATCAGAAGAGAAACTGACAACAATGCTTATACATCAATGTTAGTTCGGACTTGTCTTTTATAGAGCTGCTGTGGCACAAACCCCATAATACACACATACACTGCTAGGACTGGGAGTAAAGCCGCAAGACAGCTGTAGAATCACCACCAGTGATTTCTTCAGTGAAGGCGGCTACCCGCATAGCGTTTAATAACTGACATTCGCAACGTTTTCAAATGCACTGCTGATTTTTTAGTGCAGTTTATACTTACTCGGGGTGTGTTTTTTGGGGTCCAAAAACTGTACAAAAAAATACCATATAATAAAGAAAAAAAAAACAACCGAAAACCGCCACCTAAGAAATTTGTAGCTTTTTTTTTCACAAGCCTCAAAAAAACACTTCAAAAAAACTCTGTGAAGGAAACCTCACCGGAGCAGATTTTACAGCCTATATCTCCACTCCGTACACTTTGCCAGGATGACTTTTCTTGTTTTTGGTAAAAAGGAAAAAAAAAAAAAAAAGTTGTCGATAACTTCCCAATTGTGTCCCCGAATTAATGGAGAGATAGTCACATATGTGCACTACCCCTTCATTAACACTTTCCAATCCCGTCTGACATCTAAAGACATTCTGATTGAAGGCTGTACAGCTCCAATGTCAGAAGACGTCCGGCAGCGTATTCTTACTGTAGATTACTGGCGGCTCTGTTGTCGGGGGGCCTTTCCAGCATGTCCCATACTGCAGTACTGGCTCTAGCCAGCAGATGGCGCCATTGTATAATGGCAGAAAGAGAAAGCCTCCTAGGAAACCCTGAATTCAAAATTGGATTGCAAAGGGTTAATTACAAAGGGACTGCTGAAAATAGCTAACCAATTGCAATAGGCTAGCTCTGGCGGTCCCAATTAAATGAATGGAGCAATAGTCTGCATGTTGGACCACAGATCCATTCATTTGGGAATGCTTAGGACCCCTGTTATAATGATCAGTGGGGGGGGGGGTTTCCAGCAGTTGGATCCACACCCATCTAATACAGCTTCCCTATCCACAGAGACTGCTTTTGGTGGTACAATTCCTTTACATAATTAACTAATGGGACAAAATTAAAAAGTATGATTAAAGAGGGGTTTTCTCGGAATTTGTAAAAGCCAACCAGATGAAAACCGTTCAAAACCATAAAAATAAATGGATTTTTTCATCCTCACAGGCCGACAGGTAAAAGGACAGAGGATTACATTGACGTCACTATTGTGAGTGCCTCATGTGTTCCTCTATATCAGCCCGCATGGAGCATCACAAATAGTAATGGGGCACTGGAACCTTAGTATGTTGGATAGACTGGGTTTGGCATCCTCAACAAAAACATTTCCCAGAAAGGGTCTTTAAAATAAAATAAAAAAAAAAAAAAAAAGAAAAAAAAAATTAAAAACGATGAGTATTTCCACATGAAATCCTTTTTTGGAAAATCCATTCTGTGGATTTGAAAACTCGAACATTTTTTCCCTCCCTCAAAATAAGACTGAGATTTTGAGAAATCCAATTTACTTGAATAGGAGGAATTTTATGGTGTGAAAAACATAATTTTTTTCAACAAGTGAGCCCAGGCAGAAGAAACCCCCAAAAAGGAGTACCTCATATTAATTTAAGACATTATCAAAAGACTTCAAAAACAGCTAAATTTTAAGGAGGAGTTAAAGGGGTAATCTGAGAAGTGAAAAAAAATAATTAGCAAACCCACCATTCTTTCCCCCAATGATCCGCGCAGAGGCTCCAGCGGTCCCCAGCTGGTTTAGGTTTACGAGAGTCCAGCAATGATGTTTTATACTTCTCGTACTTTTGTACTTCTGCAATATTTATATTGAAAATTACCCCAAAAATACAATTTAAAAAGGCAAAAAAATAAAAGGTTTCAGTAATAAGATCTTATTGACTCCTCACATGCGATTGGCTAGGTTTCAGCTGGCATAATCTGAAGCAAAGAAAAAAAAATAAAAATCTGATGTATCACTCTTACTACCTGAGCTCTACTATAATCACAGCTGGAATAATTTCAGCTGGTATAGTGCCTTCCTTGTCCAAAACCAGACTGATTATATTGATAGCCTCCATGTTGAAAGTGCTGCTCAAATTGACCTCCTTGGTTATAGCTCTGTGCTCCACGACCACCCCAACCACCTCCATGTCCTCCTCTACTACCACGGCCACCGCGTCCTCCTCTGCCACCTCCACGGCTACCACCTCGATCATTCTGATGGCCACCGTCTTGATATCTGTTGTCCTGTTGATAGCCTCCACCCTGAAATCCACTTCCAGAGTAGGATGAACCTTGATAGCCACCATATCCTCCTCCTCCTCCTTGGTAATTGCCCGAACTTTGGTAACCACCGCTGTTTCCTTGATAGCCACCTCCTCCTTGGTATCCACCGCCTCCTTGGTAGCCCCCAGTTTGATATCCAGAATCTCTATAGCCACTATCTTGATAGTGTCCACCAGTATTACTGCCACCACCATCTGTCCAGCCTCCTTGAGCTTTGCTTCCTCTACCACCTCTGTTACCACCTTGATCATAGTTTCCACGTCCTCCACCTCGACCGCCACTATGTTCATAGCCACCCCGACCACCACCATGTTCATAGCTGCCTCGACTGCCACCATGTTCATAGCCTCCTCGACCACCGCCATGTTCATAGCCTCCCCGGCCTCCACCATGTTCATAACCACCCCGACCGCCGCCATGTTCATACCCACCCCGCCCACCACCATGCTCATAGCTTCCTCGACCACTGTATGACTGTTCATAACCACCGCGTCCTCCACCTCTACCCCCTTGAGGGGGGCCATCTTGTCTCTTCTGCCAAGGAGGCATTTCTGGGGGAGGAGGTTCTATTTCATTTGGTCGGCCACCTCTATCAGGAACTCTACCCATTAATACCTGCAAATAAGGACAGATTTTTTTAGTTTTAGAAAATATTCATACATATTAGTAAATGAATCCATTGTGAACATAGAAATACACATTTTAACTCTGTACCCAACAACCTACTTCTCTATAGAAATTATTCAAGAAAAGATGATTCAGGTGTAAAGATCAGACAAAGATTTGGCAATAGTTATATATGCTGCAATTAATTATAGCAATATAGAAGAAAGATGCACAGTTGTTAAAATAATTTCTTAAAGGGGATGTCTGGGACTTTGGCAGTTTTTTCTACTGACTTCTATTTCTATCAATAGATGATCAGCAGGGGTCTGCCGTTCGTGATCCCCACCAATCAGCTACTTCCAAGTGCCGCTGTTAGCAAGCCCAGTGCAAGAAGCTGACTGCACTGTCCGTAGTGTAGTGACCAGGGTTGGTATTGCAGGCACAGCTCCCATTAAATTTAATATATCTATATTTTCCCGAGCCAAGCACATTCTAGATAATAAATGCAATTAGCTTACAGATACCAACTCCCCACACACAGGAAACCAATTCACAGCAGTAGGACGACCAAGTTAAAAGATGCTAATTACAACTCCTAAGTTTATGCTGGGAATTTCATTACTTGATAGAAAATTCAATTCACACTTTAAAAGGCAGTCTTCAGGATGCCTGGAGCCCACCGTACGACTGTCCTTACATTGGGAAATGGAAACACTCATTTTTCAGTGCATTATTAATAGGTTGAATGTTAATAATAAAAAAAATAAAAAATCATACGAAGACCAAAAGATTAAATGCCAAAATATTAAACATGAAACACACCAACTAAAGTATTTATATATATGGTATCTTGACATAAAAATACCGGGCAGCCTCGCCACAAATGTATATGGATCAAGGCGGTAAGTACACCATGTGAGTTGATTAAGCTATACTCATTAGAGAGACCAAAAAGGTTGGCCCTTGCAGCAGACTCACTGCCTCGCTATATAATACACATACAGTACTGGGCAAAAGTTTTAGGCAGGAGTAAAAAAAAAAAAAAAAAAAAAAAAAAAAAAAAAAAAAGGCTGCCATGGGACAGATTTGCTGTGTAATATTCGTAGCAGACATTCTGCATCAAAAATTTGACATGGATTTTGAGGTTTAATAGACCCTCTCATCAGAAGAAGTCGATTCCACAGCATAGCCAATGGCATAACTGACATGCTGCAGACTTACGTTCCTCATCAAGTCAATTTATTCACGGGAACATGCGGTAAGGACACTACAAGAGGGGGAGAACTTGCAGAAGGGACACTACTACAAGGGTGGGGAGAATCTGCAGAAGGGGATTGGGGGAGAACCTGCTGAAGGGACACTACTACGAGGAGGGGGGGGGGGGTAGAATCTGTAGAAGGGACACTATTACAAGGGGGTTTACGGAAGGGACGCTACTACAAGGCGGGGGGCGAATCTGCGGAAGGGACACTACTACAAGGGGGAAGGGGGTTTGCGGAAGGGATGCTACTACAAGGCGGGGGTCGAATCTGCGGAAGGGACACTACTGTATGAGCTACAGAGGAGTGGGCTATGGAGAGTACAATACCGGGATGGACAGTGATGACTGGGAGAGATTACTGAGGGGTTAGAACCCCTATCTTTCATCTGCATATTACTTTGCAGTTTGAATCCCATTTTTACATACATTAAGTGATGCACTGGCACTGCAATTCCTTTAAGAACTTGTCAGCACCTTCAGGGCCACTAAACCACCAGCACACCATTATACAAATGGGATTTAGGCTTGTAAAGGTACCCCCGTGCCAACAGCCATGTCAGTATTAGCTAGAAAAGGCAGTTATAACTTACTGGAGACAAGTCAAGGACTCTTATCCAGCACCTTGTACGGCACCCCATGTCTGTGTGCAAAATACCGCAAACTGCAAGTCCTATTCTCACGAGTCAATGGCACGAAAATAGGACCTATTTCAGTTTTTCCGTCTCACGCTATTGGTGCGAGAGGAAAAACACCAGTGTAAAATTAACTCACTGGAAAAAATTGGTTAATTAGGCACACGAGTTTTGTGTGCGTCCCATCTCAACTGTGTAATTACAGCCTTATGTGGGCGAGCGGGAAGCTCAGCCCCATATCGTGCTTGCCAAGATGCGTTTTTCACGTGGAAGAGGGGCGTCTTTCATTCAAAAACAGATATTTTTGGTATAACTTACCGTAAAATTTCTTTCTCGTCACGTTCATTGGGGGCCACAGCCTAGACCATGGGATATAGCCACTGCCCTAGGAGGCGACACTAAGCAAAAAAAGTGTTAGCTCCTCCCCGCTGGCTATATCCCCCCCTGCAGGCACTCAGCTAATTAGTCTGTCTGCAAGCAGTAGGTAGCCAGTGGGAGTACATTTATACATATTGTGTTATATACATACCAAACATAAATCTGGTGTAATTCTTTGCCACCAAAAAAATGACCGAAGAACAGAGAGTTCCGGCAACCGCCTAAATAATAAGGGGTGGGTGCTGTGGCCCCCAATGAACGTGACGAGAAAGAAATTTTACGGTAAGTTATACCAAAAATATCTGTTTCTCGTCCGTATCATTGGGGGCCACAGCCTAGACCATGGGACGTTCACAAGCAGTCCCGAAAAAAACATATACTGGGTGGGCACTGCACGTGCGGTCAAACGACTGCCGCCTGCAGGATTTTCCGTCCAAGAGCGGCATCGGATGATGCGGCTATATGGACTCTATAAAATTTCGAAAATGTATGCACGGACGTCCAGGTGGCTGCCTTGCACACCTGGAGGGCTGAGGCTCCATGACGGACTGCCCAGGAGGCCCCCACCGCCCGTGTGGAGTGGGCCGTAACCCGAAATGGTGGCGAGCGTCCCGAGGCTCGATATGCTTCCGTTATCAGGGACCTTATCCATTTTGATAGGGTGACTTTTGAAGCTGCTAGGCCCCTTCGAGTCCCTTCCGGAATAACGAAGAGGGAGTTGGTCTTGCGGAAATCCCTTGTTCTCTTCACATAGGTTCTCAGCGCCCTTACTACGTCCAGGTGGTGTAGTAGTTTTTCCTTTTTGTGTACTGGATTTGGACAAAAGGAGGGCAAAACGATTTCCTCATTAATATGAAACTGAGAGACTACTTTTGGTAAAAACTCGGGTGATGGTCTTAGTACCACTTTGTCCTGGTGAAAGGCCATATATGGTGTTTGTATAGACAGTGCCGCTAGTTCCGAGACCCTTCGGATCGATGTGATGGCGACGAGGAATGCCACCTTCCAGGTTAGTAACCGCATCGGGATTTCCTTGAGCGGCTCAAACGGCTGGTCCGTAATAGTGTCTAACACGAGATTGAGCTCCCAAGTTTGGACCGGAGGCTTAAACGGGGGTGTTGTATGGGCAACTCCTTGCAGGAAAGTCCGTACTGCCATCCTGTTTGCAATTGGTCTTTGGAACAGTACCGTTAGTGCTGATACCTGGCCCCTCAGCGACCCTACCCTTAATCCTACTTCAAGGCCTGATTGTAGGAATGCAAGAATCCTGGACACCGAAAATTGCATTGGTTGTAAACGCCTCTCCTCGCACCAGATGAAGAAGCGCTTCCAGACTCTATAGTAGATTGCTGATGAGGCTGCTTTCCTGGCTCGTATCATTGTCTGGATGACATTCTCCGCATAACCCTTCCTTCTCAATACCTCGGTCTCAACGGCCAGGCCGTCAAATGTAGAGACCTGGAATCCGGGTGAACAAAAGGCCCCTGGGATAGCAGGTCTCTTCGCTCCGGAAGGTGCCACGGTGTGTCGTACAGCATCTCCATGATGGCCGCGTACCAGCTCCTTCTTGGCCAATTTGGTGCTACCAATATCGCCGGTCGCCCTTCCTGCTTGATTTTTCCCAGGATCCTCGGTATGAGCGGGATTGGCGGGAATACGTATAGGAGTTTGTACTCCCTCCACGGAATTGTCAGGGCATCGGTTGCCGCTGCCTGTGGGTCCCGGGCTCGGGACACAAATGGGTGTATCTTGCAGTTCAACCGTGACGCCATGAGGTCCACATCTGGTGTGCCCCATTTCCGGCATATCGTCTGAAAAATTTCTGGATGCAGGCCCCATTCGCCGGGATCTATCCTTTCCCGGCTTAGGTAATCCGCCATCCAGTTTTCTACTCCGGGGATGTACACCGCGGATATTGAGCTTAGATGCCTCTCTGCCCATGTCAGTATGGCTGCCACCTCGCTCATTACCGACGAGCTCCGTGTCCCACCTTGCCGGTTGATATAGGCCACCGCTGTGGTGTTGTCCGTCTGAATGCGTACGCTTTTTCTCTTGAGACTGGGCCCGAAGTGTTGGAGCGTCCGGTAGATAGCTCGCAGTTCTAGAATGTTTATGTGAAGCCTTGCCTCTCTTTGTGACCACTCTCCCTGAACCGATTGGTCCCTCAGTGTTCCGCCCCAACCTGAAAGGCTGGCGTCCGTCGTCACTACTGTCCATTGCCTGGGGCCCAACGGTCGCCCTGCCTGCAGTCTGCCAGGTCTCAGCCACCATTTCAGTGACCCTCGGACCTGAGGGGTTATCTGGATCTGCCGTTCCAGGGTCAGCCGGGACCCATCCCAGCGTGACAGTATCAGGTGTTGTAACATCCTTGATCGGAACTGAGCGAAAGGGATTGCCTCGAATGCTGCCACCATCTGGCCCAGGATAGCCATGCAGTATCTGATGGTCAGTGGTTTCCCCTGCCTTAGGGACCGGACGCCCTGCCGGAGCTTGTGTGCCTTTGCTTGAGGTAGCCGGATCCGGTGGAGGCTGGTGTCGAATATCATGCCCAGAAATTGCAAACGTTGTGTTGGTTTTAGACATGACTTTTCGTGGTTCACTATCCAGCCGAATTCTTGTAGGGTTTTTATCGTGACGTTCAGGCTCCTGACGTTGTCGTCCAACGATGGTGCTTTTATTAGTATGTCGTCTAGGTATGGAATAGCTTCTATACCTTCCGCATGAACTAGCGCCATCACTGCCGCTAGTACCTTCGTGAAAACTCTTGGTGACGTAGACAGGCCGAATGGCAGCGCCGTAAACTGAAAGTGCCTTCCCTGTGTTTCGAAGCGGAGGAATTTCTGATGTGTTTCCCGGATTGGGATATGAAGGTAGGCGTCCTTGATATCTATCGAGGACAGAAATTCCCCCGGCTGCATGGATGTTATCACGGACTTGACTGACTCCATCCGGAAATGTTTTGTCCTGACGAATCGATTCAATCTCCTTAAGTCCAGGACCGGTCTCACTCTGCCATCCTTTTTGGGTACTAGGAAAAGGTTCGAGTAGAACCCCTGCCTCTCCTGGGCTCCTGGCACCGGTTTCACAACCCCTTGTGCCAGTAGGTTCTGTACTGCTTGTTGTAGGTTGGCTACCCCTTCCGGAGAGGACGGCACTCTGGACTTGCAGAAAAAATTCCGTGGGAGGGTTGTGAATTCGATTGAGTACCCGGATGTCACAATCTCCTGTACCCACTTGTCGTTCACGCGCCTCCCCCATGTCTCCCAAAATTGGGAGAGTCTGCCCCCCACCCTGGTGACACTGGGTGGGGGCAGTGCCTCATGCCACGTTTTTTGGTCCCGCCATTTTCGATGTTCCGGGTCGTGGTCGCCACGGCTGTTTTGTTTTAAATGAGGGGCCCCTCTTTGACTCTGCAGGGGTTCTCGTAGAGTGGGACCACTGCCCCGCCCCTGGGCGGGATGGAAAGCGCCGAAAGGGCCTAAAGAACGGCTTCTTTCTTAATGGGGCCTTCTCCTTCCTTGCCGCCATTTGCGGTAGTGACGTGCTCTTGCCGCCTGTGGCGTCCTTTATCATGACATCCAGTTTGGGGCCGAATAGTCTGTCTCCCTCAAACGGCAATTTCGTTAGCGCTATTTTGGACGCTGTATCCGCTGACCAGCTCTTCAGCCAGAGTGTTCTCCTTGTCGCTACCGATGCGGCGGACGCCCGGGCCACAAATTTGGCTGCGTCAAGCTGAGCTGTGCATACAAACTTATTTGCCTGTATGATATTATCTGTCAGCTCGAGCAACTCGCTTGGTGGAGCGCCTGCTATGATGTCTTTCCGTAATTGTTTGGCCCAGGCTGTGGACGCCTTACTGACCCATGCAGCCGCAAATATCGGTTGCAAGGCTGTGCCTGTGGCTTGAAACACTGTTTTTGCCAAGGTGTCCAGCTTCCTGTCTTGCGGGTTCGCTAGCGTCGCTACTTCGGCTGTTGGCAATGCTGTGCTCTTAGCTAGTCGTGACACGGGTGGGTCGACTACTGGAGGTACCGCCCAACTCTTTTTCAAGCCCCCTGGGAACGGGTAAGTAATTTCCCAAGTCTTCCCGGGTTGCCTGAATTTTTTATCCGGGTTCTGCCACTCCTTGTTAAGGGCTTCCGAGAAATCCGGGTGGTCCGGAAAGACCTGTCGTGATTTCCTCTGTCGTCTAAACGACACCGTGGACGGGGCCGTTTCTACTGTTTCTTCCGTAACCTGGAGGGTTTCCCTTACGGATATCACCAGGCTGTCCATTAGGCTGGCTAGGCGTGACACTTGCTCTTCGTCTAGTTCAGACATTGACGAGGCATCAGAGCGGTCGTAGTCTTCCGACCCACTGCCCTCACCTGCCGTTTGTGCCGTGTCATGGGATGCCCGAGAGCACGACGCTCGTGGGGACTCATGGTGAGCCCGGGCCTGTCTTGTAGAATATCGGGATCGCGACGAGTGCCGTGATCTATGATACGTATGCACAGATTCTCTGGAACCGTGGGAGCCGCGAGAGTCCCCGGACCGCCTGGACCTGGGGGACCTACCTGACCTCCTGGTGCGCCGTGACCTCCGGGGGGAGTCCTCGCTACTGCGGGACCTCCTCCTCTTGCGTGTCCTCCCTTGCGCGTATTCCGAGGAGGACGCGTCGGAGCTAAGCTCTAACCGGCGTAAAATTGCCGCAGAGGATGAGGCCAGGCCGGAAACGGCAGCAGCCAGGGACCTTGCCCATTGGGGCTCGGGCCCTGGCTCCACAGGGGCGGCGGGGGGCACCGGAGTCCCTGGGGGAGCGCGTGCCGTGGTGCACCCCGCGCAGCGGGGGTCGGTTTGACCGTACGCAAATTTAACGCTGCATGTAGAGCAAGCGTAGTGCTTCACCCTCCCCTTGGCCGGGCTGGAACCCTCTGATCTGGGGTCAGACATGGTAACACAACACAATTTGCAACTGGTGGGTACCGTTTACAGGAATGCCTGCAGGGGGGGGAGGGGAGGGCGAGGGGAGAACACCGCAAAGTGCCGCCTTGGGCAAGGCTTACCCGGTCTGGCAGCTGTTTGTGCGGTTCCCCCGGTCCAGCTGGAGCCTCTGGTCCTGACGTTTGAATGTTGTCGGGAGTCGACGCGGGTACACACACACGACCTCGTAGCGTTGGTGACCCGGCAGGCGTTGTGGCAGGGACTTGCTGCGGCGTTGTCACTGCTGCTGGTGCCCGAGACAGGAGGTGCTGCTGCTGTCCGGATGCTTCTCCACAGCAGAGGGACCCTGCAGAGCCGGATGGCTGGACGGCTGCTGCTCAGAAGCGCCGCTGCCCCTCAGGCGGGCTGCTGCTCAGGCGGGCTGCTGCTCAGGAGGGCTGCTGCTCAGGAGGGCTGCTGCTCAGGAGGGCTGCTGCTCAGGCGGGCTGCTGCTCAGGCGGGCTGCTGCTCAGGAGGGCTGCTGCTCAGGAGGGCTGCTGCTCAGGAGGGCTGCTGCTGCGGGCTCGGGGAGCTGCACAGTGCCAGGCTCCGGCGTGCGTGTAGGCAAGCTGACACGCTGTGCTGCAGAGAGCGGCCATTCTTTTTCCTGGCTGCCCTTTTTAAGCTTGCCGCGCTCGGAGGGGGCGTGGCCTGGCCGGGAAGCGTCCCCGTGACCCGGAAGTGACGTCTTCCGGCCGTGACGACGGCGCTCCGCCCCCCGGAGCGCCGCGCCCGGAAGTGGCTTGCCGGCCGGCGCCTCGGCGTCCTGCCCTGCCCTGCCCCGCTCCGCTCCGCTTCTATCCCTGCCAAGGGAGAAACTGCCGCCGCTGCTGCTTCTCTGCCGTCCGAGAGTTGTGATGCCCAGGTAACCTGCGTCTTGTTGCCGCTGCCGCCGCTGCGAGGAGGGAGTCCCGAGTGATTATTTTCTGGTGTTGTTCTGGGGGCCACAGCCTGTCCACACGTCGACAGCTCCAGCAGTGCTGCCCCCTACGCGTCACCGTCAGACAGTGCGCTACTCCAGGGAGGGGGAGCCCTATGGCTGGCGGGTAACCGACTCGGATGCGCATTGCATGGTCGGGCCCCTTTTTCTTCTCTGGGTGAGACGCCGCAGTAGTGGTGGAGACACCCCCTGCCTGCGTCTCCCCCGGGAGGCCAGTAAAGCCAGGGAAAAGCCCCGACTCCCCGGATTCCCGCGAATAGCTTTTCCTACGTCTGCCTCCTAGCAGACACTAAGCTAAAGACTAATTAGCTGAGTGCCTGCAGGGGGGGATATAGCCAGCGGGGAGGAGCTAACACTTTTTTTGCTTAGTGTCGCCTCCTAGGGCAGTGGCTATATCCCATGGTCTAGGCTGTGGCCCCCAATGATACGGACGAGAAATGCCTCGCATAGCTTCTGTGAAATTGTGACCCTCAGGAAAGTTAGAGGAGCGCAAGTGTTTCCCATTTCAATGGAAAACATGACATGGTATGTCATCCAAGTGCCTATGCGATGTCTTTAAAGGTCCTATTGAAAAGAATGGGTGAGGCGTTTCGAGAGAACACCAAAAAATAAGACATGCTGCGATTTTTTAACCTCGCAGTATCACTGTGAAGGGAAACATTGCTCGTGTGCATGATTCCACTCGAAAGAAGAGAGATTCGGTCTCACCTGCATGTAGCCTCATACTCAAACTTGTTTCAAAACACCCAGTTTAAGTTTTACAAGATGAGAGATAATATAAATAAAATTTTTACATATTATACACGCACTTATTACGTTTTTTAATTAATCTCTCTGTCCACAGACTCCGACCACTGTTTACCTACCTTATTAATGGCACAAGTAGTTTTCTCCCGAATTGAACCGCTGCTAGTTCTCAAGATTTTGGAAAGATCTTGCCGGGCCGCCAACAGGTGTGCAACAGAAACTGAGCTTTTACTTGCTAAGGCCGCACGCTTAGGCTGGTAGACCTTTGCCAGCTTTTCAGACTGGCTCTGAAAGAAGTAAATCAGAGGAATATTGCATAGTGTTTAGAGTCTCAGCATTTAATAATAATAATCTTTATTTGTATAGCGCCAACATATTCCACAGCGCTTACAAAGACAGGGGGAATACAGAAAGACAAAAGTAAAGAAATTACAGAACCACGGTTACATAGTAATCAGCTGATGGAAACAATAGGGGTGAGGGTCCTGCTCCAACGAGCTTACATACTAAGAATAGTGAGGTGATACAGAAGGTAAAGGGCTGGAGATGTTGGAGATGTGCACGGTATGGCAAGATGGAGAGTGATGGATGCTATACACATAGACAATGGTCAGACATTTAGCCGTGTGACGGCAGAATCGTTATGACTGCAGGAGCGGTTTATGAAGGCTAGCAGGGATGGCAGTCAATAGGTCAGGGAGCATGTTATCAGGCGGCGTACAGAGGGGTTTGTTTAGGGTATGCGGTATGCCTCCCTGAAGAGGTGCATTTTTAGAGCACGCCTGAAGAAGCTTTTCGAGTCCTGGATTGCCCAGGTAGCCTTTGGTAGTGCGTTCCAGAGGACCGGTGCTGCTCTGGAGAAGTCTTGGAGGTAGGAGTGAGAAGTTCGAATTAGAGGGGTGCGCAGTCTAGTTTCGTTAGCAGAGCGGAGAACCCGGGCTGGGTGATGGATTGAGATGAGGGAGGCAATACAGAGTGGCGCTGCGCTGTGGAGGGCTTTGTGGATGAAGGTAGCGAGTTTAAATTGAATTCTGCATTTAACGGGCAGCCAGTGCAGTGACCGGCACAGGGCGGAGGCGTCCGAGTAGCGGCTGGACAGGAAGATGAGCCTGGCTGCCGCATTCAGGATGGATTGGAGAGGGTAGAGTCTGGTGCAGGGGAGGCCGATCAGCAACGAGTTGCAATAATCGAGCCGGGAGTAGATGAGGGCAACAATAAGCGGTTTTAGCGTGTCTACAATGAGAAAAGAGCGGATTCTTGCGATGTTCTTGAGGTGCAGCTGACATGTTCAGGCCAGAGATTGGATGTAGGGGGTAAATGAGAGATTAGAGTCGAATATGACCCCAAGGCAGCGGGCATGTTGTCTGGGAGTTATGGTGGCACCACACACCAAGATGGAGATGTCAGGATGAGAACGGTGGAAATACCAGTAAGTCAGTTTTAGAGAGGTTTAGTTTTAGGTAGAGAGAGGATTTAGTGTTAGAGACAGTGGACAGACAGTCGGTGATGTTTTGGAGGAATGGTGCAGAGAGGTCATGGGAAGAGGTGTATGGCTGGGTGTCGTCAGCATACAGGTGGTATTGGAGGCCAAATCTCCTGATGGTTTGTCCATTAGGGGCTGTGTAGATAGAGAAAAGGAAGGGGCCGAGGACCGAGCCCTGGGGGACCCCAACAGCAAGGGGAAAGAGAAGGAGAGGTAGAGCCAGCAAAGGAGACACTGAAAGAGCGGTCAGATAGGTAGGAGGAGAACCAGGAGAGAGCAGTGTCCTTTAGGCCGATGGAGTGAAGCATACTGAGGAGGAGTATTTACACCATGTATGTTAGAGGGTTTGATCATAGAAACATTGCCATGAATGCTTTTTGTAGAGATGGATCATTTTACATCCACTGATGCACTCTAGTGGTACAGGCAAGTTGGGTAGGTCAACATTAGCCCCTGGAGTCGGAATGACTAACTGTAATTCATTATGCTGCCTGCACACGGGCGTATTTGCATTGCAGAGTCTGTCCTCCAGAGAAAATACAGCCCTATAGTATTCAATAGCAAAATACCATTTCATCTCCACAAGTGGAAATCGATTGTGATTTTCCGCTCGCAGAGAATAAATCGCATACTGCGATTTTGTGCGGGTTACGCACGGCCAGCTTCTATTGAAGTCAATGGAAGCCGTCCGTGCTACGGCACTTCCCCAGTTAGCACTTCAGAACGCCGACGCCTACTGCGCATACGCGACAGAGTGCCAGACAGCACATCCAACGCTGTGCACAGCCGCCGGACAGGTACGCAGGGGTCACTGGCCGGGCACTGGGATGAACTCCATTGCGGGAGTCCCGCATGCGGGGTCCGTCCCATCCGTGTGCAGGAGGCCTTAAAAACATTTTTCCTCCATTGACTTTCATGGCATATTGACTAAATATACCATGAAATCAGACTGGCAAAGGTTGGTGTGATGGCACTGTAATTTCAGAGTGGTTGTGATGGTGGAACAGTCTGTATCGGTGGTTGAAAAGACGTTTCACTTGTACAATCACACTTCTTTAACCCCTTAAGGACACAACGATTTTTATGTGGATTTTTATCTCCCACTTTTCAAAAGCCAATAACGTTTTAATTTTTCCGTCAACCTGGACATATAAGGGCTTGTTTTTTGTGTGGCAAATGGTATTTTTTATTGGTGCCAATTCGGGATACATACAGCTTTTTTTTAAATCACTTTTGTGTTTTTTGGGAGGCAACACAAACCAAATAAGCATTGTGCCACTTTTTTTTTTTGCCGTGCAAGATAAATAATGTGTTCACTTTATTGAACAGGTCGTTACAAATTCAATGCTACCAAATGTGGGATTTTAAAAAATTCATACACATGAACAGGGAAAAGCGTGCAAAACAGGGTTTTTCTTGTAGTTTTTTTTTTTTAAATATAATTTTTAATTTATTTTTTACATTATTTTATATCCCTGTATGGGGACTTGAACTATAACAGCTATGCTTGCTATGATAATGCATTGCAGTGCTTCTGTGCTGGAATGCTTTATCATTTACAATAGAGCTCACAGGCAATGGCAACCCGGGACACCCGTATCTGGTTGCCATGGTCATCCATCGGCCCTCTGCAATTATATTTCAGAGGTCCAATGACATCACAGAGGAAGCGTGCTCCCTCTGTAAACTCTTTACATGCCGTGATATGCATAGATTGCGGCATGTAGGGGGTTAACAGTAGATTGCAGCGGGGGCGGACTACCAGTAGCATAAGTTTACCTCCTGGTGCATTAAATAACACGTTGCCAGGACGAAACAGCTATAGCAAATCTATAGTGGGAAAATCACAGTGTGCTAGTATTCGGAGACCTTACTGTCCTTTCCTATAAATACAGAGGAACAAAGAAAGGCTAAATAATCAGTTTATAAACTTATCTAACAAATTATAAAATATGAATAAACATGGAGAAATAAATAAACTCAACCAAATCCCAGAGATGCTTCCGGCATGCAAGTCCTGGAACCTTATTCATACAGCCAAATATCTTCAGGATAAGTCAATAGTTGATCGGATGGGGCCCGCCAATCAGGACTCTGGCTGATGAGCTGTCTGGGAGCTCAACGTCAGTGTCACAACACAGCAAATTGGGAGGGTGGAAACATCACTCCTAAGGCCTCATGTCCACGGGCAAAAGAAGAATTAAAATTCGCAGCAGATTTTAACTCTTCTCCTGCCCGCGGATCCGCACCCCATAGGGATGCATTGACCACCCGCAGGTAGATAAATACCCGCGGATGGTCAATAAAAGTGATTTTAAAAAAAATGGAGCATGAAAAAATCTGGACCATGCTCCATTTTCGTGCGGGTCTCCCGCGGGGACGGCTCCCGTGGGCTTCTGTTGAAGCCTATGGAAGCCGTCCGGATCCGCGGGAGACCTAAAATAGGAATTTAAAAGAATTTACTCAATCGGAGCGGGCGGGGAAGGTCTTCTCTTCCTCACGACCGGATCTTTCTTGCTTCGGCTCGGCGGATGTGCCCGGCGCATGCGCGCGGCACGTCGGCGACGTGCCGGCGACGTGCTCATCCGCCGGCCGAAAAAGGAAGAGAAGGCTTTCCCCGCCCGCTCCGGATGAGTAAATTCTTTTAAATTCCTATTTTCAGTGCTCATGTCCGCGGGGCAGGAGGGACCCGCTACAGATTCTCCATGTAGAATCCGTAGCGGGCCTGATTTTTTCCCGTGGACATGAGGCCTAAGGCCTCATGTCTACTAGAAAAATACAATCCGCGCAGATTTCTGCAAGATTCCGCGCGGATTTGCTTTAAATTGTATTTTTTTTTTATGCAGATATCCGCACCTATGGATAGCAATGTGATAGCAATGTGGCCGATCTGCGCGGAATCCGCACTAAAATGGAGCATGCTGCGTTTTTTTTTCCGCGCGTGAAAAACGCAAATCAATTAAAATGCCATTTACAGGTGCAAAATTCAATTTAATTGACTGCAGATGGTCAATGATATTCCCTATGGACAAAATTTCACCCGCGGAATCCGCATGCAGAATCTGCAATTCAATTTTGCTAGTGGACATGAGGCATAAGGGAGAAATGTTACCCCTCCCGACCCACGTCACAGGCTCTCACTAGCCAAGCCAGGATCCTACTGCACACTGATGAGGGGCAAAACCTCCAAAACAGCTGTCTGTGTATGGATTCTGGCTTGGTTTTCAATTCCCAATGATTCTTTTACAGACCTGTATAAAGGGTCAAGTATTGATTTTCAGAAATGCTGCCATCCAATAGGTGGCGCTGCAGAGGTATTGTTCCAATCTCCTTTATTTGCACAACACAGAAAGGAACGGAAGAAGATTGTGACGCCTCCTATGTAGTGGTGATGCTGGCAATTGCAGACGCAGCTCCCATTAAAACCAATTAGACCTGTGCCAGTAGTTGCCAGCGTCAGCCACTATATAGGGGTTAGAGCAATCTGCTTCCGCTCCTTGCTATGTGTTGACAGCGCGTACCCAAACAGTCAGGGTCCCCGACTCCAGCTGATCAACTATTGATGACCAATCCTGAACATAGGTCATCAATAGAAATTGCCTGAAAAACCCCTTTAATGACGCCATGACTGTTTTACCTTTGCTCTGTCTGACCAGCCAAAAGACTGAACAGTCACGTCCAGACGTTTAATTAACATTTTCCTCCGGACGTCATATTCATTGGCTATGGCTTGATTGATTGCTTCTATTTTCTCCTGAAAAAACAAACAAACAAAAAAAAAAACACAAAAATTTAAAGGGAATGTGTCATCATGGCCTATTGACATATTTAAAAACTGTTGCTGATTTTTACTTTTCCATGTAATTATCTGTATAAAATCCTAAAATCTTGCTGTTTTCACTCTGGCCACAGACTATCACTTTCTGTTTCTGTGAAGATTTTCAGCGGTTATCTCACCATCATCACAGGCAGGATGACAATGAAAGGAGACACCTATATGTAGAGAACTTTAGTGGATCCAGATGATAGGTACAGCTCACCTTCTTCCCCTCCCTGCATGATCAGAACACTCTCCCATAGAAGGCAATAAGCAAGATGGCCGTCCTCATGTGCATGGGAAAAACATACAATTAGAAAAATCTACAAATAAAAACAGATTGAATTGGGAAAGAATGACTCAGTATCTGGCTTTAATTAGTAAATGGAGGGGATTGTGGAGAAACGATAACATGACTAAATACACTTGGCATCCATATAGTGAACTTCGAGGCAGCTAAGACCTTCTGCTGCAGGTTGGCCCAAAAAGGATGCAGGAACCAGAGCTTAGGGTGCAATTATTTCTTGGAGAAGAACGTCATATTTGACAATGAAGCCTGGTTTCTACAAGCTTCAAAAGGATAGGCAGAGGGACATCGGTTCATCCTTCCTCACGAACCATTTGTGTGGAAAATTAAACTACTTGATCTTCCAGGTCCCCCTCCCCCTTTATTATCTCAACGCCCAGTCATAAACGAGGAATTTGCCTAATCAATTAAAGGGGTTGTCCCGAGGCAAAACATCAAAATTTTACATTACCCCATTCCCCCTGTCACCCCCCGGCATAAAATAGCACTTTAAAGCGGTTTTTAAACCGCGTGCTACTCACCGATGTGATGAAATATGAACTTATAAAAATCTTCTCCCTAAGATGGCCGCTGGTCCTTTCCCAGGGATGCACCGCGGGTCTTCTCCCATGGTGCACCATGGGCTCTGTGCGGTCCATTGCCGATTCCAGCCTCCTGATTGGCTGGAATCAGCACACGTGACGGGGCAGAGCTATGCGATGACGCGTAGAAGGGGCGGAGCCAGAACACCGCTCGTGCCCGGACCGACCAGAAGGGAGAAGACCCTTCTGCGAAAGCGCGTCTAATCGGGCGATTAGACGCTGAAATTAGACGGAGCCATGGAGACGGGGACGCCAGCAACGGAGCAGGTAAGTGAATAACTTCTGTATGGCTCATATTTAATGCACGATGTACATTAAAAAGTGCATTAATATGGCCATACAGAAGTGCTTAACCCCACTTGCTATCGTGGGACAACCCCTTTAATAGGGAGTTTTGACCCAAAGACTGGTATTCTAAAAACATCCTTTGGATAACTCCAAGTCGCTAACATTAAGGGGGTCAGCCAGGCCCGAGTGTGGTTCCCTTGTTCCTCCCTCCTCAAGGAAGCAGAAAAGACCCTAAAAGAAAGGGAAATCCCTGCGGCCGAACAGCTCCATTTCTGGACAGAATCGACCAGCGCCGGATGGACCCCACTGACTATAATGTGGTCCACCAGCTTTCCGCCTAGATGCCCGGCTTCTGGCTGAAAAAAAACACCCCGCATGCAGCACGTTTTTTTCCGATATTTTCAGTGGTATCAGTGATGGTATCTCTGGGGGTTCCGATGCAGATATGATACCACCCTAAAAGGGCTTTGTAAGTAGACAAACTTTTTAAATATTTATTTTAAACCGCTTTGTAATGCTTATTACTAATTGCAGGTATAAATATTTAGGACAGAACTAAATATTCACCACTTTTGGTCCTTTACTAACACACAATGACATACAGAAAATGCTTCTGTTTACTCCCTGAGCTAGAATTGTGCAGTCCAAATTTGCCTTGACAATGGGCTCACGGGCAGGAAAAAAAAGGAGACAGCTCTTATATAAGCCATTACTATTCACGCTGCTGATCGGCCACGAGAATAGAACTGGAAGAGGCACCCTTGAAGGCATGTACTGTGGAGAAGACAATGACATTTGAAAAGTCTTCAGATTCTTAGAAGCGAGAGTTTGCGGCGCTGCTCATATAAAGTTAGAAAGCAATAGCAAGGAGTTCTGCGCTTGCAGTCCCTTCTCTTGACACTGGAATGTCTCTGGGGAAATTTATCCGTACAGGAGAAATTATTTTACTTTTAAAATACACACGTCAACCTATCAGGTTAGTAATGCTATTGTCAGAGATGTACAATACAGTAAGACAGGAGGTCTGCGGTACAGCTTATACCATCCACTAGGGGGCACTAGAACAACAAAAAGTGATTAAGTAAAGAGCAAGTCTAGGTTATTAAAGGGTTTTCCAGCTTTAAACTATTGAGGACTTATCCTCCAGCTAGGTCATCAATAGCTGATCACCATGGATTCGCCCCCCTGGACGCCCAGCTGCTCCCCAGGACCGATGTTTTAGTACACGGAGCTGATGTGTGCCATAAGCACACAGCTCCATTCATTGTGCAGCAGCCCAGACTGGTATTGCAGGCACAGCTCCCGTGAAATTGAGTGGGAACTATGCCTGCAATACTAATCTGGTCCACTGTGGTGTATATGGAGCTGTATGCTTCTGGCACTCAGCTCTGGGCAATGAAATACCGACCAGGTGAATAGTAATCGGCAGGGGTGGATAGGGAATAACTTCTTTTTTGGGGACTACATATTTAACCTCTTAAGGACATAGGCTATTTTGGGATTAAGAGCGCAACGATTTGAGGTTTTGTTCATTGTGTGGCGAACTGCAGTACTGGTACCATTTTTTGGGTACATATAATGTATTATAAAACTTTTTTGGAAGGACAAAAAAAAAAAAAATCTCAATTCTTTTACAGTGTTTTAATCATGCAGTATAAAGGACATGCTAACATTTTTTCTGCAGATTGGTACGATTACGATGATACTATCTTCTAAATATTAATATAATTAAATATAATTAATTTCCAGATAAAAGATCCAAAATTGGCAAGAGGGGAGCCCAGGTGTAGACTTGTCCCTTCAATGGATATCTCCCTAAAACAGGGATTCTTAACACCAAAAATGATGCTATACCTAGTGCTCGTACCCCTGGCGATAAACTTCCCTGCGATGCGAGGGTGAGTGAAAACGCTTGATTATGAACCCAATGATTTTCAGTGGTTTTTATTCTTATTTGCGATGTCTTCACTCAAGGCTTACAGTGCTGAGAGAAATCTGCGATATCGCCCATTGAAATCAACTGGAGAAGATCGCAAAGCAGGCTAGGAATCCCTCATAGAGAAGAGAGGGAGTGGGGCGGAGCAACATGGGATCTCTGACATATCTCCCCATATTTGGAGAGATAAGTGGCAGGGCTAGGGGGCTTTCTCGAGAGCGGGGGCAGGCTTGAGAGGGGGCATGGCTAGAGAGTTATCAGTGATCCCTCTCTAGCCAAGTGAGAGGGTGGGGCTAGTGTGATCTGCCCGCTAGTCCCGCCCCCTCACTTGCCTAGAGAGGGATCACTGAGAATTCCTCTAGCCCCGCCCCCTCTCAAGCCCCACTCCCGCCCTTTAGGGAAGCATTGGTTTCATAATCATGCGTTTTCACTCACTCTCGCATTGCAGGAAAGTCTATCGTCAGTGGGTAAGGGCCTGCAGTAGAGTCCCCTTCAGTGAAGGGCAGTCACTAGAAATGGTGTCGCCTCAGGGGTACCATCCCAAGCTAAAAGTAATTAAGGTGAAAGTGTAGAAGAGAATCTATTATGACCACAGAGACATCACATGTTGTATCTCCCAAAGGCCACTCTACTAGACTCTTGGTGGATACCTATGGTGGGTAATCCAGCTGCTAGCCAGACTGAGTATGTACATAGCATGAACAACCTCACAAAGAACCACCATACATCTATGTACCTGCTTATCCTCCGTGGACACCCAAAGTGAGTGCCAGCCCAATGGATGCTACCTAGGCATGACGCTCAAAGATGGGTTCCAAAGACAAATTGTCTAAATCAGTGTTCTCCAACTCCAGTCCTCAGGACCCCCCCCCCCCCCCCCAACAGATCATGTTTTCAGGATCTCCTATAGTAAGAACACCTGTGGTAATGTCTGAGGCACCGACAATAATTACATCACCTGTGCTATACTGAGGAAATCCTTCAAACATGACCTGTTGGAGGTCCCTTCGGACTGGAGTTGGGGAACACTGGTTTAAATGACTGCAGGAGCGCTGACGTCACCACTATCGTCAGTGAGGTCGCCACTAACGCGTTGAGTCTTATTTTATGTGCTGGAATCCATTTGTGAGCGTCATGCCTAGTTAGTATCCATTGGGCTGGCACTCATTTTGGGTGTCCACAGAGGCTAAGAAATTCCATAGATATATGGTGGTACTTTGGGTATTGACATATCATGACTAGAGATGAGCGAGCGTACTCGGATAAGCGGTACTCGCTCGAGTAATTGGCTTTATCCGAGTATCGCTGTGCTCGGGGCTAAAGGTTCGGGTGCCGCTGCGGCTGACAGGTGAGTCGCAGTGGGGAGCGGCGGGAGAGAAGGAGAGAAAGATCTCCCCTCCGTTCCTCCCCGCTCTCCCCTGCAGCTCCCCGCTCCGTGCCAGCACCCGAATCTTTAGCCCCGAGCACAGCGGTACTCGGATAAAGCCAATTACTCGAGCGAGTACCGCTTATCCGAGTACGCTCGCTCATCTCTAATCATGACCCATCGCGCAGTCTGACTAGCAGCTGGATTACCCACCATAAGTATCCACCAAGAATCTAGTCGAGTGGCCTTTGGAAGATACAATATCTGTTCTCTCTGGTCATAATAGATTTTTTGTACCTTTTCACCTTAATTGATTTTCGCTTGGGATGGTACCCGAGGAGACACTACTGGTGACTGCCTTTCGCTGAAGGGGCCTCTCTTAAGTATAGCATCATTTTTGGTGTTAAGAATCCCTGTCATAGGAGAGATCGGAGAGAGAAGTCTATACCCTGGGCTCCCCTCTGGTCAATGTTGTATTTTTATCTGGCACTAATTGCCAAAAAAAGGTAACTTTTTAATCCTATTCTGTGAAGAAACTTTAGGGGTAATTAGGATTTTTTCTGCCTTCTGTGATCCTTTTTTTTGGAACTTATTATTATTACTAAAAATTATACACACAGCACATTATATCCTGGTAGCTTGTCGGCTTAACCAGTGTACAGTACTTTCTACCAAACTGCAGAATGGCTCCGCCCACAGCAGTGACGTCACTGAAGGTCCTTCAGCTGGCCAGATCTCTGTGGTGGAGGTAGGTTGGTGTCTCCTGTCAGGACTGAGTTGTGTCTGAGATAACAGCTTAATTGGTTTCTTATTTTGTTTTTTTTTGTCCTCCCCTTTCAAGAGCCCTAACTTTGTTCTTCTGTTGGTCAGTGGGGCGGAGCGATCCTGACACCAGGGGCAGAGTATGAAAAGCACCCACACACATATGGACAAGTGGTCGTTAGTAGTTTGACTATTTGTCATTTATTTAGTTTTTGCATCACAACATTCAAAGTCCCATAACTTTTTAATTTTTTTCATGGTCAGAGCTCTTTACGGGCTTGTTTCTTGCATGATGAGCTGTAGTTTTTATTAAAAACATTTTGTGGTATACAGGGCTTTTTTTGGGAAGCAAAATGAATAAAATAAGTATTTTGGTTCTTTTTTCATGGGTTTTCCTTTACAGTTTTTGCCGTACAGGATAAATAGTGTGTTCGATTTATGGGTGCAGCGATACCTGCGCTTTTTATTTATTTCTTTAAACGCTCCTGTAGCGAACTTGAAGCAACGATTGTATGATCGCTATGATAATACATTGCAGTACGTCTAGACTGCATTGTATTATTGCTATTGCCGGCTCCTGCTGCAGATTGCATGGGTTCAGCTTTTGCAGCAATAAACTTGCACCATATACTGTTAGGGGATTAACCCCTTGGTGACGGAGCGTTTTTGCTTTTTTCCATTTTCATTTTTTCCTCCTCCCTTTTAAAAATCGTAGCTCCTTTATTTATCCATTGACGTCGCTGTATGAGGGCTTGTTTTTTGCGGGACGAGTTGTATTTTTCAATGGTACTATTTATTGTACCATATAATGTACTGAAAAACTTTTTAAAAATTCTAGGCAGAGAGAAATGGAAAAAAAAAAAACGACATTCCACCATCTTTCGGTGCGCCCTGTTTCTAGGGCGCACAAACTGCAAAAATGACATGAAAACTTTATTCTATGGGTCAGTACTAGAGATGAGCGAGCGTACTCGGAAAAGCACTACTCGCTCGAGTAATGTGCTTTATCCGAGTATCGCTGTGCTCAGGTCTGAAGATTCGGGTGCCGCTGTGGCTGACAGGTGAGTCGCAGCGGGGAGCAGGGGAGAGCGGGCGGGAGAGAGGGAGAGAAAGATCTCACCTCTGTTCCTCCCCGCTCTCCCCTGCAGCTCCCCGCTCCGTGCCGGCACCCGAATCTTCAGACCCGAGCACAGCGATACTCGGATAAAGCAAATTACTCGAGCGAGTAGTGCTTTTCCGAGTACACTCGCTCATCTCTAGTCAGTACGATTACTACAATACCAAACTTATATAGTTTTTTTTTTTGCTTTACTACTTGTATTTTTTTTTTAATTATTTTCTGTCTCTATTTTCTGCGCACAATAACTTTTTTTATTTTTCTGTTGACATAGTTGAGTGAGGGCTCATTTTATGCGGTAAGTCCTGTCGTTTCCGTATGCCATTTTCGCATACAATTGACTTTTCGATCACTTTTTATTACATTTTTTCTGGGAGATAGGGTGACCAAAAAAGTGCATTTCGGGTGTTCATAATTTTTTTTCGGACCATGTTCACCGGGCGGGGTAAATAATACATTACTTTGATAGATCGGACTTTTACGGACGCAGCGATACCAAACACGTATTTCTGGTGCATTATTTTGATTTTTTTATTGCAAAAAGGTTTTTTTTTAAACTTTTATTACTTTTTATTTTATTAAAATAATTACTAAAACTTTATTGATCCTATTTTTACACTTTCTTTTAGTCCTCCTAGAGGACCACAACCGGTGATGCTTTGATCGCTCCTGCAGTATGACGTAATGCTATAGCATTACGTCATACTGTTTTTTGACAGGCAGTCTATCAAGCTACCCCACAGGGATGGCTTGATAGGCAGTCTGCTAAGGAAGCCCTGGGGCCTTTCAGAAGGCCCCCGGCTGCCATGACACCTGCACGGCTCCCCCGATCTCACCGCGGGAGGGGGCAGTACGGGACCCCTGAACATCGTTCGGGGGATTTAAATGCCGCTGTCAGAATTGACAGCGGCATTTAAAGGGTTAATAGCCGCGCTCGGTGTTGCCTGCGGGTGTCAGCTGTAATAAACAGCAGACGCCCGCGCTGTACGGAGAGAGATAGCGGCGCTATCTCCCTCCATACACATCCTGCAACAGCAGGATGTAAAAACACAATAGGGCAGTCACTAAGGGGTTAAGCTACAGGAGACTGATCTGGTAAAACTGCCTCTCCTGCAGCCTGCACCAATGATTAGACGGGGTGTATCCCAGACTACTGTAGATTAGGCACTGTAGCTCAACTATAGTCACAGATCACAGCTCCCAATAGAGATTAATTACGGAAAACCCCCCCCCCCAAAAAACACACAAACAAGGAGCAAGATCTAAGGAAAATTAAATAGCAATTACCTATCCCCTAAAAGTAGTGACTTGAGGGACACTTTAAGGCATGTATAGATGTGAAATTACCACCGATTTTATTTGTGGATGAGGGATACAAAGTCCAATCCAAATGTAGTACAAAAAGTCTACGTGGAAATCAGAGCACACTACACATTTTCAAATCTGCTGCACGCTCATTTTTGTGCGGATCGGCTATGGATTTTCACAGTGGATTTCATCCTCTGTAATTTCTGGGTGGAGTCTGCGGAAAATCCGCTCTTCCCATTAAGGAAAAAAACTGTTAGAAGATATGCAAATTGGAAAACGTCATTTAAAAGACCAAGGTGATGTCGTATTCATGTCTAGTAGAGATGAGCGAACGTACTCGGTAAGGGCGATTTCGCAATCGAGCACCCCGATTTTCGAGTACTTCACTACTCGGGTGAAAAGTACTCGGGTGCGCTGTGGGTGAGCGGGGGGTTGCAGCTGGGAGTGGGGATGGGGGGGGGGGAGGGGGAGAGAGAGAGGGCTCCTCCCTGTTCCCCGCTGCTACCCCCCGCTCCACCACGCCACGCCCCGCCCCACAGCGCACCGGAGTACTTTTTACCCGAGTAGTGAAGTACTCGAAAATCGCGGTGCTCGATTGTGAAATCGCCCTTACAGAGTACGTTCGCTCATCTCTAATGTCTAGCACTCTAACACGTTCTAGTGATCAAGGCTGGACATGGTGCCACGCTCAAACACATATGACTGCCACTTTAGGGTTTGCATGCACCAGCGGTAACCGCCAAGTCCCCAGTGAAGGACAGTGGGGGAATATTTGAAGTATAAGGCCGGCTTCACACGAGCGTATTTGCATGCATTTTTTGTGAAATAAAAGTTGCGTATTTGCACGTGCAGCTGCACATTTTACTTTACTTTTTTCATGTGCAATTACACGCACCAAAAAAACCCAAACAAACATGCACTGATGCTCTCAGCCGCCGAAATGGGCAAATTCCTTAATGACTGGCAGAGGTGTTCTTTTCCTGCGCAGGGGTGCAGCAAAATACAGCATGCTGTTTTTTTTTTGCGATAAGCAAAAAACGCACTTGTGAACGAGGCCATTGAAATCAGTGGGTTCTATATTTCTGCATATTATATGCGTGAAAATTTCATGCGCAAATATATATGGAACGAGTGTTGCTTTTTTAGTGCGCTTTGGCGTATATTTCATTTTTTTTTGCGAGCTCAAAAAAATATGCATCATTGCTCACAGCCATTGAAATGGTTAATTAGTCTAATGAGTTCAAGATATGTTCTTTTCCTGCAGAATTACACAGCGCGTCACGCGTCTTCTATCGGGACCTTTGGTGTACAAACGTGCAGAATAATAGGGCATGCGGCATATTATTTCTGAGTGACTGAATTACGCAGGAAAATACTTGGATGTGAACGAACCTATTAAAATCATTGGGTTCTACTCACTGTGTATTGCATGCGCAAATTCTGCGCACACAAATATGCTCAAGGGAAGCATAAGTCTAATGTTTTTCCATTGTCCGCATCATTCTTCGTTTAGATGCCTTTTTACAACACAGTTTTTTGTTTTTTTTAAAAAAAAGGAAGTTTTCTTGGTCAAATGTCTTGGTCACAATCTGTACATTGGAAGAAATGGCCAAGCTACTCACCCAGTGAGACGGCCCCAGAGTCCCGTTCAGGAGAGACTTGCCTAAATGATTAGGTGGCACTTTTGCTAAAGTTTCTTTTAACTAGAAAAAAAATGCACAAGATAATACATGTAGAAGTTAGTAAACTAATAATGATTACATGATGCTGGAATTAACACTTTATTAACTGGGTTTTCTTGAAACTTTTCGGAGTATTTTCCCGGGCCGTGAGAACTTAGGTTGCCCTTGATTGCTGTCTGGACGACTATTCTTTAGATACATTTGGACACGTTTCTACCATTGCTACACAATAGGTTGTAGCTCTAGGATATGCAAGCAACAGCTCCCTTGTACGAATATGTAAATACATAGTGAGAAAAGTGCTGACATTTTTTTTTGTGTTCTTTCCTAGGGCTCATTTGCAAAAACTGCTGTAATTTTTTATTTTTTTTTTGTAGCATGGCTATGGAGTAGGAAATAAAGATGTATGCGCAGCATAAAGCATTTGGATATCATTGTTTGCACATTCTCCTTATGCCCAAAATTTGGAATGTGGTCTAATTTGTCTCAAATAAGCAATAAGCTTAGGCCCTTAAGGAACAAGCACCGTAACTTTACAGCGCTTGGTCCTGGGCTTTAATGCCGTCCGATAGCAAAAATATGGAGATAACTTAAGCAGCAGGTACAGACTTTGGCTGTCCGACACAGCTGAGGACCCTGAGGGGAATGCAGTAGCAGTTTTTAACAGTTTCTGCCTTCTCCTTTCAAGGCTACATAGCTCTCAAAGAATGCCATGTACTAAAGAGTGAGAGCAGAAGTGTTAATTCTACTATGTGACTTGGTGATCACGTGACCGCCGGGTGCCTTCTGTCACAGCAGAGCTGCAGGGTCCTTGCAGACCCTGAACAGTTCTGTCAGTGACTGATGTCACTACAAGTCAGATGTTTTCCCCTCTAACTGGAGCTCCTATGGATGCAGCTGCTAGCGATGCCCAACAGTGCAAAAGTGAAATTAAAAAAAAAAAAAATTACGACACACGTGAATGACTCACAAGATTTATATGGAGGACATAGACAGTAAAAAAAAAATTGTTACAGACAAAAAGAGGAAGCCATTGCTGTACTGTATTTTAGCTAAATATACTTATTTTAAAGATAAGCAATAAAAAAGAAAAAAAAAATTATATATATATACACTACCGTTCAAAAGTTTGGGGTCACATTGAAATGTCCTTATTTTTGAAGGAAAAGCACTGTACTTTTCAATGAAGATAACTTTAAACTAGTCCTAACTTTAAACAAATGCACTCTATACATTGCTAATGTGGTAAAAGACTATTCTAGCTGCAAATGTCTGGTTTTTTGTGCAATATCTACAAAGGTGTATAGAGGCCCATTTCCAGCAACTATCACTCCAGTGTTCTAATGGTATAATGTGTTTGCTCATTGGCTCAGAAGGCTAATTGATGATTAGAAAACCCTTGTGCAATCATGTTCACACATCTGAAAACAGTCTAGCTCGTTACAGAAGCTACAAAACTGACCTTCCTGTGAGCAGATTGAGTTTCTGGAGCATCACATTTGTGGGGTCAATTAAACGCTCAAAATGGCCAGAAAAAGAGAACTTTCATCTGAAACTCGACAGTCTATTCTTGTTCTTAGAAATTAAGGCTATTCCATGCGAGAAGTTGCTATGAAATTGAAGATTTCCTACAATGGTGTGTACTACTCCCTTCAGAGGACAGTACAAACAGGCTCTAACCAGAGTAGAAAAAGAAGTGGGAGGCCGCGTTGCACAACTAAGCAAGAAGATAAGCACATTAGAGTCTCTAGTTTGAGAAACAGACGCCTCACAGGTACCCAACTGGCATCTTCATTAAATAGTACCCGCAAAACACCAGTGTCAACATCTACAGTGAAGAGGCGGCTGCGGGATTTTGGGCTTCAGGGCAGAGTGGCAAAGAAAAAGCCATATCTGAGACTGGCCAATAAAAGAAAAAGATTAAGATGGGCAAAAGAACACAGACATTGGACAGAGGAAGACTGGAAAAAAGTGTTGTGGACGGATGAATCCAAGTTTGAGGTGTTTGGATCACAAAGAAGAACGTTTGTGAGACGCAGAACAAATGAAAAGATGCTGGAAGAATGCCTGACGCCATCTGTTAAGCATGGTGGAGGTAATGTGATGGTCTGGGGTTGCTTTGGTGCTGGTAAGGTGGGAGATTTGTACAGGGTAAAAGGGATTCTGAATAAGGAAGGCTATCACTCCATTTTGCAACGCCATGCCATACCCAGTGGACAGCGCTTGATTGGAACCAATTTCATCCTACAACAGGACAATGACCCTACACACACCTCCAAATTGTGCAAGAACTATTTACAGCAGAAGCAGGCAGCTGGTATTCTATCGGTAATGGAGTGGCCAGCGCAGTCACCAGATCTGAACCCCATTGAGCTGTTGTGGGAGCAGCTTGACCGTATGGTACGCCAGAAGTGCCCATCCAACCAATCCAACTTGTGGGAGATGCTTCTAGAAGCGTGGGGTGCAATTTCACAAGCTTACCTCAACAAATTAACAGCTAGAATGTCAAAGGTGTGCAATGCTGTAATTGCTGCAAAAGGAGAATTCTTTGACGAAAGCAAAGTTTGATGTAAAAACAATGTTATTTCAAATACAAATCATTATTTCTAACCTTGTCAATGTCTTGACTCTATTTTCTATTCATTTCACAACGCATGGTGGTGAATAAGTGTGACTTTTCATGGAAAACACAAAATTGTTTGGGTGACCCCAAACTTTTGAACGGTAGTGTATATATATATATATATATATATATATATATATATATATATATATATATATATATATAGTGTAATCACTGCCAATCATCGAGTGCTGGCTGTAATTGGCTAAGCGTCAGCCAATCACAGCCAGCCCTTCCAGGAGGCGGGGATTTTTGAAGGTCTGTCATTGTAATAAATAACTATAGTTTACAAGTGACTGATTGTGCACCAGCAAAGATGAAGTGAAAAATGAGCAGAAAGGAAGCGCAACTGCTGGATGCCATGTCAAGCTGTAGCATGCCGGCTGATCAACAGATCCTATGAAGCAGCTTAATGACAAAACGCAAAACAAAAATTTCCCATCTAGAAGGTCTGGGAACAAAATGAAAAACATCAAATCTTGTAGAGCAAAAAATTCTCTTTCAAATAGAGCAAAAAAAAAAATGGAGTACATTCCGATTTTTGCCTCTGAAAAAAGGTAAAAATTTGCATAAAACAGTTTTTTGCCATTTTTGACTCATTGTATCTTAAAGGAGATGTCTCGAGGAAGCAGTGATTTTTTTTTTTTTGCCCAGTCCCCCTAATTAAACATACATTACTAATTACCCCTGTAAATTACTTTTCTAGCTGGTTCGTACTTACCGTTCCAGCGTTTCAGTAACTTATAAAAGTTTCCCCAAGATGGCCGCCGGCTCTTTCCCCGTCGCTCGCTGCAGCCCGACGTGCGCGCTCCCGAGACGCTGCCAGCTGTGTCTCCATGGCAACCGGACGCCCCGCAGCCGCCGACCAGACGCCCCGCAGCCGCCGACCAGACGCCTCGCAGCCGCCGACCAGACGCCTCGCAGCCGCCGACCAGACGCCTCGCAGCCGCCGACCAGACGCCCCACACCGCCAGGCAGCAGGTAACCGGCGCTAGCCCCCGGCTCCCCAGCGCTACGCTCCCGGCTCCCCAGCGCTACGCTCCCGGCTCCCCAGCGCTAGACCCTCAGCCCACGTGAAGGCCCCGGAGCCCAGCGCTGGGCTCCGGGGCCTTCACCTGTCAGTGAACATCACCCCCGGCCTAGCGGCAGCCCCCCCCGGCCTATTGACAGCCCCCCCGGCCTAGCGGCAGCCCCCCCCCGGCCTAGCGGCAGCCCCCCCCCGGCCTAGCGGCAGCCCCCCCATCGCAGCGACAGCCCCCCCATCGCAGCGGCAGCCCCCCCCGGCCTAGCGACAGCCCCCCCATCGCAGCGACAGCCCCCCCATCGCAGCGGCAGCCCCCCCCCGGCCCATCACTTACCTGGACAGCTGGACGGCAGGACAGCTGGGCGGCTTCTCCGGCAGCTCGGCAGCTCTGCACCTTCCTCTAACAGAGGAAGGTACAGAATGGCCGCTCCAGCGCGCTCCCGAGCAGTGACAGCTCATCTGCGCATGCGCAGAAGAGCTGTAGCGGGGAGCACACTGAAGCGGCTCATGCTGAATGGAGAAGACCGGACTGCGCAAGCGCGTCTAAAAAAGCAAGCTGCCGGCGAATTTAGACGGAACCATGGAGACAAGGACGCTAGCAACGGAGCAGGTAAGTGAATAACTTCTGTATGGCTCATATTTAATGCACGATGTATATTACAAAGTGCATTAATATGGCCATACGGAAGTGTATAACCCCACTTTGTTTCGCGAGACCACCCCTTTAAGAGCTATGCATCCTTTTGGGTCCATAATGGGAATAATGAGAAACATTTCTATGGAGTACACATTGATAAATTCATAGCTGAGTTGGATTGCATTGATTATGAGTTATTACTGCTTAAAATATGAGTTTTATTTTGCGCGATAGAATTTTTCAGCGACTTTAACATGCAATGGTGGCAGAATGATGATAAGAGTGGCAGACTGAGTAGCTTAGCTGGATTCAGCACCAAAAGTTCTCCTAGTGTGTGAAGTTTCATTGCTCTAGAGTCATTGGAACTGGCTTGGCAATAGATTGAAATCGCCACTTTTTTCAGGTTGCGCGCTGTAATCACATGACAACCCCCTAGATTAAGACCTGTAGCTCGTGAACCAAAGCACTTTGAAGCCTAATATTCTGGCTATCTTAGTTTAGGGTCAGGGTCTATCTTTGTGCAAAGTTTCATTGAAATCTGAGATGGTCGACTGGGAGCGTTGGTTGAACTGACATGGAATGACCCTCTTCTCAACCTGCTTTTTACCTGTGGATGCGAGGTGATTTTTGGGCAAAAACGCCTTGCTTCTGTGTATTTCTGATTTTCACACGCGATAGTGGATCAGAAGTGTTTCCCCATTGAGTTCAATGGGAAACCTCATATGCACATCACACGACATGCGAGAGCCATGCGATGTATTTAAGGTCCCATTGAAATCAATGGACGAGGCATTCCAGGGAACACAAAAAATATATATATATATATTGCACATTCAGTGATTTTTTTCACCATATTTCCGTATTGCAGTAAGGGAAAACATGGCTTATGTGTATGACTCCAATCAAAACTAATAGAGTTCATATTCGTGTGAGTTTTGTGACACAATGAACAAAACTTGCGCAAGATTCTTGACCGTGTGAAACGGCCTCAGAAAGCATATTTGCCAAGTCTCTTTGCAGTATTTACCAACAGAACAATGTTCTCTTTTACAGTTAATAGGTTTTTTGGGCAGTGCCGGGATACACCGGCGTGGGAGTGGAGACCGCTGCTCCCACCCCTGTGTAGTGGCTGGCGCAGCTCCCACCCCTGTGTAGTGGCTGGCGCAGCTCCAACTGATTTCAATGAGAGCTGCGCCTGCAATAACAAGTGTCGGCCACCACATAGGGGTCGGAGCAGCGGCTTCCTCTCCAACCCCGGTGTCTCCCGGCGCTGCCTGGAAAATGCCTTTAAACAAAACTTACTTTTTTCTCAATTCCACTGAAGAACTGGAACATAGTTATATTGGCTGGAGGTTTGGACATTCCCAGAGTCATGCATATAGTCTTCAGCTCCTTGAAAACCTCACTGCCGTCATCTTGCTCTTTTTTCGCAGGTATATTTATACACAACATTTTTGCAGCTTCAAGTTCTGAGATGAGATATGCTGTGGAGAGTCACACGGATACGTTACCAACTACCCATACAGAGTGCATCTACAACAGCTTCTGGGAGGAGGGTCTGAAGAGATGTACCCAGGTGGTTACAAGGTGTCAGAGAGCACAGCCTTCTTACTAATGACAAGTGTAAAACTAATCCACAGGATAGGAGATATAGCAAGGCTGGGGGGCACTTAACGCAACAGCACAAACTTATGTCCTGTGGATGGCGGGGCTCTGAAGTGAGCCGTGCCCCCCCCCCAAAAAAGGCACCACTATAAAAGTGATCAAAAAAGCCATATATACCCCAAAATGGTAACAGTAAGAACTACAGCTCATCACGCAAAAAAACAAGCCCTCACGAAGCTCCATCCACGGAAAAGTAAAAAGGTAATGGGACTTTAAATGTGACAATGTAAATAAAATACATTTCCAAATAAAGAAAAGGGGCTTTATTTTGTAAAGCCTAAATAGTTTTTTTTTTTTTTTTTTTTAAAGTAGTAATTTTGGTATCATTGCAATTGTACCAATCCCGCAGAAAAAGAAAAAAATGGACATTTATGCCGTGTGATTAAACGCTATAAAAAGAGAGCAAAAAGAAAACCAATGGCAGAATTAGTGTTTTTTCTTACAATAAATTATATGTTATAAAAAAAAAAAAAAAAATAGGAACGATAAAAACTACAGTTCGCCACACAAAAAGCAAGCCCTCGTATGGCCATGTCGACAGCAAAATGAAAAAGTTATGGCTTTTCAAAAGTGAAGTTGAAAATCCCCCCCAAAAACAATTGTTGCATTCTTATGGCCAAAATAGGCCATGTCCTTAAGGGGTCAACCACTCAGATGCAGCGGTCGGCTGGGATCAGAGTCCTTTCCAATTCGAGTACTAGCTGTATAATACAACCGGTACCGACATGGATATAGCTCCTGAGTACCATCATAACTACTAGTACACCGCCTCTCAGGAACTACCTACCTGCCGGGACATAATAGTACCGCAGTGCAGCTGGCAGGAGGATTCCTTTACTCTGCTATATAACAAGCACATGGCAACAAATCTGTAATTCTCTCACTTACTCAGCAGGAGTAGACAGTTCTTCTTCTCCAGAAGGCGTTTGCTGACATCTCCGGATGTCAACGATGTATATGGGCAGTTCATCTCAGTCAGCAGGCCACTCATTTCTAACTGGAACCCTTCTGCCTCGGCGGGGCCTGGAATGACAGCATGGAAGTAATGAGAAGGGATGGAAACTAATGAAGAAGAACTATATGTGTAGCGAGTGCTTCATGAAGGAGGTGGGTGAAACTGAAAGGACTGCTAGTATTGGCACAGAGTAAAAGTAGTTAGGGGCAGCACGGTGGATCAGTGGTTGCCTTGCAGCACTGGAGTCCTGGGTTCAAACCCTACCAAGGACAACATCTGCATGGTTTCCTCTGGTATTCCCCTACACTCCAAAAACATACTAAGGCGAGTTTTCTTTGTGAGACGCATGAATATGAACTCCATTCTTAATGAACCAACTCGCAATTTTTTTCCTCACAGTGGGACTGCGAGTATAAAAACCGCAGCATGTCCTATTGTTTAGCGTTCCCTCGGAACGCCTCTCCCCGTGTTTTCAATGGGCGAGTCCAATGCGATGTTTCCTATTGAAATCAATGGGAAACACTTGCGATCCACTGATACGAGTGAAACACGCCTGAGGATCACAAATTCACAGAAAAGATGCAAGGCGGTTTTTTGAATCAAAAACAATACGCATCGGCGTGAAAAACACACGTTGGCAAGCGCGATATAGGGCTACGTTTCTAAGCCCGATATTGCGCTTGCCCATGTAAGTGTAGCCTGATAGGTAAACTTAGGCTGTGCCCCAATGGAGACATCAAATGATGTACAGCGCTACTGAATAAGTATGTGCTATATAAATGTGTAACATAAAATGTCACATTTCCAGTAACAAACCTAGAACCGCTGTCAAAAAGGTTTCAGCATCACACAAAGACCCACACGTCTTCAGACCCTTTCACTTCTTTACATTTTGTTACGTTGTGGCCAAGTTTTCCCCATCAATCTGCATGCAATACCCCATAATGACAAAGTGATTACAGACTGTTAGAAATCCTTGTACAACAATTAAAAAAACTAACATTCTCCATTGACATTGGGTTCTTTTAAATTTATGTCGTATCAACCGAATTTAACACAAGTGACTCCAATCAAGGTGTAGAAACATCTCAAAAGGTGATCATGAGAAATGGGTGACCCCCAGAGCTAAAATGTCAAGTGTCATACCAAAGGTAGAGAGGAGCGAGAACGCTTGGTAAAGGCAGTTACTCGAGCAAGGGGGGGCGAGAGCGCTCTCTCTTCCCCCTGCATCTGCTCGGACAAGCATGCAGTTACTCGAGAAGAGCGATGCTCGCTTGAGTAACTGCCTTTACCGAGCTCATCTCTAACCAAAGCGTGTGAATATTTATGTCAATGCAATATGTTACATTTTTATTTAAATTACAAAGATTTCTAATATTCTGTTGTCACTTTAGCATTATGGGGTACTGAGTGCAGAATGATGGGGAATTCTAGATTTTTTTTTAATTTGCACAAGACTGCAACATAATAAAATATGCAAAAAATGTAAGGGTCTGAAAAGTGTTTGGACCGATTGTATCTATCCTTCTTCCAGTGGTTATTGACAGGTGAGCTCTCCTTATCAATGAGTACACTGGAATTGTAACAATGAGCCCGCTGTTTTCTTTGATTCCAATTCAATCCATTCAGTCATGTCCGACTCTTGGATACTCTGTAGGCCAGTCCTCTCCATGCTTCTCTACTCTTTACGGCTGCTTTCAATTGCCTGATGCCCATTCCCGTGTCCTTCTTGATAGTATCCAGCCAACATGTCTTTTGTCTTCCATTTTACCACTGACCATTCCAAGTAGCATCTTTTTGCAGCGAATTTGCCCTCATCACGGGTCCAAAGTACATCAGTCTCTGTCTGGTGATCTTGCCTTCCAGAGATACCTCTGAGTTGATACGGTCCAGGACAGCTTTGTTGGTGACCCTAGCTGTCCAGGGGATTCATAGACGTTTTGTCCAACACCACAGCTCAAAAGCATTAATTTTTCTTCTGTCTGCTATCCTCAAGGTCCACATCTCATAGTCATTATGTTGCATTCGGGAAGATGATGGCTGTGATTAACTTTCGTTTGATGATGACGAGACATCCTTGCACTTCCATATTGGGTCCATGCTTACTATGGCTGCACGCCCCAGTGCTAATCAACCCAAGAAATACAAAAAGTTTAACCATTTCGATTTCCTCATTGCTGACCTTTATGTGGACTTCCTTGTTGGCAGCGGTCATGATCTTCTTGATGTTCAGGTAAAGTCCCATCTTTTCCCTTTCTTCTTCTAGCTTCATGCTCAGCGTCTTCAGATGTTTGGCTGTCTCTGCTTCCAGGGTCATATCTTCTGCGTATCTTAGATTACTGATGGTTCTTCCACATATTTTCAAGTCAATACCCTGATCATTTAAGTTAGGCCGCCTCATGATCACTCGCACAGAGGTTGAAAAGAAAAGGGGAGAAGATGTATCCTTGTCTTGAGCCCTTTTCGATCATGAACCATTCAGTATCCCCATGCCTTGTTCTCACTGGGGCTTCTTGATTACTGTAGAGGGACCTGAGCAACGTGATCCTGGTACTCCTAACCCTCCTCGGTGCTTCCCAAAGATTATCATGTTCGACGCAATCGAAAGCCTTAGGCCGGCTGCACACGACCGTGACGGGCTCCGCCACGGAATATTCTGCGGCGAAGCCTGTCACGGCGCCCCCCAGAGACCCCATACTTACCAGCGGATCCGGCGTCCTGGGTCCCGCATGACGCTTCGGCGTGACGCGCGCGTTGTGACACGCCGGCCACATCACAAGACACGCCCACAGCGTCACATGACGCTACATGTGCTACAGCGGAAGATAGCGTGAGCGGACGGCTTCCATTGACTGCAATGGAAGCCGGCCGCGCGCACACCCACGGCAAATAGAGCATGCCGCAGGTGAGGACGGGAGATTTCACGGTGCGGAATTCCGCGATGGAATTCCGCACTGTGAGCATTGAGCTATTAGGTTCAATAGAACCTAATAGCTGTGGGCAACACGGCGGATTTTCGCCGCTTATTACACGGCAGAAATCCGTCCGTGGGAAGGAGGCCTTAGTGTAATCAATGAAGCATCGGTAGAGCTTCTTCTGATACTCTCTTGCCTTCTCCATGATCCACCTCAGGTTTGCGATGTGCTCACGGGTCCCTCTGCCCTTGCGGAATCTAACGTGAACACCAGAAAGTTCCTAGTCAAGGATATTTCCCAAGCGCTTCTGGAGGATTTCCAGAAGCACCTTGCAATCAGAGCGATTGTTCTATAGTTTGCACAGTTCTTATGATCGCCCTTCTTTGGTAGTGGGACGAAAACTGATCTTTTCCAATCCTTGGGCCATATGCAGGTCCATGATAGCGTCTATTAGCCAAAAGGCACAAGATATTTGGCGAATGTTTGGCTTGCAGTAGGATGGACCTGGATCTGTAATACGCTACACTTACATAAAGGCACACAACATGAAGGAATGTGTGAAACGTAATCTGGCTCATCTATACTTACAAAACGCTTGTTCATTATGTACTTACTATTAGTTGCTTCTACATTTTCTTCCAACTTGCAGAACAACCTTAACTCCGTTACCAGCCATGCACAAAGCTTGGTGTATTCTGGGGACAGAGCTCCTTGCATGGCGGCTTGGATCAAGGCTCCCTCGTCCATCAAGGATCCTTTGTACCTGTGGAGTATAGTTATATGGGTAATAACTGGGCACCTCATCACAACACTGCATCACGTTTAGTGACCACTGCAGCAACTGATGATCTCTGACATCCACATGACTAATGGCTTCAAGGGGCAATTCTCGTTTGAACGAGCGAGCGGCGTTACCTCGGAACGGATTGGCTGCGGAACATGAACAGCGGTCATCCTGCAACAGATCTGCAGCACTGAAACCTGTATCAGACGGTGCGGATTTTGACGTGTTTTTTAATATGGAATTTACCCCTCATTTGAATGGACTTGCTACAGATTTAAATTCTGTCCTGCGTGTCTATTTCCGCAGCACATTTTTAAAAATCTCATCCACTTTGCTGAAAACCTCCTGCAAGTCCGCTCCATACGGACATACCCTAAAGGGGAAGGAACGTCTAATGCCGGAGGCCAATGCTAGAGGAGCTGAAATTCTTTCCATAAGTCTTGTGCAAAGGCAGCTTTACTATTGATGAGCTATTCTCAGGCTGGTCATCGATCCACAGCAGTCCACCATTTGTGATCCCCTTGATCAGCTGATCACCAGGCTTGCTGGCAGCGCTTGGAAGCAGACAGTGCTGTCAACATTGCAGCAGTCTGCTTGGGTACTACAGGACAGCTGCCGTTTAATTCAAAACTGCACCAATCTGTCATAGGCTCCCATGTTGTGTGAAATACATGCGCAAAGAAGACCGCAGCACGTTTTATTTTAACACATATTAACGCCAGGATAGTGCATGGCGATGGGCGGCATGCAGAAAATTACGCTCAGTAAAAAACGCACTACGATGGACAACGATATTTGCTTCCAGCACTATCCGCTCGGACGGGCTGGAAACTCGCACGGCAGACTTCTGGATGACTTGTCCTGTGGTGATGCCATCAATAGTAAAAGTTCCAGACCCCTTTAAAAAGTAACTGCACTTTTTACAAACTTTTGACATGTCAGAGCAACATGGCAAAAAAGTTTTGATCAGTGGGGGTTCCGCTGCAGAGACCCCGCTGATCACTAAAACTCGTGGGGGCCGCAGCCTGTGCCCTTTTGGCTATCTTTGCTGCCTGTCGGCTGCTCTTGGCGGCTAAAGACGCAAAGAGGTCTATAGACTTCTATGGGTCCATCAGCAGCTGCCAGCAAACAAGGAAGAGAGATGAAAGAGCACATGCTGTAGCCCCCCATGTTTTAGCGATCAATGGGGGTCTCATCAGCCAGATGCCCACTGATCATACGCCACTACCCCCTGAACAGGTGGTAGGTTGATGCCAGTAGACTGCCCTCTGACTGCATACAGGCTGGCAGGGGGATCACAGCTGGCATCACAGGGGGAGCACAAGTCCCACCTCACCAGCCATGATCATATGGTACAGGGTGCTGAGTAATGAGAGGGCTGCTGACAGGCGGACGGACGTGGCACAGCAGACATGTCTCAGCCATACCCTAAATCCTCCAGCGCCTCCAGGATATCGTTCTCCATGGTATCACAGTCCATGGCGTCAGCACAACGACAGCCGGCCGGGACAGCAGATGTGGCAGCCTAGAGCCTGCTGGGATAAAGGACCTGGGATGACGTCATGACCATGCCTCTACTGGGTGCTGGAGCATGCGAGGCTGAAGGACCTGCGGTGATGTCACGACCATGTGATCGGTCACATGAGTGGGAGGAGTCAGGGTCTGATGGACTGTAAGAGTTTTCTGCCGGTCTTCATCAAGTGCACCACAGGGTCTTCATGAGGCGGAGTGATGCGCGAGCGTGGCCTCCTCTACACACATAGTACTTACAGCTCCATACTGTATACACTATATACACAGCTTCACGCTGTATATACCAGTTGTGGCGAACCTATGGCACGCGTGCCTGAGGCAGCGGCCGCTCACCACGTTAGTGAATACCGGCAGGAGCCGCAGCTTCCCTTCCTGCATTCACTCGGCAGCCCTGCTATCTCTGCTGATCCCGATGTATACTGTGACGTCAGTGTGCAGCCGGGATCCTCCTCCCCAGACCTCCTTTACTTGGTTCCGCGAGAGCAGGTGAGGAGGCGCCCAGCAGCACACTGTGTGCACCTGTGATCAGCGCTGATGGCGGCGTGCCGGGCAGGGGAGCAGCGGCGCTTCCACGAGGAAGAGGCGGTAAGTATGTGGGTCACGGGGGGAATGCGGGCCGCTGTGGGATGTCACTATTACACTAGGGGGCCGCTGTGGGGTGTCACTATTATACTGGAGGCTGCTGTGGGGTGTCACTATTACACTGGGGGCTGCTGTGGGGTGTAACTATTACTACTGGGGCCGCTGTGGAGTGTCACTACTACTACTGCGGCCGCTGTGGAGTGTCACTACTACTACTGGGGCCGCTGTGAAGTGTCACTACTACTACTGCGGCCGCTGTGAAGTGTCACTACTACTACTGCGGCCGCTGTGGAGTGTCACTACTACTACTGGGGCCGCTGTGAAGTGTCACTACTACTACTGGGGCCGCTGTGAAGTGTCACTACTACTACTGGGGCCGCTGTGAAGTGTCACTACTACTACTGCGGCCGCTGTGAAGTGTCACTACTACTACTGGGGCCGCTGCGGAGTGTCACTATTACTACTGGGGCCGCTGCGGGGTATCACTATTACTACTGGGGCCGCTGCGGGGTATCACTATTACTACTGGGGCCGCTGCGGGGTATCACTATTACTACTGGGGCCGCTGCGGGGTATCACTATTACTACTGGGGCCGCTGCGGGGTGTCACTATTACTACTGGGGCCGCTGCGGGGTGTCACTATTACTCCTGGGGCCGCTGCGGGGTGTCACTATTACTACTGGGGCCGCTGCGGGGTGTCACTATTACTACTGGGGCCGCTGCGGGGTGTCACTATTACTACTGGGGCCGCTGCGGGGTGTCACTATTACTACTGGGGCCGCTGCGGGGTGTCACTATTACTACTGGGGCCGCTGTGGGGTGTCACTATTACCCTGTTTCCCCGAAAATAAGACGCATCTTATATTAAATTTTGCTCCCAAATATGTGCTATGTCTTATTTTCAGGGGGTGTCTAATTTTTCAATGAAGAAGAATTCCCATTTATTGTTTAACAAAAGAAATGAACATTTATTACTGTATATACTGCACAGAACCGTAGTTGTCACCACAAACCAATATAGCTGGACAAACTGTGAAAACAAAGCAAAAATTACTCAATGACAGTTATGTCATCATCTTCTGGCACAGAAAATTTGCCTGACTCACATACAGGGCCACAAAAAATAAAAGCTGTAAAGTACCTGGCTCCCACACACTGTCTGGAGACTGTAATGCTCACCCCCTAAGGGCGCCCACCCACTGGCGTTTCTTTTCACTGCGAAATTCGCAGGTTTTTTTTTTTCTGCAGGGGGTCTATGGGACTTGTAATGTAAAAATCGCGATCGCGCAAAATCGCGATTTACCGCGATTTTGCGCGATCGCGATTTTAGCTTTGCATGTCCCATAGCCCAAAGACCCCTGCAGAAAAAAAAACCCGCTGCGAATTTCGCAGTAAAAAAACGCTAGTGGGTGGGCACCCTAAGGCTGAAAATACACTCTGTGAGAACCCAGCCTTAAGAATCACACACATGGTTGCCTGACTCACACACAGAGCCATAAAAAAAATAAGGGCTGTAATTTAAGTAAGGTACCTGTCTGCAGACAGAAGTTCCTCTTGTAAGCAGGGATGTATTGCAGCTTCCGGCCACCAGGGGGAGCTCATCACAGCAGACGTGTACAGCAGCAACAGAATGACAGTATGGAATTTTCCAGCCAGCAAGGGGAGCTCACAACAGCACACTCGTACAGCACAGGAGGAGGTAGGAGACAACGGGGATGGCAGCAGGGGACAGGCCTCTCGACTTGCCTGCACACTTTAGTATGCCTTATTATCGGGGTGTGCCTTTTATTAGCGATTTCTGCAAATTTCTTAATGTGTCTTACTTTTGGGGGTGCCTTATTTTCGGGGAAACACGGTACTACTGGGACTGCTGTGGGATGTCACTATTACACTGGGGCAGCTGTGGGGTGTCACTATTACCACTAGGGGACCGCTGTGGGGTGTCACTATTACCACTAGGGGACCGCTGTGGGGTGTCACTATTACTACTGGGGCCGCTGTGGGGTGTCACTATTACTACTGGAGCCGCTGTGGGGTGTCACTATTACTACTGGGGCCGCTGTGGGGTGTCACTACTACTACTGGGGCCGCTGTGGGGTGTCACTACTACTACTGGGGCCGCTGTGGGGTGTCACTACTACTACTGGGGCCGCTGTGGGGTGTCACTACTACTACTGGGGCCGCTGTGGGATGTCACTACTACTACTGGGGCCGCTGTGGGGTGTCACTACTACTACTGGGGCCGCTGTGGGGTGTCACTACTACTACTGGGGCCGCTGTGGGGTGTCACTACTACTACTGGGGCCGCTGTGGGGTGTCACTACTACTCCTGGGGCCGCTGTGGGGTGTCACTACTACTACTGGGGCCGCTGTGGGGTGTCACTACTACTCCTGGGGCCGCTGTGGGGTGTCACTACTACTCCTGGGGCCGCTGTGGGGTGTCACTACTACTCCTGGGGCCGCTGTGGGGTGTCACTACTACTCCTGGGGCCGCTGTGGGGTGTCACTACTACTCCTGGGGCCGCTGTGGGGTGTCACTACTACTCCTGGGGCCGCTGTGGGGTGTCACTATTACTCCTGGGGCCGCTGTGGGGTGTCACTACTACTCCTGGGGCCGCTGTGGGGTGTCACTACTACTCCTGGGGCCGCTGTGGGGTGTCACTACTACTCCTGGGGCCGCTGTGGGGTGTCACTACTACTCCTGGGGCCGCTGTGGGGTGTCACTACTACTCCTGGGGCCGCTGTGGGGTGTCACTATTACTCCTGGGGCCGCTGTGGGGTGTCACTATTACTCCTGGGGCCGCTGTGGGGTGTCACTATTACTCCTGGGGCCGCTGTGGGGTGTCACTATTACTCCTGGGGCCGCTGTGGGGTGTCACTATTACTCCTGGGGCCGCTGTGGGGTGTCACTATTACTCCTGGGGCCGCTGTGGGGTGTCACTATTACTCCTGGGGCCGCTGTGGGGTGTCACTATTACTCCTGGGGCCGCTGTGGAGTGTCACTATTACTCCTGGGGCCGCTGTGGAGTGTCACTATTACTCCTGGGGTCGCTGTCGGATGTCACTATTACACTGGGGCAGCTGTGGGGTGTCACTATTACCACTAGGGGTGGCACTATTATACTGATGGCCGCTGTGGGATGTCACTATTACCACTGGGGCCGCTGTGTGAGTCACTAATGCCACTGCGGGGTGTTACTATTATCGCTGAGCCGCTGTGGGATGTCACTATTATCGCTGGGGCTGCTAGGGGGATTCACTATTATTGCTGGGGCCGTTGGGGAGGGTAACTATTATCGCTGGGGTATGTTTACATGTGGCAGAAATGGGCAGGGCTGTTTCAAAATAGACTGCTTGCAGACTTTTACTGCTTTTTAGATGCAGCAATGCTGCAGAATTTACCACAGGAATTTCCGATGAGGACATTCTGCAATATTTCAGCGTCAAAAAAGCAGTCAAAATCTGCATGCTGTCTATTTTGAAGCGGCCTTGTCCTTTTTAGAATGACAGGGTAAAATCATATGTTGTGATAAGCTCCGCCCCCCGACATGTTGGCACTTTGCGATAAATAAGTGGGTTTTGGGTTGCAGTTTGGGCACTCGGTCTCTAAAAGGTTCGCCATCACTGGTATATACTATACACACAGCTCTACACTGTATATACTGTACACAACTCTGCACTGTATATACTATGCACACAGCTCCGCACTGTATATACTATACACACAGCTCCGCACTGTATATAGTATACACAGCTCTGCACTGTATATAGTATACACACAGCTCCAGACTGTATATAGTGTTATGGGAATAATCATATTCCAGAAGATTTCACTGATCTGCTCCAAATTGGTTATAATAAGAAGCTTCATGCATGAATATATGTATTTGAGCTGACTGGTGTTATCCTCCAATACCCTTCTGATGTATTCAAAGGAAATACAATACAGATATAGTTGTACATGACGCACCAATTACATGCATGCCCCCCCAACATCATAACAACTCATGATTGGTCCTAGTATGTAATGACGCTAATGATTAACATATGTTTACGCCCCAGGTGTATGTCGCTATGTGAACACGTAATTTCTATATACCCAAGTAGCATAGACTTTATTAATATTCCAATCTGGACCACAGGAATGCAGTAAATAGATAAGATGTTCCTCCCCTTGATTGCTAGCGTTGGGAACCATATGTAGGAGTTTAGCTTCGATATTGTACTTGTACATACTAGGGTATAATATTGAGGTTGTTAACCATTTAACTGTTAGCTATTTACTATGAAGTTGGATATATGAATATATATACACTACCGTTCAAAAGTTTGGGGTCACCCAAACAATTTTGTGTTTTCCATGAAAAGTCACACTTATTCACCACCATGCGTTGTGAAATGAATAGAAAATAGAGTCAAGACATTGACAAGGTTAGAAATAATGATTTGTATTTGAAATAACATTGTTTTTACATCAAACTTTGCTTTCGTCAAAGAATCCTCCTTTTGCAGCAATTACAGCATTGCACACCTTTGACATTCTAGCTGTTAATTTGTTGAGGTAAGCTTGTGAAATTGCACCCCACGCTTCTAGAAGCATCTCCCACAAGTTGGATTGGTTGGATGGGCACTTCTGGCGTACCATACGGTCAAGCTGCTCCCACAACAGCTCAATGGGGTTCAGATCTGGTGACTGCGCTGGCCACTCCATTACCGATAGAATACCAGCTGCCTGCTTCTGCTGTAAATAGTTCTTGCACAATTTGGAGGTGTGTTTAGGGTCATTGTCCTGTTGTAGGATGAAATTGGTTCCAATCAAGCGCTGTCCACTGGGTATGGCATGGCGTTGCAAAATGGAGTGATAGCCTTCCTTATTCAGAATCCCTTTTACCCTGTACAAATCTCCCACCTTACCAGCACCAAAGCAACCCCAGACCATCACATTACCTCCACCATGCTTAACAGATGGCGTCAGGCATTCTTCCAGCATCTTTTCATTTGTTCTGCGTCTCACAAACGTTCTTCTTTGTGATCCAAACACCTCAAACTTGGATTCATCCGTCCACAACCCTTTTTTCCAGTCTTCCTCTGTCCAATGTCTGTTCTTTTGCCCATCTTAATCTTTTTCTTTTATTGGCCAGTCTCAGATATGGCTTTTTCTTTGCCACTCTGCCCTGAAGCCCAAAATCCCGCAGCCGCCTCTTCACTGTAGATGTTGACACTGGTGTTTTGCGGGTACTATTTAATGAAGATGCCAGTTGGGTACCTGTGAGGCGTCTGTTTCTCAAACTAGAGACTCTAATGTGCTTATCTTCTTGCTTAGTTGTGCAACGCGGCCTCCCACTTCTTTTTCTACTCTGGTTAGAGCCTGTTTGTGCTGTCCTCTGAAGGGAGTAGTACACACCGTTGTAGGAAATCTTCAATTTCTTAGCAATTTCTCGCATGGAATAGCCTTCATTTCTAAGAACAAGAATAGACTGTCAAGTTTCAGATGAAAGTTCTCTTTTTCTGGCCATTTTGAGCGTTTAATTGACCCCACAAATGTGATGCTCCAGAAACTCAATCTGCTCACAGGAAGGTCAGTTTTGTAGCTTCTGTAACGAGCTAGACTGTTTTCAGATGTGTGAACATGATTGCACAAGGGTTTTCTAATCATCAATTAGCCTTCTGAGCCAATGAGCAAACACATTGTACCATTAGAACACTGGAAATGGGCCTCTATTCACCTTTGTAGATATTGCACAAAAAACCAGGCATTTGCAGCTAGAATAGTCATTTACCACATTAGCAATGTATAGAGTGCATTTGTTTAAAGTTAGGACTAGTTTAAAGTTATCTTCATTGAAAAGTACAGTGCTTTTCCTTCAAAAATAAGGACATTTCAATGTGACCCCAAACTTTTGAACGGTAGTGTGTGTATATATATATATATATATATATATATATGTTTTCCTAGGCTGATATAAGAAACACATATTATTACTACAGCAGTCCCTCCTTTTTCTTTCATTAGAGCAGCCAAGCGAACGTCTAAGGCCGCCTGCACACGGGCGGAAATCCCGCGGCGGGATTTCCCGCGGGATTTCCGCCACTAAAAGCTTGCATAGGAGTGCATTACACATTGCAAACAAACCGCGGCATGTCCTATTTCTGTGCGGGGCTCGCAGAGCCTCGCACAGAAACGTCACTCACCCGGCCGCCGGCTCCGGTCTGCGCATGCGCTGGCTGCCCGGCAGCCGGCACATGAAAGAGCCGGGGTCGCCAGGCGCGGGTGAGTACGCTACCTGCAGGCGCTTGGGTCGGGTCCCGCGGCGAGAATTCTCGCTGCCGGATCCGACCCGCCCGTCTGCAGGCGGCCTAAGTCAGGTACTTACAAATGCCCTAGTGGCAAGTGCCGGTATTCCTACACTACTTCCCTGGATCCTCCAACCGACGTTCTCATAATATGCATAAACAAAAAGTATCATAGGAAGGCAATGCAAAAAGAGAGGGTTGATCGAAAGCAGATTCAGCTTAGAGTCAGTAGTCAAAGGCAAAGCATCATCATACATAATAGGGACAGCTTTGTCAAGAGTCTTTGGGAAAAAATCCTTGAAGGCACGGAATAATGCAGTCAATACTAAGAATAGTCACTAAAGTTCTAACAAAAGATGAAATTTGGTGGCTCCATCTGTCGAAAGTATCAGTCCACCAGTCATCAAAAGGGGTCGGAGATGCCAGAATTTGCTGCTAGTTCTTTAAAGAGGCTAGTTAGACCCTTCAGAGCCTTAGTTATAGAACCATAGCTGTGAGAAAGATAACAGGGATTGAATAACCTAGAAGAAAGTATATGTTCATCATGATGGGAAGACTCTCTTGCAATGAGACGCGTGTATCCAATTTGATTTGTCCTTCCAGCTGAACATCTGTAGCAGTGGTCAGGAACACTTGTGGACCATCAAGTCTGGGTTCTAGAGCTTTGCGGACGTGTCTTTTAGTAACCACCCAACCCTCTAGTTTCACAGAATGAGTTCCTTCTAAGCTGCCAGGATCTGGAAGGGAAGCAAACACTCGAATATACATTAGTTAAGTGTTTTTTCATTTCTGCAAATACTGTGGATGAGGTTCGGTTCCAGGTGGCTGCTGTATCATTTAAAGGTCCTACCATAAGGCCTCCTGCACACTTGTTTTTTTTTACGCGTTATAGCTGCCTTTTTTTCATGCGATTGTCAATGGGACTTTCTAATGTTAAAAACGCTTTTGCAAGTTGGTGCGTTTTTAACATTAGAAAGTCCCATTGACAATCACGTGAAAAAAACGCAAGTGTGCAGGAGCCCCAACTGTGGTTTATTATATGTGCTGCTGGTAATTTTTTCTAATGATAAGACTGAGTTGAGTCCCTATGAAGATTTGATTGGTAGGGCCCCTGTAATAGGCCTATACTTTCTTCAGTCCCAATTAGGTAGAACGAGAAATGTTTAGTACCGTGTTAGCCAGTGGAGCAAAATGCAACTCATATATATAATATATTAGACTGAGGAAGAACCCTGATGTACGTTCGAAGGCTTGCTATAACATCATGTCTTTTTGTTAGCGAGGTATCTTATCTAGAAGATTACTTTGTTTCTCTTACTGGGAACAGTCACATTTTTCTCCAGTCCTAGCATGAGAATCTCACTTCCCATGTGAGTGTTTTATGATAGAAGTTAACTGTCACTCATAAATGTGTCTTCCTTGATTCCAGATCCAGACTTAAAGTTGTTTTATAAGGTGAGTGGAATGTCCTCAGAAGGACATATTGGGAAAACGTTCGAAAGCAAGATTTGATGGACCATACCAGATCCAGTTGACGACTGCCACTTCAGTCAAATTGGAAAGAAAAGATAATTGGATCCATGCCAATCACTGTATGCGAGTCTCCATCTGAAAGAAAGAATCAAACACCCGCTAGACAATGCATATCTTTTAAGTTATGGTTATGGATTTGGGACTTGAATAATATTTTAGAAAATAATTATGAAGCACTTGTAGAAAATTGAAGAACTGTTTTATGTATACTCATACCCCTATAATATCCTTCTCTATGTTTTTGTGTGTATACCTCTTATTACTTCATTATGAAGGAGGTCAGGTCATGTTAAAAAGAAAAATATTGTATGTGTTTGTGTGTGTGTGTAATATATATATATATATATATATATATATATATATATATATATATTTATATTATATTTTCTCTTGGCGCATCTACAGTATGTTGTTACAATTACACCAGAGCACAACTACCCCAAAAATGGTTACACATGGCTCGAAACCCCTGGTTAGTTCTCATGAACTGGGGATCATCATGGTATCTCTTTTGTGCCAGAAAAAGTGTCATAATGGACTGTCATCCCTCCTGAACAAGATGTACATGTGCAGAACTCATTAATAATGTAGTGCCTCTGTTTCCAAATCACACACCCTATGGGGATTATGATGGGCTACCTAATAAGATAGTACACAATATGTGAGATAAGACTGTATAAAACCGGGCCGGAGATATGCTCAGCCTTTTTAGATGACAAGTTGTCTAGAGTCCTAGATCACACAGTAGTGCTCATGCTAAATTTTGTTTTACCGCATAATGGTCAGTTAGACATGGTGGGCTGTGAGTGCTCACTTTCCCAGTAGAGCTGCAGAATTGGCCGAGGACAATAGTGAGCCTTGTTAATGTTTATGGGCATGGCCTTCTTTGTCATTACTAACCAATACACAATAGTGGCATAAGCTAGTATGTTTGTATTTTGTTACGTTTAGGTATTCTCATGCATCAAACACCTGACTACAATTTAGAACTAAAGGGAATCCTGTGTACTGGTTGAAGCCTGTGATATACTGTCCACACTGCTGAGCAATAGTGAAGTAATAACTCTGGGAGCATCACTAGTAGGGGTCTGGGGACTAACATCAACTAGTTGCAGGGTAATAAATGGTATATCATGTTATTTAGCAAGAGCACCTAATGCTACCTCATAGGGTTTTGACTTATTACTGGTGGATGTACAAGGTACTTAGGATGCTATTCTACAGAACAGAGCTACAATTGATGGTATTCGATCATAGATGTAAGAAGTCTTGCAGTATTTGTTATCTCAACCTAACTGATAGCTTGATTGACTTCCCAATTCTTGGTTCAGTGTATTTTATGGTTTTTGCATATTTTTCTGCATACTTTGTAGTGTATTGGTAGATTGTATACTCCTTAGTAGTGGTATTCAGTGCATACTTCATCTAGTATTAATAGAATAATTGATTCACAGGTCTGTTAACCCTTTAGTGATGAAGCCTGTTTGTGCCTTAATGACCAAGCCAAATTTTGGAAATCTGACGTGTCATTTTAACATAGAATAACTCTGTAAAGTTTTTGCATATCCAAGTAATTCTGACATTGTTTTTTCACCACATATTGTACTTCATTTAGGTGGTAAAAATAGATTGATAGAATTTGTGTATATTTCTTAAAAGCACCAAAATTGGGAATATTTTGAAAAATTTGTCATTTTTTCACATTTTCAATTGCAATATCTCAATTATGTGCAAACATACTGTACACATTTTTAAATAAGTTATATATTTCCATCCGTTTACTTTATTCTGGATGCACATTTGAAAAACGTTAGTTTTTTTTAACCATTTAGGAGACTACATCCGAAAGAAAGATTTAACAATAATTATAATTATCAACATTTTGAGGAACAATTTGTTTTCCTATAACAAGCCAAGATTGCAAAGGCTCATAGGTGTTACAATGATAGATACCAACAAATGACCCAATTTTAAAAACTACACCTGTTAATATATTTACTGGGGGTGTCATGAGTATTTTGACCCCACAGTTTTTTTCAGGAGTTAATGAAATTTAGAGGGGGAAAAATAAAATTTTCATATTTTAGCAAATATGTCATTTTAAAGGAGGTTTTTTTCTATATTGCACATGAAAATGAGGAGTTACACCCCAAAATAGATACCCCCATTTGTCCTGTGTTCAGAAACATACCAATTGTAGACCTAATATAATGTCAGTATGCACAACGGGGGCCCACAATGCAAGGAGCAGCTGGTGGTTTTAGACCCCATAGACCACTTGTAGAGCCCTTGAGCGGCCAAAACAATGGAGAACACACACAACTGGCCCTATTTTAAAAACTAGAACCCTTCTTGAATTCATCTAGCAGTGTATTGCATATTTTGACCCCACGTTTTTTGAATAAATCTAAGCAAAGCAGAAGGAAACATTACAATTTTCCTTTTTTTGGTTATTGTATCACTTTAAAAACGTTTTTTTACATAGGAATGAAGACTCGCACACCAAAATGGATAATCTTGTTTGTGCTGTGTTCAGAAACATACCCATTGTGGCCTTAATATTATGTCTTTATGCACAACGGGGCCGAAACCGAAAGGAGCAGCCAGTGGCTTTCCAAACAGACATTTTGCTTGAAGGTGTCTTACGCCCCATTGCACACCGTTTTTTGTACAGCATGGATATTAATGAAGACTTTCACCCCAAAATGGATACCCCTGTTTGTCCTATGTACAGAAACATACCCATTGTAGCCTCAAACTGCTTACAGGACACATGGCTAGGCCTATAATGCAGGAAAAACCCATTGGATTTCAGGGCACAATTGAATATATTCCAGGCCCCATTGCACACTTGTGCAGAAAAAAATTGACTCCCTAAAAATACCCCCCCCCCCCTTTGGCATTCCCTAAATCTTAGATAAAAGTAATGTAAACTGTATGTCGGAAGACAGGTAATTACGGAAGCGTGGTCGGGATGGGCACATGGGTCAATAAAACCAGGTATCCCTCTTCGTCAGTGACACTTTTTTTTGGGGGGTGGAGTATTTCTTGACCTCAGTGGCAGGAATGGGGAGTAAAAAAGTGGCGCTCTGTGAGGCTTTGTAAGCTTGCTGAGGTGCAGCGGTCTCAAACAGAAGGCAATCAACAATTGCAGGAAGGCGAGCATTCCCGGGGGCTTCTTGTAAATTATGTATTACAGATAGCGATCTAAATAATGCCGGACTCACATGGCCGTATGTGGAATCCGCTTGCAGAGGCCCACAGTGGATCCCAGCTGTAAGCCCAGCCATGGCGCTGCGTATGGCCACATAATGTGCTGCGCATAACTGCGTACTCACACAAGGGGTCATGCACAGTGCAGCTTTTTCTGTTTATATTTTCCGTGCCGTTGCTTAGCGATGACACGGGTACTTGCAGCCTGTACACAATGTAGTTGTGTATGGGCGGAGGATATATTCGCGACCATAGAGTATAATGGGCGGATATCCATGGTAAAACAGAAAATGCTGCGTACTGTTTTCTGCGAGTGGATTAATTCCAACCTGCTAATGTGAGCAGAATTGTGTAATCCAATACATTTGATTGATCCATGTATTACAATGGATCAAACGCTTGGGGAATTTGCAATTCCTATCCTCTCTTGCGAGACCGGCCTATGATAGATGGTTACCTTTTTATTACGCAACCGTTCAACGAGGCCACCGGTCATCACACAAGGCTCTTGGCTACCTTTGTCTTCTGCACATGTGTCTGGCATTTTGCTGACGGGTGCATGTACAGAAGCCGATAGAGTAGGATCGCGTTGGGGTTTAAATGCTGAGGTCTCCGGTAAGAAGTTTCATCCCCCCTCACCGATTGGGGATTTTGAATTTCCTGGGCAAACCTTGAATTTTGCGCATGCGTCCACCGTATTGTTGATGGGTGCATGCACTGAAGCTAGGAAAGGTCCACAGATAAAGATTCAATTGGGGGACAAATCTGAGCACCTTAGGTATGTAATTTCATGTCACGTTTGTTTTTAACTTTACATGATCGCGGTTATCCAATGGATGACTGTGATCACGTGACCAGGAACCGCATACAGCGGTCCTCAGTGACATCTCCCTGCACTCGGCTATCTTTGACAGCTGGGTGCAGGGAGATTTTAAATTTGCCAGGCTCTTTAATGTGGCGGGCATGTGCAGAAGCCCATGGCAGGTCCAAATCGTCGCAGAACATCACGGTGGATGGAGGTGAGTATTTTCAGCTCTCCTCATGGGTCGAAACTAAAACTGTAACTTTTTTTTTTTACTTTTCCATGATCGACATTATCCAATGAATAACAGTGATCACTGGACCGGTGGAAACCGGCGATCACTGGACCAGAGTTTGGTAGAAAGTACTGTATACTGGATAAGCAGACAGCAACTACCAGGGCCTATGATGATATCACTGTCATGTGATTACCTGTGTGGGTGGAGTCAGGAATCATGGGCTAATCACATATCAAGGAGTCTGCTGTGTGTGTGATGTATGGAAATCAGGATGGATGTGGATGTACTGCAGTTGTGTGTGTGATGTGTGGGAATCAGGATGCATGTAGTGAAGCTGTGTGGGTAATGTGCGGGCATCACCATGGATATAGAAGAGCTGTATGTGTCATGTGTGGGCATCAACATGGATGTAGTAGAGCTGTGTGTGTAATGTGTGGGCATCAGCATGAATGTAGTAGAGCTGTGTCTGTGATGTGTGGGAATCAGAATGAATGTAGTAGAGCTGTGTGTGTCATGTGTGGGATTCAGAATGAATGTAGTAGAGCTGTGAGCATGAATCAGGATGCATGTAGTAGAGCTGTGTGTGTCATGTGTGGGAATCAGCATGGATGTAGTACAGCAGTCTGTGTAATATGTGGGCATCAGCATGGATGTACTAGAGCTGTGTGTGTAATGTGTGTGAATCAGGATGGTTGTACAGCTGTGTGTGTCATGTGTGGGGGTCAGGATGCATGTAGTACGGCTGTGTGTAATGCATGCGCATCAACATGGATGTAGTACAGTTGTGTGTGTAATGTGTGGGAATCATCAGGATGGATGTAGTACAGCTGTGTGTGATGTCTGGAAATCAGGATGGATGTAGCAGAGCTGTGTGTGTGATGTCTGGGAATCAGGATGGATGTAGCAGAGCTGTGTGTGTGATGTCTGGGAATCAGGATGGATGTAGTACAGCTGTGTGATATGTGGAGTCAGGATGGATTTAGTACAGCTGTGTGTGTAATGTCTGGGAATCAGGCTGGATACAGCATGTAGCACAGCTGTTTGGCGCATAGTGCCACCAGAAACACTGGTACTATAATTTCCTAATAATTACTAGTTTCTTTCTAATGAACCACCGGTTCATGTGAAAAATTGGCTCATAATGTGCTCTAATGAGTCCATGTGCTATTCATGAAATACGTGCACAGTACATGGCTTTACTATATGGCCCTCTGAATGGGCCCTTAGGGCTATAATAAGCAGTTGGACAAAAAGAGGCAGTGGCCACTGAGGCAGTAAAGTGGAGAGGTTTTATGCAGAGGATAAAAGTATGTGTATTATAGCACTGAGGGTATGGTGGCTTGGTTCTGATTCCTGAGACTAACTAGCGGAGGGATGAAAAGAATAATGGCTTACGGGCAAATAAAGCAGTTGGCTGTATAGTTAAGGCCAGTTTCACATCTGCATTGGAACCTCCGGTCAGAGGTTCCGTAGCAGATCTGGTCCAGAATAACAGAAGAAAAAGTGCAGCGAATGGACTCCATTATAGTCAAGGGGTCCATCCGGCACTGTTCGGTTCCATCCAGAGACAGCCGTTCAGCCTGTTCTGAAACAGAGCAGGAAAGCAGAATCCCAGATGCAGGTGTGAAACCACCCTAAGGGCGAGCACCCACTGGCGTTTTTTTACCTGCGTTTTGCGTTTTGCGTTTTTCCTGCACAGGCATAGAGATAACATGTGTTCCTGTCCACTGGCGTTTTTTTGCGTTGCGTTTGCGTTTTTAACATAGGAACTGTCAGTTGCATATGTGTCCCTATTTTTCTCCTAATGCACCCATGAATGTCAATGGAAATTAACGGAAAACGCCGCGAAAAACGCGCGGAAAAAACGCGAGAAACGCGGCGAAAACGCTGCGTTTTTTCCCCGCGGAGAACGCAAACGCCAGTGGGTGCTCGCCCTAAGAAGGATGTTTATTGTCTTCAGGGATGTGGCTGCTGTGTAATAGTTTTCTCCTGGCATTTGTCTCCTATAACATCAGTAAGTGTTAGCTACAGCTGATTAAATATTTGGGGGATTTCACAGGGATAATTGGGAGGAATAAAATAGTCTATGAAGACTTTTCTCAATGAACATATTCATAATTTCTATCCATGCGGAGTATCATACAAATGTTGTCACAGCCTTCAGCCGTGATTCCCCTGGTCCGCTGACATGTAGTTCTAGAAGCAGGCTGACAATAATAATTGTAAGTTAGGCAGCTGTGCATCCACAATGACTGGTGTATGGCACATAGGGCCTAACAATTTAAAAGTCTCTCTATATAATGATTAGCCTCTTTGAGCTTAGAATTTTTGATTGAAATGAGTTTTGTGGTTACCTATTAGGGCTGTGCAAAATGATTAAAAGAAGGACAACAGAAGTCCATTGTGAAGAAGGTCCACATTTTTTACCTTTTTACCTATGTTCTTTATTTTTTAAATGTATACCATGGGATAAAAATAGTAGTGTCCACATTTATAAACAAATTGTGAAATAATATATAGGGTGTTTGCTAATATATAATTACAAACTTGGGGTCATAGGTTACATTTATAATAAGAATCTATTAAGTATAACCTTGAGATATATATATATATACACAAAACGATAAAACTTCTATTTCTTCAAAATGCTTTATAGAAGTAAGAATGCTTTTCCCCTATACATTTGAAAATTCTACTAATCTCAGTGTGTACAGTCCACCTACAAGCCAAGAGGTAAAGTCCAGAGGCAGACGCACACCGTCCACCACCTCAGAGGCTATTTCACTTCCCCTGGCACTCTTGGTCGCTCTGTTTTACGACTGGAGGCATGGGATGGTCATAATCTTTGGGTAACATTTGCATTAAGTTTATATGTTCTCTCTATTTTTGCATGGGAATCGTATGGGTAATTAAGTTTCCTTCTACAAATCTGATTGTAGTACTGATAGATTAATTAGCTTTCTATGAAATTAATGCTCCTTTTAAACATCATCACTGGCACATTTACTGGCAGGACTCAAACCTAGGGCCTCTTGTGCTCCAGTCAGCAGCTCTTTCCCCTGAGCAGGATTTCGACAGTTCTTTGCTGAAACCCAGCCTTGTTCTATGCTTCCTTGCTCTTGCTAAGTTCACTTCTTGTCTCCCTATCATGGCTCCATGGAATCCTGCTGCACAACATAGCCAATTTTGCCGGGGATAAAAGATGAACTTGCCAGAGTGGAGACTCCTGATAACCTGGAAGACTTAATAAAGGTATGCATACAAATTGACTTTCTGAGTGGCAAAGGGAGAAACTGCAGGGTTCAGGCACCAGCATGCCATACCCCTTCAGTCAACCCACGTTTAGTCCCCACCCAAGGATTGAAGCCACTCCCAAACCCATGCAAGTTGATGCCACCTGCAGACCTCTCTCTACACGGAAAAAGAAAAGCACCAGGCTGAAAATCTATGCCTTTATTGTGGGAGCTCGAACATTATGCACTAGACTGTCCAAACAATCTCCAAAGGACTCTCGCCTTAGCTCACGTCAAGTCCATGGCCAATCCAGCCATCATGAAACAAGGGGATACCACCCAACAACCCTTTCCACCAGTAGTTTAGGATAGCCTGGTAACCGGGGATGAAGGAGGGTGAACTTCGTGGACTTAACATTGACTCATGACAAAGACATTGCAACCAGACTCATACCAATCGATATGGAAAATGTGGATGGGGACCTTGTCTTCAGATCCTATCACACAGGAGACAATTGAACTGGAGCTCCACATGAACCCTGACCAGCAAGAAACTATCAGCTTCCAGCTGATCTCATCCCCCAAGTTTCCAGTGGTTCTCAGGATCCCCTGGTTTTCAACCCATAATCCCGTTATCAACTGGGAGACCAGGACCATTGCCTTCCCCTCAGAATATTGTAAGGAAAACTGCCAGATGGTAAATTCCACCCCCAACCCAGTGCAAGACCTCGAGGATAATAACCAGGAGTTAGATAAATTACCAGTTCACTACCATATATTCAGGGATGTTGACAGTAAGAAGAAGGCTGACCAGCTGCATGACTGTCCGATTGAGCTGCTCCCTGGATCTTCTATTCCATTTGGGCGTATCTTCAACCTCTCATAATCAGAGTTAGGGTCCTTTGGGAACATATGGATGAAAACCTAAAGAAGGGCTTTATCCGGCCTTCTTCCTCTCCAGCAGGAGCACCCATATTCTTTGCCAAAAAGAAGGATTCTACTCTGCGACCGTGCATCGATTACTGGGAACGAAACAAGATTACCATTAAGAATCGCTATCCTTTCCTTTTAATTCCAGAACTGCTGGAGAGACTTCGGATAGCCGAGGTCTTTACCAAACTGGACCTCAGAAGAGCATATAATCTGGTAGGGATCCGTCCCAGAGATGAGGGTAAGATGGCCTTCAGAACATTTTGAATCCCATTTGGTCTCTGCAATGCTCCCACAACCTTCCAGCACTTTATCAATGATGTGTTTCAAGACCTATTGGATCAAGTCGTAGTGGCATATCTTGACTTCATCCTCATATTCTTTGACAATTTTGAGGAACTTCGCAAACACTTTCAGGTGGTCTTGGAACGACTCCAAAAGAATCCTCTACCTTGACAAATGTGAGTTTGAACAGACCCAAATACAATTCCTGGGTTACATTATCTCCCCAGAGACCTTAAGTATGGATCCCAGCAAGATTAAAGCCATTCTGGATTGCCCCATTCCAAAAAATCTGAAGGAAGTACAGCGCTTGGTTGGTTTCGCAAATTTCTGCAGAAGATTTATCAAGGACTTCTCAAAGGTCAGCTCTCCCATTACCTCCCTCACAAAGAAGGCACACACTTTTCCTTGTCCCTGGAGGCACAAGCTGCTTTTGAGAAACTAAATACTTTCGTCAGCACCAGTACTGATCCACCCACACCCAGAATTACCTTTTGTCGTGGAGGTGGACACCTCCGACTCTGCTGTGGGAGCCATCCTGTCACAGCGAGTCTGAGATAAGATGCAACTACATCCTTGTGCATTCCTGTCCTACACCTTATCGCCCACAGAGAAAAACTATGATGTTGGGAACAAGGAACTTCTGGCCATCAAAGTGGCTTTCACCGAATGAAGACACCTCTTGGAAGGAGCCCATCATCCAGTAATAGTGCTTACTGATCATAAAAATTTAGAATTTCTCAGTTCTGCCAAAAGGCTATTTGCAAGACAGGCACGATGGGCTCTGTTCTTCTCCAGGTTTAATTTTGTTGTGTCCTTCCAGCCAGGCTCCTGAAATGGCAAGGCAGATGTATTGTCCAGGATATTTTCAGAGCCTGAAGAGAAAATGAATACTGACGATACAATTCTGTCTTCAAATAATTTTTTAGGTATGCTGCATTCTGAGGACCTCCTAACAAGGTTTAAAGAAGGCTACGAAAGTGACTCTTTTCTAAATCAGCATTCTAAGGATGTGAAGCTCTCTTTTGAGAATGGACTTTGGAGACAGGGATATCAATTATATGTCCCCAAAACTGGTCGACTTGAGGTCCTTAGATTAGTCCACGATTCCAAACTTGCCGTTCACCTTGGGGTTACAAAGACTTTGGAACTTCTACTTCGTTTTTTCTGGTGGCCTGACTGCAGGAAGGGTGTAAGAATGTACACTACCTCTTGCAAAGTATGTGCTCAGAACAAGACCCCACAAGCTCGACCTCTTGCTACCGGTTTGCTACAGCCCTTTCCAGTCCCATCCAGGCTATGGGAGTCTACATCTATGGACTTTATAGTGGATCTGCCTCAATCAAAGGGAATGACTACCATGCTTGAAGTCGTGGACCAACACACGAAAATGGCTCACTTCATTCCCATAGAGAAGATTCCCATCGCTGAGCACACCGCAGAGTTGATGATTCGGAAAGTGTTCCGACTACATGGAATTCCTGAGGATGTGGTCTCTGATAGAGGGGTTCAGTTCACCTCAAGATTCTGGGAACACTTCTGCAGGGCCATGGGAACCTCTGTGAATCTTTCCTCTGCTTTTCATCTGCAGTCTAATGGCCAGACTGAGAGAACAAATCAGACCCTGGACCAGTATCTTCTCTGCTTTATTAGCCATCTTCAGTACGATTGGGTGGATTACTTATTGACTGCGGAGTTTACCTACAATAATGCTAAACACATCTCTACCGCTCGGACTCCATTTTATGACAATTACGAGGTGTATCCTGCCTCTATTCCCGGCCTCCCTATTATTATTCTGGTGTCGACTGTCACTCAGAGACTGACAGTGCTGGCTAGAAGTCAGGGAGAGTTAAAGAAAGCCTTATAGGAGGCGTGGATAAACACCGCCAAGCTGCCCCTGCCTTTCAGGTAGGAAATAAAGTATGGTTATCAGCCAAAAACCTGAAGCCCACTTGCCTACTCCCAAATTAGGGCAAGAGTTTACTGGGCCCTTTCAAGTTTCCTTTCAAAGTGTGTCGACTCAACTTCCGCCTAACTCCCTGACAGTCTTCAAATCCATCCATTGTTTCATGTATCACTGAGAACACTTTCCCTGGAAGAATCCCCACAACTCCTCCACCAGTAATGTATTGGGGCAAAGAGGAGTTCCCGCAGCTCCAGAAAACATAGAGGGAGGCTACAGTACCTGCTTAGTTGGAAGGGTTATGGCCTGGAGTTCCTGGGAACCGGCCTCCAACATTCATGCTCCTCATCTGACAAAGAAATTTTATCTCAAATACCCAGGTAAGCCATCCAGTGGCCATCTTGGAAGGAGGGGACTGGTGTGCAGACATAAACCCGGGACCCCTTGCGCTCCAGTCAGCAGCTCTTTCCCCTGGGCTATCCAGGATTTTGGTTTCCTTGCTAAAACCCAGCCTTGTTCTATGCTTCCTTGATCTTGCTAAGTTCACTTCCTGTTTCCCTGTCCTGGCTCCACTTTGCTACTAATTAGGACTTCCTATAAAAGTCTGACCATGCCTCAGATCCAGTGTGTGATTACTGTGCTCCACCACCTTGATCAACCTCCTCTTTCTCCTGCTCGTCTGCGATTGCACCGATACCTCCTGCTGCTGCCATCTGGCTTCCATTTGACTATGCTACTGTCTCATCCCATTGTACCGCCTACCGATACCTTCTGCTACCTCTGGCTTCCTTTTGACTACATTTTTGTCTCATCCCATTCTACTGCATACCGTGACTTCCTGATAACTGCTGCTGGCTATCTTGACTACTCTGCAGTAACCAGCAAGGTCATTTAGACTAAATGATTATGGTTTTCTTTTGCATGATAATCTAAATGCACCTTAACCCTAGTTTGTGCATGTCTTGGAGATTAGATTGTGAGCCCCACTGGGAACAAACAGACTGATAACAATCTCTGTACAATGCTGCGGAATATGTTGGCGCTATAGAATAACAAAAGGAATTAAATTAAATAAAACAGAAATATGGTTACAAAATAGTGAAGACAGCGGTACAATTACAAACATTCCCCCGAATCATACACAGAGCAAATGTTCATATCTAGTTGATCATTTCATCAGACTCATTCGTACTTCATGAAACTTTTATAATATGTGCGGTAAATGGCTGACAAGTCATTCTCATGTAATTTAAGATAATTATAGCGAGTCTTATAACCCATTGTATTTCTGTGAGATATTACCAGGATAATAATCTAACAAGGAATTTGACATTAACATTTTGTGCTTCCATTATCACAGTATGTTATCTGTTTTTCTGCATCTCTGAAAGTAATTGTAATGGGAAGAAAAGATGATCTGAGAGTTTACAACTAATCTATAAGAGCACGAGTAATGCTGTGCTTCATTGTGAAACCATTGTGTGTCATCCACTTTTAGATCAAAAACTATGATGGCACACACAATACCGTCTTTTTGGGTGTTTGTAATGCAATGTTCAATTTGTTCGGAAGTATAATTATAGTGTGTAAGCTGTAGGCATAATCCATTGTGTTTTGATATGCATTGTAATAACTTTAGCAATAAGGTATTCAACTGTATGTCACATAAGAAAAAATCATTGTAATGAATAGAGAAATCAGCTGTGACTCACTCCTTTTATATAAAGCGCTGCTATGCAGACATACAGTTAAGGTTTTAATTGATTTTTTTTTACTGTTGATTATATAGTGCAATACATTTTATAGTGCAGAGATTGTTGCCATTCACATTAGCCCCATCACCACTATGTTGTTGTTGTTAGCCGTTTAGTCGTTCACAACCCTTGGCGACACTAAAGGCTCCCTTCCTCCATGTTTTTCGGTTTTGCACTGCTTCTTTCAGTTGTGTGATATCCATGCCATGACAGTATCAGCAATCGTGTCCTTTGGCGGCCAGGTCTTCTTTTGCCACTGATCTGTTCAAGCATTAGGCCCTATGCCCATGGCCGTGACGGGCTCCGCAAACGGAATACTGCAGCGGAGTCCATCACGGCGCGCCCCCCAAAGCTTCCATACTCACCTCTGTATCTGCTGCATAGCTCCCGCATGACACTGCCGGTGGTGTCTTATGATGCGGTGGGGGCGGGGCACGTATTTACCCTATACTTCTGCTGTGCTACAGCGGAAGTGTAGCATGACCGGTGGCTTCAATTGACTACAATTGAAGCCGTCCGCGCGTATTCCCGCGGCAAATAGGACATGCCACGGGTAATTTCATGCTGCGGAATTCTACCGTGGAATTCCGCAGCATGTACATTGAGCTATTAGGTTCAGTAGAACCTAATAGCTGCAGTGAAACACCGTGGATTTCCGCCGCATTTTACGCGGCGGAAATCCGGCTGTGGGCATTAGGCCTTATAAATTTTTCTAGCGACTCTGCTCGCATTACATGGCCAAAATACGTGAGTTTGAGCCTGGTGATCTCGGCCTCCAGTGATATATCGAGTCTTATACGATTCACGACTTCTCTGTTTGTTACTTTTGCTGTCGAGGGCATACACAGCAGCTTTCGCCAGTACCAAGTTCGAATGCATCAAAGTGATGGTTGCTTTTGGCTGCCTGACGATTTTAGAATTGAAATCGCAGATAATGTAAATGATGTCCTTCTTTGGCACTTTGTTTAAATTTTTCTGGATGTCAGCATAAAAATCTTCAATGTTGTCCTCATCAGCATCTGTCATTGGGGCATAGACCTGTAAGATTGAGATGTTCACTGGCTTACCACGTATCCGGATAGCAATGATAGGTTTGCTGATTGTTCTAAAACTTTCCACTGCCTTTGAGGTCCACTTGTTTGTAATAAAGGCTACTCTATTCCTCTTGATATCCCTGTGTCAGGCATAGTGCAATGTGCAGTCATCGGACTGAAAATATCCACTACCTGTCCAGTGCAATTCACTAATTCCAAGAATATCAATGTCCAGACTTGTCATTCCACATTTCACAATATACAATTCCCCTAGACTCATGCCACGCACATTCCATGCTGCTAGTATGTGAGCTTTGGTACAGCGCAGTCCTTTCATCATGAGGTGCATCAGCAGCTGGGCTTCCCGATGGCTTTTCCCCAGTTACATCATGAGGAAAAACCTGACTACTTGTACTCAGACCTTGGTACATACCGTGTTTCCCCGAAAATAAGACAGTGTCTTATATTAATTTTTGTTCAAAAAGGTTTAACTTTTTTACATGTATAGTTGCCTGGACACTATTTAAATTGACTTTTTAAATTAACTGTTAGCAGGGCTTAATTTTGGAGTAGGGCTTATATTTCAAGCATCCTCAAAAAGCCTGAAAAATCATTTTGCATCCTTAGAAATTCTGGAAAATCATGCTGTGTCTTATTTTCAGGGTATGTCTTATTTTCAGGGAAACAGGGTAGTAAATGTCTGGAAAACCCCTTTAATAAATTATGTCTTTTTCAATTACATTACCTTAATGTTTATATACTGTTTCAATGACAAATAATGCTATGATAAATTGAAAAGGTAAAGTAAAAAGCTTTGCATATGCCTGAGAAAGGGGTCTGTGTGACAGAAGGCAAAACTCTCATGATTCAATGCAATAGACATCCCTTATGAAAAATGTTCCTGTACATTACCCAATTGTTTAATATGACAGCCCCCCTATCTTCCTTAGTATACTGTGTGGACTTGCCCATCAACAAAAGCAGCAGTCAGACTTTGCCAATATGTAGATAAGTACTTTTCCATAGTTGTGCTTGAGGATGATTTAATTGATTGAAAATGAGTGATAATCATGCGGTCTAAACATGAGCTAACGAGTAAATGACGAACAAGAATCATTAATGGCTCATTCAGTTTAAACAGCAATTGTTCAGTGTTTCACATAGCAAATGTGAAACAATGAACGATACTAAATTATTCTCATTGAACAAATCAACGATATATCTGCCTGTCTAAATGGGTTGCATCAAAGCGAACAAGCTAGCGATGATGCTCATGCAAACGAGAATTGTCCAGTCTAAAAAAGTACGCTAACTTTAGCATGTGACCCAGAGGAATGCAATTCTCTGTATAGTTCTTACCTTATTATACCATGGATTTCAGGAACTTCTTTGTCACTCTCTGAGTGTCTGTTTATGTTTTTACAAGATGACAAGATAAGTTGCAAGAAAGTCACATATACATTGTTGCCTCAAGTTACAATGGTCACAGGATACAATATTTTCAACATGCAATAGTTTTCCTGGACATCGGTAACTTGAAACTAGACTCAACATACAGTGTCACAGACAGTCTGGATCTGCAGCACATGCACTTTGCTGGAAAATCCATCCAATCAGCATGGACATTTCAATGCTAAAATATCTGTATTACTGAAGTGCATGCATTGATCGGCTGTCAAGTAGCACCTGTTTACAGTATGATACATTACTATGAGGTATCCCACTCACTGGAGGCATAGAAAAATCGGTTATAACATCAAGACTAATGAACACACTAATGAACACCCAGGAGCTGCTATGCTCCAAGCAGCAGTTTTTGCTGCTGAGCTATTCAGAGAGTTAGATAGCTCCCCTGCATGACCTTGTCAATGTGTAGCAAATTCAAGCACTAAGGGGGAGCCACAGGTGTAATAGCCACAGGTCTAGAAGGTAATCAGGGATGATCCAGGAGTCAGCAACAGGAGGTCTTGGTTTGCAGTATAAATGCATGAGGCAGGTAACGTAGTCCGATGGAAGGTCTGGGGTCAGCAACGGGAGGACTCTGTTTGCATTACAAATGGATGAGGTGGGTTACGTAGTCAGAGGGAAAGCCAGAAGTTGGTATCAGGAGGTCTTGTCACAATAGCAGAGGAGCAGGCAGAAGTGGAGCTAGATCAATCAATGCTGGGGAGCAGAATAATCACACACTGAGGGAGTGGCAGGGCCAGGCTTTTATAGGAAGTCAAAACAAGGAACAGGGTGGATAGCTCACTCGGAAGGTACGGGAGGTTGTGGGTTCGAGCCCTGAACAAACATGTAACAACGCAGCACTCAATAGAGGTTTCACCAACCTGGGTTGGACTTCAATACGAAGTATATGGTGCAATAGCCCAGCAAGGTCCGGATCAAGACCCAATAGATACACCAATGTATAAAGTAGAGCCAGGCAGCATCTGATGTATTTCAGTAGAAAAAGCTTTTTATTCCTCCATAGTGAAAAAGAGTGGCGACGTTTCGGCTTCACCTGAAGCCTTTCTCAAGCCCCCCCCCCCCAAAAAAAAAGAGAAAAAAAAAAAGATCAGGATCAGACCCCTTTATGGGGGCTATAATGCAAGTCAGACTAATATCATGTATATAGAAACATCATATATGCTCATGTTTTATTCTTGCATATCTTTTCATAAAGAGAAATAAGGAAAGTTTTTTTCCCCTGAATATGCAGGCTAACTTCTCTATAAAGGGGAGCCAAGTACAATGCCATCACATAGCAAGGGAAATTTTTGTGGTCTTCTGTATATATTTTTTATTAACTCAATTGTGAAGTTCAACTGTAATAGATATAAACATAGTGCAACTATGGGTTAATCTTGCAATAAATGAAATATATGAAGCCTTGGCAGAGCGCCCGTTGGTATCCATTTTGTGTTATGTTGATATCTGTTTGATATTTGTTTTATTACAAGTTTCATCACAAGCATTATCTCACCAGTAATAGTTTGATGTTTCTATGTATTTTCCCTTTTGCCCTATAGCCCGTACAGCTGACAGTCATTGTAATTATTTGTTCTGTTACACCTATTTAAGCTGGTCCCACACTCTATTCAGATCATACCACTGACGAAGGCTCTGTGCAGCCCATACGCGTCTGGTTTAGAGATGTGTATACCTGGCAATTTTATATATGACTAAATAAAGGAAGATTATATATTTTATTCTGGCGTGGATTACACTTTTTCCTGCATGGAATTCTCTGTTGTTTAAAGCCCAGGACTGGGGGCAGGTGAACCCGCTTGAGCAAGCAGTGGATCGTGAGATATATGAAGTGAGCAAGCTGACAGCACAGCACACCATTTTCAAGTGTCTGTTTCTCTGATATATGTAGTTCACCATGCAGACCAGCAACCCATTAATTAATGATAATTCGGCGGGTTGCCCTGCATTTCCATCAGTGAAACACATTGGTACTGCCACCCTGGGCTCCCCCTGGAGTCTTAAAGCCACACTGCATGTGAATGATAGATAAAAAAATGCAAGGCATTGGTTGGATGTTGGCCAAGATACATGAGCTCACTAGCCACTTCACGGTTCCTTGTGTTGTAGTGGGTCCCTACACTAGTATAAATGCATCACAGAAGGGGAAATCAAGAATTAAAAACAATCACAGAAAATGGCCGTTACTTACTGACTGAGGAGTGCATATAGATGCATCCTCTCACCATGCAGGTAGCTGACTACCAAATAGAGGGAGTATACCACTATGTGTGGGAGTATACACCAAGCGGCCACCCCCCTCATTATCAAGAGGCAGTGTGAGTGGTTGTCTTATTGGTGTCCTGCACAGGTGTTATTTTCTGTGATTGTTTTTAATTTTTTATTTCCCCTTCTGTGATGTATTTATATTAGTGTAGGGACCCACTACAATGCAAGGAACCGTGAAGTGGTTAGTGGGCTCATGTATCTTGGCCAACATCCAACCAATTCCTTGCATTTATTATCCATCATTCACATGCAGTGCAGCTTTAAGACTCCAGGGGGAGCCCAGGGTGGCAGTACCAATGTGGTTCACTGATGGAAGTGAAGGGGAACCCTCCAAATTATCATGGCGTCATTAATAGGTTGCTGGTCTGCATGGTGAACTACATATATCAGAATGGTCTGGCACCCTGTATCCACTATGTGTGGGAGTATACATCCAGCAGCCACCCCCCTCATTATCAAGAGGCAGTGTGAGTGGATGTCTTATCGGTGTCCTGCACAGGTGTTATATGCTCCTCCATTTGGTAGTCAGCTACCTGCATGGTGAGAGGATGCATCTATATGCACTCCTCACTCAATAAGTAACGGCCACATTTTCTGTGATTGTTTTTAAATTTTTATTTCCCCTTCTGTGATGCAGCCAATTACACTAATATAGTGCTATTCATGAATGAATAGCTAAGCACTATCTTTAATTGGCTGAGCGCTCAGCCAATCAGCACAGTCCTTTCAGGAGGCGGGGATTTTTAAATCCCTGCCTGCTGAAAGTGCTGGACAGCAGTTGCCGGGGAGCCAGCCAGAGGACGTATCTGAGCGGCAGAGAGGTGGGTAAAGATTTTTTCTTTTTTTTAACCAGTTAATGATGATTTTCAGGGAAGGGCTTTTATTATATTTGAAGCCCTTCCCTGAAAATCATACTGTGGGGCTTGCCAGAAAGCACTGCTTTCAATGCAATCGGCAGCAGTGCCGATCCCATTGAAAGCAATGGGATAGCATGCTGCACTTCTGCGACAGCTGTGACAGGTGTGGCATAGGATTTTTTCTTCCCCGTGGTCCCTGCGGGGATGAAGGAAACTCCTGCCAAAGCTGTCACAGCTGTGGCAGAAGTCTGTGGTATTCTCTCTATGTTTTCAATGGGGCTAGTGCTGCTGCCGCTGGCCCCATTGAAAACACTGGCGATGTTCCAGCGATTTTCCAGTGTTTTTCTTGCGCTGCGAGGCGAGTGTTTTCACTTGATCTCACTGTGCAAGATAGAAAAAAGTGCCAGTGGGTGTCCACCCTAGTTGTGAGATTATTGAGCACCCAGGCAATAGTCAAGCTCTTCCACACTTCAAACTGATACCTACCCATTACTGACTTCTGGCTTTCCTCTGACTATGCTACCTGCCTGCTCCTTCGTACTGCAACTGATACTTACCTCTGGCTTTACTGACAACACTATCCACTCGGGTTACAACAAGAGGCTCCGAACCCAAACTAGATCATTACAAAATATACCTTACCCAATAAGAATTAGGAATCCCTCATAACATGTTCTCAAAGTGTTCTCCGTTTGTGATCAAGCATGCTAGAATCCAACATTCCATGTCGTTGAACGTTCTAGTAAGCATGTCAGCGTTATTGCAGCAATTTTTTTGCAAAATGTGCCTTTTCAATTCTTAGATAGTTTGTGGCTTAAAATGCTTTTACATGGAACAACTATTGTTCAAAACAATTGTGGGATTGTTCAAATGTGAACGATAATCAGTCTGTGTTAATAATTAGTTTGCTTATCGATCATTTCATGTAAGCATGAAAATCATTGTTGGCTTGTTTTTTTTTTTTATACAATTTAAACACTAATTGTTCAGTCATTCTCATTCACTGGTACAGTAAACTGAATGACTAAATGATCCTGTTAAAAAAACAAATAAATGATTTATCTTTGTGTTTAAACTAGCCGCTAGAGCAAATGAGCAAACTGTGACATGGGCAAATGGTTATGAATATGTGCAAAAGTACCTTTATTCCAGTAGGCCTTCCCTTTCAGGAGGCAGAACAGACTTCTATTGACTACAAGACTGAATCAAAATGTAGCTGTCAGGGTGGCATCGTTTGCCAAGTGAGACAGCTAAGCGAGCCACCCAAACTATCTATTCTGTCTCCCTTGCTAGTGACTACTACTGAGTGGACAGCAACAGTCGGGTTAAGGAGTGCTTGATGAACATGTTATGAGGAGTTCCCAATTCTCATTGTGTAAGGTATATTTTGATCAAATTTCATTAAACTACTGTATGTTCATTAGTCTTGGCGTTATAGACAATTTTTCCAGGCCTCCAGTGATTATGGCATGGTGTACATGTTCTGTACTGCACTTTACCTGTTCCAGGATCAGCTGCTCCTTTGGGCACAAGATGAGGGCGGCTCCTTGTTATTTTTCTGATACACTGTGTGTAGTGTACATGACCCTGAAGAAGCTCCCATCTTCTACATAGTAAGTGCTTTACATATATCAGCAGCTCTTTCTGACTTTTATATGTAAAGGACACCCTTTATCTGTATTACACTCATTGTAAAAAAAATCCCTCCCCTAGAAGTTGTTGGAATCGTATGAAACTTTCTGTGTGTGATTTGTAATGTTGATATAAGTAAGTGATTACAATATCAGAGCAAAAGAATAATTTATTGTGGAAAAATGAACCCTTGAAGAAAGGCTCTAGTACACTCTTGGGCCGCTTCTAGCTTGGATTCAAGATGTGGTATGGGCAAACATGGAGGCATATAGGTTTCATAGACTCATAGAATGGTAGAGTTGGAAAGGACTTCCAGGGTTATTGGGTCCAACCCCCTGCTCAATGCAGGATTAACTAAATACTCTTAGACTGATGCCTGTCCAGCCTCTGAAGCCATTGAAGGAGAACTTACCACCTCCCTGTTATGGCTGGCGAGTGTGTACCTACTGTACCTACTTATTCTGCTGGAAAATGCCTCTTTGAAGCCTTACCATGAGAGGTAACACATTTGGCTGCAGGATGTCCTCAACATATTACTGCGCTGTCATTGTCTCTTGTACCACTAGTAGGGGTGGACGACGGTTGTTTGCGATGGCCCCCAGATCATCACACCAGCAGTGGGGCAGTATTGAGGCACTCACCCCTAGGTCTCCAAACCGTAAGTCATGAGCTCCAAACAAAATTGCAGAATTGAGGCACTCACCCCTAGGTCTCCAAACCGTAAGTCATGAGTTCCAAACAAAACCGCTATTCATCACTGAAGACAACCCAGTTCCAGTCCATAGCAATCCAATTCAGTTTTCGTCATTCATGACACCAATGCAAATAGAGGTGACAGCGGGTAGGTGTCAACGGCAGGAAATGTATTGAGCCCCGTGAGACCAAATACCTTCGGCCAAGTGTCCAGAAATGGTTTCCACAAACACAGGGGCCTGTAACAATGGTTGCACTTGGATAGCTGACAATGAAACAGTTGGAGTTACTTGTGCTTTTCTGATGATTACACAATCCTCTCTTCTGGTAATCTGTTGAGGGCGTCCTGAGCCCGGTCACCTGTTGTGCACGCTGTCACATATCCACTGGTCCCAACACTTCCTAACAGTCTGGTCAGTACAGCCCAAGTGGTGGGAAATTCTTCAATGTGACTATCAAGCTTCTCACATTCCAATAATGCGCCCCCCCCCCCCCCTTAAAACTCTTTTAACTGAGCAAAATCTCTTTGAATGCATTCTAAATACATGTCTAATGGTCGACAAGCCCTTTACAAGATGAATGAAATCCACTAAACACAAGTAGTCTCTGAGAGCCTTTTTATAGGCCTTGGGTAGAACCACTTTTAGGGCCTCAGGTGACAAGACCATTCATCTAATCACACAACAACTCTAATTATTTGCATATATGCCTGAGATGTAACTGCATTCCAAATTTTGCAACAAAATGACAACTTGTAGGGGCTGGAATCGTTTTTACAAAATCTTCATTTTCTAATAATTTTGGTTGACATTTCGGGGTCTTCAGAACCAATTACCAGTTTTCCATGGAGTTATGGTGTTGTGACTTTGTTGGTGGCATTGTGGCCACAACACAGGGTCTGACCCGTTGCCCTGTTACTATGCAGTACAAGGGTTAATGCACGTTGTGCAGAGATTGCTAGCTGCTCTACCTATCAGCAGGTTTGGAGAGCTTTATATTCCTACCATGCCCTCTTCCTCTTGCTGTTGATTTCAGTTCTTGAGAGGAGTGATTGGAGTAGGTTAGTGCCTCTATGCTGGGTGAAATACTTCCAAACACAGATAAGTACTGGTGGTCATTTCTGTTGTTTTCTGTTACCTTTAATTTTTTGTTTTGCTGTGTCAGTGCACCTGTCCAGGGGTTCCTGCAAGGGATAGCCAGTGCCCAGGAGAAGACAGCAGGGCTGTCCTTATCAGGACACTAACTCTGCTTGTAGGCAAGGGCTCCTCACTCCCCTGTTAGGTAAGAGACACGTTTTTCCATCCTATGGTTCCTGAAGTGGTGTTCACTGTCCAGCATAGTCTTTGTGTATTCTTTTTGTGTTTTGTGTGAATGTCACCCTGTGTCCGTTCAGCGGCGAGGTGCACCCGGCAGATGTGACATATGGTTTGAACATGCAATATTTTCAACTTACATTGATCATCCTGGATCCAATTATTATATGTTGAGGGATCATTTGTATACCAAAGTCACATGCAGTTTCCATTTGACCTTATGAGCGCATAACTAGTTTCATAAGTTTAGATTTCTCGTGCAATCAACAAGTAACATTATGACCACATAGAAATGCATAGATTCAAAAGTTGTCATCTATCCTTAACCTTATTATTTTGTATCATTGCGTCTCCTGATTAGTTTACAACCTCTTCTGTTCTATTGACTTTCAATTGCTAGTAAGAGCAACAGTAAAAACTGATTTTGTATGTGCATTCTTCTCCTTGTCTCCCCAAAATGATGCATTGTGATATGTGAATTTGTTCAGATGAATAACAATATTTGCCTAAATGGCTTTTCACAGCGCTATTGAATTTAAATGGATTCAAAAAACATTACATTAAAACCAGGATTGAAAAATAGCTAGAATTTAACTCATTTATTACTCTGTGAAAGTCGTCTTTGAAACCATTTGCATGAAGCCATCTGTATTTTAATGTTCGTCAAATAAGTGGCTTTTGTAGTTTGAAAGATTATTATAAATGATCTACTGGAAACGATGAGTGAAATAATCAGGTAACACCATTAAATGTCACAGGAAATAGAAAATCTAGAAACCCTGGCAGCTCTGAAATATGGCCACATCAGTCATATGTCAAATGCAGGTGCCATTTAAGAAGAATTCCGATGTGACTCTGACAACTGACAAGGATGATTGAAAGAATAAGGTCACATAGAATAATGGGAAGCTTTGATTTGCAGGTCCAAATTGCATATAAAGAACAATGCTATGTTGCTTTGACTCAGTGTGACAGCTGGGTGCATAAGACATATAAGGAGGCGATAGGAGACCACCCTGAGAGATCAGGATAGCCTTTACAATTGTACCTTTACACTGGGCAATTACCACCTGAATTCTCAATGGAAACAGCAAACTCAGGTGATAATTGTCCCATATACATATGCCCGCCGACAAGGCACTGAGAGAAAAATCGCTCACCTCTCGAAGTTGCTTGTTTTCTAGCAGAACTAAAAGCTAAGCGACTGTTGGGCTGTATAAATATCAGCCGTTCAAAGCTTGAACGACTTCTGTTTACTGGGAATGGAGGCCGGTTGCCGAAATGATGCTCAGCGCGCTCTGCGTAATAGAACACAGGCTACCCCATATAAAGGTAGCCATAGGCCAGCTTCACAAGAGCATATGCATACTTTCTTGCATGTGTATCGGCATATTTTACTGTAGTTTTTGCACACACAAGGCATGTGCATTTGTATGTGTGTGCACCCATGCTCCAAATCATTAAAAGGGCTAATTATTCAAATAAGTTCAAGATGTGTTCGTTTTCTCGCGCAAAGTGTGATTGTTCTCAGTAAGAGAAACCAAGTAATCTTGTAGATATAATACCTTTTAATGGCTAACAAAAATACATGATACAGCAAGCTTTCGGATCCTCTATTGATCCTTCATCAGGCTAAATGAAACTGGTTTGGATGAGGCACATATATAACATACAAATGCAGAGAGAACACTCCTCTTGATCTAAATTCAAATATTCACACACAGAAATGTGAGACTGTTTTGCATTCAAAACTTAAAACACCAAACGGAGCTGAGAGATTAGTACCTAATCAGTCCACTGAGCTCAGGAATGTGATAGTTTTATGATGTGCGTTATCTCTCCTTCAACCTTCACATAGAAGGAGATGGAACAACACCTCTGCAGCACCACCTATTGGATGGCAACGTTCATACAAATTAATTTCTGAATTCATGGCACATCACAGGGGCCACAGCCTACACGGCCATCCAGCAGAGCCAGGTGAGCAAGGGAGGATGTCCCTGTGAGATGGCTTGTGGACCAGCAGGTCCTGCAGTATCACCAGGCTCAACACCATACGGACTGGGCTGATCATTTTGTGGACAGTTTGAGGGCATTGCTTGCAGAGTGCCATTTTCCACTGCAGTAGGCAATAATGACATTGATAAAGATGTCTGATCTGCTCCAGTGATGCTAGGCTGCTTTATGATGGAATCCATCAGCATAGGCTGAATAGCAGTCTTCATCCTGCTTTCCTTTCCCCCTCCTCAGCCCGTGCATGTTCCCCCACCAACATGGTTGTAATAGCCTGTGAAGTCCAGCAAAGTCGCCAAGGATCATGGGTCCCAACTAAGTTGACATGAACCAAATCCTATTAAAGGGCTATGCGATGGATATGCCCATAATTGTTCACTTATGTGCCTCTGCATCTATGAGAACAATAAACTGGGCATTTGACATATTTTCACGTGGGCCTTCAACAAGAATGCTTAAGCTTCCACAAAACATTTGTTGTAGACACAATGATAGACGAATGAACTTTGAAAAGACTTGGTAATTATGAAATTACCCTGCCTTTAACAAATGTGTGAAAATTGGTGGTTTATGTAGTGATGAAGCAGATGATGACAGCCCAAATTGTCTGGCCCTGCCGATTAATACAGCGTTGACTATTTTGTATAATCATATTTAGAGATGAGCGAGCACCAAAATGGTCGGGTGCTCGTTGCTCGAGTCGAGCTTTTCGCGATGCTCGAGAGTTCATTTCGAGTAACGAACCCCATTGAAGTCAATGGGCGACTCGAGCATTTTTGTATAAGACCGATGCTCGTTAAGGTTTTCATTTGTGAACATCTGCAAAACCTACGAAAGTGATGGAAACGATACAGAAACGGATAGGGCAGGTGAGGGGCAACATGCAGGGCTGTATCTCAGGTTCCCAGGTCTCACTATTAGGCCACAATAGCGGCAAGAGTGGGCCCCCCCCTCCCCTAACAATTTTTACTTTGGACAAACCCTAAGCACCACACTACCTCCAACCAAGCACAATCACTGCCTGCGGGACACACCGCTGCCTATTCTCCTGGGTTACATGCTGCCTAACCCCCCCGCACGACCCTGCGTCCGCAGCGCACACAAAAGTGTCCCTGCGCAGTCTGTCAGTGTTTTGGGGACAGGCAGGTACAACTTCGCTATGGCAAGTCTGTGTGCATCCACAGCATGGGTGGCTAGCAGGAACCCACAGAAGGTACATAAAGAAATCCCATTGCAGTGCCCCGGATAGCTGAGGTTACGTGAGAGGAAATACATGTTGGCTGCAGCCCACACTCCATGCCCTAGACATTCTGGGCTTTTTTTTAAAAGTGCCAGGCAGGTACAACTCCACTATGGTAAGTCTGTGTGCACCCACAGCATGGGTGGCTATCAGGAACACACAGACGGTGCATAAAGAAATCCCATTGCAGTGCCCCAGATAGCTGAGGTTACGTGAGAGGAAATATATATTGGCTGCGGCCCACACTCCATGCCCTAGACATTCTGGGTTTTTTTAAAAAGTGCCAGGCAGGTACAACTTTGCTATGGGAAGTCTGTGTGCAGCCACAGCATGGGTGGCTAGCAGGAACCCACAGACGGTGCATAAAGAAATCATAATGCAGTGCCCCGGATAGCTCAGGTTGGAGTTGGTATTCCATTATTGCTCTACGCTGCTCATACAGCCTGGCCAACATGTGGAGCGTAGAATTCCACCGTGTGGGCACGTCGCACAGCAGCCGGTGCTCTGGCAGATGTAACCGATGTTGCAGGGTCCGCAGGGTGGCAGCGTCCGTGGTGGACTTGCGGAAATGTGCGCAGACGCGGTGCACCTTGACGAGCAGGTCTGACCAGTGCGGGTAGTTTTTCAGAAACCGCTGAACCACCAGATGAAGTCGGGGCCAGGCATGGCACGTGTGTGAGGCTGCCGAGCTGCAGAGCCACCACCAGGTTACGGCCGTTGTCACACACGACCATGCCCGGTTAGAGGCTCAGCGGCGAAAGCCAGAGATCGGTCTGCTCTGTCACACCCTGCAACAGCTCAGGGGTCGTGTGCCTCTTGTCACCTAGGCTCAGTAGTTTCAGCACGGCCTGCTGACGCTTGCCCACCGCTGTGCTGCCACGCCGCGCCACACCGACTGCTGGCGACGTGCTGCTCACATTTCTTAAGTGAGAGGTAGAGGTTGCGTAGGAGGGGGAGGAGGGGGAGGGTTTAGAGGAGGTGGCATAGACCGCCGCAGATACCAGAACCGAGGAAGGACCCGCTATTCTGGGTGTGGGTAGAACATGTGCGGTTCTTAGGCTCTGACTCGGTCCCAGCCTCCACCAAATTCACCCAATGTGCCGTCAGGGAGATATAGTTGCCCTGCCCACCAGTACTTGTCCACGTGTCCATGATTAAGTGGACCTTCCCAGTAACCGCGTTGGTGAGGGCACAATTGATGTTGCGGGAGACGTGCTGGTGTAGGGCTGGGACGGCACACCGGGAAAAATAGTTGCGACTGGGGACCGAGTAGCGCGGGACCGCCGCCGCCATCGTGTTTTTGAAAGCCTCCAATTCCACAAGCCTGTACGGCAGCATCTCCAGGCTGATCAATTTGGCAATGTGCTCGTTTAATGCTTGAGCATGCGGGTGCATGGCAGCGTATTTGTGCTTGCGCTCCAACGCTTGCGCAAGCGACAGCTGGACGCTGCGCTGAGAGACATTGGTGGATGGGGCTGAGGACAGCGGAGGTGAGGGTGTGGGTGCAGGCCGGGAGGCGCTCATGCCTGTGTCCTGAGAGGGGGGTTGGATCTGAGTGTCAGGTTGGGGCACAGGGGGAGAGGCAGTGGTGCGACCCGGAGGCGGTGAACGGCCTTCGTCCCACCTCGTAGGGTGCTTGGCCATCATATGCCTGCGCATGCTGGTGGTGGTGAAGCTGGTACTGGTGGCTCCCCGGCTGATCGTGGCGCGACACAGGTTGCACACCACTGTTCGTCGATCGTCCGCGCTCTCACTGAAAAACATCCACACCTTTGAACACCTAGGCCTCTGCACGGTGGCTTGGCGCGAGGGGGTGCTTTGAGAAACAGTTGGAGGAGTCTTCCCTCTGGCCCTGCCTCTACCCCTGGCCACCGCACTGCCTCTTCCAACCTGTCCTGCTGCTGCACTTGCCACCCCCTCTGAAGACCTCTCCTCAGTTGGCTTAGCGAACCAGGTGGGGTCAGTCACCTCATTGTCCAGCGGCTTTTCTTCCGAATCCTCTGTGTGCTCCTCCCTCGGACTTACTGCCCTTACTACTACCTCACAGATAGACAGCTGTGTCTCATCATCATCGACCTCCCGACCCACTGAAAGCTCTTGAGACAGTTGCCGGAAGTCCCCAGCCTCATCACCCGGACCCGGGGAGCTTTCCAAAGGTTGGGCATCGGTCACGACAAACTCCTCAGGTGGGAGAGGAACCATTTTTTCCCAATGAAGGCAGGGGCCCGAGAACAGTTCCTGGGAGTCTGCCTGCTCATCCGAATGTGTCATTTTCATGGAGTGAGGAGGCTGGGAGGAAGGAGGAGCGGCAGCCAGAGGATTCAGAGTTGCAACTGTGGACAGCGTAGAAGACTAGGTGGTCGATACATTGCTGGATGCATTTTCTACCATCCACGACAGGACCTGCTCACACTGCTCAGTTTGTAATAAAGGTCTACCACGTGGACCCAAAAATTGTGATATGAAGCTGGGGACCCCAGAAACTTGCCTCTCTCCTAATCCCGCAGCAGCCGGCTGTGATTCTCCTGGACCAGGAACTCGGCCTGTGCCCGCACCCTGACTTGGGCCTCCGCGTCCTCGCCGATGTCCATGTCCTCTAGGCCTACCCCTACCCCTCAGCATGGTGGATTATGAATAGAGCAGACACAGAGCGGTCTGAATAATTATGCAATTATTGGCGTGCAGTTGGAGGCTGACAGCGGTTATGTAACGCACACTGTAGTCCGAAAAAAATTATACGCTAGGCTCCAAAAAGGCCTAGCTGGGTAATAGTGAGCCACTACAACTCCCAGCAGCCATGCAGTATAATGCACACTGTCATAGGTAGCCCTAAGAAGGAGCTTTTTTTCAAATCTTATTGAAAAAGCAAGCAGCCTAGAGAGCGCATATATGTCTTTCCCTCTATCAGGGGCTGTCGCCGCACTCTGTGCGTGAAGTTGACGGCACACGCAGAGCGGTGTAAAAAAATATGCAATTATTGGCCTGCAGTTGGAGGCTCACAGTGGTTATGTAACGCACACTGCAGTCCGAAAAAAATTATATGCAAGGCTGCAAAAAAGCCTAACTGGGGTACTTGTAGACAGGATTCTACACTACCACTGTCCCTGCCTCACCAGTACTGCCCCTATACTCTGTATAATTGACTGCAGACTGAGAACGCTATAGCCTGCACAGCCCAAGATGGAAAAAAAAAGTGTGCAAAACTGCTCCCAGCAGCCACAACAGTAATGCACACGGTCACAGGTAGCCCTAAGAAGGAGATTTTTGGGGTACTTGTTGATAGGATTCTACACTACCACTGTCCCTGCCTCACCAGTACTACCCCTATACTCTGTATAATTGACTGCAGACTGAGAACGCTATAGCCTGCACAGCCCGAGATGGAAAAAAAAAAGTGTGCAAAACTGCTCCCAGCAACCACAACAGTAATGCACATGGTCAGATGTGGCCCTAAGAAGGACCGTTGGGGTTCTTGTAGACAGGATTCTACACTACCACTGTTCCTGCCTCACCAGTACGGCCCCTATACTCTGTATAATTGACTGCAGACTGAGAACGCTATAGCCTGCACAGCCCAAGATGAAAAAAAAAAAATTGTGCAAAACTGCTCTTAGCAGCCACAACAGTAATGCACACGGTCAGATGTGGCCCTAAGAAGGACCGTTGGGGTTCTTGAAGACGCTAACACTATGCCTGAATGAGCAACAGCACCTTCCCTAATCTCTGCCAGCATGTGCCTGAGGCGAGCCGCAGGCGGGACTGCTTTAAGTACTCGACGGTCACTTGATCTCTCCAGCCACTCACTGCAGGGGAGTGGGATAGGGCTGGCACGTCACAGGAGGAAGTTGTAATGCCTTCCCTGCATGTCTATTGGCTAGAAAATGGCGCTAAACATGCGGGGAAGGAAATGGAATTGACTCGAGTACCGCGTGGTGATTGTCTCGAGTGACGAGCATCTTGAGCACCCTAATACTCGAGCGAGCATCAAGCTCGGACGAGTACGTTCGCTCATCTCTAATCATATTTAATACGCAAAATCTGTTTGTTTGTTTGTGTCGTACACAAATCCACAGTTCTTGTCCAATTTGAGTGAAATTTTGCATGAGTGTTATTCAGCACCACGTGATGAATACTAGTGTAATTAAAAATTGAAAACTCACTGACTTCCCCTGTAATTTGTATTGCCAATTGTAACCAATCACAGCTCAGCTTTCAGTTCTTATACAGCTGAGGTACAATGTAAGCTGCGCTGTGATTGGTTGTTATTTCTTATACAACTGAGGTAAAATGAAAGCTGCACTGTGATTGGACAGCTTTCATAAGAGTGTGGTGCTGGTCTCATTTTTGTGGCACACTTTGTATATTCCAGGACTGCTAGTCATAAAATCTTTTTGAAAGCCCAATTTTCAATAACCAATCCTTGTGCTTGTAGAGCCGTGCAACGCATGGGTATATCACCTAGTGCTATAATAAAAAAGTGACAAACATATTTTGCCTTTTTAATTTAAAAAAATAGACATTCAAATTCTAAATTATTAGGAACATAACAAAACAGAATATTTGTTCAAAAAAGGACATGTCGCTACTAAAGAAGAGCGAGCGTACTCGGATAAGCACTACTCGCTCGAGTAATTGGCTTTATCCGAGTATCGCTGTGCTCGGGTCTAAAGATTCGGGTGCCGGCACGGAGCGGGGAGCTGCAGGAGAGAGCGGGGAGGAACGGAGGTAAGATCTTTCTCTCCTTCTCTCCCGCCCGCTCTCCCCTGCTACCCGCTGCGACTCACCTGTCAGCCGCAGCGGCACCCGAATCTTTAGCCCCGAGCACAGCGATACTCGGATAAAGCACATTACTCGAGCGAGTAGTGCTTATCCGAGTACGCTCGCTCATCTCTAGTCGCTACACACATCAATGATCATCTTGGCTGTGTGAAAGGCACAATAAAGTTACACTTTGAATAATTTGTCACAAAAAAAGTATACAGGGAAACAAAAAAAGGCTACATAAAAAAATTACAGTCTTCCATCGAGACATTCATGCTGCCAAGGCACAGGTCCCACAGGTGAAGGAAAATAGTCAGCAAATTGATCACAAATGCGCAGGCCACAGGAAGGAGGTTTTCCAAGTGTTGGCAAAACTAGAGATCCAAAAGAAACATTGTGCAGTGGATCAACTACAGTGTCATATGGCCTTTTTTGAACAAATATTATGTTGCACGGCTTTATAAGCACAAGAATTGGTTATTGAAAATTGGGCTTTCAAAAAGATTTTATGAATAGCAGTCCTGGAATATACAAAGTAGGCCACAAAAATGAGCCCAGCACCCCACTCTTATGAAAGCTGACCTGGCATGCATTCGGCTGAAATGATAAAAGACCACAAATGCCTGAATTATGGCCAGAACCCTTTCCTAATCAAGCTGTAGTGTGCTCTGGAAAACACGCCATTTGGCGACTAGTATGCCAAAAGCACACTCTACAAAAGGCTGTGCCCTTTTAAGCCTGTAGGGACGCAACAGGTGTTGGGTGATTTAAAAACCCTCATCTGTATCACAGAAAGGGAAATATAAAAACAAACAGTCACTGAAAATAGCTATATACTTACTGACACAGGAGGGCAGATATCTGCACCACCTCGACATGTAGGCTGCCAAACTACCAAATGAGGGAGCCAGTTACAGCTGTGGAGGACACCGATGAGACAGCCACTCACACAACCCCATATATAGAGGGGGGTGGCTGCTTGGTGTATACTCCTTCACAGGGTAGATACAAAGATACTCCTGTATCAGTAAGTGTATGGCCATTTTCAAAAACCCTCATCTGCAACTATGACAAAGGGGGAAAGAGGGCTGGTTGATCCTAGAAGGTTGCGTGGAGGCGTGAGGAATAAGTGATGTGACTCAAGTCTCTGTCTCATCTGGGAAGCCATGAAGATACGCTCATCAGCAGTGCTGCCATAGGCCTCGATAGCAACAATTACAAACAGGTAATTAGTGTCGGCTAAGGCCAACAAAACCACTGAAAAATATTGTTTGTGATTGAAGTATCAGGACGCCAAGTTCAGCAGCTTCCGCATGCGCGTATGCTTCCTGTCCAGTGCTCTAAGATAGTTTTTTCCCGAAATGTGAGGCCTGAGCACACCGTATCAGGGAACTTGTCAAATGCAGCAATTAACAGGCGGGTGAAGGAAAAAAATGTGACAGGCTGTCTGCACAAATCAGAAAATGAGTGGAAATGCCGTTTTTCAGACCGAATTGCCACAAGAGGATGCACTTGCAACATCCTACGCCACTTTCCAAACATCCAGGAAAAAAGTCAGTTCAGGAGAACATAATTGGGCAATGTTACGTTGTGGGATCTGTAGTACTATGGTTTCTAGCAGCATAGCTCCACAGGTGGTGAATGATTGAACTGGCTGGCTGTGGTGATTTCCTGCTAGCCAATCCCTCAGGTCATTGCTCACATATAAACCTTGCTCCTGTCAGTGTCTGTCTGGTGTCCAGAGTGAGCGGTCATGTATCCATAGTCATTACTGTTTGCTGTGTGTTCAGGGTGAGCAGTCATGAATCCTTGTCTGTTGCAGCTTGCTGTGTGTTTGGTGTCTTGCTAGTTCATGTTCGTTTGTACGTTTATTTTCTGTCAGTTTGTTCTGCTGTTTGTTTGTTATTTCTGCACCAGAGTGGCCCTTATGGTCCTCTAGTAGAAGTGTCTTGCTAGTGTAGGGACTGCAAGACACGAGGGGCCTTGCAGCTTAAGTTCATTGGCCAATGTACGAGCCAATTCCTCGTACTTTTATAGCTATAACATCTGCTCATGTGTACAGGTATGCAAGATGAGTGTTTTGGTCATTTGTCAGTCCCTATGTTATGTCTGTCCATCAGTCCAGTCTGCAGTATGCAGTGCTCTGTCCTGTTGGTGTTTCCGTTAGCACGTCCAGTCTGATTCCCTTTAGGTTTCCTTGTTTCAATTATAACCAGCCTGTTTTGGGCACGTTCATGTCGGAGCTGTGCTTATTTGCTCACACGAACGGAACAGTTTACACATGATAGAAGATACAAAAAATTAGCCAACACAGCATAAATCTCAAAAATATATTAGCGCTTTCTGTTCTTGTAGGTCAGGTAAGCTGTATTTTAGTGATTTAAGAGTGAATTGGCACTACAAATCAGCAAATCTACATCTCCTGGCATGTGAAATGCATCATTAAATCGCACATGAAAAACACATACTGCAGCGATGGGATGCAATTAGAGATGAGCGAGCCTACTCGGCCACGCCCCTTTTTCGCCTGAGTACCGCGATTTTCGAGTACTTCCGTACTCGGATGAAAAGATTCGGGGGGCCCTGTGAGTGAGTGGGGGGTTGCAGCGGGGAGTGGGGGGGAGAAGGAGACAGAGGGCCCCCCCCCCCCCCTGTTCCCCACTGCTACCCCCGCTCCGTCACGCCGCCCCCCGAATCTTTGCACCAGAGTACTGAAGTACTCGAAAATCGCGGTGCTCGATTGAGTAATTACTCGAAACGAGTAGGTTCGCTCATCTCTAGATGCAATATTTTTTAAATTCAGCAAAAACACTTCGCTAGCACCAGAAATTCACATTTGCTATTACGATATTGGCATTGATCCAACATCATGCTCACCTGTGTGAATGCAGCCTAACAAGAACTCATGGTTGTGGTGGCTAGGACTGTGTCTCAATAAGCAATGCCCACTCTTGGGTTATGTTCACATGGCAAATTCCGATTCCACCCCTAAAACTACAGCAAAAATTCCTGGCCAAGCTACCCTTTCTACACACTGATCCATGTGGAAGCACATCGGAAATTCTGCATATGGATTTTGCCTAATGACAGGGCTCCAACTGCGTGTAGATCCACAAAAGAATCTGTGATAGTATTGCAGTAGATTTTTGCAGTGGCTTTAGAGGCGGAATCAATTTCTGCTGTGTTAATGTTCCCTAAGGGCTTATTCACACATCCGTATATTGGCTGGGTTTTCATGCCCAGCCGATATACGGTGTACCTTTCTGTAGGGGGAAGAGGCGAGCTGGGCCAGGAGCAGTGCACTGAGCTCCTGCCCCTCTCCGCCCCTCGCCACTGTTTGCAATGGGAGGGGTGGGACAGGGGTGGGGCTAAGTACTGCACTGTCCCTCCCCCTCCCATTGCAAATTTTGGTGAGGGGCGGAGAGGGGGGGGGGGGGGAGCTCAGTGCACTGCTACTGACCTGCCTACCCCCCCTGCAGAAAGGAACACCGTATATCAGACGGGCGTGCAAACCCGGACGATATATGGACGTGTGAATAAGCCCTAAGGCATGTGTTACATGGGCGTATTTGTGTGTGGTTTTGCCCTTGCAGGGCCAGTTCACTGCCTAATCGGGCGAAGAGATTCGGGGGGCGCCGGGGCTGAGCGGAGGGTTGCGGGAGGGAGTGGGGGGGGTAAAGAGAGCTCCCCCCTGTTCCACCCTGCTACCCCCCCTTCACCCCGCCGCCCCCCTCCCCCGTTCCCGGTGCCCCCCGAATCTTTTCGCTCGAGTAGGCAGTTACTCGAAAAAAGCGATGCTCGATCGAGTAATTGTCCTAAGTGAGCACGTTCGCTCATCTCTACTGACGACAGAACGGTGGCTTCACACGTGACAAAAAGACTCAAGGTAAACCATTGGTGGGTTTGTCTGTTTAATAGGCTGTCCTCGGCCCCTTGGATGTGTCCCTGGTTATCCTTTGGGTGGGAGACGGTAGAGCCCCGTGACAAGGCCCAAACTCTACCCCGCTGTCTACTAGGCTATGGAGAGCTTTTATTGCGTTCCTAGCAGCCCAGGGAATGCAATTTAAACCCGCCCGTGGACAGGTAGCCTTACTGTCTTTCTTTTTGTGACTGTCTCCTCTTGACTGCAGCTGACTTCAGACACAATGTAACGTGCATCCTTGTCAGCAATGCATACACCAGTCACCGAATCTCTTACTTCACTCCCCCATCTCCGCTCTGTGTTGACCTGTCTTTCTCTCAATCACGGAGCTTCCTTTTTCCTGTTCTCTATTAGGAATCGCTTCCTCCTTCAGCATTGCACAGGAGCGCCTCTTTATTTTTTTCAACATGACTCACTGCCAGCATCAGTTCTCCTCCCACTGCGCAGACTTTTTTGCAGTCCTTAAGCCCCCTGGTCACCCATCCCCTCCGTCTCTCAGCGGAAGTTCTGGCTGCTGTCTGGGTAAGCAAGAGGTTTATTGTATAAAAAAGGGATTGTTTTATTTATTCCTACATTTTGTTTTAAGAATTTTTTAAAAACAGTTAAACTTCATGTAAAGAAATCTGGGAAGTGTGTACAAGAGTTGACCTGTGTTCAGTGGCTCAATACAGGGTTGCTGCATATAGTGTTCAGGCATAGCAGTAATGCCATGGAGTAGAGGTCCCTGAGAGGACCAAGAGAGGTCACCTGACTGTTGGTGATGGGAGAGAGATAGAAGCCAAGTCATGAGGACGTGATGCAGTTGGAATTGAGCAAGATGATTATCGAGGAGCTCTGTCTAGCTGTTATGTGGAGTAGGCCTTCAGTGCACAAGTGTGCTGAAATAAAGCCCATATCTGGCATCTCCTGAGACCCATTTGTACGTAGAAGCTGTTGAAGAATTTTTAAAGAAGTACACCTAGATCAGGTAAAATTGTTAGTATGAGTCACAAGTGACTTAGCCGTTAACCAAAAACTCAGACAAGAGATCTGAATCCAGTTAATGGTAATGGGGTTCTGGGTTCCAGCCACCCAACACCGTAATTTTATTAAAAGGAAAGGTGTAACCATCATATAGATATGGGAAGGATTATACAAATATCATATATGCAAAATATATGGTTATATACATTTTTGGCTACAAGACGATTTTCTCAAGCTAAGATATAATTTTTGGCGTAAACACATTGGAATTTGCAAAAGTCATGAAAACAGAACAATTAAAGGATAACCCCTCCACACTCAGCAATTCTAGCTGCATCCTGAGACCATTTCTGATATAAAAAGGGCCCCCCGCTCCCAAAAAAAAGTTTCAAAAAAGAGCCACCAAACCTCAGTTATATCACATTCCTGTATAAGAAAGAAGGATGAGCGTCAGATTATTAACACTGTTTGTGTTATTAGTTCTCACTAAAAATGTTCTGGTTCCTAATATAATACAGTGTTGGTGCTCTGAATTGGTACAGTCAAATGATTCATCAATAACCTTCCAACCAGCCAGGGGCGTAACTATAGAGGATTCAGGGGATGCTGTTGCACCCGGGCCCAGGAGCCTTAGGGGGCCCAAAGGCCTCTCTTCTCCATATGGGGAACCCAGTACCATGAGTAAAGCATTATAGTTGGGGGCCCTGTTACAAGTTTGCATCGGGGCCCGGGAGCTTCAAGTTACGCCTCTGCAACCAGCTCTGCTATAACCAGGTGGCCTCTCTCAGAAAATGGAGCCACTGCTCGAACTGAAGTTGTGGTGACCAACCCCTGTTCCCAGAAGGAGTTGCCACAGCATAGAATAGGGCCAGTAGTCCTCAGGATAAGAGGGATAGTAGTTGTCAGTTCGTGATGCAACGGTTCTACACACGGCCATTCGTACATGGCAGATAAATAACACTGGACAAGTGCATAGTACCTCGGGTCCTCCGGAACGGTGGAGGCCCGGTAAAACTTTACTAGTGACTGTTAAACATGGTACAGCAAGCTTCAGCTGGAAGACTTTACAGTCCAGGCAAATTAGTAAATATTCAGCAATACTTGACATGAAAGTCAATGGCCACAGAATGGCAGTAATGATCACCCCGCTCTCATAGACTTCAGCACGCGTGGGTGTCAGTTAAAGGTGTACCACTATACGGTGATCCAGACTTCAGACAGCCGCATAGCAATCATAAAACAGACTTAAGATTATTTCCAGAGGTTCGGTAGACTTCTGTTCTAATATTAGTTGTAGAAACGTATAGTTACTTGAAGAGGTAGTGACTTATAATGGCTTTTTTGGGATAAGACTTTTTGGGGAATAAACATTTAGGCTCACTCACTCCCATGCGTTTCACATACGGTTAAGCAGTCTTTCTTTCTCCTCCATATTCAGTGACACAAGGGCTGATGGTGCCTTCATGCGCCTCTGTAGTAGCAAACCCTCAGATGGAAGATGGGTGCTTCTCAGCCGAGAAGATGGATCTCCGAACCCCTTTCTGGAACCCAATCACTCATACTTATAGATTCATCCACACCACGTCACATGACACTGTAAGATAGATACATTCAACATGCAGCAGAGCTCACAACCAATGAGTTTAATGGAGTTAACCCTTCAGATGCTACAGCTGTGCAACACACATACTGAAAATAGACAGGACAGTTTTTGCACAGTGCATCCACATAAGACAGACATGTATGTCAATTATGGAGGGGTCCAGAATGATGTTCTGGGACACTACAGTACCCCCTACCTAAAGATAAGCTGACCCCGGCGCCTCTAAAACAGAGTGTATACATCCGGAGATGTGCCATCTTAAGTGTATTGCTTAATTAACACTAGAAAGGTTCTGCACAGTCGCGGATTGTGCAAGGTGAAACCTGTAAACACAATTTCCATCCTCTGGTTACCTGTATATAAGGCTTCACCCACCCCCAGTGTACTAAAGGAAGTGTCATTTTTGAGTAAGACTTTGGGTTTACGACAGCGTGTAAGAAAATTGACTTGCAAGTACTTTAAAAAAATCTAACAGGGTGGACAGAATCCAAAACCACAGGTACTGCTATGGAGCGTCATACATAACTCTTTGCTCCAAAGACTAGTAAAAAAGGAAATCAGTGGAAATATCATCACTGTCTCTTTAAGAGAATGAAACACACTGTGTGACTTACAGCAAAAATTAGAAAAGGTGACTGGCAGAGAAAGAACACAGGATGTACCTGGAAAAAGAGAAAAATCAACAGGTCAGTCAGTAGCTTCAGTCTATACCGCTGCCTATGATTGAAAAAGTGGTAGGAAGGCCCAGCCCCCTGAGACAGGCTGATGACAGGCTACAAACACAGAAGAGTGGACTAAGGGGTACACAAAAGACCTCCAGTCATACACATTTATAGCCATACCATATATACACATATATCATGCTTACGGGGACTTATATTTTAATTTGTATAATATTAACATGTAATTAACTACTTTGGATTACTTATTACTCATTTGCATTACTTTGCATTATATTAAAAAAATAATGATTTTAATGGAGTTAACTAGAGATGAGCGAGCATACTCGCTAAGGACTATTACTCGATCGAGCATTGTCCTTAGCGAGTATCTCCCCGCTCGGAAGAAAAGGTTCGGCTGCCAACGCGGGTGAGGGGTGAGTTGCTGCAGTGAGCAGGGGGTAGCGGGGGGGGGGGGGGGGGAGAGAGGGAGAGAGAGATCTCCCCTCCATTCCTCCGCGCTCTCCCCCGCCGCTCCCCGCCCGCCGCCGGCAGGCGAATCTTTTCTCCCGAGCAGGCAGGTACTCGCTAAGGGCAAAGCTCGATCGAGTAATTGCCCTTAGCGAGTATGCTCGCTCATCTCTAGAGTTAAAGGGGTTGTCTTGCGAAATCAAGTGGGGTTATACACTTCTGTATGGCCATAATAATGCACTTTGTAATATACATCGTGCATTAAATATGAGCCATACAGAAGTTATTCACTTACCTGCTCCGTTGCTAGCATCCCCGTCGCCATGGTTCCGTCTAATTTCGGTGTCTTCTTGCTTTTTTAGACGCGCTTGCGCTGTGCGATCCTCTCCCTTCGGCTCCGCTCGGCAGCATTGCCGTTTTGGCTCCGCCCCCTTGTACGCGTCATCGCGTAGCTCCGCCTCCGTCACGTGCCGATTCCAGCCAATCAGGAGGCTGAAACCGGGACACGTCATGGGGCGGAGCTACGCGATGACGCGTACAAGGGGGCGGAGCCAAAACGCCGATGCTGCCGAGCGGAGCCGAAGGGAGAAGACCGCACAGCGCAAGCGCGTCTAAAAAAGCAAGAAGACACCGAAATTAGACGGAACCATGGCGACGGGGACGCTAGCAACGGAGCAGGTAAGTGAATAACTTCTGTATGGCTCATATTTAATGCACGATGTATATTACAAAGTGCATTAATATGGCCATACAGAAGTGTATAACTCCACTTGATTTCGCGAGACAACCCCTTTAACCCTTCAAACGCTGCAGCTGTGCAACACACAAACAGAAAATAGACATGACAGTTTTTGCACACTGCATCTGATGTTCTGGGACACTACAAAGTAATTTCCCAAGGCCTTGAATGAGAACAGGTCAGTCCTGTCAGGAGGAGATTTACCCGTGGCAGTGCTGGTGTGTGGCGCAGGCTCGGCGGTTCTGCCGGGCGTGGCACTGCTCGGCGTCTCTCTGTGCCGCTTGGTGTCCCGGTCGGCTTGTGACGTGGGGTCCACTGCGCCGCTGGGCGGGGCCTAAGCGGACAGGCTTTGAGTTCCCCTGTTAGGGGGCGTGGCCGGAGGAGGGCCGGTGTCAGGGTTGGTTAGGAACGGGAAACTGGAAGTCCCTAACAACCAACCCTCTCCCCTGTCCCTGCCTCCTTGCCCCCCTGGGCTAAACTGAGGGCGACAACTGGGCTGCCGTCCCTACCCTGCACTGATAGGATCCTGTGGGCAAGGCCAACTAACCAGAGAAACAGAATGTACAAAAAACAGAGTGCAAGAGGGCCAAGTGACCAACAAGAAGCAAAACAAGGTAAAGGCTAGTCAAAGTCAGAGCAAAACTGGGTCAGCAGACTGGACAGAAACCTGAGCAGGTGTTAGCTGGAGTACAACCAAACACTGGCAGGGACTGACAGCGTCTGTGGTGCTAAATACCAAAATCCCCAAAGAAGGGATGTGCTTCTTCAACCAGGGTTTATGAAGGACTCCATGAAAATTTAACAAAACCGATGACATCTCGGGCCATCCGTGGCCACCAAAAAGAACATCTGCACAATTTCAACGTCCTCCGAAAACCCAGGTGTCCCGCCGAACCGGAAGCATGGACTTTTCAAGTACCTGCCACTGCTCGGCCCTGGGCACAAACCGCCTCGCTTCGGGTGGGGAAGCCAGGAACTCGGCCTGGCCCGCCAAAGCCTGGTCAGACCTGTCAGGTGTCAAGGTCGCCACCACCACCCCGGGAGACAAAAATTCCCTTGAGTTGGGAGTCTTCCAGGTACCCAGGTAGACTGGAAATCTCACAGCTGGAAAAATGCAGCTGGACAGATGTTAAATGATCTCTACATCTGGCACCCCAGTGTACCAGCTTGGAAGCTGCCCAATCAATAACCGGGTTATGTAAGAGCAACCACGGTAATCCCAACATGACATCCACCGACAAATTTTCCATAACAAGGAATGTACAGGTCTCGTTATGTAACGGTCCCACGGAAAATCTTAGATCAAGTGTAACCTTCTTTATCACACCTGTAGTTAACGGGGTGGAATCTATTCCAGAGACCCGTACATATGGATCCAGATCTCGCAGTTCAGAGGCAAATGACCTGACGAACTCAGAACTCACGAAATTAGCTGCCGCCCCAGAGTCAATGAACGCACGGCCATCCTTTTGACAAGAACCCAATGAAATAGAACAAGGGAGGAGCAACCTGGGGATACCCGGAAGTACCTGAGCCCCTGGGCGATCCCTCCGAACTTTGCCCAGGAGCGGAAGCTTTTCCTTCTGCAACCTCTTGTTACAGGTGATGAGGCGATGTCCCAGGTCCCCACAGTAGAAGCACAGGCCGTTCCTCTGACGGAAGGTCTTGCGATCTGATGTAGACAAAAAATCCAGTTCCATCTCCTCGATCTGATTGTCGGAACCAATGGGATGATGCTCCTTCAACGCCGGAGTGAAACTCTCAGATTTAGCGACACCCCCAGCTCTCAGATGTTGATCAGCTCGTACTGCTAGTGTCATAGCTGTCTCTAACGTCTCCGGCTCAGGATGACTTAGTAACAAGTTCCTTACGGCACCAGATAACCCGGTAAGGAAGGGGTCCTTTACGGCCTGGTCATTCCACCTGGAATCTACACAGAACTGCCGGAAATTAGAGCAAAATTCCTCGTCTGTCTTCTGGCCCTGACAGAGCCCTAATGATTTAGAAACCACATAACCTGCACAATCTGGCTAATCGTAAATCTGACCCAATGCTGAGAAAAATGAATCTACCAACTGGCGAGGAGGGGAATCAGGAGGTAATGAAAAGGCCCAATTTTGTGGGTCCCCCCTTAGTCTGGATATAACTATACCTATTCTCTGGTGCTCAGACTCAGAGGAGAGTGGGCACAGACTAAAATAAAGTTTACACCCTTCGCAGAATGCAAAAAAATGCCTTACGGTCCCCAAAAAAGAAATCAGGTAATATCGCCTTGGGTTCCCTTATAGGAGAAGGTTCCTGAGAAAACCTCGCCTGCATCTCAACCCTGACTTGTTCCTGACGCAAAAGACGAGACGACAATTCCTGTACGACCAGAATCAAATTCAGAATCTGATACGATACCACTGAAACTGCCTCCATAGCAAACGGGCACTCGAGGTCAAACCACCCCTAATCTTTGTATGGCCAGTGTTTCTGTCAGGGTTGGTTAGGAATGAGAAACTGGAAGTCCCTAACAACCAACCCTCTCCCCTGTCCCTGCCTATTTGCCCCCCTGGTCTAAACCCCAGGGCGACAACTGGGCTGCCGTCACTACCCTGCACTGATAGGATACCGTGGGCAAGGACAGGAGAGACCAACTAACCAGAGAAACAGAATGTACAAAAAACAGAGTGCAAGGGAGCCAAGTGACCAACAAGAAGCAAAACTCGTCAAAGTCAGAGCAAAACCGGGTCAGCAGACTGGAGAGAAACCTGAGCGGGGGTTGGCTGGAGTACAACCAAACACTGGCAGGGACTGATAGTGTCTGTGAAGCTAAATACCAAAAGCCCCGCCTAGGTCGTGGCGGGACTTGGTGAAATGCTGGCTGCTAATTCAAATAGGCAGGCCCTTCGCCGGCCGCGCCCCCTAACAGGGGAACTCTGAGCCCGGCCGCCGAAGCCACGCCCAGAAGCGCAACGGACCCCGCATCGCAAGCTGACTGGACGCCAAGCGGCACAGAGGGGTGCCGAGCAGCGCCACACTAGCAGTCGCCGCCCCCAAACAGAAGCACCGAGCTCACGTCGCGTACCACCACAGCCACAGGTAAATCTCCTCCTGACAGCCGGTCTATATGTATCACCGGCTAGCGTGTCATCTTGTCCCGCTCCAACTTAGGCGGGGCTTTTGGTATTTATCTCCGCTGACACTGTTAGTCCTTGCCAGTGTTTGCTGTGGTTCACCAGCTAACACCCGGTCAGGTTGCTCTTTCCGGTCTGCTGACTTGGTTTGCTCTGACTTGGATTTAGTCTGTTCCTTGTTTGTGCTTGGTTGGTTACTTTGCGCTCTAGTCCTCTGTTATTTGGTACGGTTTGTCTCTCTGGTTAGTTGGTCTCTTCTGTCCTTCCCCGGGATCCCTTCAGTTTAGGGTAGGGACCGCCGCCCAGTTGTCGCCCTGGGGTTTAGCCCAGGGGGCAATTAGGTAGGGACAGGGGAGAGGGTTGGTTTTAGGGACTTCCTGTTCTCTGTTCCTAAACCAGCCCTGACAAGTCCTGGAAGTGGGTCTAGCATTTTCTGTCAAGAACAGGATGGCCTCTGAAGATTATAAGATGACCACCTCTGATTGTCAGACCAGTAACACTGACTTTGATGCATATAAAGAGACTCATCTGGTTGGTGGTGCTATGATTGAACTGATGACCACTGAAACGTATTAAAACACTGAAACTGGTACTCCAGGGAGATGTACTGTTACATACTAACCAACTATGATGACCAGGGGGTAACTATAAGGGATGCAGGAGATGCAGTTGCTCCCCGGGCCCATAAACCCCATCTTCTCCATATAGTAAGCCTAGTAGTATGAATAAAGCATTATACTTGGGGCCCTGTTACAGATTTTGCATTGGGGCCTTCAAGCTACACCTCTGATGATGACTGTCAATAACTCACAGGGGGAGGCATTCATACCAGCCATATTGTCTATAATTTGCTATAAGGTTCGCAAAAAGAGAGAGATAATTGAGACTTTTATATTCAAAATGGAGGAACAAGGAAGCAGAAGGATATAATAAAGATGAGTGTCAATGTAATTCGCCCTATATGGTGTGAACCGATTGCAGGGAAGAACAGCAGAGAAAGATTCTTGTAGAGTCACGTATCCAAATGGTACAAGTGGAAAAAGAAGAGAAACAAAAGCTGCAACTATATTCAAATGCAGAACATCGGTTGATTTGGAGAACCATGGCTGTAGTTCAAATGACCCCCTGCACATGGGCAGAAATTCCGCGGCGGGATTTCCTGCAGAATTTCCGCCCGTGCCCGCTGCCATAGGATTGCATTAGAAAATGCAATCCTAGGCAGATGGCCGCGATTTGTCTAAGCGAAAGTCACGCGTGGAAAACAAATCGCGGCATGCCCCGCTCTGCGCATGCGCTGGCTGGCCGGCAGCTGGCACATCAAAGAGCCGGAGCCGCGGGAGAGGTGAGTGCCGTGCTGGTCCCTGCGGGGGCTCGGGTCTAATCCCGCTGCGAGAATTCTGCAGGCGGCCTAAGAAAGAAAGATGAGTGTTGGACTATTAAGCCTGCTGTCCTTGTTGCTGTTTATCAATAAAAATGTTCGAGTTCTTAATATAATCTACCCTGTTTCCCTGAAAATAAGACATACCCTGAAAATAAGACATAGCATGATTTTCCAGAATTTTTGAGGATGCAAAATGATTTTTCAGGCTTTTTGAGGATGCTTGAAATATAAGCCCTACTCCAAAATTAAGCCCTGCTAACAGTTAATTAAAAAAGTCAATTTAAATAGTGTCCAGGCAGCTATACATGTAAAAAAGTTAAACCTTTTTGAACAAAAATTAATATAAGACACTGTCTTATTTTCGGGGAAACACGGTAGTCTCGGTGCACTATATTGGTACACTCAAGCAATGCATCATCAACTTTGCAACTGGCTCGTCTATAACCAGGTGGCATCTCAGCTCCAGAGAACAGAGCTGCTGCTTGAACTGAAGTCATTCCCAAGGCCATGAATGAGAAGGGGTCAGTGTTGCTTGTCTTCATCAGCCATGCGATAAAATCACCCCGGTTTGGGCAAAATCAAATTGGGTAAGTCCTAATCGATTTTTCTTTTTTTTGCAAAAATTGTGGGAAAATCAAATTTCCCATAATGCCTGCTTCAGAGGTCAGCATGCAGCCAATCATCAGCCAGGGTGCCTTGATAATGTCACCACGTGTGTCCTCCATCTTGCATATGGGTTGCAGTTTCATTAAACACCTGCATCACATGATCTAGCCATATATAACACAGGCACAAGGAAACCAGCGACCATTTTACGGTTAAGCGCAAGGCAGAGAAGCTACATCATGTTTATATGCCTATATAACATGTGGTCTGTTGTTAGGGACAGTTATTCTACAGAGGTAATATAGCTGGTGGGTGTGATAGCTTGAATACCAGCAAGAACTTAGGTCTCCTGCACATGGGCGGATTTCCATTGCAAAATCTGGAGCAGGCGTCTGCCTCCGAATTCCGCAGGAACTCCAGCCCATAGCATGTTATGGCAATATATGATTTCATGTCCATGAGCATGCTGCGATTTATATTTATTTATTTTTCTTTGCGAGCTCTGCACAGACTGCTTCCATTGAAGCCAATGGAAGTGGTCCATCCCGCGGCCATTCCGCAATCATCATTGCAAAATGGTTGTGGGATCCGCGTCATCACCTAGCGACAGTGGTGCGTCGTCTGTACTGCGTATATGTGCCAGCGCGCCGGCCGGCACATCCGCAGCACAAGATAGAAGAAGCCAGCCAGGTACGCTAAAGTCACCAACTCGGCCATGTGCAGGTAACCTTAAACAGGGTTATATTGGAGGGAGCAGAGAAAGTTTCTGCATCACATTTATATGCCTATACAAAACATGGTATGTACATTGGGAGAAGGTACAGTATATTCATTCTGCTTTGAACGTATATAACAGCAAAGCATACAGACACACTATGCTATGGCGTGAGGAATTTTGCACTTCTCTGTTTGTGGTCTCAGATATCGTTGGCTTGGTCCCAAGAGAGGAGCATTCTTAAAGGTAGGTACCAGAGATGAGCGAGCACCAAAATGCTCGGGTGCTCGTTGCTCGAGTCGAACTTTCTGCGATGCTCGAGGGTTCGTTTCGAGTAACGAACCCCATTGAAGTCAATGGGCGACTCGAGCATTTTTGTATATCGCCGATGCTCTCTAAGGTTTTCATTGGTGAAAATCTGCAAAACCCAAGAAAGTGATGGAAACGACACAGAAACGGATAGGGCAGGCGAGGGGCAACATGCTGGGCTGCATTTCAGGTTCCCAGGTCCCACTATTAAGCCACAATAGCGGCAAGAGTGGGCTCCCCCCCCCAAACAATTTTTACTTCGGACAAACCCTCATTAGTAAGCCACACCTTAGCTAAGCACCACACTACCTCCAACTAAGCACAAGCACTGCCCGCGGGACACACCCCTGCCTCTTCTCCTGGGTTACATGCTGCCCAACCCCCCCGCACGACCCAGTGTCCACAGCTCACACCAAAGTGTCCCTGCGCAGCCTTCAGCTGCCCTCATGCTACACGCTGGCCCCATAGCCACACCACCCTCATGTCTATTTATAAGTGCGTCTGCCATGAGGAGGAACCAGAGGGCACACACTGCAGAGGGTTGGCAGGGCCAGGCAGTGACCCTCTTTAAAAGGGGCGGGGCGATAGCCCACAATGCTGTACAGAAGCAATGAGAAATCCAATCCTGTGCCACCTCCGTCAGGAGCTGCAAACGTGGGCATAGCAATGGGGAATCCACGTGCCACACAGTATTCATTCTGTCAAGGTGTCGCATAGCTCAATCGACACTGCAAGGGGAAAGCCGTCTGCGCTCTGCCCCCTACCCAAGTCAGTCAGTGTCTTTGTGCCAGACAGGTCAAACACCGCGATGGGAACTAAGTTAGCACCAACAACATAGGTGGGTCCTAGGAAACCGAAGACATGAACAAAAAATTGATCTGAGCGGCCAAACATGGCAGACTTGCACCGCACCCACGGCATAGGCCTCGGCCCACAGATTCAGCAATCCTAGGCAGGAAGCAGACTTTCACTGCACCCAGGACATAGGCCTCTGCAAAAACCCTCAGCAATCGCGGGCCTACAGCGTACTCCAATGCTAGCGTAGCTGTGCACGTCTCATTAGCGCTGTATTGCTCCTGTAGTTTGTCCCAATGCAGTGCCCCGGATAGTAGAGCTAACGTCAGATTAAATACAGGTGGGCTTCGGCCCACAATGCATGCCCCAGTCAGACTAGTTTTTTTTATAAGTATACACAGTAAGTATAACACAAGTATAAGTATAACAACTCCCTAATGTGAAGTCCGTGTGGTCCCACAGCATGGGTGCGTCCCAGGAAGCCACCGGCGGTACATAAATAAATCCCATTGCATTGCCCAGCACAGCTGAGGTAACGTCAGATTAAATACAGGTGGGCTTTGGCCCACACTGTATGCCCCAGTCAGACTGGGGTTCTTTATAAGTAGACACATGCAGTTACAACTCTGTGTGGACCGACAGCATGGGTGGGTCCCAGGAAGCCACCGGCGGTACATAAATAAATCCCTTTGCATTGCCCAGCACAGCTGAGGTAACGTCAGATTAAATGCAGGTGGGCTTCGGCCCACACTGCATGCCCCAGCCTGACCGGGGTTTTTAATACATAGACATAGGCAGGTACAAATCCCCGATGTGAAGTCCCTGTGGACTGACACCGTGGGTGGCTCCCTGGAACCCACCGGCGGTACATAAATAAATCCCATTGCATTGCCCAGCACAGCTGAGGAAACGTCAGATTAAATGCAGGTGGGCTTTGGCCCACACTGCATGTCCCAGTCAGACTGGGGTTCTTTATAAGTAGACACATGCAGTTACAACTCCGTGTGGACCGACAGCATGGGTGGGTCCCAGGAAACCACCGGAGATACATAAATAAATCCCATTGCATTCCCCAGCACAGCTGAGGTAACGTCAGATTAAATGCAGGTGGGCTTTGGCCCACACTGCATGCCCCAGCCTGACCGGGGTTTTTAATACATAGACACAGGCAAGTACAAATCCCCTATGTGAAGTCCCTGTGGACCGACAGCATGGGTGGCTCCCTGGAACCCACCGGCGGTACATAAATAAATCCCATTGCATTGCCCAGGACAGCTGAGGTAATGTCAGATTAAATGCAGGTGGGCTTCGGCCCACACTGCATGCCCCAGCCTGACCGGGGTTTTTAATACCTAGACACACATCACAGAAGGGGAAATCAAGAATTAAAAACAATCACAGAAAATGGCCGTTACCTACTGACTGAGGAGTGCATATAGATGCATCCTCCTCTCACCATGCAGGTAGCTGACTACCAAATGGAGAAGCCAATAACACCTGTGAGGGCACCGATGAGACACCCACTCACACTGCCTCCTGATAATGAGGGGGGTGGATACTTGGTGTACAGATAATACATAGACACAGGCAGGTACAAATCCCCTATGTGAAGTCCCTGTGGACCGACAGCATGGGTGGCTCCCTGGAACCCACCGGCGGTACATAAATAAATCCCATTGCATTGCCCAGCACAGCTGAGGTAACGTCAGATTAAATGCAGGTGGGCTGTGGCCCACACTGCATGTCCCAGTCAGACTGGCGTTCTTTATAAGTAGATACATGCAGTTACAACTCCGTGTGGACCGACAGCATGGGTGGGTCCCAGGAAGCCACCGGCGGTACATAAATAAATCCCATTGCATTGCCCAGCACAGCTGGGGTAACGTCAGATTAAATGCAGGTGGGCTTCGGCCCACACTGCATGCCCCAGTCTGACCGGGGTTTTTATTACATAGACACAGGCAGGTACAACTCAATAATGTGAAGTCCGTGTGGACCGACAGCATGGGTGGCTCCCTGGAACCCGCCGGCGGTACATAAATAAATCCCATTGCAGTGCCCTGGACAGCAGAGCTAACGTCAGATTAAATACAGGTGGGCTTCAGCCAAGAATGTTTTTATTGTTGGAGGAGGAGGACGGGGATGTTTTTGAGGTAGTACGTGTCCTGTCCCCGTGTCCGTGGTTATATGCACCTTACCAGGAACCGCGTTGGTGGGATAGTGGTCGCGACTGTGGACCTATTAGCGCGGTTTTATTCCATTGGTTTTCGGAATGTGGCCAGGATTAAGATGGCCATGGTGGGGGGCTTTCTTATTGTGTCGTTTAAGGTGAAATTCTTGGACTGCCACCAGACGGACCTCTACGAAAGCATTTGCCAAGAATGTTTTCATTGTTGGAGGAGGAGGACGGGGATGTTTTTGAGGCAGTACGTGTCCTATCCCCATGTCCGTGGTTATATGCACCTTACCAGTAACTGCATTGGTGGGATAGTGGTCGCGACTGTGGACCTATTAGCGCGGTTTTATTCCGCTGGTTTTCGGAATGAGGCCAGGATGAAGTGGGCCGTGGTGGGGGGCTTTCTTATTGTGTCGTTTAAGGTAAAATTCTTGGACTACCGCCAGATGGACCACTGCGAAAGCATTTGCCAAGAATGTTTTCATTTTTGGAGGAGGAGGACGGGGATGTTTTTGAGGCAGTACGTGTCCTGTCCCTGTGTCCGTGGTTATGTGCACCTTACCAGTAACCGCGTTGGTAGGATAGTGGTTGCGACTGTGGACCTATTAGCGCGGTTTTATTCCGTTGGTTTTCGGAATGTGGCCAGGATTAAGTGGGCCGTGGTGGGGGGCTTTCTTATTGTGTCGTTTAAGGTAAAATTCTTGGACTACCACCAGACGGACCACTGCGAAAGCATTTGCCAAGAATGTTTTAATTGTTGGAGGAGGAGGACGGGGAAGTTTTTGAGGCAGTACGTGTCCTGTCCCCGTGTCCGTGGTTATATGCACCTTCCCAGTGACCGCGTTGCTGAAAAGTTGTCGCGCCTGGGGAACCTAGTAGCGCGGCCTCGCCACCATCATGTCTTTGGGAAGCCTCCATTTCCACTACCCTGTAACATTGCAGTAGCAGCAGTATAGGCAGAGCCGAGAATTAGTAACATTTCAGCGGTAAGAGTATGCACAAACCCCTGTAACCTTTCATTGGCAGCAGTGACGACAGACCCCAGTAACATTTCAGTAGTATCTGTATAGACAGACCCCAGTAACAGTTCAGTAGTATAAGTCTAGACAGACCCCAGTAACATTTCAGTTCCAGCAGTATTGACAGACCCCAGTAACATTTCAGTAGTATCAGTTGCGACATGCCCCAGTCACATTTCAGTTCCAGCAGTGCAGATTGACTCCAGTAACAGTAACGTTGAAGCAGTATGGGCAAAGCAGCAGATAAACATTTCCCTGGCAGCAGTGTAGGGAGAGCAAAGTATTTGTAACATTTCAGTAGTAGCAGTATAGTCAGACCCCAGGAACAGTAACGTAGAAGCAGTATGGGCAAAGCAGCAGATAAACATTTCCCTGGCAGCAGTGTAGGGAGAGCAAAGTATTTGTAACATTTCAGTAGTAGCAGTATAGTCAGACCCCAGGAACAGTAACGTAGAAGCAGTATGGGCAAAGCAGCAGATAAACATTTCCCTGGCAGCAGTGTAGGGAGAGCAAAGTATTTGTAACATTTCAGTAGTAGCAGTATAGTCAGACCCCAGTAACATTAACGTAGAAGCAGTATGGGCAGAGCGCACTATTAGTTACATTTCTGTTATAGCAGTATAGACCTGCCCCAGTAACAATTCCGTTGAAGCATTAGTAAAATTACAGTAGTAACAGTATACACCAACCAAGGTAACATTTCAGGAGCAGAAGTATCGGCAGACCGAAGTAATATTTCTGTTGCTGAAGTATAGTCAGACCCCTGTAGCATTACTGTGGCAGAAATATAAGTAGGCAGAACAGAGTTACATTTCTGTAGCAAAAGTGTAGGCCAACCCCAGACACAGTGGTGTACCATGAGTGCAGGCGAAGCCCATAAAAATTACTTTGATTACATTGTAGGCAAGGGCCCGAAAAATTGGTGTACCGACAGTACAAATGTACCCCAGAAAAATTGCCCATGCCCAACCCAGAGGGCAGGTGAAACCATTAATCGCTGTGGCTTAATTTTTAACTAGGCCTAGAGGCAGCCCAGTCTAAAAAACAATTGGTTCAGGTGGAAGTTTCAATGCTTTAATGAGAATTGAAACAGATAAATATTATTTAGAAAAGTTATATGAGCCTTTTGGCCCACAGAAAAATTGCCCATTCGCGGTGATTACGAAAGGTTTCAGGAGGAGGAGCCGGAGGAGGACAACGAATATCATACACAGATTGACAAAGGTCTTTAAGTAGCGCTGCTGTCCGCTGGTGGAGAAGAGAAGTCTGGGGAAATCCAGGCTTTGTTCATCTTTATGAGTGTCCGTGATGATTCCCCCAGCTGCACTAAACACCCTCTCTGACAAGATGCTAGCTGCAGGGCAAGCCAACACCTCCAGGGCATACAGCGCGAGTTCGGGCCATGTGTCCAGCTTTGACACCCAGTAGTTGTACGGAGCAGAGGCGTCACGGAGGACGGTGGTACGATCGGCTGCGTACTCCCTCACCATCTTCTTACAGTGCTCCCTCCGACTCAGCCTGGACTGGGGAGGTGTGAGACAGTCTTGCTGGGGAGCCATAAAGCTGGCAAAGGCCTTGGAGAGTGTTCCCCTGCCTGCGCTGAACATGCTGCCTGATCTCCGCGCCTCCCCTTCTTCTTGGCCCTCGGAACTGCGCCTTCTGCCACTAGCGCTGTCAGATGGGAAGTTTACCATCAGTTTGTCCACCAGGGCCCTGTGGTATTGCATCACTCTCAAACCCCTTTCCTCTTCAGGAATGAGAGTGGAAAGGTTATCCTTATACCGTGGGTCAAGCAGTGTGTACACCAAGTAATCCGTAGTGGCCAGAATGCGTCTAACGCGAGGGTCACGAGAAAGGCATGCTAACATAAAGTCAGCCATGTGTGCCAGGGTACCTGTACGCAACATATGGCTGTCCTCACTAGGAAGATCACTTTGAGTATCCTCCTCCTCCTCAGGCCATACACGCTGAATGGAGAAGAGGCAAGCAGCATGGGTACCCTCTGCAGTCGGCCCAGCTGTCTCTTCCTCCTCAGGCTACTCCCCCTCCTCCTCCTCCTCCACGCGCTGAGATATTGACATGAGGGTTCTCTGACTATCCAGCGACATACTGTCTTCCCCCACCTCCGTTTCCGCCCGCAAAGCATCAGCCTTTATGCTTTGCAGGGAACTTCTCAACAGACAAAGCAGGGGAATGGTGACGCTAATGATTGCAGCATCGCCGCTCACCATCTGGGTAGACTCGTCAAAGTTTCCAAGGACCTGGCAGACATCTGCCATCCAGGCCCACTCCTCTGTAAAGAATTGAGGAGGCTGACTCCCACTTCGCCACCCATGTTGGAGTTGGTATTCCACTATAGCTCTACGCTGCTCATACAGCCGGGACAACTTGTGAAGCGTAGAGTTCCACCGTGTGGGCACGTCGCAAAGCAGTCGGTTCTCTGGCAGATTAAACCGATGTTGCAGGGTGCGCAGGGTGGCAGCGTCCGTGTGGGACTTGCGAAAATGTGCGCTGACCCGGCGCACCTTGCCGAGGAGGTCTGACAAGTGTGGGTAGCCTTTTAGAAACCATTGAACCACCAAATTAAAGACGTGGGCCAGGCAGGCTTGCCCACCGCTGTGCTGCCGCGCGACATCGACTGCTGGCGACGTGCTGCTGGTGACAAGTCTTGATTACGAGGTAGAGGTTGCATTGGAGGAGGAAGGTTTAGTGGAGGTGGCATACACCGCCGCAGATACCAGCACCGATCTGGGGCCCGCAATTCTGGGGGTGGGTAGTACATGAGCGGTCCCAGGCTCTCACTCAGTCCCAGCCTCCACTAAATTCACCCAATGTGCCGTCAGGGAGATATAGTGGCCCTGCTCGCCTGTGCTTGTCCACGTGTCCGTTGTTAAGTGGACCTTGGCAGTAACCAAGTTGGTGAGGACGCGTACGATGTTGCGTGAGACGTGGTCGTGCAGGGCTGGGACGGCACACCGTGAAAAATAGTGGCGACTGGGGACAGAGTGGCGCGGGCTGCCGCCGCCATCATGTTTTTGAACGCCTCAGTTTCCACCAGCCTGTAGGGGAGCATCTCCAGGCTGATCAATTTGGCTATGTGGACATTTAAAGCTTGAGCGTGCGGGTGCGTGGCGGCGTATTTGCGCTTTTGCTCCAACGATTCTCTTAGCGACAGCTGGATGCTGTGTTGAGAGACATTGCTGGATGGGGCCGAGGACAGCGGAGATGAGGGTGTGGGTCCAGGCCAGGAGATGGTCGTGCCTGTGTCCTGAGAGGGGGGTTGGATCTCTGTAGTGGAAACCCAATATATCTATATTCTGGACTGTGGGCCTTTGTGTAATGGACAATGAACCTGTTTTTATTTTGTATACTAAGTGCCAGTACTTTTCCATTACTGATACAAATATAGATATCCAATGTATCTGCTTCCTCTTATGAAACTTCTGTTCTCAAAACGCTGACAAGATAATATATAGTATAAACACGTTACATTTTCCATCTGTTTTGCAACTTTGGAAGACAGTATAACTCAGACATGGACAACCGCAGTCTGAAACAGCTACCGCAATAATTACCCAAGCAATTTTACTGAAAACGTATGCAAATAACATGGGAGGTTTGTGCAATTTATAGTTCATGATGTAACAACCAATCATATCGAAGGAACCACACGTGGGCCAAGACAACCCACTCATCTAATCCACCACCTGATGGCCAATCACAGATGACCGGAGGATGGAAGAATTGCAAGATGCTTATCCAATAATTAAACAATACGTTGTATCTATGTAATGTTTGACCTGCCCAGATGGGCGGATATGTTAAACTCTTTTAAAACAGGCTACGCGCCCAACATTAAAGGAGAATTGAGGAAGCTATGCATGCTGAACCTGAGTCAGTGTGGAAACTTCTTATGCGCATATAATCAATTCAGAATTAATATGGAAGGGTGTAAACATTCCAAATTGAGTAAGCCGTGGTTCCACAAAGGAATTCCACGACATCTCAGTGGCAGGTTGGGGCCCAGGGGGAGAGGCAGTGGTGCAAACCGGAGGCGGTGAACGTCCTTCGTCCCACCTTGTGGGGTGCTTGGCCACCATATGCCTGCGCATGCTGGTGGTGGTGAGGCTGGTGGTGGTGGCTCCCCGACTGTTCGTCGGTCGTCCTCAGTCTCAGTGAAAAACTGCCACACCTTAGGGCACCTTGGCCTCTGCATGCTGGGAAACAGCTGGTGGATTATTCGCTCCTGCCCTGCCTCTACCCCTGGCCACCCCACTGCCTCTTCCAACCTGTCCTGCGGCTGCAATTTCCTCCCCCTCTGAAGACCTGATCTCAGTTGGCTTATCACACCAGGTGGGGTCAGTCACCTCATCGTCCATCTTCCTCCGAATCCTCTGTGCGCTCCTCCCTTGGACTTACTGCCCTTACTACTACCTCACTGATAGACAACTGCGTCTCATCGTCATTGTCCTCCTCACCCACTGAAAGCTCTTGAGACAGTTGCCGGAAGTCCCCAGCCTCATCCCCCGGACCCCGGGAACTTTCCAAAGGTTGGGCATCGGTCACGACAAACTCCTCCGGTGGGAGAGGAACCATTGCTGCCCAATCTGGGCAGGGGCCCGAGAACAGCTCCTGGGAGTCTGCCTGCTCCTCAGAATGTGTCATTGTAATGGAGTGAGGAGGCTGGGAGGAAGGAGGAGCAGCAGTCAGAGGATTCAGAGTTGCAGCAGTGGACGGCGTAGAAGACTGGGTGGTCGATAGATTGCTGGATGCACTTTCTGCCATCCACGACAGGACCTGCTCACACTGCTCATTTTCTAATAAAGGTCTACGACGTGGACCCAAAAATTGCGATATGAAGCTGGGGACCCCAGAAACTGTCCTCTCTCCTACTCCCGCAGCAGCCGGCTGCGATTCACCTGGACCAGGAACTCGTCCTATGCCCACACCCTCACTTGGGACTCCGCATCCTCGACCGCGACCGCGTCCACGTCCTCTGCCCCTACCCCTCAGCATGCTGGATTAAGAATCGAGCAGAGACAGAGCGGTGTCAAAATATTTGTGAATTATTGCCGCGCAGTTGGTGGCTGCCAGCGGTAATATAACGCTAAATGAAGCCAGAGATAAATTATAAGGAAGGCTGCACGCAGGCTAGGCTGTGAACTATGCAGATTAGATGGGCGTGAGATCCCACAGGCCACGCAGGCAAATGCACTGGGTAAGCGTTAGCCTAAAAAGGAATTTTTTTTTAAATCTCCTTATTTTACTCTGCAATGCAGGCTGAGGCTAGGCAGTGTGTATTGCACTTTCAGTCTATGGGCGTCGGGCAGACCGTGAACTTCAAAGACAGCACACGTATAACAGAGCATTGTAGAAAATGTGTGGTTTCTTGGCGTACACTTAGAGGCAGACTGCAGTGAGGCTACGCGAAGTGCGGACAGAAATATGTTTAAATGAAGGCTGCGCGCAGGCTAGGCTGTGAACTATGCAGTTTGGATGGGTGTGAAGTCCCACAGGCCACACAGGCAAATGCACTGGGTAAGCGTTAGCCGTAAAAAGGAATAAAAAAAAAATCTCCTTGTTTTACTCTGCAATGCAGGCTGAGGCTAGGTAGTGTGTATTGCACTTTCAATCTATGGGCGTCGGGCAGACCGTGAACTTCTGAGACAGCACACGTATAACACAGAGCGTTGTAGAAAATGTGTGGTTTCTTGGCGTACACTTAGAGGCAGACTGCAGTGAGGCTACGCGAAGTGCGGACAGAAATATGTTTAAATAAAGGCTGCACGCAGGCTAGGCTGTGAACTATGCAGTTTGGATGGGCATGAAGTCCCACAGGCCACGCAGGCAAATGCACTGGGTAAGCGTTAGCCGCAAAAAGGATTTTTTTTAAAAAATCTCCTTATTTTACTCTGCAATGCAGGCTGAGGCTAGGCAGTGTGTATTGCACTTTCAATCTTTGGGCGTCTGGCAGACCGTGAACTTCTGAGACAGCACACGTATAACAGAGCGTTGTAGAAAATGTGTGGTTTCTTGGCGTACACTTAGAGGCAGAGTGAACTGAGGTGACGCAAAGTGCGGACAGAAAAATATTTAAATGAAGGCTGCACGCAGGCTAGGCTGTGCAATACAGAGGTACTACAACTCCCAGCAACCACGTTGCCCTAAGAAGAACCCTTGGGGTTCTTGTAGACAGGATTCTACACTACCACTGTCCCTGCCTGACCAATACTGCCCCTATACTCAAGTACAGACTGCAGCCTGAGAACGCTACAGCCTGCACGCCCGATATACATAAAAAAAAAATGTGTGCAAAAGTGCTCACAGCAGCCACTACAGGTATTACAACTCCCAGCAACCACGGAGTTAAATGCACACGGTCGCAGGTTGCCCTAAGAACCGTTGGGGTACTTGTAGACAGGATTCTACACTACCACTGTCCCTGCCTGACCAATACTGCCCCTATACTCAAGTACAGACTGCAGCCTGAGAACGCCACAGCCTGCACGCCCGATATACATAAAAACAAAAATTTGTGCAAAACTGCTCACAGCAGCCACAACAGTAATGCACTAGGTGAGCTGTGGCCATAAGGAGGGCCGTTGTGGTTCTTGAAGACGCTAACACTGTCCCTATAGCAGCAGAAGCATCAGCAGCGCTTTCCCTGATCTCTCTTAGCGTGTGTCTGTGGCGAGCCGCGGGCAGGGCAGATTTAAATACTCGGGGGTCACTTGATCTCGCCAGCCACTCACTGCAGGGGGGTGAGATAGGGCTGGAACGTCATAGGAGGAAGTTGTAATGCCTTCCCTGTGTTTCTATTGGCCAGAAAAGGGCGCAAATTTCTCAGGGAAGGAAATGTAATGGAGTCGATTGCCGCGTGGTGCATCTCGAACACCCTAATGCTCGAACGAGTGCGCTCGCTCATCTCTAGTAGGTACCCATCTTTCCCAGGTTAAGATTAAACCACCTGGTATTAGCGTTGGGACCCATCTGAAAGCTTGGTCACCTGGATGTTGGTAAATGGGCCAATATGATATGATCAAATTATATACCAAGAACCTAGCATTATTTCATGTGGTTAGAGTATTTATTATAGGTATGTATACTTCTGATAGCAAATGTATTTTGTATGTTGCTACTTTTTGGTTTCTGCTTCTATCTCCACAAGGATGACTGTCACACCTTAATCCGTAGTTTGCGTTGAGAAGTGTTATTTCACTCTTAGGGTGCCTACCCACTTGCGATTTTTTTTTTTCCTGTGATGTTTTGCGTTTTTTCTCAAGAGCAATTAGTATAGAATGTGTTCTTGTGCATCTGGGTTTTTTTTTCCGTTTCGTGGGGTTTTTTCACATAGGAACTGTCAGTTGCATATGTGTCCTTATTTTTCTCTTAATGCACCCATGATTGTCAATGGAGGGCTGCAAAAAACGTGCGAAAACTCCGCGTTTTTCACGCGCGAAAATCGGCAACGCAAGTGGGTAGGCGCCCTTAGGGTGACTACCCACAACAGTTTTTTTTTTCACTGCGAAATTCGCAGCGTTTTTTTTTCTGCAGGGGTCTATGAGATTTGTAATGTTAAAATCGCGATCGTGCAAAATCGCAATTTACAGCGAAATCACGATTTTGTGTGATTGCAATTTTAACATTACAAGTCCCATAGACCCCCGCAGAAAAAAAAAACACTGCGAATTTCGCTGTAAAAAAAAACTGTAGTGGGTAGTCACCCTTTAACTGGAACAATAATAAAAGTGTTCAATCCAGAACCTGTAATCTTGGACTTCATTACAACAGTGACTGATTTAAGGCACATCTACGATTTAGGGAGGAGGTAGGGGTTCTTGATCTCAGAACCCCACCCAAGTGGAAGTGCAAATGTTATTCATGTGTTCCATTTTACTGATCCAAGGCTATCCATTGAACCTCTAAAGCACTAGAACCTTTTTTTTTAAATTCTGTTTACTCTTGTAGAATTTATGACATTGCTTTTAAAATACATGCCACACCTGCTGTCCTGCATAGTGTTATTTTTGGTAACTCTAAGGTCTCGGTCACACGGGCATTTTTCCCCGCGATTTGCGGATCGCATGACGGATGCGCATCCGCAAATCGCGTGACTGGGGCCAAAAAAATCGCCCGAAAAATCTGCTCCTAGCCGCGTTTCATTAGAAACGGTCCGGAGCAGTGCAGCGCTGTCCAGCGCTTTGAATTTAATGGAGCCGGCAATACAGCCGGCTCCATTGAAAGCAATGGGCTGTGGGTGATCTCAGGAGGAATTTTCGGGAAGGGCTTATAAATATAAGCCCTTCCCTGAAAATCATCCAAAACTGTGTAAAAAGTAAAAAAAAATATATACTCACCTTGTCCCGGCAGATGAAGTTCAGCCGCTGCCGGCCGGCAGTTCTCCTGAACTGCTGTGAGTAGTATTCAGCAGCCGGGGATTTAAAATCAATTCAATGGGCAAACATCATTCTTCTCTGCCACAGCTGTTACAGCTGTGGCAGAGGAGAATGCTTTGTCTAGTATATGTTCTCAATGGGGTCAGCGCTGCTGCCGCCGACCCCATTGAGCGCATATAGAGAAGAACAGGAATCGCAGATCGCAGATAGGTGCGATCTGCAATTTCTGTTCTATAATAAATCGGACGAGCACATAAAAAGCGCTCATGTGTCCGATACCATTGCAAAGCAATAGTTCTATAAAAACAGCGATCGCATGCGCATGCGCAAATCGCACCAAAAATTGCCCGTCTGACCGAGGCCTAAATCTGTTCCTTGGATTAAACTCATGATTAGGTGTTGTGTCCATCTTGCAAAATTTCTCCTTGTAAAATTTATGACATTGCTTTTTAAACAAGCAGCACAGCTGCTGTCTTGTGTAGAGAAACTTTCTGTTAGCTTTACAACTGTTCCTTGGAGCTGGCCTGTGGCTGGGTGTTTCGTTCAACTGGTAGAAGTTGTTCTCTGCAAAAATTATGGCGTTGTTTTTAAAACAAGCAGCCCACCTGTTGGTTTCCTTGGCCCAATTTTTGATCTAGGAGACCTTATTTGGGCCTTCATTTGCTTACAGTGACACCCATGTGCTACGAACAAACCCTACACCAGTATACACTGTTTTGACCAATTTTTGGTAGGATCACAGTCTTCCCTGGATATTTGGCTCTATTCCCATATAATCAGGAGCTTATCACTATCACAAGGCCCTTGTCACTAAGGATAGTTGGCAGTTAGTAGGTAGAGATAAGAGCATGCAGTTTGATACTGTAGGTGTTTTGAGACCCTATGAGACCTTCCTACTGAGGTTTCCTGAATAATCAGAGTATTGCAGTGAGGCCATACTGATGTGTTGTTCCTTACCTGGCTCTGAACTCAGCCTTAAACTCAACATATCCCAAGATATATGTCGTAGGATGACTAGCTTCTTAAAAAACCCTATTGCAAACAGCATGATTTTTTTTTGCTATTCTGTCATAAGATTGCTATCCTAGAGTGTATAAAAAAGGCTTGGATGCCTTTCTTGAGCATAATAATAGGCGTGTTGTTGATCATGGGATTTATTCTGATTGCCAGATATTAAGTCGGGAAGGATTTTTTTTTCTTAAGATGAGGAAAATTGTCATCTACATCATGGGGATTTTTGCCTTCCAATGCTATTATATGTGTCCATGTGTGTTTAACCAGTGGTTGTGTTGTATGTGGCAGTTTGTGAAGGGTTTTGGTAGAATATTATGATGTTTTATTGGATTGGAGTCCTTAAATGGCCATTGCACTTTGAGACAACTTGTGTTAATATAATTATGATAGCAGATGTGATAACTACCAAAAGTGCAAATTACTTTAGTTACCTAAAATAAAGTTTTTAGACTGTAATAATCCACTGAAGCCCCATTTACACGCAAAGACAGTCTATCAAAGGATTGAAAGATTGACAGTTTTAGCGATCATTTTTCATAAAGTGTTAATGGACACTAATGTCCATTAACACTTTATTAGCTTAATTTACGTGGAGCTGTTTGTAGTACCTAGCAAGTGGTCTGAGCTCTGCAATCAGCTCCATTGTCCTTGCATGGGCTGCTAAAAGAATACAATGTAATCTCTAGCTTCCATGGAGAACACTGTGCAGTCTGAGCGATGGATTTGAAACTCACCTAAAAATCATCGTTCAGACGAAAAGTGCACGATGATAGCATTCACATGCAACAATTATCGCTCATTTGTGGTTGTTTGAATGAATTTTGAGCAATAATCATTGCGTGTAAATGGGCCTTAACTCTTAGAAACTAGGGGTCTCCCTTCCTTCTAATTTCTTCTACCTTTACTAACATAGATTACAAGTTGGAGAGAAGAAAGTGGAGAGGTGTAATGAATCATGCTGCACATAGAAGTCTATGAAGTGCAAAGGGGATGGGGAAGAGGATGCTGCTGCAGAGGGAAAAGGATTCATATAGAAATTTAGTAGCTAGCTGCAAATTAGCTCTACATCCTGCAGAGAGGAAAATTGGTGAAAAATGCAGGTGACAAGTCATGTAAACCAGACATAGTGTTATTCCTCATGTATGGCAGGTTATTCTGAAAACTCATCTTAAAGTGCAGGTATGCTTTAACCAAATTCAAGGTAAAGATTGACACATCTGTATGTTTTGGTCATTTAATGTTCATTTTTCACCTAAAACCTGCATCATGAAATACAAAAACCAACGTGTGTGTGTGTGTGTGTGTATATATATATATATATATATATATATATATATATATATATATAGGCCAGCTGTTCTTTGTCGAGATCTAGACTAATTATATGACTGTCATCAAAAACTCCCATTAACTAACCTCAGACTGGTTTTTGAAGGTATAATTTATTGCAACAGAAGCGATGACTTCTTCCATAACAGCTGGAAAAGTAACAAGATTGGAATTTAATTGTCTTTTTAATAAGTCTAGTAGGGTGCCAGTTCCAGGCCAACATCCTCTAGTTTTGGCCTGACTTGTTTTAGAATGATGTATGTATTAGTTTTTTCTTCATGAAGAACAACAATCGTGCTACAATTAATCAAAATTCAAACAGCAGAATATCAAATTTAAACATAATATATTTGTATAAGGTGAATTAAGTTTATAAAATTAGGTTGTAATTACGTATTCTTTGGATTAGAATATTTTTAATAAACTGATAAAACCTTGAAAAGGAAAGCGTATTCAAGAAACCATTTAGAATTTTGATCCAGTTTAAATTTTCTTGATCCTGACTTAGTAAGACTCCATTCACATTGCATTTTAAATAATTTGTTAGTGGTCACTTTTAAAAACTGATAAAACTTGATACCCCATCATTAGTCAATGGCAACTATCAGTTGCAGTTTGGATCAGTCAGTGGCCTAGAAGCTACTGTACACAAGGAAACCATAATGACATTGTGAACATAGAGTAATCCATTATGGAAGAGTAGTCAAAGTGTTGGTGTCACATCCATCCCTAAACAGGTGTCACCAAACAAGATAAAGACTAACTAAATAAACACTGAACTGGAAGTGCTATCTCTAACTGAAACAAGACTTGGTAGTCCCTTACTGAAAGACGGCTCTACGTCACAAACCTAGTGACCTTGACTGTCCCTAGATGGTAAATATAAAAAGGACAAGGTACATAACAATAGACCATGAGACATAGACATTCAGGAACGATACAGACTGAAGATCAAAAAAAGGAACAAGTGTCCAACTATCAACAGATGGAGGGGAAAACATACAGAACAAGGCCTGGGTGCCCACCCATCAACAGACAGATGGTAAAATCAGAGAGACTCAAACAAGACCAAACTTGGATGGACAAACTACCAGATGTATGAACCAACAGAGCTCAATACTGTAGGCAATAACAATATAACAGACAGACTAAATAGGACCACATGGACAAAACAGGTACCCAACAGACGGATACACAGACAGAGCAAGCTCTGGAAGGTATTCATTCACACAGCAAGCTCGAGCAAAATAACCAGTGCCTGTGACAGGGCATGGCTAGATTATATAGTAACATATTTTTGCTGATTGGTTAGCCAGGGGAACTGCCTCCCTGACAACCAATCAGAACATGCACTACAGGGGATGATGCAGCAGGGAAGAGAAGTGGAGAACACTGAGGTTTTTCCAATAGCAAGGGACTTCTGCAACAACAGGACTTATGAGGTGTTTCCAACAGGCGACACAAGGAACCTCAACATTAACAGGACATGAATTCCTGATTGTAGCCGGCACACTGCAACACTCCTTTTCTTTATCCTTGAGAACTATTGGTACTCAGATGGAATGGTAATTGGCTGGCTGGACAAAGACCAAATATAGACAAAATAGATGGACAGTCGAAAAGGTCAGACTAAGAAGGAAAGTCCTGACTACCAGACAAGACACACCATGAAAGTTGATTTAACAGAAGGTTATCCAATAGTCTGGTAGTAGATTCAATCTTTCCTTAGTCAGTTGCACCCATCATGTTCTTTCGACTTTCGTGTATAGTCTCTTTTCTTATGGTATCAACACTTGCAGAGTTTTCTCAGCACATCTCTTTAGTTTGCTTTACAATTATATCCAGTGATAATAGTTGTATTATCATAGCATTTTACATTTTATTTACTTAAATACTCTACATGGTCAAATGTAGGTGGATATTCTTCCTGAATATGTTTTTTAGGCCACAACCATTGTTGTCCCAATATCTGGTACAGTTTTTTTTCTATAATTGAAAGTTATATAATTGCCAATATACTTTCTATATTAAACCTTTAAAGAAAAGGACTATTTTGACCATAAGGACACAACGATTTTGGGGGGGATTTTCATCTCCACTTTTCAAAAAGTTCTGTATTTTTCCATCAACATGGCCATATGAGGGCTTGTTTTTTGCAAGGCGAACTGTAAATTTTATTGAAAGTGTCAAGAAGTTACAATACAGGTTACATTAGTACAAGTTACAAGACCAGGTTGAAATGATAAAGAATGGGACATGCAGGTCGCCATCAAATAGTAATTGTGTAACCACCTGATAACATCAGTTTGCAGTGTCGAGTTGTAAATACACAAGAGCTCAAGTATTATCCTGCAGTCATGTAACTTGAGAAGGTAACAAACAAAATACAAATAAATAACCTATAAAGACAGTCTTGTCTCTGATGTTCTGAAGCAGTGATACAATTAGAGAGATAGCTATCTCAGTTATTAATGAAGATAAGAAACAAAATGTGGGAAAAATGTTTAAGTATTGGAGGGAGGATGATGGGAGTAAGATGAGAGAAGATGTAAAGAAAAAACAAAAAGCAAAGATCATGGTGAGGGGCTAGTGTTGTTATAGTGAATTCGGACCAAGGTTTCAACGTGTTTAAAAATGTGTGCCTTGTAGTGTTTTACCAGCTTGCAATCTCTTCAAAGTGGTGTATCTGTGAACCTTTTTCTGTCGCTTAAGATAGAGATGATGGAACAGTTTTGCGCCACATTTTGGGGATTAGGAGCTTGGCAGCAGAGATCAGGATAGTTGGAAGGTTTTAGCTAGAAGGATGTAAGTAGGTGGAGGGTTTCCACAAGAGAATATCTGTTGGGGATAATTTGATGGTAGTTGATTGATGTGGTCTACTACTTGTGACTAAAAAGATACAATTCTAAGGTATGCCCACCAGATGTAGAGCAGAGAACCACCACTGAGGCTACAACACCAGCAGCAGTCTGGAATCTTTAGTTATTATTTACCTAGACTAGCAGGTGACTTATAGCATCTCGTGAGGACCTTAAAGGAATTCTCATGGTTGTTTACACACCTAGTAAATCTGCATGAGTAGTAAGAATTTTGTTGTGTCTTCTCTGGAGAAAGTGGTCTTCAAGTCCCTTTCCCATTCCCTAAGGTACCACGGTTTATTAGGAGCAGAGTTTAGTAATAAACCTTTATAAAGTCATAATGTAAGTTGGATGAAATGGGAGGGAAAAATATGTTTCAAACCAAAGTGAGTCTCTAAGTTTGTTGTTTAACAAAATTTGAAATCTTTTTGTTGACTGAAAGGTATCCATTGCCTCCAGAAAAATTAATAGGTGTTTTTGTGTGAGAGTCTCACTTGGACTGGGGTGTTGAGTTTTATGTTCTAAAGAATGAAATATACTGTCAGGGGGTTTAATTGTTTGATATGTAGGTACTTTTAGAGGTCTATTTGCTAAAATTGATGGAAGTAGGGAGGCCTCTGTCATAGGGGATAGTCTTTTTAGGTCTGGTATTGTCTTGCAAATTTCCTGTAAGGTTGTGATTGTGCCATGAGTGATAGGGTTAATGAAGTGTTTATAATTTGTTACCGGGGAGTTGAACAAGAGAAAATAATGGTGTTTGGGAGTCATCTACTACAGAAGGCCTGAAGGTCCAATAAAAATTAATAGGAGAAATCTCAGAGTTGGACCAAAATGAAAAGAAAAATGAAATTTTCTTAAAACGTAACTTTTATTAAAATTAATAAAATCAAAGCACTCCAAACAAAATGATCAATAAATAACTGGGAAGTGAGGCTACAGAGAAATGCCAAACAGCCATGATGGTTGGCTGCTTACCGGGAAGTTGAAACAGAAAAAATAATGGTGTTTGGGAGTCATCTATCACAGAAGGCCTGAAGGTCCAATAACAATTAATAGACAAAATCTCATAGTTGGACCAAAGCGAGTAGAAAAATGTAATGAGTCCTTATTAAGACGCAAGTTTTTTATAGAATATTTGAGTTAGAAAAACAAGATACAGCTAAGGCCCCCTGCACATGGGCGGAAATTCCACAGCGGGATTTCCCGCAGAACTTCCGCCCGTGCCCGCCTGCACAGGATTGCATTAGATAACGCAATCCTAGGCAGACGGACGTGATTTGTCTGCGTGAAAACTCACGTGGAAAACAAATTGTGGCATGATCCGCACAGAAATGTCAGTGGTGACTGGCCGGCTCCTCTCTGCGCAGGCGGCCGGCGCATAGCAGAGGATAAAGACACCAGGAGCAGGTAAGCCACAGGCCTCTGCTGGGGCACAGGTCCGCATCCCGCTGCGAGAATTCTCACAGCGGTGTCCGACCTGCCCGTATGCAGGCCGCCTATATCTGATGTGATGAGGGGTAGATATCAGCTCATCATATCTTAATCTTTATTATCACAGTAGCTCGTTCATATTTTGAGATACTGCATGGTCATGTAGCCTAACATCTCTTATTTATTGATCATTTTGTTCGGAGTGCTTTGATTTTAATAATATTAATAAAAGTTATATTTTAAGAAAATTACACCTCGCAGAGGCCCGCACAGAAATGTCAGTGGTGACTGACCGGCTCCTCCATGCGCAAGCACCGGCTGGCCGGCAGCGGGCGCATAGCAGAGAGTGAAGATGCCGGGAGCGGGTAAGCCGCAGGCCTCTGCAGGGGCACGGGTCCGCATAGTCCCATACAAAATATTATCCAGTCATGTAACAAAATAATGAGGTCAGCCACGATACAACTTAAGACCTCACGATTAAACGACTCGTATCCTCCATTTCTCCATCGGTTATCAAAGTCATCCTTATCATGATGGCCATCCCATTTAGGTTGAGTTCACATCAGGGCAATATTAGTTTTTTTTCTCTATCATCCCATTTTCAACTTACTGATTAACTATCAGAGTTTAATGTATCTTCAAACAAGGGTCTTGTTCTTTTCTGGTTTAGTGAGATTTTATAATTATTCACTTCCTATGCAAGTAGGTCATACAAAGTATAATCTGAAACCTGAGCGTACAGAAGACTGAAAGAGCAACCTTACACCCAAGGACAGACACCAGCACCATAAAATGTCAATTGTTTTTGAATGAATGGTATCTGAGCAAACTCACATGAAAATAAGAGCTGCATGTTAAAACGCACTCATAGACCAACAATATACCAGTGTCCAAGGCTGTGAGACAAGAGGTTCAACCACCACATGTGTATGCATCTTTGGCCAGGTCATGTATTTACATTTGCACTTTCTCTTTTTCTTTTGCAAAGCCTGAAATGGCTACAGTTTTTACTGTTATAAATTGTCAATTTCAGTAGCACAAAGTCAAAGTTTCTTGTATAGGGCTGTAAAAACCCTAAAATATGATATTTTTTATCATTTTTTTTATTGTAAACATAATAAAAATAGACTATTGTTTTAAGATTTTACAAATTCCTTCAACAGCTTTGTAAGAATAAAATAAATTATATATAAAATGCTTTGTGTTATTACAAAATAAATCAGATTGGTTTGGATTCCAACGCCTAAGGTTTAGAAATCATCATTATAAAATATGGGCTCCATTGTTTTGTTTATCTGTTTGAAATGACCTTCAAAAAAAAAAGTACGAGAAAATTGGGTAATTGGCTTCAGTCGGCCAAACTCTTCTAATTCAACTTTCTATTTTATAACTTGCAATTTTATTTTATCTCCTAGTAAAATTGACTTCTTAGAGAGGCAGACATTTATTCAAGTTTTATTGTTGTGACATAATCCAGATAACATTCAAGAACTGCACAATGTTACAATTCAGTGAATTAATGTTTTCTGATCTTTGCATTGAAATGTGGGCATATTAAAAATGTCTTTGCAATGGACCATAACAGCTCTGCGCACTTCTAAGCTTGATTTATTGAGCGATAAATATTATCTGTAAACTTTCCATACATTATTCATTTTGCTTATTCTGAATCACTATCAGTTTCCATTAGTCTCTGCTTTCTAAACCTGATTTAAAAAAAAGGCAATTCTTAATGAGACATAGCTCTAAAATCTGTACAGAGTCATAGAAGGATTGTCCAGGGTTTGAAGGAAATGGTCAGTTTTTTTTTCCCAGAATTGTTCCACTCTTGTCCATGTGTTGTTTGCTTTTGCACTTTAGACCCATTCACATAAAGAGATTGTCCTACAAATTTATGTCACTTCTAAACCCCAACAAAGTAACAAAGTGAAGTGAAGTGGTAACTTCAATAATGGAGGTGCTGCCTGACCAGATGACGCACCACCTGGGTGGGCATGATAGACTAAGAGAATAGAAAAAAACTGGCAATGGAGAAGGCGCAACACTCCAGGTTAAAGCAAATAGGAAATAACCAAAGGTATGTGAAACGTCTCCTTTTATTTAATAAAGTACGTGATCAGCTTATGAAAACGCGTTTCGGGGATAACCCCTTCATTAGTTCAGCTGGTGTTTAAAATATACAGGCTATAAAATACACATTAGAAGGCAGAGTGGGAGGTAGAGAGAGAGTAGAAGAAAAAAGGGACAAAATATATGTATTCGTTATATAAACTCATGTGGGTTAAAAATAGTCATAAATATATATATATAACATACAGTCATATAACACCTTAGTACATTAGTAAATAAAAGGAGAAGTTTCAAATAGCTTTGGTCACTTCCAATTTGCTTTAATCTGGAGTGTTGCGCCATCTCCATTGCCAGATTTTTTCTATTCTCTTACTCTCATTAATAATACCCTCTTATGTCTACACTAAGTCAGGGCTCAGTCAGACGAGCAGAGATCCGCACGTTTTTCTGCGCGAAAAAAAAAGCACCGCGTGCCAGAAAAAAGTCCGCCTGGCCACGTCCTTTGCCACCCATATGTTCTATCTTTGGTAGGTGTAGATTTTCGCCCGCACACGCGGTGCAATTTTTTTTTCTTCGCGGAAAAATGCACCTATATCAGCTCGTCTGACTGAGCTCTAATATTGCCCCTTTTGTATCCATTCACTAATAATGCCCTCTTTTGGAAATAATGTCCTTTTTTAGGCGGCCTGCAGACGGGCGGAAATTCCGCCCCTGGAAGCTGCCATAGGATTGCGTTAACAAATGCAATCCTAGGCAGACAGCCGTGATCTCACGCAGCAAACAAATCGTGGCATGCCCTATTTCTGTGCGGGGCTCGCAGAAACGTCACTCAGCGGCTGCCGGCTCTGCTCTGCGCATGCGCCGGCTGCCCGGCAGCCGGCACATGAAAGAGCCGGGGCTGCGGGAGCAGGTGAGTGACACGCTGCTCTCTGCAGATGCTCGGGTCGGGTCCTGCTGCGACAATTCTCACAGCCGGATTCGACCCGGCCGTCTGCAGGCAGCCTAAGAAAGAAAATACCTCTGTGCCACATTTTAGAAATAATGCTTAGAGATAATGCCCCTTTTTAAATAATGGGACTGTTTTCCCGCTTTCAGAAATAATGTCTCCATTTGCCCCCTTTAAAAGTACTACCCCCTTTTCAGAAATAATGCCACCTTTTAGGAATAATGCCCCTATGTATCCTCTTTTCAGCAATAATGCCTCCTTTCAGTAATAATTCTCCCATTTGCCTCTTTCAGAAATAATGTCTCTTTTTCAGTAGTAATGACCCACTTTTTCCCCTTTCAGAATTAATGCCCCTTTTAAAGCAATAATGCCCTCAATGTCCCCATATGAGTAATACAGAAAAAGCACAAACTCACCTGCTGTAGCGCTCCCAACAGCTGTAATGGGCGTACAAACACACAGGAACTGACTGCAGCGACCATATGTTTGCCGTATGACTGCACACTGTGTAAGTGAGCAGGGAACAGCGTGCCCATTCCAGCTGCCTGGGAGCCATACAGTAGGTGAGTATATGCTGTGTTTTTTGTTTTTTTTTTAAATTTAAAATTCCTTAAATTGAAGCCTGACCCAACAGCCCGGGCCCCTGTGACCCATCTCAGGTCACCAAGTGTAGTGGGCCCCTCCTGGCTCAGTGGGCTCCAGCATTTGCCTAGGTTTCCCGATGGCTGACTCTGGGCCTGATCGCAGACAGGCTAGTGACTTGCATTGCAGCCTATGATGGTCAACGTGATGTGCAACTTTAAGCCAAAATCTAGCACTTTTGGATTTTTTGCGACCGTCCTGTCATGCGACCCCTCTGACAATCACTCGATACAATGTTGCAGTGTAACATTGTGATCATCATATCATATGACAAAGGTTGACACGTGGCACTACCCTAAAATGGAAACATTTTAGCTGCATGCATCCACTACTAAGGTGGGCATACGACCTTTCTGTTTGCTGTACTGTTTATAACTTTGCCTCAGTCATTATATGCAGTACTAATATCCTGTATGGCCTTCTGCAGACGGCTGGGTCAGATCCTTCTGCGAAAAGTCTCGCAACGGGATGTGAGCCGTGCCCCTGCAGTGACCACTGCAGCTCACTTGCATCCGGCATCTTCTCCTTTCTGCTATGTGTTGGCTACCGCCCAGCCGGCATGTGTGTAGTGCAGAGACGGTGCATCACTAGTGACATTTATGTGCGGGCATCTGTGAGGCTCACACATAAATAGGACATGCTGCGATTTGTTTTCCATGTGAGTTTTCACGCAGTCAAATTGCGACTGTCTGCATAGGATTGCATTATCTAATGCAATCCTATGGCAGCGGGCACGGGTGGAAATCCTGCTGCAGAATTTCCGCCCATGTGCAGGAGGCCTATATCTGAAAATAAGTGTTTACGTATTGAACAAGCAGAACTTATTTTACGTAGTTTTAGCATATTGGGGCTTATTTACTAATACTGTCTAAAAGTTAGATGGTCTTAAATGTACATTAGCTGAATGATAAATCTGTTAAATCTCTTATGACTAGCCAGCTATTAGTTGGCTTAGTTTATGCAAAAATTGTGCCAAAATTTTGGTGTAATTTGGCACAATTTGCAGCAAAATGTAGGCCATGACACTTTTTCAGACAAGTAAAAAAGTGTCTAAAAACGCATTGTAAATGCGCCAGAAAACTTTTGTATTTTGAATAGTAAATAAGCCCCATTGTCCCCAAGCGACACAGAAGGTTAGAAAGTGAAAGTATTAGGTGGCCTAATCATAGAGAGAAGTCTTGTCAGACTGCCGGAATTGCAGTATGTACCACATATAAAGACTCATTCTAATGGCAGTTGGAGGACCACATTTTAGCATCTGTATGAGGTGCATTTCAAATACTCCTCTATTTTAGTGCACTTTGAGGCAGAATTCCAGTGCTTGTTGCTTAGTACATCTCCTCCAATATTCTCTTGTACTTGTATCCTTTGTTCATTGTAACAAGCCATAAACAGAAAACTTCACATGAATTATAAAGACAAGATTTAGCATCTTATAACTAATTCAAGATAGCAATCTTTAATATGTGGATTAATTTAGATCTCAAGTAAATGAATATCTAATTAATGCTTTAACAGCACAGCCAGAATAACTCTACTTCTGAACATTATGGCTTCCCAGCGATTGTGGATATTCCTGTCTTTTATTGTAGTCATTTTACAAATGTCCACTAGGAGGAGCTCTTGACTTGTAAGGAACTTCAAACTTTCTTTTTATCTGTATTGGTTCAGCGTCATACCCACTGAGGGCAACCTTGTACCAAAGCATAATTATTTTTTAGGAAAAGTTTTTATCAGTGTAGTCTATGGGGAGTGACAGCCTGTAAACACGTATTAAAATTCACTTTTTCTTTCAATATAGATCTCATATGAATCATGTGCCATTCAATAGAATAGTATATATTTATTGTAATAGAAATTATTTCATTTTAATTGATTGTGAATGTAAAGGCTTCATCACAATGTCTTAATATGAAATGTAGGGACCTAACTAGAGATGAGCGAACGTGTTCTAAACGAACACTTACGCACCCAGACACCGGCTTTACCGAGGACTTCAGTGTCCGCGCGTAAAGATTCGGCCGGCGCCGGGGGGCGGGGAGAGGCGCGGCGGCGCGGGTGGCAGCAGCGGGGAACAGGGGGGAGCCCTCTCTCTCTCCCTCTCCCCCCCACTCCCCGCCGCACCCCCCCGCGCTGCCACGTTGACCCCCGAACTTTTTTCGCCCGAGCACGGAATTGCTCGCAAAGTTCGGTGCTCGGGCGAAAAGGGGCGGAGCCGAACACGTTCGCTCATCTCTAGACCTAACCTATTTGAATTGTAAGATTTGGATATATTAAGATTGCAATGCAGCAACAAGTCATTTTAGGTGCCAACATCTTGCTGATTACTGCAGATACCGTGTCATATTTAGGTCTTGGTAGCCTATGAGTGTATGCTTCTGCAGCACACCATCGAATACTGCAGTGCAGAGACTTATGGGTGCTGTTCTGGGGAGATCTCAGGGTGCACTGTTCATGATTTAGTCTCTCTGTCAAGCTCTTCATGTACTTAGACTGGGCTGCAGCAGCAATTTCCTTATAGTGACAAGACTGAGTTGCAGCCTTGTTCTCGGGACAAATTCTACATTTCCTTGTCAGTATATAATTAAACAGTTTATTATTTATTGCAAAATGCATCTTAAATCAACTATATATGTCACATCTATAGAATATTGTCTCGTTGCTAGAGGGATTGATGTGATTCACATTACATTTTGGCATAAGCTTTATGCAAAGTAAGATAAACTCTTAAAAGTTTTCTTCAAGGATTAGAATTTATGTGATATGTGTCTCGGTACCAAAAAGAGGACAGACGTTCAAATGCAGAGTCTGTGTCCACATTGTCAGTTGTAGAAGAGTAAGGTAGCACAATCTCCATTATGCGGCTGACACAACTCTGCTTGCAGAAATAGAAGCTGGTCTGAAGCTGCTGATATGCAAGATTAAAACTGAAAGTGAAAAAATGGGCCTCTACCTGAATTCAAAAAATGGCCAAATTCAAATCAAAATCAACAATGAGGTCATCGAATGTGTTCAAGACTTCATCTTCCTTGGCTAAAAATTGACCAGGCTGGAGAATTTATGGCAGAGATAAAGCGTAGGATAGCATTGGGGTGAAGCGCAATGCTAAACATGGACAAAATCTGGAAAAAAGGGATATCGGCATAGCAACTAAACACAGGATAGTGCAAACCACTATTTTCGCCATAGCCATGTATGGATATGAAAGCTGGAATGCGAAAAAAGCTGATAGGATGATTGATGCGTTTGAGCTGTGGTGCTGGCGAACACTGCTGCGTGTGCCCTGGACAATGAGAGTAACAAACAGAGAAGATGACCCGGCTCAGGGTCACAGAGGACAAGATGACCGGACACAGGGCTCATGTATTTTGGCCATGTAATGCGAACAGAGTTGCTCAAAAAATCTATAATGCTTGGACAGATCAGTGGCAAAAGCTGACCCAGCCGCCAAAAAACATAATGGCCAATACTGTCAAAGCTAATACTGGCATGGATATCACACGGTACTTTCCGTCCACTTCTAGGCCTCTTCAACCTGACATCCTGTGGAACTACGTAGGCGATACGATGACATCATTGCACCACCTGTGTCACAAAGAAGGCTGCCGGGTGGCAGTGCAGGAAGCCCAGTGTGGCTTCTGGCACTGCCACTGTTAAATGTAGCCACGTCTTAAAGATACAGATACAATTATTTTCACATTCTGCCATAGAGGATCAGTGAGAGCCCAAACAGGCTGTAGGGAAGGGACGCCACCTGAGGTGTAGTGCTCAACTCACCTCATAGCCTGGGGGAACCCCTGCATGTTTGGTGGCCTGAAGAGGGCAGGATTAGCTCAAGTGAAAGCCTTAGCTTGTGTCACAGTGGTTGCTACCCTACCTTCAGCAATGGCTCACCCAGCAGGCGGATTGCTCATCAAGGCAGTTGCCACATGCTGCCAGTACCTCTGAGAATACATTGTCCAATAAGGAGTCCAAGCCAAATCAATCTTTGCAAAACTGGAGGCACATAGTTTTACTATAGCTTGCAAGTTGTAGAAGTTAACATCCACAAAACAGTTAGCTTCAATAGAATCTCCAATGGTATTTTACACAGATATTTAACAACAGTCTTTGTTGCTCAAACTCCCCTTCTCTCTCTGTCTATTTCTATTGGTCTTTGATGGATAACTGAAGTGGCCAGTCTAAGTTATCTGGACCTTGCTCTGAGCGGTGACTGGTGGAGGAAACTGATAGGACTCGTCAGAGGAACAATGACTTCTCCCTAACAGGGTTGTAAATCACTCACGATTCCAAGGCCTGTTTTATTCTCCTGTTGTGCGGGGTCTGCCCTTACTTAGATAGGGTGGAAAAAGACTCTCTTGCGGCTGGTTCCACTGCTTATTGTCTGCCAGATGCAGGTTGACGAGGAACGGCTTTTCTTTAGCGAGCTGGCCACGATTTCCAAAGGTGCTTCTGCCCCAGACCCACCGAACCATTCTTTGGGTCATCTACCCCCGAGGCTCCCTTCGTTTTTCTCCTTCTTTCTTTTTTTTTCCCACTCTGATGTTTTCCCTTTTATATCTCCTTCCCTTAACCAATCCTGAGCAACAGAAATCCCTGCAGCCAATCACAAACTACCTAAGGAGCGATGAACAGAACACCATGTGGGTTAGTGTAGGTGACACACATACAAACAAAAATGGAACTATACCAACACCAGACTATGACCTATTAACAATATACACACAAATAACCTAGTTAAGATGAGACATATTAAGTGACAAAGACACACCAGAAAAGATTAGTCACATAAGTGCTGTGGGGGCTCCAATACTTCGGGCCACTACACATGCATAATGAAATGGGACATAAATACATGCATATACCACTACTATGCCCCCCCACCCCCCCAAACCCTCCCCCCCCCCACCAAAAAAAGGGTCAAAAACTGCTAGGAAGCAGATAAGAAAATGTTATTAGAAGCTACTTCCTGTTTGGGAATGTGTGACAAAGTCTTCTGTCCTACCTGATGGTTCAACATTTTCTGAGAAGTATGGCAGAAGATTGCCATCTTTGAATTAAAAACTATGTCAGTCTGTGTGTGATCACTCAGTGGTTGTGTTGTGAATTGCAGACTCTCAAATGTTTTGCTAAAATATCGCAATATTGTATTGAATTTATTTCATGTGAAATTCTAGGAAACGTAAGAGTGTCAGCCCAATGTAGTGTATCATGTATATTCTTGCGATTCCATATTAAGGGTTAATAGGAGCTGCTCGGAGAATCACAGGTAACGCACATTGATTTGTGTAAATCGCAAGTGATTCCATTTATTTATCAAACAGTTAAATTATTTATAGTCCTTTAAGTCACATGTTGTCTGAGATCATTCATTTTGACTTTATTTGATCTTCTATGCACTTAGATCATGACTTAGCTAAGGATATATAGTATAATAGTGTGCGCCACTGGCCACCACGGGGGACCTTATTACTAATTGGGCCACTATGGGGTTAACTTTTACTATACTGTCTTACAATTAGAATCGGCCCTTTGAAGACAACCATAAGGCTGATGTGGCCCTCTGTGAAAATGAGTTTGACACCCCTGGTCTAAGTGTATAGAATATCAAATAAAGTAAAACAGAAAATAAAAAGTTCTATTTACTAATACATTTCTAAGACAAAGTCCATATTTAGTCAGCTGTCTGGTTACAAATTTGTCAATTACAGATTTTTCTTCTTCTTCATAACTTGCAATCTTCTTTACAAAAATATCTGAATATATGTCATGTATCTCAGTCAAAATGGAAGGGAAACAAGATTGTGTTCAATATACACTATGGTTCCTTTCACAAGAGTGGACACATCTGCATGACACTTTGATTGGATGTTCTGTGATCGGTTGATGTCCAACCACTGGGATTCCCATGGTTCTAGGGTGCCTGACCTCCCTTACCTGATAGTCAGCGATATGTACAAGCATTATTTTATAGCCTATACTCTCTATAGGAAATACGGAACCACCCAAGTATGCTGTTCCTGTCCAACTGATATGCAATAAATATCATCTCATATATGCTTTATCGATACAAACAAATACTTTGTTAGGTTTAATCCCCAAAAGCCACAAAGTAGAAGTATCATTTTTAGCATATAAACCCTAGATAACAGCAAAATTAGAATCTTTACTAAGTATCTATAAGTCTTTTGATAAATGCACCACATTGCAGGGCACGGGAGCTAGAATACTGCTAAGATACAGTGATCGGGTAGAATAATTCTTTTCTGGTGAGCAGATTGTGTAGCATTAAAGCCTGATGGACAGGACATTTACAGACATTCAGTATCTGGATTAACTCTGTCACACAAGTCACTGACAGCCCAGAAATGCTCTGTCTGCCTGAGTTTATTACGTATCTGGTAACTAATAAAAGACTTCACCAGTGAGCATTACCGTTCTTGCTGCGTTGTTATGGTGCTCAACGCAGTGAAGAATTTTATTTCATTTCATGGTCTATTCTACGCCAGATCAATACGAAATCATCAATCAATATCAGATCAATTTAGCAGCAGTTTGATAGAAACATTTTCCACTTGTATTTCTCAGCATTCGCAAATGTCAGCTTTCCCTTGTCCATAATTTATCTTCTCCATGGTGAGAGAACAGTGGGAACTCTTTAGACTTGTTATCTTCAGGGTGCCATACAATGCTTGGCAGAAGGACTAAAAGAAAAAGCCGGGGTTTTGCTTTTTATTCTCTAGGAATCTCTGTATAGCAATGCATTGATTCTTAGTTCTTCCACACTCAATGCTATGTCAAGAAATCTTTCCTTTTGAAGCTTCTAAGCTGTTTTTTTAAGTATGATATCATCTGAATGTCAGTACATATAGCTTGTTATTTATCAGATGATGCTGTATATTTTACTTACTTACTACTAGGTTTCATGCAGGGAATGATGCATTGTTCACAGCAATGTGTAAAACAATCTAACGCAAATATCTCAGACGTGTCTGATTGTTCCTCACTTCTGCCCATTGATACACTCTTTATCTAAGTATATTGCATTGATTTGTCAGCACTATGGCCAAAGTTTACAATAGTGGGGAAAAAAGGCAACTAAAGGTAGCTATGCACATTAACCCCTTTAACAACCAGGGTGTTTTGGTTCTAAAGGATCAGACACTAGAGATGAGTGAGTATACTCGCTAAGGGCAATAGCCTGAGCGAGCATTGCCCTTAGCGAGTACCTACCCGCTCGAGACAAAAGGTTCGGGTGCCGGTGTGGTGGAGCGGTGAGTAGCGGCAGTCAGCAGGGGGGAGCAGGGGGGGAGAGAGGGATCTCCCCTCCGTTCTTCCCCGCTCTCCCCCGCAGCTCCCTGCCCGCCGCCGGCAGCTGAACCTATTGTCTCGAGCAGGCAGGTATTCGCTAAGGGTAATGCTCGCTCGAGCAATTGCCCTTAGCGAGTATGCTCGCTCATCACTACCAGACACTTTTTAGGGATTTTACCCAATATGGTGGTTTTACAGCCCTATTTTTTGTCTTCAGCTCCCAAAATTTTTTTCCCCATAATATATAGGGCTATTTTTAAAATATATTTTTTCACTAACTTTTTTGCCCAGTTTTTAGATTTATTAGGGGTAAAAAGCTAAACATTTTTTTATAGTTGTTTATTTTTAAAATTAGTAAATTTACACTAAAATAAAGTATAGGAATGGGTTACCCATTTTGTTTTGGACATTTTGATATATAATTTGCATAGTCTTGGATTACAGGGCGCATACGGCGACGGTTTTCATTGGCGTCGGCGGTGGGTCTTTTTCTTTTTTTCTAAGTATATTTAATAGAGATGAGCGAACGTGCTCGGCCACGCCCCTTTTTCGCCCGAATACCGCGAATTCCGAGTACTTCCGTACTCGGGCGAAAAAATTCGGGGGGCGCCGTGGCGGCACGGGGGGTAGCAGTGGGGAGTGGGGGGGAGAGGGAGAGAGAGAGGGCTCCCCCCTGTTCCCCGCTGCTCCCCCCCGCACCGCCACGCCTCTCCCCGCCTCCTGGCGCCCCCCGAATCTTTTCACACGAGTACTGAAGTACTCGAAAATGGCGGTACTCGGGTGCGTAAGTACTCGAAACGAGTACGTTCGCTCATCTCTAATATTTAACATAGTAACATAGTATGCTAGGCTGAAAAACGACAAATGTCCATCCAGTTCAGCCTGTTTCCACCCCCTACATGTCACCCTATAGTAGTAATAATAGACACAACGTACACCATGGTGAAAAAGAATAAAGTCTCTTACCTCCCACACAGTTCTACAGCGGGCCTGTTCTGCCTGACATACTCCGGAACTATGCAGGTGTTGCAATGACATCATTGTGTGGGCGCCTGATACATGCACTAACCAATTTTTCCTCTAATCGCTCATCGCTATTTAAGACATTAATCTAATATTATTCACCAACTGGAAAGGACAGATGCAGAAATAAATGGACTGTGTCTAATTCATTCTTCAAGACAATGACTGAAGGCTAAATACTCAAGTTGGAAAGCAGAGTTCCTCAAACAAATCAATGTCGCTAAAACTTACCTTTTGTCAAACTTTTCTTATATCACCTCCTGTAAATCTTAAATGCATAAAAAAACATCATTCTATGGAATTTCAGGAATAAAAAAATCATTAAAATTCTTAATAGACAGGTCTTCTTCAAGTGAAAAATTTCTAGCTGTTTGACGTAGTCTACTACCTGGTACCAAATATATCTCCATACTCTGCTGAACTCAACGCATATGTGTGTAACTACTATACACATCTGCACTCCTACCCTTATTCATCTGGCAGGAGGTCAGAAAGGATGCCCTCATGCACAAATCATGAATTGTTGTTTGTTTCATAAAACATCAGTTTCTCCTACCATCTGGACTTTTAAAGCATCTGTATAAACATGAGCAAATGACAAACTATCATGAATGTGTTCCCAACTTGTCTATAAAAACTGAGGTGATTCAAACAAATTGTTAATTTTTACTATACTCTACTGTTTAAGGCAGCATAGTACTGGAATAGGTCCGGTGCACTATTAGCCAAAAATTATTGTGCTTTTTAGATAATAGAACCTAAAAACAGTGTAATCTAAGTGTGATGGGCCTTCCAAGTGACATCAGGGGGCATTTTTCACAAGCTACACTTTATTGCAACCAGCAACTTAGCATCAACAGGATACATTTGTAGAGGGTACAACAGTGGCCTTGCCGAGGCTCAGGAGCTCGACCACTCTGAGAGTTTCCACCCACATCTAGAGCAATGTCTTTCACAGTCTTCATGCTTCTGTGAGTCACATAGGGGCCACCCTATGCAAAATACCACAGCAGCATTTATTGATTGCACCTTATGTTTAAACCTTAATCCTTAGGAAGCATGATTTGTGGGTCCCAGTAGTAACTACCTGCTATCTCTTACATGATGAATCAGTGAATAGTGGCAATGAACTTGATTAGATTCCTCCAGTCTTATAATATTTGGGCTGTCTGCTGGGATTTAAACAGTTCTTATCAACAACCTTTAGTTGGTGTAGACAAAACGTAATACTTTCACTTTAAAGCACTCTTCAATAAATTCCACACTTTCAGAACTTCTGACCAATTGTACACATGAACACCCAGAGTTTTTGGAAACAGAGGGCTGAACATATGTGTATACAGGAAGCCTGGTCCTAAGCTCCCTAGCAAGAAGGAAGGGCAAATATATAGTTCTTCACCAATCCCCTCTTGAATTAAAATGAAGCTATTTTGCATTGTGTAAGTAAAGCAGCAGCCCCCTTTGTACTGGCACCGGGTGGACTTGGTGACCTGGCTGACCACTTAAGCAACAAGGTACACTCTGTCCTTAGGGCTTGGGTCAGATCTTTGTAGCAGAGACTGGCCTTAGGGACTTATCAATGGTCCACAGATATTCTGCTGACACCCAACCATTCTAGCATTTATGACTTATCCATGGGATAGATGATGAATGCTTCACACTGGAATATTTCTTTAGCCCCTTAAGAAGGAAGCCATTTTCATCTTAACCCTTTCGAATCCACTGTCTGACGTCTTCAGACATTCTGATTGAAGGCTGTCAGAAGATGTCCGTCAGGTTACTCTTACTATATATTGCCGGCCGCTCTTTTGTCAGGGCCTATCCGGCATGTTGCATACTGTAGTACTGGCTCTAGCCAGCAGATGGCGCCATTGTATAATGGCAAAAAAGGTTAAATTGGATTGCAAAAGGTTAAGGGTAAGACACATTTTTTAACGTTAGCATTCAAGAATATATGACCTTTTATTTTTGCTTTGACAGTAGTTGTTTGACATCCTGTTTTTGTTGAATTAGCAGTACTTTCTAGTATGCATATGTGTATATTAGAGGTTAATCATCATACCCAGTTAATGGCTGTTGTAAGCTAAGGAGAAAATTTATTATTGCATTTGCTCTACAATTCTGGCATTCAAAAATCGCAAATAAGCACACCCCATTTGCACAGTAATTATTGACTTTTTGCTGTTTTAGGGCATGTTATACAGGGCAGATTTGCTGCCGAAGAGCCACAGCTGAAAGTCTACAGCAAAACCCACATAATTTGGTTCTGATTTTGATGTGGTTTTAACATGGATTTTGATGCGGAATTCACTCCCTCATAGAGAAGAGATGGATTCCACTGCGAAATGACATATCACGGATTTAAATTTCGCACCACATGTTAATTTCAGCACAGGTTTGTACTTCTGCACATGGCAAATCAACCATATGCAAATGTATTAAGAAGTCTGTGTTTCTTAACACATGTGGCGTGTCTTAAGGCTCATTATGACGAGTGTATTTTTCGTCTGTGTGCTGTCTATGTATTTTATGAACAGCAAATGGACCATTATGGCCTTTGAGGCTATTCACATGTGAGTTGTTACACGGACCAATGGTCCATGTGAAAAGAATTGCAGCATGTCCTATTGTGGTCAGTTGCATAGACAAGAGTAGGACAGGCAAATGTGCACTGTCCCGCACACCAGAGAAGAAGAATCTCAGGGGCAACTCACACTTGGCTGTTTAAATGCAGTCTTAGTGCTTAAACAGATGAGCGTTAAACGCTGCGATTATGCATGCGGGAACTTCCTCCGCTCATTATTTGGAAGATAGAATCCAATGATTTTAATGGGTTCATTCCTACTTTTTTCCCCCACCCGTTATTTTAGAGGGCGCAAAAATATAGGACCCGTCCTATCTTCTGAGTGTTGGCGCACCAAAGAGCCACATATAAGTCTATGGGAGGTGCACAATCATGCACATCTACCCGCCCGGGAATGCGCTAAACACAGCACATCCCTGCAATCACCGTCACCTTGTTAGGCAAATTAGTCTTTTAAATGAAAATGTGATGATTCCCCTGCCTGTGTGAATAAGCGATGCCTGCACAAATGCGCTCCATATTCACACCGTCACAAGTGCAAATAACGTATTACGTCTATCAAAGCCCTTACTATAAAATATTTTTGTTTAAGACAGGCTTTTGAAATACCAGTCTAATTAAATGTAATTAGAGATCACCAGTCTAATCAAATCTCTCAATCGGAATGGGCATACCAAATATGTATATAGTTATATTGTAATTTATTTTTCTACATTTTTAGTCTCATCTAAGGAAATGACCTATCCACATTTCATTTTTATAAATTCAATATTTGTGCTTACTTTAGGCATAATGTAGCATGGTTAGTGAAGTTATGTTGTCAGCTCTTCTTGAAATGCTAATAGAAATCCAACTTTGTATGTGAAGAAGAAAGGCGCGTGCAGTTGTTTCTTTTTTTCATGCATTACTTGTTTTGGATGTCACTGAAACAACTGTAGCAGATCCGAGTATATGATAGAAATTTGACAAGCGATTATGTGTGTTATTTATTTGATACTAGCGTACCCGTCGCGCGTTGCTGCGAAGACAGACAGACATACATACATTCATTTTTATATATCTAGATGACGGCAGCAGCGACCACTGAGGTTTTGTAGGCCGCTGCTTCCCCCTTGCAGGCTGAATAAAATAGCCGTTGTGTGGAACATCCAATTTATCCGGCTGCTGTGGCTTCTTGGGAAGATAGCCTAGTACATGTTTGCCCACTTCCAACTCCAATGGAGACTGACTGTAAATGGCTGGCGTGCTCTAGTATTTATGGTTCCAAGCTGTACGTGTCATTGCATACAGTCTATCTATCTATCTATCTATCTATGACATCAGGAAATGAGAGAATTAGATTCCGTACGTAAAATTTGAACGCTAATTCTTTGGCGCTTTGAATTGAATAATCGAGTTGGGACCCATTAACTTTTCCTATTTATGACATAATCAATGCTCGTGCCAAATTTCAAGTTTCTATGACATTGGGAAATGAGAGAATTAAATTCCGTACATAAAATTTGGACGCTAATTCTTTTGCGCTTAGAATTGAATAATCGAGTTGGGATGAGACATAAGGCCTTGCCCATAAGCATTCCCCAACCTCCAAGAACTGAACCTACCTACCTGAATGAGATTTTGTAGGCCGCTGCTTCCCCCTTGCGGGCTGAATAAAATAGCCGTTGGGTGGAACATACAATTTATCCGGCTGCTGTGGCTTCTTAGGAAGATATCCTAGTACTTGTTTACCCACTTCCAACTCCAATGGTAATTGGCTGGTGTGCTCTAGTGGTTCCAAGCTGTGCGTGTCATAATAGAGCCTTAATGACATCACAATGCAGCTTATGAGAACATGTTGGGGCATGTTCGCGCGTTGCTGCGAAGACAGACATACATACATACTACGTTTTTATATATCTAGATGACGGCAGCAGCGACCACTGAGGTTTACCGCTGGGGTATGTCACTCTTATTACTAATGGGGGGAGTGTCACTATTATTACTGCTGTGGGATGTCACTATTATCGCTGGGGTGAAGGTGTCACTATTACCGCTGGGGTATGTGTACATGTGGCAGAAATGGGCAGGGCTCTTTCAGAATAGACCGGGTGCAGATTTTGACTGCTTTTTAGATGCGGAAATGCTGCAGAATTTTCCACAGAAATCTCCGCTGAGGACATTCTGCAGTATTTCCGCGTCCAAAAAGCAGTCAGAATCTGCACCCGGTCTATTCTGAAACAGCCTTGTCCTTTTTAAAACGACGGGGGTAAAATCATACGTTGTGATAAGCCCCGCCCCCTGACGTGTTGGCACTTTGCGATACATAAGTGGGTTTTGGGTTGTAGTTTGGGCACTCGGTCCCTAAAAGGTTCGCCATCACTGGCCTAGTACATGTTTGCCCACTTCCAACTTCAATGGAGACTGACTGTAAATGGCTGGAGTGCTCTAGTATTTATGGTTTCAAGCTGTACGTGTCATTGCATACAGTCTATCTATCTATCTATCTATCTATCTATCTATCTATCAGGGTTATTGCATACAGTCTATTTATCTATCTATCTATCTATCTATCTATCTATGACATCAGGAAATGAGAGAATTAGATTTTGTAGGCCGCTGCTTCCCCCTTGCGGGCTGAATAAAATAGCCGTTGGGTGGAACATACAATTTATCCGGCTGCTGTGGCTTCTTAGGAAGATATCCTAGTACTTGTTTACCCACTTCCAACTCCAATGGTAATTGGCTGGCGTGCTCTAGTGGTTCCAAGCTGTACGTGTCATAATAGAGCCTTAATGACATCACAATGCAGCTTTATAGAACATGTTGGGGCATGTTCAAGGGCGTCCGATGTTGATGACATCAGTGATGACATCACAATAGCAGGTGGCTTACTTATTCGATCTACGTGGGGGGGGGGGGCGTAACTTTCGACGAAGCTCGCGCGCCATTTATCGTAGGATATTTGTACTATGCCTATAATCTTCCCAGGAGTGTACTCAACAACTTCCCAAAGTTTCATGGCGATCGGATGAATGGTGTAGTAGCGCATAAAGGACAAACACGCACGCACGCACACACGCACGCACGCACGCACGCAGACAGACATACATTCAATTTTATATATATAGATGAACTTTGAGATTTATCTGTCAAAAAAGGTACGCAGCCGTGTCCTTTTTTTCCTGTTGCTTGCTCATGTATGGCAATGGGTTATTGGGAATAGACTTTAGATTGATGGTGCAATTAATAGTTAAGTGCATGATGTTAAAATTGAGAACATAATTAAGAAACTACTGAAGTGTGCTCCTAAATCATGTAGCTTTTCTTATTAAATTGATTCCTCTAGTGACTTAATCTACCCGATCAATAAGGCAATGTATTCATGTCACAAAACTGTGTGTTACATATTTTACCAACACATGTCCATGCTTATATCCTCATGTAATTATCCACATCGCAGGGTGGTTGTCTATATGGTTTATGCTATCTAGAGCTAGATTCTAATTGGTAGACCTGTAATGTCACCCATTGACAGTGAGCGGTGGGAACAACCCACTGTGATACATTCAGTGCACTGAGAGACTGAACTAATGAGAACCGGTATGGAAGAATAGAGTTAAGTAGAGAAAATAGAATGGGAATAGTGCAATGGGCTCTGCTGCTGGAACCTCGTACTCCAAAGTGTGTGAGTGAGTAATCGGTAGAAATTATGCATAGGGTTTCACTCATAGGCGTAGCGTCAGGGGGTGCTGGGGTCGCCATGGCGACCCGGCCCATGAGTTCAGGGGGCCCCGGAGCCGCCCTCCGACATACCCCCACATTCAGTGCATTAATGGCTGACCGTTCTTTCCCCCGCATGATGCGGCAGTCAGAACAGCCAGCCTGAGAGGAAAAGCAGGGAGGTACTTACATGGGCCGGCAGGGGAGGAGGGAGGAGGTCACATGGGACGGCAGGGGACAGGGATCATGTGCTGCCCCCCCTGCTTCCTGCTGAACGGGGAAGCTTCTGAGTTTACCTCTCCTGCTGCTGCTGTCACATGGAGGAGAAGTGGACCGAGCCCTGGGGTAAGTGTATATATGTGTGTGTGTGTGTGTATATCTGTGTGTGTGTGTGTATGTGTGAGTGTATCTGTGTGTGTGTGTGTGTATATCTGTGTGTGTGTGTGTGTATATCTATGTGTGTGTGTGTGTATATCTATGTGTGTGTGTGTGTGTATATCTGTGTGTGTGTGTATATCTATGTGTGTGTGTGTGTGTGTATATCTGTGTGTATATCTGTGTGTGTGTGTATATCTGTGTGTGTGTATATCTGTGTGTGTGTGTGTATATCTGTGTGTGTGTGTGTGTGTATATCTGTGTGTGTGTGTGTATATCTGTGTGTGTGTATATCTGTGTGTGTGTGTGTGTGTATATCTGTGTGTGTGTGTATATCTGTGTGTGTGTGTGTGTATATCTGTGTGTGTGTGTGTGTGTGTATATCTGTGTGTGTGTGTGTATATGTGTGTGTGTGTGTATATCTGTGTGTGTGTGTGTATATCTGTGTGTGTGTGTATCTGTGTGTGTGTGTGTTTGTGTATATCTGTGTGTGTATATCTCTCTCTCTCCCTCTCCTTGGATTTACTGTATTTATTTGCACCCTTTACACGCAATTAAAAACCGCATCAAAACCGCATGCTGTTATTAATAGTGTCTGCAGCTCCTTTAGGGTGACTGCCCACTACATTTTTTTTTCACGACGAAATTTGCAGCGTTTTTTTTCTCTGCAGTGGTCTATGGGACTTGTAATGCTAAAATAACGATCGCACAAAATCGCAATTTACCGCGAAATCGCGATTTTGTGCGATCGTGATTTTAACATTACAAGTCCCATAGACCCCTGCAGAAAAAAAAACCGCTGCAAATTTCGTCGTGAAAAAAACCTGTAGTGGGCAGTCACCCTAATACCGTACGCGGTTTTTAAATACTGCATGCAGGTTTTTATGTGTCTTAATTGTGGTTCTAAAGTGCAACAAAAACATAACCCCCCTGAGGCTGCTCTCACACGTGTTCAGAAAACGCAGCTCAAAATCGTGGCATTTTTACCAGAATTTCGAGCAGCGTTTTTGAACACAGGTTACAGCATTTGACAGCACTCTTCAATGCACCCCATCATTGTGATGAGTGATGAGATGTGTTAAAAACCACAAAAATGCAGGAACAGAACAGACAGCTCTCGAAAATCACAGCGTTAGAAACACCATGTTTGAGCACAAATTTGGGTAACCTCATTAAAATCTATGGGAGTGTTGTACTGCTGTTAGTACGGCACTCGGGGCGCTGTGCTAATAGCGGTAAAAAGCGGTGTGTGTGAGAGTGGCCTGCGGGGCTACAAACAAATGTTCATGTGCCGGAAATGCATCATGTTTGGAAAGATTACGCCAAGGGGCAGATCATGTATGCAGCACGATCTAGGTATGGGTACGGGGGCGTGTGGGGTGGAGGCCCGGGGTGGGGGGGCCCCGAGCTGAACTTTTGCACCCGGGCCCCTGAGCCTTTAGGTACGCCCCTGGTTTCACTTACTTGAATAAGGGGTTCACGGACATCGATGAACCTCCTCAAGAATTCAGGTTAGCCTCTAAATTATTACATGTTCATTTAGGTTTCCTTTGGAGAGTAGAAACTCTTCCATTTTTATTCCATTACCATAGGACAATATTTTTGGAATATTGTTTATTCCATTAGCATAAGACAGTAGATACATTACAGAAACTGCACTATGTTTCGGAGGGCTTACTGACAGATCTGCCTCTTTTCTCAAGCATATGACACAGTGACATCTTAACTGAGTGAGGTACTTCATATAACTTGGCCACTGGAGGTGCGTATGTGTGTGTGTCTATGCTCACCCACAGACGCATGCCTGGGTAAAAGACCGTTTGCTCCAAAAGGACATGTGCCCTGAAGAAAATGGCTGCCGAACTATATACGTGCACACGCATGACCGGGAGCAGAAGGGTATTTCTAGACACAATTCTGTGCACATGCTGCATTCGCACATGTTATTCAGACGGATTTAGTATACTTATTAGTGAACCAGCACCACATTAATAAACCTTATAGGGTACTATATCATAGAATATGTCAAGGAAAATGCAGTTTTGTCCCATAGAGAAAATTATAAGACAATCAATTAGAACGCAATACAATAAAAAGTGTGTTTAAAAAGTGAATTATGAATATCATAAACATATATTCCAATTCTATCCATCAGTTGTGCCTGACTTTTGGATACTCTGTAGACTAGTCCTCTCCATGCTTCCGCATTCTCTATGTCTGCTTTCATTTGAGTGATGTCCATTTCGATGTCCTTCTTGAAGGTGTCTTTTGTATTCCTTTTACCACTGACTATTCCAAGTAGCATCTCTTTTTCCAGCGAATTCTCCATTATCACGTGTCCAAAGTAAGTCAGTCTCTATCTCATGCTATTTCCTTCTGGGGACACCTCTGAGTTGGTACGGTCTAGTAAAGCTTTGTTGGTGACCCTGGCTATCAAGGAGATTCATAGAAGTTTTATCCAATACCTCAATTCGAAAGTGTCATTTTTTGCAGAGAAAATGGGAACTTTCCATTTTGCTGGCGCAGGATATTGTGAATTCGGTTGAGATGCTGCCCATTTGGGGATGTCCAGGTGTAAAGGCGTCATTTTGGCTTGGTAAAGGAGGTGTTTGTGATTCCAAACTTGTTTTCCTGGCAAACTTGGACAAGGTGGTCCCCAACGTAATTTTTCTCCCCTAGGCCATGTTTGCTGACCATTTCTGCATTCTCTCCATCTCTGACTTTGGCGTTGAAATCAACCATGATGTAGATAATGTCCTTGCTTGAGGTTTTGTTGAATGCACTCTGGTCATGGGCATAGAAGTCCTCAACGTCCTGCTCTGATGCATCTGTTGTTGGTGCATGGACTTGGATGATGGTGACATTCAGAGGCTTCCTCTGATGCAGATAGACATGACCCTATCATTGATGTATTTGGGGGTCTTTATCTACCTTTCTTTTTTTTTTGTTTGTCACAATGGCAACTCCTTTTCTTTTCTCTGTCTTGTTTCCCATGTAATAAATGGTGTGGTCATCTGACCTATAGTCCCCAAATCCAGTCCAATGCAGTTCACTGACTCCAATTAGACCAACACTTGTTCTTTCCATTTCTCTTTTAAAGATGTCCAGCTTTCCAGTGCTCATCCCTCTCATATTCCATGTTCCAATGGTATATTGTTTTTTGCAGCTCAGGTGATCCTTTTCACTATAAACTACATCAGCAATTGAGCTCCCTTGTGGGTTTTCCCCTCTTGCATTATTCTCATTGTACTGACTATTCAGAAATTCTCCTTCTCTCTTCCCTGATAGTGTTATTAATGCTTTATATCTGAAAAGGATTTTGTTTAAAAATACTATAAAATGTATACAATCATTAAATAATAGAATTATAAAATGATAAAATCATATTATCATATTAGGTAAAGATTAGAGATGAGCGAGCACCAAAATGCTCGGGTGCTCGTTACTCGGGACGAAATTATCGCGATGCTCGAGGGTTCGTTTCGAGTAACGAACCCCATTGAAGTCAATGGGCGACCCGAGCATTTTTGTATATCGCCGATGCTCGCTAAGGTTTTCATTTGTGAAAATCTGGGCAATTCAAGAAAGTGATGGGAACGACACAGCAACGGATAGGGCAGGCGAGGGGCTACATGTTGGGCTGCATCTCAAGTTCCCAGGTCCCACTATTAAGCCACAATACCGGCAAGAGTGGGCCCCCCCCCAACAACTTTTACTTCTGAAAAGCCCTCATTAGCAATGCATACCTTAGCTAAGCACCAACTACCTCCAACAAAGCACAATCACTGCCTGCATGACACTCCGCTGCCACTTCTCCTGAGTTACATGCTGCCCCCCCCCCGCACGACGCAGTGTCCACAGCGCACACCAAAGTGTCCCTGCGCAGCCTTCAGCTGCACTCATGCCACACCACCCTCATGTCTATTTATAAGTGCGTCTGCCAGAGGAACCGCAGGCACACACTGCAGAGGGTTGGCACGGCTAGGCAGCGACCCTCTTTAAAAGGGGCGGAGCGATAGCCCACAATGCTGTACAGAAGCAATGAGAAATCCAATCCTGTGCCACCTCCATCTGGAGCTGCACACGTGGGCATAGCAATGGGGAACCTATGTGCCACACACTACTCATTCTGTCAAGGTGTCTGCATGCCCCAGTCAGACCGCGTTTTTTTATAAATAGTCACAGGCAGGTACAACTCCGCAATGGGAATTCCGTGTGCACCCACAGCATGGATGGCTCCCTGGAACCCACCGGCTGTACATAAATGTATCCCATTGCAGTGCCCATCACAGCTGAGGTAACGTCCGATTAAATGCAGGTGGGCTTCGGCCCAAACTGCATGCCCCAGTCAGACTGGGGTTCTTTAGAAGTGGACACATGTAGTTACAACTCCGTGTGGACCCACAGCATGGGTGGGTGCCAGGAAGCCCCCGGCGGTACATAAATATATCCCATTGCATTGCCCATCACAGCTGAGGTAACGTCGTGCTTAATGCAGGTGGGCTTCGGCCCACACTGCATGCCCCAGTCAGACTGGGGTTCTTTAGAAGTGGACACATGCAGTTACAACTCCGTGTGGACCCACAGCATGGGTGGGTGCCAGGAAGCCACCGGCAGTACATAAATATATCCCATTGCATTGCCCATCACAGCTGAGGTAACGTCGTGCTTAATGCAGGTGGGCTTCGGCCCACACTGCATGCCCCAGTCAGACTGGGGTTCTTTAGAAGTGGACACATGCAGTTACAACTCCGTGTTGACCCACGGCATAGGTGGCTCCCTGGAACCCACCGTTGGTACATAAATATATCCCATTGCAGTGCCAAACACAGCTGATGTAACGTCAGCTGTAATGCAGGTGGGCTAAAAATTAATTGGATTACACTGTAGGCGAGGGCCCCCAAAAATTGGTGTACCAACAGTACTAATGTACCTGAGAAAAATTGCCCATGCCCAACCAAGAGGGCAGGTGAAACCCATTAATCGCTTTGGTTAATGTGGCTTGATTGGTAACTACTAGCCCTGGAGGCAGCCCAGTTAAAATAAAAATTGGTTGAGGTGAAAGTTTCAACGCTTTAATGAGCATTGAAACGTATAAAAATTGTTTACAAAAATTATATGACTGAGCCTTGTGGGCCTAAGAAAAATTGCCCGTTCGGCGTGATTATGTGAGGTTTCAGGAGGAGGAGCAGGAGGAGGAGGAGGAATATTATACACAGATTGATAAAGCAAAAAGATCCCCGTTTTTGATGGTGATAGAGAACGATGCTTCCATCCGCGGGTGCAGCCTACGTATTGCTTCGGTATCGCTGCTGTCCGCTGGTGAAGAAGAGAAGTCTGGGGAAATCCAGGCTTTGTTCATCTTGATGAGTGTAAGCCTGTCGGCACTGTCGGTTGACAGGCGGGTACGCTTATCTGTGATGATTCCCCCAGCCGCACTAAACACCCTCTCTGACAAGACGCTAGCCGCAGGACGAGTTCAGGCCACGTGTCCAGCTTCGACACCCAGTAGTTGTAGGGGGCAGAGGCGTCACGGAGGACGGTCGTGCGATCGGCTACGTACTCCCTCATCATCCTTTTACAGTGCTCCCGGCAACTCAGCCTTGACTGGGGAGCGGTGACACAGTCTTGCTGGGGAGCCAGAAAGCTGGCAAAGGCCTTGGATAATGGTCCCCTGCCTGCGCTGTACATGCTGCCTGATCTCTGCGCCTCCCCTGCTACCTGGCCCTCGGAACTGCGCCTTCGGCCACTAGCGCTGTCGGATGGGAAGTTTACCATCAGTTTGTCCACCAGCGCCCTGTGGTATAGCATCATTCTGGAACCCCTTTCCTCTTCGGGAATGAGAGTGGAAAGGTTCTCCTTATACCGTGGGTCGAGCAGTGTGTACACCCAGTAATCCGTAGTGGCCAGAATGCGTGTAACGCGAGGGTCACGAGAAAGGCATCCTAACATGAAGTCAGCCATGTGTGCCACGGTACCAGTACGCAACACATGGCTGTCCTCACTAGGAAGATCACTTTCAGGATCCTCCTCCTCCTCCTCTTGCCATACACGCTGAAAGGATGACAGGCAAGCAGCATGTGTACCCTCAGCAGTGGGCCAAGCTGTCTCTTCCCCCTCCTCCTCCTGCTCCTCCCCCTCCTCCTCCTCCTCCTCCTCAACGCGCTGAGATATAGACATGAGGGTGCTCTGACTATCCAGCGACATACTGTCTTCCCCCGCCTCCATTTCCGAGTGCAAAGCGTCTGCCTTTATGCTTTGCAGGGAACTTCTCAAGAGGCATAGCAGAGGAATGGTGACGCTAATGATTGCAGCATCGCCGCTCACCATCTGGGTAGACTCCTCAAAGTTTCCAAGGATCTGGCAGATGTCTGCCAACCAGGCCCACTCTTCTGTAAAGGATTGAGGAGGCTGACTCCCACTACGCCGCCCATGTTGGAGTTGGTATTCCACAATAGCTCTACGCTGCTCATAGAGCCTGGCCAACATGTGGAGCGTAGAGTTCCACCGTGTGGGCACGTCGCACAGCAATCGGTGCACTGGCAGATTAAACCGATGTTGCAGGGTCCGCAGGGTGGCAGCGTCCGTCTTGGAGTTGCGGAAATGTGCGCTGACCCGGCGCACCTTTCCGAGCAGGTATGACAAGTGTGGGTAGCTTTTCAGAAAGCGCTGAACCACCAAATTAAAGACGTGGGCCAGGCATGGCACGTGCGTGAGGCTGCCGAGCTGCAGAGCCTCCACCTGATTACGGCCGTTGTCACACACGACCATGCCCAGTTGGAGGCTCAGCGGCGCAAGCCAGCGGTCGGTCTGCTCTGTCAGGCCCTGCAGCAGTTCGTGGGCCATGTGCCTCTTCTCTCCTAAGCTGAGTAGTTTCAGCACGGCCTGCTGACGCTTGCCCACCGCTGTGCTGCCGTGCTGCGCGACACCGACTGCTGGCGACGTGCTGCTGCTGACACATCTTGATTGCAAGACAGAGGTTGCGTAGGAGGAGGAGGAGGAGGGTGGTTTAGTGGAGGAAGCATACACCGCCGCAGATACCACCACCGAGCTGGGGCACGCAATTCTGGGGTGGGTAGGACGTGAGCGGTCCCAGGCTCTGACTCTGTCCCAGCCTCCACTAAATTCACCCAATGTGCCGTCAGGGAGATATAGTGGCCCTGCCCGCCTGTGCTTGTCCACGTGTCTGTTGTTAAGTGGACCTTGGCAGTAACCGCGTTGGTGAGGGCGCGTACAATGTTGCGGGAGACGTGGTCGTGCAGGGCTGGGATGGCATATCAGGAAAAGTAGTGGCAACTGGGAACCGAGTAGCGCGGGGCCGCCGCCGCCATCATGCTTTTGAAAGCCTCCGTTTCCACAAGCCTATACGGCAGCATCTCCAGGCTGATCAATTTGGCAATGTGCACGTTTAACGCTCGAGCGTGTGGGTGCGTGGCGGCGTACTTGCGCTCGCGCTCAAACAGTGGTGCTAGCGACGTCTGGACGCTGCACTGAGAGACATTGCTGGATGGGGCCGAGGACAGCGGAGGTGAGGGTGTGGGTGCAGGCCAGGAGACGGTAGTGCCTGTGTGCTCAGAGGGGGGTTGGATCTCAGTGGCAGGTTGGGGCACAGGGGGAGAGGCAGCGGTGCAAACCGGAGGCGGTGAACGGCCTTCGTCCCACCTTGTGGGGTGCTTGGCCATCATATGCCTGCGCATGCTGGTGGTGGTGGCTCCCCAGCTGATCTTGGCGCGACAAAGGTTGCACACCACTGTTCGTCGGTCGTCAGGCGTCTCTGTGAAAAACTGCCACACCGTAGAGCACCTTGACCTCTGCAGGGAGGCATGGCGCGAGGGGGCGCTTTGGGAAACAGTTGGTGGATTATTCGGTCTGGCCCTGCCTCTACCCCTGGCTACCGCACTGGCTCGGCCTGTGCCCACACCCTGACTTGGGCCTCCGCGTCCTCGCCCGCGTCCACATCCTATAGGCCTACCCCTACCCCTCAGCATGGTGTATTACCAGTAGTGCAGAAACAGAACACTGTAATTAAATGTGCCGCTTATTGGTCTGTGGTTGGAGGCTGACTTCGCTTACGGAACGCCAGGAAATAATTTTGCGCAAGCCTGCTGTAACACTTAGCTGGCTGCGTATGAATTAGGAGGACAACTACACCCAGCACAGACACAGTATACTGAGGACAGTCACAGGCAGCCCAAATAGATTTTTTCCCCCAAATGTTTTAGGAAAGGCCCACTGCCTATATACACTGTATATGTCTTCTCTCTCTGCGTCACCACTACTGGCCCTGGAGTATGTCAAATAACTGCACTCTGTTGCACTGTGGACTGGAATACAGCGGTGATTTAACAGTCAACACAGAGCCAGGAAATAATTTTGCGCAAGCCTGCTGTAACACTTAGCTGGCTGCGTATGAATTAGGAGGACAACTACCCCCAGCAGAGACCCAGTACACTGAGGACAGTCATAGGCAGCCCAAATAGATTTTTTTCCACAAATGTTTTTGGAAAGGCCCACTGCCTATATACACTGTATATGTCTTCTGTCCCTGCGTCACCACTACTGGCCCTGGAGTATGTAAAGTAACTGCACACTGTTGCACTGTGGACTGGAATACAGCGGTGATTTAACAGCCAACACAGAGCCAGGAAATAATTTTGCGCAAGCCTGCTGTAACACTTAGCTGGCTGCGTATGAATTAGGAGGACAACTACCCCCAGCAGAGACCCAGTACACTGAGGACAGTCACAGGCAGCCCAAATAGATTTTTTTCCACAAATGTTTTTGCTAAGGCCCACTGCCTATATTCAATAAATATGTCTTCTGTCCCTGCCTAACCACCACTTCTGGTCCTGGAGTATGAATAATTACTGCAGGGCGCAATGCTCTGCACTGCCGATATACAAAAAAAAAAAATGTTCCACACTGCAAAAGGCAGCCTCCACAGTACTGCACATGGTTAGATGTGGCCCTAAGAAGGACTGTTGGGGTTCTTGAAGCCTAAAATACTCCTAACACTCTCCCTATAGCAGCTCCGGCATCAGCAGCACTTTCCCTCCTCTATGTCAGAACGCATCTGTGGCGAGCCGCGGGAGGGGCCGATTTATATACTCGGGTGACACCTGATCTCGCCAGCCACTCACTGCAGGGGGGTGGTATAGGGCTTGAAAGTCGCAGGGGGAAGTTGTAATGCCTTCCCTGTCTTTGTATTGGCCAGAAAAGCGCGCTAACGTCTCAGAGATGAAAGTGAAAGTAACTCGAACATCGCGTGGTACTCGTCACCAGTAACGAGCATCTCGAACACGCTAATACTCGAACGAGTATCAAGCTCGGACGAGTACGTTAGCTCATCTCTAGTAAAGATGTATATAAAAAGCAGGCACACAAGCATGCAAATACGCACTTCCGGTTGCCCAGTCATAAGAACTAGCTCATACTATTAACATGTCTCTGTGTCATATGCTTGAAAAAAAAGGCAGATTTCCCTCCAAAATGCATTTTATTTCCTGTATTATATCTGTTGTCCTATGCCAGTGGTGGCGAACCTATGGCACACGTGCCAGAGGCAGCATGCAGAGCCCTCCCTGCTGGCACGCGTCACCATCGGCCGCTCACCACATTAGTGAATGCCTTCAGGGGCTTCGACTCCCCTGTCGGCATTTACTCATCAGCGCTGATCCCGGCGCAGGGCAGGGAGAGGAGACATCCAGCAGCACAATGACGTCAGTGTGCACCAGCGATCGGGCAGAAGAGGAGTGGCGCTACAACGAGCAGGAGGGGTAAGTATGTGGGTCCCGGGGGCGGGCATTATCACTGCTGGGGGACCGCTGTGGGGGCATTATCACTGCTGGGGGACCACTGGATTCTTGAGGAGGTTTGCTGATGTTTATGAACCTCTCATTCAATTAAGTAAAACCTTACACATAACTCCTACCGATTACCCACCCACACACTTTGGAGCGATGGGTTTTTGTAACCTTTTTTTCCTGACTTGTGCCCGCGGTAGTGGCGTACCCAGAACTTCCTCCAGATGCTCTCCCATTCCACGTGAACCCCCATTGGGATATAGTGACGGAGTGAACAAGCATTATGCTATTATAAAAGCGAACTAAGACCAGCAGTGTGGAGGCTTACCTGTGAAGGGCTGTCCAAACCAGGTGAGTCCTACTTCTTTAAGGATCTTGTTTTTATATTCACTTTCTTAGAGCACTGTCCTAAACTAATTTGTGTACCCTGAAGACATGACAGGCCATCTTTAATTGATTGTCCTCCTTTTAGCACCAAACCATTTATGTATCAAACGTGCTAATTAGAGATGAGCGAGCACCAAAGTCCTCGGGTGCTCGTTACTCGGGACGAAATCATTGCGATGCTCGAGGGTTTGTTTCGAGTAACGAACCCCATTGAAGTCAATAGGCGACTCGAGCATTTTTGTATATCGCCGATGCTCGCTAAGGTTTTCATTTGTGAAAATCTGGGCAATTCAAGAAAGTGATGGGAACGACACAGCAACGGATAGGGCAGGCGAGGGGCTACATGTTGGGCTGCATCTCAAGTTCCCAGGTCCCACTATTAAGCCACAATAGCGGCAAGAGTGCCCCCCCCAACAACTTTTACTTCTGAAAAGCCCTCATTAGCAATGCATACCTTAGCTAAGCACCACACTACCTCCAACAAAGCACAATCACTGCCTGCATGACACTCTGCTGCCACTTCTCCTGGGTTACATGCTGCCCAACCCCCCCCCCCCCCGCACAACGCAGTGTCCACAGCGCACACCAAAGTGTCCCTGCGCAGCCTTCAGCTGCACTCATGCCATACCACCCTCATGTCTATTTATAAGTGCGTCTGCCATGAGGAGGAACCGCAGGCACACACTGCAGAGGGTTGGCATGGCTAGGCAGCGACCCTCTTTAAAAGGGGCGTGGCGATAGCGCACAATGCTGTACAGAAGCAAAGAGAAATATAATCCTGTGCCACCGCCATCAGGAGCTGCACACGTGGGCATAGCAATGGGGAACCTATGTGCCACACACTATTCATTCTGTCAAGGTGTCTGCATGCCCCAGTCAGACCGCGTTTTTTTATAAATAGTCACAGGCAGGTACAACTCCGCAATGGGAATTCCGTGTGCACCCACAGCATGGGTGGCTCCCTGGAACCCACCGGCGGTACATAAATGTATCCCATTGCAGTGCCTATCACAGCTGAGGTAACGTCCGATTAAATGCAGGTGGGCTTCGGCCCACACTGCATGCCCCAACCTGACCGGGGATTTTAATTCATAGACACAGGCAGGTACAACTCCCTATTGTGAAGTCCGTGTGGACCCACAGCATGGGTGGGTGCCAGGAAGCCACCGGCGGTACATAAATATATCCCATTGCATTGCCCATTACAGCTGAGGTAATGTCATGTTTAATGCAGGTGGGCTTCGGCCCGCACTGCATGGCCCAGTCAGACTGGGGTTCTTTAGAAGTGGACACATGCAGTTACAACTCCCTGTGGACCCATAGCATGGGTGGCTCCCTGGAACCCACCGGCTGTACATAAATATATCCCATTGCAGTGCCCATCACAGCTGAGGTAACGTCCGATTAAATGCAGGTGGGCTTCGGCCCACACTGCATGCCCCAGTCAGACTGGGGTTCTTTAGAAGTGGACACATGCAGTTACAACTCCGTGTGGACCGACAGCATGGGTGGGTGCCAGGAAGCCACCGGCGGTACATAAATATATCTCATTGCATTGCCCATCACAGCTGAGGTAATGTCATGTTTAATGCAGGTGGGCTTCGGCCCACACTGCATGGCCCAGTCAGACTGGGGTTCTTTAGAAGTGGACACATGCAGTTACAACTCCCTGTGGACCCACAGCATGGGTGGCTCCCTGGAACCCACCGGCTGTACATAAATGTATCCCATTGCAGTGCCCATCACAGCTGAGGTAACGTCCGATTAAATGCAGGTGGGCTTCGGCCCACACTGCATGCCCCAGTCAGACTGGGTTTCTTTAGAAGTGGACACACGCAGTTACAACTCCCTGTGGACCCACAGCATGGGTGGCTCCCTGGAACCCAACGGCGGTACATAAATATATCCCATTGCAGTGCCCAGCACAGCTGAGGTAACGTCCGATTAAATGCAGGTGGGCTTCGGCCCACACTGCATGCCCCAGTCAGACTGGGGTTCTTTAGAAGTGGACACATGCAGTTACAACTCCGTGTGGACCGACAGCATGGGTGGGTGCCAGGAAGCCACCGGCGGTACATAAATATATCTCATTGCATTGCCCATCACAGCTGAGGTAATGTCATGTTTAATGCAGGTGGGCTTCGGCCCACACTACATGGCCCAGTCAGACTGGGGTTCTTTAGAAGTGGACACATGCAGTTACAACTCCCTGTGGACCCACAGCATGGGTGGCTCTCTGGAACCCACCGGCTGTACATAAATGTATCCCATTGCAGTGCCCATCACAGCTGAGGTAACGTCCGATTAAATGCAGGTGGGCTTCGGCCCACACTGCATGCCCCAGTCAGACTGGGTTTCTTTAGAAGTGGACACACGCAGTTACAACTCCCTGTGGACCCACAGCATGGGTGGCTCCCTGGAACCCAACGACGGTACATAAATATATCCCGTTGCAGTGCCCAGCACAGCTGATGTAACGTCAGCTTTAATGCAGGTGGGCTAAAAATTAATTGGATTACACTGTAGGCGAGGGCCCCAAAAAATTGGTGTACCAACAGTACTAATGTACGTCAGAAAAATTGCCCATGCCCAACCAAGAGGGCAGGTGAAACCCATTAATCGCTTTGGTTAATGTGGCTTAATTTGTAACTAGGCCAGGAGGCAGCCCAGTTAAAATAAAAATTGGTTCAGGTGAAAGTTTCAATGCTTTAATGAGCATTGAAACGTATAAAAATTGTTTACAAAAATTATATGACTGAGCCTTGTGGGCCTAAGAAAAATTGCCCGTTCGGCGTGATTACGTCAGGTTTCAGGAGGAGGAGCAGGAGGAGGAGGATGAATATTATACACAGATTGATGAAGCTAAAAGGTCCACGTTTTTGATGGTGATAGAGAACAATGCTTCCATCCGCGCGTGCAGCCTACGTATTGTTTAGGTATCGCTGCTGTCCGCTGGTGGAGAAGAGAATTCTGGGGAAATCCAGGCTTTGTTCATCTTGATGAGTGTAAGCCTGTCGGCACTGTCGGTTGACAGGCGGGTACGCTTATCTGTGATGATTCCCCCAGCCGCAGTAAACACCCTCTCTGACAAGACGCTAGCCGCAGGACAAGCAAGCACCTCCAGGGCATACAGCGCGAGTTCAGGCCACGTGTCCAGCTTCGACACCCAGTAGTTGTAGGGGGCAGAGGCATCACGGAGGACGGTCGTGCGATCGGCTACGTACTCCCTCACCATCCTTTTACAGTGCTCCCGCCGACTCAGCCTTGACTGGGGAGCGGTGACACAGTCTTGCTGGGGAGCCAGAAAGCTGTCAAAGGCCTTAGAGAGTGTTCCCCTGCCTGTGCTGTACATGCTGCCTGATCTCTGCGCCTCCCCTGCTACCTGGCCCTCGGAAATGCGCCTTCGGCCACTAGCGCTGTCGGATGGGAATTTTACCATCAGTTTGTCTGCCAGGGTCCTGTGGTATAGCATCACTCTCGAACCCCTTTCCTCTTCGGGTATGAGAGTGGAAAGGTTCTCCTTATACCGTGGGTCGAGCAGTGTGTACACTCAGTTATCCGTAGTGGCCAGAATGCGTGTAACGCGAGGGTGACGAGAAAGGCATCCTAACATGAAGTCAGCCATGTGTGCCAGGGTACCTGTACGCAACACATGGCTGTCCTCACTAGGAAGATCACTTTCAGGATCCTCCTCCTCCTCCTTCTCCTCAGGCCATACATGCTGAAAGGATGACAGGTAAGCAGCATGGGTACCCTCAGCAGTGGGCCAAGCTGTCTCTTCCCCCTCTTCCTCATCCTCCTCATGCTCCTCCTCCTCAATGCGCTGAGATATAGACAGGAGGGTGCTCTGACTATCCAGCGACATACTGTCTTCCCCTGCCTCTGTTTCCGAGCGCAAAGCATCTGCCTTTATGCTTTGCAGGGAACTTCTCAAGAGGCATAGCAGAGGAATGGTGACGCTAATGATTGCAGCATCGCCGCTCACCATCTGGGTAGACTCCTCAAAGTTTCCAAGCACCTGGCAGATGTCTGCCAACCAGGCCCACTCTTCTGTAAAGAATTGAGGAGGCTGACTCCCACTGCACCGCCCATGTTGGAGTTGCTATTCCACTATAGCTCTACGCTGCTCATAGAGCCTGGCCAACATGTGGAGCGTAGAGTTCCACTGTGTGGGCACGTCACACAGCAGTCGGTGCACTGGCAGATGAAACCGATGTTGCAGGGTGTGCAGGGTGGCAGCGTCCGTGTGGGACTTGCGGAAATGTGCGCAGAGCCAGCGCACCTTTCCGAGCAGGTCTGACAAGCGTGGGTAGTTTTTCAGAAAGCGCTGAACCACCAAATTAAAGACGTGGGCCAGGCATGGCACGTGCGTGAGGCTGCCGAGCTGCAGAGCCGCCACCAGGCTACGGCCGTTGTCACACACGACCATGCCCGGTTGGAGGCTCAGTGGCGCAAGCTAGCGGTCGGTCTGCTCTGTCAGACCCTGCAGCAGTTCGTGGGAACTGAGTAGCGCGGGGCCGTCGCCGGCATCATACCTTTGAAAGCCTCCGTTTCCACAACCCTATATGGCAGCATCTCCAGGCTGATAAATTTGGCTATCTGCACGTTTAATGCTTGAGCGTGCGGGTGCGCGGCGGCGTACTTGCGCTTGCGCTCCAACACTTGCGCTAGCGACGGCTGGACGGTGTGCTGAGAGACATTGGTGGATGGGGCCGAGGACAGCGGAGGTGAGGGTGTGGGTGCAGGCCAGGAGACGGTAGTGCCTGTGTCCTGCGAGGGGGGTTGGATCTCAGTGGCAGGTTGGGGCACAGGGTGAGAGGCAGCGGTGCAAACCGGAGGCGGTGAATGGCCTTCGTCCCACCTTGTGGGGTGCTTGGCCATCATATGTCTGCGCATGCTGGTGGTGGTGAGGCTGGTGGTGGTGGCTCCCCGGCTGATCTTGGCGCGACAAAGGTTGCACACCACTGTTCGTCAGTCGTCTGCACTCTCAGTGAAAAACTGCCAGACCTTTGAGCACCTCGGCCTCTGCAGGGTGGCATGGCGCGAGGGGGCGCTTTGGGAAACAGTTGGTGGATTATTCGGTCTGGCCCTGCCTCTACCCCTGGCCACCGCACTGCCTCTTCCAACCTGCCCTGCTGCTGCACTTGCCTCCCCCTCTGAAGATCTGTCCTCAGTAGGCGTAGCAAACCAGGTGGGGTCAGTCACCTCATCGTCCTGCTGCTCTTCCTCCGAATCCTCTGTGTGCTTCTCCCTCGTACTTACTCCAGTTACTACTACTTGAGTGATAGACAACTGTGTCTCATCGTCATCGTCCTCCTCACCAACTGAAAGCTCTTGAGACAGTTGCCGGAAGTCCCCAGCCTCATCCCCCGGACCCTGGGAACTTTCTAAAGGTTGGGCATCGGTCGCGACAAACTCCTCCAGTGGGAGAGGATTCGGAACCATTGCTGCCCATTCTGGGCAGGGGCCCGAGAACAGTTCCTGGGAGTCTGCCTGCTCCTCAGAATGTGTCATTGTAATGGAGTGAGGAGGCTGAGAGGAAGGAGGAGCAGCAGCCAGAGGATTCAGAGTTGCTGCAGTGGACGGAGTAGAACTCTGGGTGGTCGATAGATTGCTGGATGCACTTTCTGCCATCCACGACAGGACCTGCTCACACTGCTCATTTTCTAATAAAGGTCTACTGCGTGGACCCATTAATTGTGAGATGAATGTGGGGACGCCAGAAACGTGCCTCTCTCCTAATCCCGCAGCAGTCGGCTGCGATACACCTGGATCAGGAGCTAGGCCTGTGCCCACACCCTGACTTGGGCCTCCGCGTCCTCGCCCGCATCCACATCCTCTAGGCCTACCCCTACCCCTCAGCATGCTGTATTACCAGTAGTGCAGAAAGAGAACGCTGTAATTAAATGTGCCGCTTATTGGCCTGTGGTTGAAGGATGACTTCCCTTACGGAACGCACAGCAGAGCCAGGAAACAATTATGCGCACGCCTGTAGTGAGACGTAGGTGCGTATGACTGAGCTAGTGGAATTCACAGCGCAGAAGCAGTCAAGTGGCCAAAGGCCAGTAGTAGGCCTTAAGTATTTTGCTTCTATTTTTTTAAAATGCTGAGCTGATACAGCAGACAGATACTGTAGGCAGCGTATAATATTATGTATACTGTTTCCCTCTAGCGGGATGACGGCGATCATGTAACAGAGACAGCAGATCCAGGAAACAATGTTGCGCAAGCCTGCTGTAACGCTTAGCTGCGTATTAATTACGACTACTACCCCCAGCAGATAGATACTGTAGGCAGCGTATAATATTATGTATACTCTTTCCCTCTGGCGGGATGACGGCGATCATGTAACAGAGACAGCAGATCCAGGAAACAATTTTGCGCAAGCCTGCTGTAACACTTAGCTGCGTATTAATTACGACTACTACCCCCAGCAGATAGATACTGTAGGCAACGTATAATATTATGTATACTGTTTCCCTTTGGCGGGATGACGGCGATCATGTAACAGAGACAGCAGAGCCAGGAAACAATTTTGCGCAAGCCTGCTGTAACGCTTAGCTGCGTATTAATTACGACTACTACCCCCAGCAGATAGATACTGTAGGCAGCGTATAATATTATGTATACTGTTTCCCTCTGGCGGGATGACGGCGATCATGTAACAGAGACAGCAGATCCAGGAAACAATGTTGCGCAAGCCTGCTGTAACGCTTAGCTGCATATTAATTAGGACTACTATCCCCAGCAGATACATACTGTAGGCAGCGTATAATATTATGTATACTCTTTCCCTCTGGCGGGATGACGGCGATCATGTAACAGAGACAGCAGATCCAGGAAACAATTTTGCGCAAGCCTGCTGTAACGCTTAGCTGCGTATTAATTAGGACTACTACCCCTAGCAGATAGATACTGTAGGCAGCGTATAATATTATGTATACTGTTTCCCTCTGGCGGGATGACGGCGATCATGTAACAGAGACAGCAGATCCAGGAAACAATTTTGCGCAAGCCTGCTGTAACGCTTAGCTGCATATTAATTAGGACTACTACCCCCAGCAGACAAGCAGTAAACTGAAGATGGTCACAGGCAGCCCAAATATAGTATTTTTCCCCAATTTTTTGGAAAAAGTCCACTGCCTGAATATCTCTTTTCCTGCCTCACCAGTACTGGCCCTATACTCTGTACAATGACTGCAGACTGCGGACGCAATGCTCTGCACGGCCGATATACAAAAAAAAAAAATTGTGCAACACTGCTAAAAGCAGCCTCAACAGTACTGCACACGGTCAGATGTGGCCCTAAGAGGGACCGTTGGGGTTCTTGAAGCCTAAAATAACTCCTAACGCTCTCCCTATAGCAGCTCCGGCACCAGCAGCACTTTCCCTGATCTCTGTCAGAATGCATCTGTGGCGAGCCGCGGGAGGGGCCGATTTATATACTCGGGTGACACCTGATCTCGCCAGCCACTCACTGCAGGGGGGTGGTATAGGGCTTGAACGTCGCAGGGGGAAGTTGTAATGCCTTCCCTGTCTTTCTATTGGCCAGAAAAGCGCGCTAACGTCTCAGAGATGAAAGTGAAAGTAACTCGAACATCGCTTGGTACTCCTCTAGTAACGAGCATCTCGAACACGCTAATACTCGAACGAGTATCAAGCTCGGACGAGTACGTTCGCTCATCTCTAGTGCTAATTTATTTTTGAATATAACTTTATAGCTGTTACACACACATAGTAATCAGCTTTTATCCTAAGAAACCCTTCCCAGTATCATATATGACAAGAAAAGTTTTTGTAAACTTTTGTAGGACAGCATGGTGGCTCAGTGGTTAGAAATCTTCCTCTGGATAGCCTGGTTTCTTACCGCACTCCAAAAACATACTAATACATAAATATAGATTGTGAGCCCCCACAGGGACAGGACCCAATGTAAGTAACAGATCCACATGCAGTGCTGCAGAATATGTATGTTTTGGCAAAAAAAACCGGACTCCTCATATTATGGCTCCATCCATGAGCTGCGTATTTTGTGTTAAAGAGGGAAACAGATACCATCCTTTGAGATCAAGAAAGCCTCTCCCAAAAATTTGGACAGGAATCATAATATATTGATATACTGTACATGGAGCCTAATGACAAATCTGTGTCTATGGATCATATATGGTGGCACAGAGTCCCTATAAGTCTATATTACACATCAGTATATATTGTTTGCTTATCACAGCTTCGTCTTAGGGCAGCATGCATGAGGCTTAAATCTGTATCAAAATACCAAGAACACAGTGCTATGCAATTAATTACTAAGCAAAAGCTTACAATAAGACTGTATCTAGAGTATGCATGTTGAAAAGTGGGAAAAAAACTTTTACGAGTTGGGAAAGACTTTGTTTTTGAAGCTGCAAAGAATAAAATAAGTCATGAAAGGAGACTGCTAGGCTATTATACCACAATCAAAGCACTGTTGTCTTTTGATAACAAAAAGAAGATTGAAGGCCACTCTTAAATTGAATTTTCAGAATGCTAGGAAGGTCTCTGTCAACATTTGAGAAAACCCACCTAAAATTTCTTCTGTATTATCTAAAAAAAGTTATACACACAGATCAACCAGAGCCTAAAAACCACTGACAGACGAAGCAAGTAACATTGATTATCTTGTAACAAAAGCACCTTTCAAGGGGTGAGATGTATTGGACTGCAATTGAACAGTCTGCTGTTAAAGTTGAAGTGTTGGGAGTAGAGATAAGCGAGCACCAAAATGCTCGGGTGCTCGTTACTCGAGACGAACTTTTCGCGATGCTCGAGGGTTCGTTTCGAATAACGAACCCCATTGAAGTCAATGGGCGACCCGAGCATTTTTGTATATCGCCGATGCTTGCTAAGGTTTTCGTTTGTGAAAATCTGGGCAATTCAAGAAAGTGATGGGAACGACACAGCAACGGATAGGGCAGGTGAGGGGCTACATGTTGGGCTGCATCTCAAGTTCCCAGGTCCCACTATTAAGCCACAATAGCGGCAAGAGTGGGCCCCCCCCTCCCAAGAACTTTTACTTCTGAAAAGCCCTCATTAGCAATGCATAACTTTGCTAAGCACCACACTACCTCCAACAAAGCACAATCACTGCCTGCATGACACTCCGCTGCCACTTCTCCTGGGTAACATGCTGCCCAACCCCCCCCCCCATGACCCAGTGTCCACAGCGCACACCAAACTGTCCCTGCCCAGCCTTCAGCTGCCCTCCTGCCACGCCACCCTCATGTCTATTTATAAGTGCGTCTGCCAGAGGAACCGCAGGCACACACTGCAGAGGGTTGGCACGGCTAGGCAGCGACCCTCTTTAAAAGGGGCGGGGCGATAGTCCACAATGCTGTACAGAAGCAATGAGAAATCCAATCCTGTGCCACCTCCATCTGGAGCTGCACACGTGGGCATAGCAATGGGGAACCTATGTGCCACACACTATTCATTCTGTCAAGGTGTCTGCATGCCCCAGTCAGACCGCAGTTTTTTATAAATAGTCACAGGCAGGTACAACTCCGCAATGGGAATTCCGTGTGCACCCACAGCATGGGTGGCTCCCTGGAACCCACCGGCGGTACATAAATGTATCCCATTGCAGTGCCCTGGACAGCAGAGCTAACGTCAGATTAAATGCAGGTGGGCTTCGGCCCACACTGCATGCCCCAACCGGAGCAGGGTTTTTAATTCATAGACACAGGCAGGTACAACTCCCTATTGTGAAGTCCCTGTGGACCGACAGCATGGGTGGGTGCAGGAAGCCACCGGCGGTACATAAATATATCCCATTGCATTGCCCATCACAGCTGAGGTAATAAATTCATGTTTAATGCAGGTGGGCTTCGGCCCACACTGCATGCCCCAGTCAGACTGGGGTTCTTTAGAAGTGGACACATGTAGTTACAACTCCGTGTGGACCGACAGCATGGGTGGGTGCCAGGAAGCCACCGGCGGTACATAAATATATCCCATTGCATTGCCCATCACAGCTGAGGTAATAATGTCATGTTTAATGCAGGTGGGCTTCGGCCCACACTGCATGCCCCAGTCAGACTGGGGTTCTGTAGAAGTGGACACATGTAGTTACAACTCCGTGTGGACCGACAGCATGGGTGGGTGCCGGGAAGCCACCGGCGGTACATAAATATATCCCATTGCATTGCCCATCACAGCTGAGGTAATAAATTCATGTTTAATGCAGGTGGGCTTCGGCCCACACTGCATGCCCCAGTCAGACTGGGGTTCTTTAGAAGTGGACACATGTAGTTACAACTCCGTGTGGACCGACAGCATGGGTGGGTGCCAGGAAGCCACCGGCGGTACATAAATATATCCCATTGCATTGCCCATCACAGCTGAGGTAATAAATTCATGTTTAATGCAGGTGGGCTTCGGCCCACACTGCATGCCCCAGTCAGACTGGGGTTCTTTAGAAGTGGACACATGCAGTTACAACTCCCTGTAGACCCACAGCATGGGTGGCTCCCTGGAACCCACTGGCGGTACATAAATACATCCCATTGCAGTGCCCAACACAGCTGATGTAACGTCAGCTGTAATGCAGGTGGGCTAAAAATTAATTTAATTACACTGTAGGCGAGGGCCCCCAAAAATTGGTGTACCAACAGTACTAATGTACCTGAGAAAAATTGCCCATGCCCAACCAAGAGGGCAGGTGAAACCCATTAATCGCTTTGGTTAATGTGGCCTAATTGGTAACTAGGCCCGGAGGCAGCCCAGTTAAAATAAAAATTGGTTGAGGTGAAAGTTTCAATGCTTTAATGAGCATTGAAACGTATAAAAATTGTTTAGAAAAATTATATGACTGAGCCTTGTGGGCCTAAGAAAAATTGCCCGTTCGGCGTGATTATGTGAGGTTTCAGGAGGAGGAGCAGGAGGAGGAGGAGGAATATTATACACAGATTCATGAAGCAAAAAGGTCCCCGTTTTTGATGGGGATAGAGAACGATGCTTCCATCCGCGGGTGCAGCCTACGTATTGCTTAGGTATCGCTGCTGTCCGCTGGTGGAGAAGAGAAGTCTGGGGAAATCCAGGCTTTGTTCATCTTGATGAGTGTTAGCCTGTCGGCACTGTCGGTTGACAGGCGGGTACGCTTATCTGTGATGATTCCTCCAGCCGCACTAAACACCCTCTCTGACAAGACGCTAGCCGCAGGACAAGCAAGCACCTCCAGGGCATACAGCGTGAGTTCAGGCCACGTGTCCAGCTTCGACACCCAGTAGTTGTAGGGGGCAGAGGCGTCACGGAGGACGGTCGTGCGATCGGCTACGTACTCCCTCACCATCCTTTTACAGTGGTCCTGCCGACTCAGCCGTGACTGGGGAGCGGTGACACAGTCTTGCTGGGGAGCCATAAAGCTGTCAAGGGCCTTAGAGAGTGTTGCCCTGCCTGTGCTGTACATGCTGCCTGATCTCCGCACCTCCCCTGCTACCTGGCCCTCGGAACTGCGCCTTCGGCCACTAGCGCTGTCGTATGGGAATTTTACCATCAGTTTGTCCGCCAGGGTCCTGTGGTATAGCAACACTCTCGAACCCCTTTCCTCTTCGGGTATGAGAGTGGAAAGGTTCTCCTTGGGTCAAGCAGTGTGTACACCCAGTAATCCGTAGTGGCCAGAATGCGTGTAACGCGAGGGTCACGAGAAAGGCATCCTAACATGAAGTCAGCCATGTGTGCCAGGGTACCTGTACGCAACACATGGCTGTCCTCACTAGAAAGATCACTTTCAGGATCCTCCTCCTCCTCCCCCTCCTCCGGCCATACACGCTGAAAGGATGACAGGCAAGCAGCATGTGTACCCTCAGCAGTGGGCCAAGCTGTCTCTTCCCCCTCCTCCTCATCTTCCTCCTCCTCCTCCTCCTCACCGCGCTGAGATATAGACAGGAGGGTGCTCTGACTATCAAGCGACATACTGTCTTCCCCCGGCTCTGTTTCCGAGCGCAAAGCGTCTGCCTTTATGCTTTGCAGGGAACTTCTCAAGAGGCATAGCAGAGGAATGATGACGCTAATGATTGCAGCATCGCAGCTCACCACCTGGGTAGACTCCTCAAACTTTCCAAGGACCTGGCAGATGTCTGCCAACCAGGCCCACTCTTCTGAAATAAATTGAGGAGGCTGACTCCCACTGCGCCGCCCATGTTGGAGTTGGTATTCCACTATAGCTCTACGCTGCTCATAGAGCCTGGCCAACATGTGGAGCGTAGAGTTCCACCGTGTGGGCACGTCGCACAGCAGTCGGTGCACTGGCAGATTAAACCGATGTTGCAGGGTGCGCAGGGTGGCAGCGTCCGTGTGGGACTTGCGGAAATGTGCGCAGAGCCGGCGCACCTTTCCGAGCAGGTCTGACAAGCGTGGGTAGCTTTTCAGAAAGCGCTGAACCACCAAATTAAAGACGTGGGCCAGGCATGGCACGTGCGTGAGGCTGCCGAGCTGCAGAGCCGCCACCAGGCTACGGCCATTGTCACACACGACCATGCCCGGTTGGAGGCTCAGTGGCGCAAGCCAGTGGTCGGTCTGCTCTGTCAGACCCTACAGCAGTTCGTGGGCCGTGTGCCTCTTATCTCCTAAGCTGAGTAGTTTCAGCACGGCCTGCTGCCGCTTGCCCACCGCTGTGCTGCCACGCCGCGCGACACCGACTGCTGGCGACGTGCTGCTGCTGCTGACACATCTTGATTGCGAGACAGAGGTTGCGTTGGAGGAGGAGGAGGAGGAGGAGGAGGAGGGTGCTTTAGCGGAGGAAGCATACACCGCCGCAGATACCACCACTGAGCTGGGGCCCGCAATTCTGGGGGTGGGTAGGACGTGAGCGGTCCCAGGCTCTGACTCTGTCCCAGCCTCCACTAAATTCACCCAATGTGCCGTCAGGGAGATATAGTAGCCCTGCCCGCCTGTGCTTGTCCACGTGTCCGTTGTTAAGTGGACCTTGGCAGTAACCGCGTTGGTGAGGGCGCGTACAATGTTGCGGGAGACGTGGTCGTGCAGGGCTGGGACGGCACATCGGGAAAAGTAGTGGCGACTGGGAACTGAGTAGCGCGGCGCCGCCGCCGCCATCATACTTTTGAAGGACTCCGTTTCCACAACCCTATACGGCAGCATCTCCAGGCTGATAAATTTGGCTATGTGCACGTTTAACGCTTGAGCGTGCGGGTGCGTGGCGGCGTACTTGCGCTTGCGCTCAAACACTTGCGCTAGCGACGGCTGGACGCTGCGCTGACAGTTATTGCTGGATGGGGCCGAGGACAGCGGAGGTGAGGGTGTGGGTGCAGGCTAGGAGACGGTAGTGCCTGTGTCCTCAGAGCGGGGTTGGATCTCAGTGGCAGGTTGGGGCACAGGGGGAGAGGCAGCGGTGCAAACCGGAGGCGGTGAATGGCCTTCGCCCACCTTGTGGGGTGCTTGGCCATCATATGTCTGCGCATGCTGGTGGTGGTGAGGCTGGTGGTGGTGGCTCCCCGGCTGATCTTGGCGCGACAAAGGTTGCACACCACTGTTCGTCGGTCGTCTGCACTCTCAGTGAAAAACTGCCAGACCTTTGAGCACCTCGGCCTCTGCAGGGAGGCATGGCGCGAGGGGGCGCTTTGGGAAACAGTTGGTGGATTATTCGGTCTGGCCCTGCCTCTACCCCTGGACACCGCACTGCCTCTTGCAACCTGCCCTGCTGCTGCCCTTGCCTCCCCCTCTGAAGACCTGTCCTCAGTAGGCGTAGCAAACCAGGTGGGGTCAGTCACCTCATTGTCCTGCTGCTCTTCCTCTGAATCCTCTGTGCGCTCCTCCCTCGGACTTACTGCCCTTACTACTACCTCACTGATAGACAACTGTGTCTCATCGTCATCGGCCTCCTCACCCACTGAAAGGTCTTGAGACAGTTGCCGGAAGTCCCCAGCCTCATCCCCCGGACCCCGGGAACTTTCCAATGGTTGGGCATCAGTCACGATAAACTCCTCTGGTGGGAGAGGAACCACTGCTGCCCAATCTGAGCAGGGGCCCGAGAACAGTTCCTGGGAGTCTGCCCGCTCCTCAGAATGTGTCATTTTCATGGAGTGAGGAGGCTGGGAGGAAGGAGGAGCAGCAGCCAGAGGATTCTGAGTTGCAGCACTGGACGGCGCAGAACTGTGGGTGGACGATAGATTGCTGGAAGCACTTTCTGCCATCCACGACAGGACCTGCTCACACTGCTCATTTTCTAATAAAGGTCTACCGCGTGGACCCATGACTTGGGCCTCCGCGTCCTCGGCCGCGTCCACGTCCTCTAGGCCTACCCCTACCCCTCAGCATGCTGTATTACCAGTAATGCAGAAAGAGAACGCTGTAATTAAATGTGCTGCTTATTGGCCTGTGGTTGGAGGCTGACTTCGCTTACGGAACGCCAGGAAATAATTTTGCGCAAGCCTGCTGTAACACTTAGCTGGCTGCGTATGATTTTGTAGAACTACTACACCCAGCACAGACAGACCCAGAACACTGAGCACAGTGACAGGCAGGCCAAATAGATTTTTTGCCTCAAATTTTTTAGCAAAGGCCCACTGCCTATATTCAATCAATATGTCTTCTGTCCCTGCCTACGCACTTCTGTCCCTGGAGTATGTCACAGAACTGCAGAGTGTTGCACTGTGAACTGCAACACAGCAGTGATTTCAGAGCCCAGACAGAGCAGGAAATAATTTGGCGCAAGCCTGCTGTAACACTTAGCTGGCTGCGTATGATTTTGTAGAACTACTACACCCAGCACAGACAGACTCAGAACACTGAGCACAGTGACAGGCTGGCCAAATAGATTTTTTGCCCCAAATTTTTTAGCAAAGGCCCACTGCCTATATTCAATCAATAATATGTCTTCTGTCCCTGCCTAAGCACTTCTGTCCCTGGAGTATGTCACAGAACTGCAGAGTGTTGCACTGTGAACTGCAACACAGCAGTGATTTCAGAGCCCAGACAGAGCAGGAAATAATTTGGCGCAAGCCTGCTGTAACACTTAGCTGGCTGCGTATGATTTTGTAGAACTACTACACCCAGCACAGACAGACTCAGAACACTGAGCACAGTGACAGGCTGGCCAAATAGATTTTTTGCCCCAAATTTTTTAGCAAAGGCCCACTGCCTATATTCAATCAATAATATGTCTTCTGTCCCTGCCTAAGCACTTCTGTCCCTGGAGTATGTCACAGAACTGCAGAGTGTTGCACTGTGAACTGCAACACAGCGGTGATTTCAGAGCCCAGACATAGCCAGGAAATAATTTGGCGCAAGCCTGCTGTAACACTTAGCTGGCTGCGTATGATTTTGTAGAACTACTACACCCAGCACAGACAGACCCAGAACACTGAGCACAGTGACAGGCAGGCCAAATAGATTTTTTGCCCCAAATTTTTTAGCAAAGGCCCACTGCCTATATTCAATCAATAATATGTCTTCTGTCCCTGCCTAAGCGCTTCTGGCCCTGGAGTATTACTGCAGGGCGCAATGCTCTGCACGGCCGATATACCAAAAAAAAAAAAATGTGCAGAACTGCAAAAAGCAGCCTCCACAGTACTGCACACGGTTAGATGTGGCCCTAAGAAGGACCGTTGGGGTTCTTGAAGCCTAAAATACTCCTAACGCTCTCCCTATAGCAGCTCCAACAAGATAGCACTTTCCCTGATCTCTTTCAGAATGCATCTGTGGCGAGCCGCGGGAGGGGCCGATTTTTATACTCGGGTGACACCCGATCTCGCCAGCCACTCACTGCAGGGGGTGGTATAGGGCTTGAACGTCGCAGGGGGAAGTTGTAATGCCTTCCCTGTCTTTCAGTTGGCCAGAAAAGCGCGCTAACGTCTCAGAGATGAAAGTGAAAGTAACCCGAACATCGCGTGGTACTCGTTACGAGTAACGAGCATCTCGAACACGCTAATACTCGAACGAGTATCAAGCTCGGACGAGTACGTTCGCTCATCTCTAGTTGGGAGCAAATAAAATGGACAAGTATAAGGATCTGAGTGACTTTGGAAAAAGCTTAATTGTGTTATTTAGTCATTGCATTTGCTACCAGAAATGCGTCAGAAGAATCTGCCCTGTTGTGGTTGTGAATGGATACTTTTAACATTGGTTAATAAAGTTTAGGATTTTAACTTTCCAAGCTTTGTATGAGCTAACTTTTTCTACAGCACATTCAACTCTACGTCTTGTCAAGCAAGCACGTGCTTTCTACTCTCCATGGCTGGTTGGTGAACTGGATCTTTTCTATAATTCCAAAGAGTTCACTTACTTTTTCTTCCTGCACTCTAGAAGTAGTTGTTTGCTGAAATGATTTTATGGAGGATCTCCAATATACAGTGTGATGTTATTTAATGCCGGGTATCTCTTGCAGTCTATGTACATTGCGCCATATGGTGTCCCTGCAGGTCCGTGGGCATCGTAGAGGCAATGCTAATACTGGAAAGTTTCTCTATGATGTTTTGATCTTGGTACAATTTTTTTTCTTGTAATCTCTTATGGAAACTTTCTTTTTATGAAATGATAAGCTCAAACAGAAGCATAAAGGTTAGAGATGAGCGAGCATACTGGCTAAGGATAATTACTCGATTGAGCATTGTCCTTAGCGAGTTTCTCCCCGCTTGGGAGCAAAGGTTCGGCTGCCGGCGCGGGTGACAGGTGAGTTGCGGCCATGAGCAGGGGGGAGCAGGGGGGAGAGAGGGAGAGAGAGATCTCCCCTCCGTTCCTCCCCGCTCTCCCTCACCCGCCGCCGGCAGCCGAATCTTTGCTCCCGAGCGGGCAGGTACTTGCTAAGGGCAATGCTCGATCGAGCAATTGCCCTTAGCGAGTATGCTCGCTCATCTCTAATAAAGGTTACTGTTTGTACAATAAAAAGTTGTTGAATTTTACAATATTGTTTCTGTATTAATTACTTGGAATTTTCAAGACTTGCTTTAATTTATTAGAAACCTTTTTTGGTTACTGTACCATGACTCATTAGAAGACACAGCTCTAAAACATATACTATAACTATAATCACCCTTATATTTGTGTGTCCATTATATAATCAGGAAAGACTTGTTTACTAGAAGAAAACAATGAAAGTTTCAACTGAATGACTGTAAGTAGAGAAATTCAAAGTTCTGAGTTGCTGGTACAAAAGTATATTTGGTTCCTCTGCACTGCTGTGACACTGCACATTTATGAGACTGGCAGGGACAAAGAGTGCTCAGACCTAGCAAGAGACAGTGAGTGTCTTGAGGGCCACAGCCCATACATCTGCTCCATGTGCTGCCATTTCAGTGCTCCATATTGCCTCCAGCAGAATGTTTTACATAGACTTACCGTCTTCTGTGCCACCATAGATCCCTCAGGCATTTATTTTATTGTGTCAATTTCCCCTTTTAGGACAGCAATGCCTGCACTGCTTGCTATCGCGATCATAACATCTGCAGGCATTCCCTATTTTCCAGTGTCTCTCCCATGAGAAGCCAGCCACCTTCTAATTTGTAAGGTTCTCACAGGGAGAATTGCTATTTCTTTAATTTTTATAAATGTTTTCCACCTGGAGAACTGCATTATTTAATAGATGGTTAAGCCCTAAGCAGATTGACTATTAGTGTCTGCACTGGGGGACTTCTGCCCAAATTGTTCCAGATCCATGCTCTGATCTAGTCTACCTATATTCATTTTCTTCAGTAAAGTCTCTAAAAAGGTGCACTACTACTGCCATCAAGTAACAATTGCGGACATTGAACCTACTCTCTGGTTGCAACAACTTTATTGTACTGTATGTCCTCAGTGATGGGTGATCTTCCTTACTGTCATCTGCAACTGCGCTAAAGATGTGTCACAAGTAGAAACCCACCCCTTTTTTTGTGATCTCCCCTGTAATACATTAACTCCAATTTGTCATCACTGTCATCTCTGCATCCTTTTTTGACTGACGTTTATCAACTTCACCTGAATGGCCTGTACTAAACAGACTAAACTCCCTAAAAAGCTGCAGCAATTTGTGTGGCCCACTGCCTTGGTTGATCAACAGCCTGGTCTCCCTAATGAATCTCTGGGGTCTGCAGCTAATCCATCCATTTTAGATGGCTTTAAAGCAATAATAGAGTGCCACCCGAGAAAGCATACTATTGTATTCGTTAACCAAGTTAAAGCCTTTGACTCTGTGGAGTAGAGATATCTGTAGGCGATGATGGCCCATTTTGGGTCTGGGTCAACTTTCCTGACATGGGTGCAGGTTCTGTACCATTCTCCTGTAGCTCGTGTCAGGACTTATACTTGCATATCTGCACAATTCTCTCTCACTAGGGGAACACAGCAGGGCTGTCCTCTGTTTCCAGCCCTGTTTGTCATTGCTATCGAACCACTTGCGATCCAGGACCATATGTTTCCATCAGTAGTCGAATTTAAGTTACAGACTTATGAAGAGTATATGGCATTATATGCTGAAGACCCTCTTTCTTTCCTAAAACATCCAGAATCTTCTTTGACCTCAGCACCTTCTATTTTGATACATTTGGAGTATATTCTTGTATAAGTTATTTGGAATAAGACCTGTCTGTTAGCAGTTGACCCATCTGCAGCCTTTCTGGCTCTTCTAGGCCCCTTGTATTAGGCAGATAAATGACTTCCTTAGGGATAGTTATAAGCACATCTGTTGATTACTTTTATGATGATAACCTTGCTCCACGGAAAGTTAGTGACCCGCTGAGCTTCCCTTCCTTTTCATTAACATTGGTAGGTCATGTAAACTTGATTAAGATGAAGTCATTCCCCATATTTATACATACTCCATAATTCTCCCATCCTGCTGGTCTATAAGCACTTCTTTAATACGCTTTGCAAAATAAGACTTTGCATACTGTGGAGAGGCTGAGAATCAAACTAGAAATTTTCTGTTTGCCCATGGGAGGTTGGCCCCTCCCCACTTCTACTGCCATTGCTTGACTAGCCAGTAAGTGTATGTGGGTTGGTGGCTGCCTACCTTAGATTAAATCGAGTCGTGGGCCTGGAGCATAAAGTGGTGGGTATGATGTGTGTGTGTGTATGTATGTATATAAATATATATACATATATATTTATATATATATTTTACACATTGCAGAAGACGGCATATCTATAACACAACTTCAGGAATGAGCAAAGCAAGTTTTGTTATATATATGTAAAGCCCCATAAAGAAGCACTAGGGACATTGATTGCAAAATCTGCCATACATGCCGCACCACATGAACCTATGTCTCCAGAATACACTTAACCATGGTAACGGTATTCCAGAAGTTTTTACAGAAAGCTAAGACTTCAGACCATATAGTAACTACAATACCGATAATACACAGTCCGAGGCAAGATAAGCATTTAGATTAAGTAACTCACAGGGGATGTCATCTCTGGTTTGTCATTTTCCTTCCCATTCTTCTTCATCTTTTCCAGACCACTATGATAAGTTCTCTTGGACAGGGCTCCATACTCCTGACATTTGATGAGATAGGTATCACAGGTATAATAGACTGCTCCCGATAGACTGCTTTTCATGGAATGCTCCCCAGGGCCCCTCTCTTAGACAGCATTCACACTGTTTATCGCTACCTTTTAAGATTATGTCCAGGGGTTATGCTTGACTCACCAAAAACAGGATTTAGTCTTAACTCTGGAAAGGAACTCTGAAACATAGTGATAAAAACAGTTTGAATGCTGCCTAAGTCCATGTTCACACAAGGTGCCTTGGCGGTGGACTTTCCGTGCCAACTGTCTGCGCGAAAAATGCATTGCATTTACATTTGCAGCAAAGTAGATGAGGTTTTCAAAATCTCATTCACATGCTGTACAAAAAAAATCTGCACAAAATCCATGTGGATATTGACATGCGGTGCTTGCGCTGTGCGGTCTTCTCCCTTCGGCTCCGCTCTGCAGCATCGGCGTTTTGGCTCCGCTCCCTTGTACGTGTCATCACGTAGCTCCGCCCCCGTCACATGCCGATTCCAGCCAATCAGGAGGCTGGAACCGGGCACGTCATGGGGCGGAGCTACGCAATGATGCGTACAAGGGGGCGGAGCCAAAACGCCGATGCTGCCGAGCGGAGCCGAAGGGAGAAGACCGCACAGTGCAAGCGCGTCTAAAAAAGCAAGAAGACATCAGAATTAGACGGAGCCACGGGGACGCTAGCAACGGAGCAGGTAAGTGAATAACTTCTGTATGGCTCATATTTAATGCACGATGTATATTACAAAGTGCATTAATATGGCCATACAGAAGTGTATAACCCCACTTGATTTCACGAGACAAGCCCTTTAAGGAAAAATTGTCTTTATTGCCTACAGGAAGCATTCACAGACCAGCTTTCATTTTACCAAAACAGGTTAAAAAATGAAAGCTGCACTGTGATTCATTGCTATGGGCATCAAATACAGTTTTGCTTTCAGACATTTTTATATATGTGCCTCATAGACTGCTGCCCATGACCCATCTCTTCTGCTGCTCCGCTGGTCCCTTCTCTTGCATTGCTCTCCAGGGTCCCCTCATTGCCTTCCACCTTAATATGCAGCAGTTAGCTCCCCCTTCACAGGTCCTTTTCACCTACTGTTCCAATGTGCTATACTGCACAGGACCTTTTGAGGAGAGTTTGCTGAATGCAGTCTGGGTGTCACGGCAGCTGAAGGCTTTCTGAGAGCCATCAGGGCTGCCATGTATTTCTTGCCTATTAAGATGTACTTGTGTCAAGTCTTAATTCAATGCCTGCAGAAACGCAATATACTGCAATACTAAAATATTGCAGTATATGATATATAAGTGATCAAACAATAGCAAATTTAAGTGACCTTGGGGGACTAAAAGATAAGCAGAAATATCTGAAAAAAACTTTTAGTGTAAAAAATAAAAATAAAGCTTTCTTTTTTTCTATTTCACTCCACTCAGAAATGTTTAAACATTACTTTTTATATGATACCATTAAAAAATATGACTTGTCATTAGAGATGAGCGAACGTACTCGTCCGAGCTTGATGCTCGGGCGAATATTAGCGTGTTCGGGATGCTCCTTACTCTTAACGAGTACCACGCGATGTTCGGGTTACTTTCAGTTTCCTCTCTGAGACGTTAGCGCGCTTTTCTGGCCAATTGAAAGACAGGGAAGGCATTACAACTTCCCCCTGTGACGTTCAAGCCCTATACCACCCCCCTGCTGTGAGTGGCTGGGGAGATCAGATGTCACCCAAGTATAAAAGTCGGCCACTCCCGCGGCTCGCCTCAGATGCCTTGTGAGTTAGCTGAGGGACAGTGCTGCTGGTGCCGGAGCTGCTGTAAGGAGAGTGTTAGTAGTGAGTGTAGGCTTCAAGAACCCCAACGGTCCTTCTTAGGGCCACATCTATCCGTGTGGAGGCTGCTGTTAGCAGTGTTGCCCATTTTTTTTTTTTTCAAAATCGGCTGTGCAGAGCATTGCGCCCTGCAGTAATACTACAGGGACAGAAGTGGTGGTTAGGCAGGGAGAGTGTTAGGAGTAAGTGTAGGCTTCAAGAACCCCAACGGTCCTTCTTAGGGCCACATTTAACCGTGTGCAGAACTGTGCAGGCTGCTGTTAGCAGTGTTGCATTTTTTTTATTTTTTTTAAAATCGGCTGTGCAGAGCATTGCGCCCTGCAGTAATACTACAGGGACAGAATTGTGTAGGCAGGGCCAGAAGACATATATTATTGATTGAATATAGTCAGTGGGCCTTTTCTTTACAAAAAAAAGGGAAACATTCTATTTGGCCTGCCTCTGACAGTCCTCAGCGTTCTGGGTACGTGTGTGGTGGGTGCAGAACGTAAATAAATCATACGCAGCCAGCTACGTTTAACAGCAGGCTTGCGCCAATTTATTTCCTGCCTGGGAAAAATCACCGCTCTGCTGTAGTTAATAACTCTGCAACCCTGCAGTTCTGTGACACATTTGCAGGGCCAGAAGACATATTTATTATTGATTGAATATACGCAGTGGGCCTTTTCTTTAACAAAAAAAGGGAAACATTCTATTTGGCCTGCCTCTGACAGTCCTCAGCGTTCTGGGTACATGTGTGGTGGGTGGAGAACGTAAACAAAAATCATACGCAGCCAGCTACGTTTAACAGCAGGCTTGCGCCAATTTATTTCCTGCCTGGGAAAAATCACCGCTCTGCTGTAGTTAATAACTCTGCAACCCTGCAGTTCTGTGACACATTTGCTGGGCCAGAAGACATATTTATTATTGATTGAATATACGCAGTGGGCCTTTTCTTTAACAAAAAAAGGGAAACATTCTATTTGGCCTGCCTCTGACAGTCCTCAGCGTTCTGGGTACGTGTGTGGTGGGTGCAGAACGTAAACAAAAATCATACGCAGCCAGCTGCGTTTAACAGCAGGCTTGCGCCAATTTATTTCCTGCCTGGGAAATCAAATCACTGGTAATACACCATGCTGAGGGGTAGGGGTAGGCCTATAGGACGTGGATGCGGGCGAGGACGCGGAGGCCCAAGTCAGGGTGTGGGCACAGGCCGAGCCAGTGCGGTGGCCAGGGGTAGAGGCAGGGCCAGACCGAATAATCCACCAACTGTTTCCCAAAGCGCCCCCTCGCGCCATGCCACCCTGCAGAGGTCAAGGTGCTTTACGGTGTGGCAGTTTTTCACAGAGACGCCTGACGACCGATGAACAGTGGTGTGCAACCTTTGTCGCGCCAAGATCAGCTGGGGAGGCACCACCAACAGCATGCGCAGGCATATGATGGCCAAGCACCCCACAAGGTGGGACGATGCCCGTTCACCGCCTCCGGTTTGCACCACTGCCTCTCCCCCTGTGCCCCAACCTGCAACTAAGATCCAACCCCCTTCTGAGGACACAGGCACTACCGTCTCCTGGCCTGCACCCACACCCTCACCTCCGCTGTCCTCGGCCCCATCCAGCAATCTCTCTCAGCGTAGCGTCCAGACGTCGCTAGCGCCACAGTTTGAGCGCAAGCGCAAGTACGACGCCACGCACCCGCACGCTCAAGCGTTAAACGTGCACATTGCAAAATTGATCAGCCTAGAGATGCTGCCGTATAGGCTTGTGGAAACGGAGGCTTTCAAAAGCATGATGGTGGCGGCGGCCCCGCGCTACTCGGTTCCCAGTCACCACTACTTTTCCCGATGTGCAGTCCCAGGCCTGCACGACCACGTCTCCCGCAACATTGTACGCGCCCTCACCAACGCGGTTACTGCCAAAGTCCACTTAACAACAGACACGTGGACAAGCACAGGTGGGCAGGGCCACTATATCTCCCTGACGGCACATTGGGTGAATTTAGTGGAGGCTGGGACAGAGTCAGAGCCTGGGACCGCTCACGTCCTACCCACCCCCCGAATTGCGTGCCCCAGTTCGGTGGTGGTATCTGCGGGGGTGTATGCTTCCTCCACTAAACCACCCTCCTCCTCCTCCTACGCAACCTCCGTCTCGCAATCAAGATGTGTCAGCAGCAGCAGCACGTCGCCAGCAGTCGGTGTCACGCGGCGTGGCAGCACAGTGGTGGGCAAGCGTCAGCAGGCCGTGCTGAAAATACTCAGCTTAGGAGATAAGAGGCACACGGCCCACGAACTGCTGCAGGGTCTGACAGAGCAGACCGACTGCTGGCTTGCGCCGCTGAGCCTCCAACCGGGCATGGTCATGTGTGACAACGGCCGTAACCTGGTGGCGGCTCTGCAGCTTGGCAGCCTCACGCACGTGCCATGCCTGGCCCATGTGTTTAATTTGGTGGTTCAGCGCTTTCTGAAAAGCTACCCACACTTGTCATACCTGCTCGGAAAGGTGCGCCGGGTCAGCGGTTTAATCTGCCAGTGCACCGACTGCTGTGCGACGTGCCCACACAGTGGAACTCTACGCTCCACATGTTGGCCAGACTCTATGAGCAGCGTAGAGCTATACTGGAATACCAACTCCAACTTGCGCGGCGCAGTGGGAGTCAGCCTCCTCAATTATTTACAGAAGAGTGGGCCTGGTTGGCAGCCATCTGCCAGGTCCTTGGAAAATTTGAGGAGTCTACCCAGATGGTGAGCGGGGATGCTGCAATCATTAGCGTCACCATTCCTCTGCTATGCCTCTTGAGAAGTTCCCTGCAAAGCATAAAGGCAGACGCTTTGGAATCAGAAACGGAGGCGGGGGAAGACAGTATGTCGCTGGATAGTCAGAGCAACCTCATGTCTATATCTCAGCGCGTTGAGGAGGAGGGGGAGGAGCATGAGGAGGAGGGGGAAGAGACAGCTTGGCCCACTGCTGAGGGGACAGATGCTGCTTGCCTGTCATCCTTTCAGCGTGTATGGCCTGAGGAGGAGGAGGAGGAGGATCCTGAAAGTGATCTTCCGAGTGAGGACAGCCATGTGTTGCATACAGGTACCCTGGCACACATGGCTGACTTCATGTTAGGATGCCTTTCTCGTGACCCTCGCGTTACACGCATTCTGGCCACTACGGATTACTGGGTGTACACACTGCTCGATCCACGGTATAAGGAGAGCCTTTGCACTCTCATTCCCGAAGAGGAAAGGGGTTCGAGAATGATGCTATACCACAGGGCGCTGGTGTACAAACTGATGGTAAACTTCCCATCCGACAGCGCTAGTGGCAGAAGGCGCAGTTCCGAGGGCCAGGTAGCAGGGGAGGCGCAGAGATCAGGCAGCATGTACAGCGCAGGCAGGGGAACATTCTCCAAGGCCTTTGCCAGCTTTATGGCTCCCCAGCAAGACTGTGTCACCGGTCCCCAGTCAAGGCTGAGTTGGCGGGAGCACTGTAAAAGGATGGTGAGGGAGTACGTAGCCGATTGCAGCACCGTCCTCGGTGACGCCTCTGCCCCCTACAAGTACTGGGTGTTGAAGCTGGACACGTGGCCTGAACTCGCGCAGTATGCCCTGGAGGTGCTTGCTTGTCCTGCGGCTAGCTTCTTGTCAGAGAGTGTGTTTAGTGTGGCTGGGGGAATCATCACGGATAAGCGTACCCACCTGTCAACCGACAGTGCCGACAGGCTTACACTCATCAAGATGAACAAAGCCTGGATTTCCCCAGACTTCTCTTCTCCACCAGCGGACAGCAGCGATACCTAAGCAATACGTAGGCTGCACCCGCGGATGGAAGCATCGTTCTCTCTCACCATCCAAAACGGGGACATTTCTGCTTCATCAATCTGTGTATAATATTCCTCCTCCTCCTCCTGCTCCTCCTCCTGAAACCTCACGTAATCACGCCGAACGGGCAATTTTTCTTAGGGCCACAAGGCTCACTCATATAATTTTTCTAAACAATTTTTATACGTTTCAATGCTCTTAAAAGCGTTGAAACTTTAACTTGAACCAATTTTTCGTTCAACTGGGCTGCCTCCGGGCCTAGTTACCACTTAAGCCACATTAACCAAAGCAATTAATGGGTTTCACCTGCCATCTTGGTTGGGCATGGCCAATTTCTTCTGAGGTACATTAGTACTGTTGGTACACCAATTTTTTTGGGCCCTCACCTACAGTGTAATCATAGTAATTTCTAGGCTTCACAAAGACATGATGGCGGCGAGGCCATTTCCCACCAACGCTGTTACTGTTAAGGTGCATATAACCACGGACACGTGTAGAGGACACATAGTGCCTCCAAAACATCCCCCCCCTCCTCCAACAATGAAAACATTCTTGGCAAATACCTTTGCATTGGTCCGTCTGGTGGCAGTCCAAGAATTTCACCTTTAACGACACAACAAGAGAGCACCACCACCATCCCCCCGCCACGGCCCACTTAATCCTGGCCACATTCCGAAAACCAACTACATAAAACCGCGCTACCAGGTCCGCAGTCACCACCACATTACCACCAACGAGGTTACTGTTAAGGTACATATTACCAGTCAGACTGGGGCATGCAGTGTGGGCCGAAACCCACCTGCATTAAGCACGACATTACTACCTCAGCTGTGTTGGGCAATGCAATGGGATATTTTTATGTACCGCCGGTGGCTTCCTGGCACCCACCCATGCTGTGGGTCCACAGGGAATTATAAATGCATCTGTTTCCACTTCTAAAGAACCCTAGTCAGACTGGGGCATGCAGTGTGGGCCGAAACCCACCTGCATTAAGCACGACATTACTACCTCAGCTGTGTTGGGCAATGCAATGGGATATTTTTATGTACCGCCGGTGGCTTCCTGGCACCCACCCATGCTGTGGGTCCACAGGGAGTTGTTACTACATCTGTCCATTTGTAAAGAACCCCAGTCTGACTGGGGCATGCAGTGTGGGCCGAAGCCCACCTGTATTAAGCACGACATTACTACCTCAGCTGTGTTGGGCAATGCAATGGGATATTTTTATGTACCGCCGGTGGCTTCCTGGCACCCACCCATGCTGTCGGTCCACAGGGACTTCACAATAGGGAGTTTACCTGCCTGTGTCTATGAATTAAAAACCGCGGTCTGACTGGGGCATGCAGACACCTTGACAGAATGAATAGTGTGTGGCACATAGGTTCCCCATTGCTATGCCCACGTGTGCAGCTCCTGATGGCGGTGGCACAGGATTATATTTCTCATTGCTTCTGTACAGCATTGTGGGCTATCGCCCCGCCCCTTTTAAAGAGGGTCGCTGCCTAGCCGTGCCAACCCTCTGCAGTGTATGCCTGCGGTTCCTCCTCATGGTAGACGCACTTATAAATAGACATGAGGGTGGTGTGGCATGAGGGTAGCTGAAGGCTGCGCAGGGACACTTTGGTGTGCGCTGTGGACACTGCGTCGTGCGGGGGGGTTGGTCAGCATGTAACCCAGGAGAAGTGGCAGCGGAGTGTCATGCAGGCAGTGATTGTGCTTTGTTGGAGGTAGTGTGGTGCTTAACTAAGGTATGCATTGCTAATGAGGGGTTTTCAAAAGTAAAAATTGTTGGAAGGGGGGGGGGGCCCACTCTTGCCGCTATTGTGGCTTAATAGTGGGACCTGGGAACTTGAGATGCAGCCCAACATGTAGCCCCTCGCCTGCCCTATCCGTTGCTGTGTCGTTCCCATCACTTTCTTGAATTGCCCAGATTTTCACACATGAAAACCTTAGCGAGCATCGGCGAAATACAAAAATGCTCGGGTCGCCCATTGACTTCAATGGGGTTCGTTACTCGAAACAAACCCTCGAGCATCGCGATAATTTCGTCCCGAGTAACGAGCACCCGAGCATTTTGGTGCTCGCTCATCTCTACTTGTCATTCAAAAAAAAGAAGCCCTCAGACAGCTACATCGATGAAAATTAAAAATTATATTTTTTTTAAAAGTGTAGAGGAAGAATAAAAAAATGAAAAAAAAATTGTAGCCACCTCCTTAAGGGATTAAAGATGCAAATGGTCAGTTAAATCGCTAGTTCCACAGAGACAATCTCCTTTTAAAAAGAAGTCCATGCACCAATTAATTGATCATCTCGAGGCCTCATTCACATAGGCATTTTTATGTGGCTATTTAGCTGTGATAAATTGTCGGCCGAAAATCACGACCACGTGAAGCATTGGATTCCAATGCATTCATTTACATGTGTGATTTTCAGGGTGTGTGAAAAAAACGCATTGTCAAAACGTGAAATTGGTGAACGTTTTCAGCTGCCAATTTTTCACGCTGCGTCAAAAGATAGGTCTTGATCTATCTTTTGCCGAAAAAATGCTGGAAGCTCCTATAGACTCCTATAGGAGCTGAAAGTAAAGGAAGGGGGAGGGAGTTTACCTGTGCCCAGCACTCAGAAAAGAAGACAGCTGGCTCTATTTAAGCATTAGATGACATTCCGGGAATTTCTGCTGACCAATGGAATTTCGCGCTGCCGCTTATTTTTTCACGCGATACGCCCGCGTGATGGGAAGACTTTTGAAAATCTCAGGGCTCGATCGCAGCTATTCTTCGTTGATGCGGCTGGCATAAAAACGCATCACCCGTGTTAATGAGGCCTGACTCTGTTGGTTTTAAATTCCGGTGATTGGTAAGTTACTCTTATAACCTGGGAAATTGGCATCTACGCAAAATCTCCCCTTTGCAGCTGCTGCTTGAGTGGTTCTCCATTCCAGCACTTAATAGGGCATTCCGACAATAGTTCTTGTCTTGAGACAACCTATTTAAGTCATTCGTAACAGATACAATTGCGCAGTGCCATAATGGAGAGCATCTGATTAACAAGGGTTTATTCTAATGTAAATTTGACTGTGTAGAGAGAAAACTTAGGCTTCTTAGAAGAGAGAGAGTCATGCACAGGAGCATTGATGATAGTAATCAATTAACGATAGTCTTTAGAAGCTGAAAAAAGTAGAATTTACTAGTTCTTGACATTCACATAATGAGCATGCTTTATTTTTCAGCCAAGTAGACTATTAGTTGCATACATGATGGTTTGCTGCAACGTGCATGAAATTATTTTTTGCTAAATGTAGGCAAAGGGATCATTTTCTTTAGCGCAAATGGAAATAATTACATAAATTAACAGTGACATTAAAACAAAACATAACTGATTGCAAAAAGTATATGACAGCAACATCAACCACAGCAACAAACCAGATATAGCGAGTTACTGTATGGTAAACATAATGCTACACTGCATACATACATATAAGCTATTCAGGAGCCTTTCATACAGTAACTGTGTGTTATAGTAAAAGCATATAACTAATTCAAGCGGAAATACAAATATTAAAATGCATTATAAAATTTGAGACCAGATAACCAGCTGCTCTCAATTCTAGAATGGATGTAATATACGAATTTTAGAGTCTGTATATCTGACACGGAGCGGCTAGCGCCAAAGGTATTGGGATTGTGGGCTATATCGTAACGGCATCTGTGCTGAAGTACATGATGGGCCTGTTGGCTTATGAGCATTGTCATTTGGAGCTGGATGCCAAGGGAACAGCATCTCCTTGTAGGTGCACTGCTGATAGGCTGGCTGGGTTGAAAGCCATCCTATTAGCATTTCTGTTAGGGCTTATTCACACGGGCGTATATCGGCCAGGTTTTCACACCCTGGCTGATATACGCTGCCCCTCTGATGCATTGGTTTACGAGGAGTAGAGTAGGGCTATCTCCCCCCGTCCAACGGCATATACACCGCTTGTACATCACACAGTAGTTTATATTGGCCAGCCGATATATGATCATTAGAGATGAGCGAACGTACTCGTCCGAGCTTGATGCTCGGGCGAATATTAGTGTGTTCGGGATGCTCGTTACTCGTAACGAGTACCACGCGATGTTCGGGTTACTTTCAGTTTCCTCTCTGAGACGTTAGCGCGCTTTTCTGGCCAACTGAAAGACAGGGAAGGCATTACAACTTCCCCCTGTGATGTTCCAGCCCTATACCACCCCCCTGCTGTGAGTGGCTGGGGAGATCAGATGTCACCCGAGTATAAAAGTCGGCCCCTCCCGCGGCTCGCCTCAGATGCCTTGTGAGATAGCTGAGGGACAGTGCTGCTGGTGCCGGAGCTGCTGTAGGGAGAGCGTTAGGAGTTAGTGTAGGCTTCAAGAACCCCAACGGTCCTTCTTAGGGCCACATCTAACAGTGTGCAGTAGTGTGGAGGCTGCTGTTAGCAGTGTTGCACATTTTTTTTTTTTTCCAAATCGGCCGTGCAGAGCATTGCGCCCTGCAGTAATACTACAGGGACAGAAGTGGTGGTTAGGCAGGGAGAGTGTTAGGAGTTAGTGTAGGCTTCAAGAACCCCAACGGTCCTTCTTAGGGCCACATCTAACAGTGTGCAGTAGTGTGGAGGCTGCAGTTAGCAGTGTTGCACATTTTTTTTTTTCCAAATCGGCCGTTCAGAGCATTGCGCCCTGCAGTAATACTACAGGGACAGAATTGTGTAGGCAGGGCCAGAAGACATTTATTATTGATTGAATATACGCAGGGGGCCTTTCCTTTAAAAAAAAAGGGAAAAAATTCTATTTGGCCTGCAGGCTTGAGCCAATTTATTTCCTGCCTGGGAAATCACCGCTCTGCTGTAGTTAATAACTCTGCAACACTGCAGTTCTGTGACACATTTGCAGGGCCACAACACATTTATTATTGATTGAATATACGCAGTGGGCCGTTCCTTTAAAAAAAAGGGAAAAAATTCTATTTGGCCTGCAGGCTTGAGCCAATTTATTTCCTGCCTGGGAAATCACCGCTCTGCTGTAGTTAATAACTCTGCAACACTGCAGTTCTGTGACACATTGCAGGGCCACAACACATTTATTATTGATTGAATATACGCAGTGGGTCTTTCCTTTAAAAAAAAGGGAAAAAATTCTATTTGGCCTGCAGGCTTGCGCCAATTTATTTCCTGCCTGGGAAATCACCGCTCTGCTGTAGTTAATAACTCTGCAACACTGCAGTTCTGTGACACATTGCAGGGCCACAACACATTTATTATTGATTGAATATACGCAGTGGGCCTTTCCTTTACAAAAAAGTGAAAAAATTCTATTTGGCCTAGAGGCTTGCGCCAATTTATTTCCTGCCTGGGAAATCACCGCTCTGCTGTAGTTAATAACTCTGCAACACTGCAGTTCTGTGACACATTTGCAGGGCCACAACACATTTATTATTGATTGAATATATGCAGTGGGCCTTTCCTTTAAAAAAAAGGGAAAAAATTCTATTTGGCCTGCAGGCTTGCACCAATTTATTTTCTGCCTGGGAAATCAAATCACTGGTAATACAGCATGCTGAGGGGTAGGGGTAGGCCTAGAGGACGTGGAGGGCCAAGTGAGGGTGTGGGCACAGGCCGAACTCCTGATCCAGGTGTATCGCAGCCGACTGCTGCGCGATTAGGAGAGAGGCACGTTTCTGGCGTCCCCACATTCATCGCACAATTAATGGGTCCACGCGGGAGACCTTTATTAGAAAATGAGCAGTGTGAGCAGGTCCTGTCGTGGATGGCAGAAAGTGCTTCGAGCAACCTATCGTCCAGCCACAGTTCTGCGCCGTCCACTGCTGCAAATCCGAATCCTCTGTCTGCTGCTCCTCCTTCCTCCCAGCCTCCTCACTCCACTACAATGACACATGCTCAGGAGCGGGAAGACTCCCAGGAACTGTTCTCGGGCCCCTGCTCAGATTGGGCAGCAGTGGTTCCTCTCCCACCAGAGGAGTTTATCGTCACTGATGCCCAACCATTGGAAAGTTCCCGGGGTCCGGGGGATGAGGCTGGGGACTTCCGGCAACTGTCTCAAGACCTTTCAGTGGGTGAGGAGGACGATGACGATGAGACACAGTTGTCTATCACTGAGGTAGTAGTAAGGGCAGTAAGTCCGAGGGAGGAGCGCACAGAGGATTCTGAGGAAGAGCAGCAGGACGATGAGGTGACTGACCCCACCTGGTTTGCAACGCCTACTCAGGACAGGTCTTCAGAGGGGGAGGCAAGGGCAGCAGCAGGGCAGGTTGCAAGAGGCAGTGCGGTGGCCAGGGGTAGAGGCAGGGCCAGACCGAATTATCCACCAACTGTTTCCCAAAGCGCACCCTCGCGCCATGCCACCCTGCAGAGGCCAAGGTGCTCTAAGGTCTGGCAGTTTTTCACAGAGATGCCTGACGACCGACGAACAGTGGTGTGCAACCTTTGTCGCGCCAAGATCAGCCGGGGAGCCACCACCAACAGCCTCACCGCCACCAGCATGCGCAGACATATGATGGCCAAGCACCCCACAAGGTGGGACGAAGGCCGTTCACCGCCTCCGGTTTGCACCCCTGCCTCTCCCCCTGTGCCCCAACCTGCCACTGAGATCCAACCCCCCTCTCAGGACACAGGCACTACCGTCTCCTGGCCTGCACCCACACCCTCACCTCCGCTGTCCTCGGCCCCATCCACCAATGTCTCTCAGCGCACCGTCCAGCCGTCGCTAGCGCAAGTGTTGGAGCGCAAGAGCAAGTACGCCGCCACGCACCCGCACGCTCAAGCGTTAACCGTCCACATAGCCAAATTTATCAGCCTTGAGATGCTGCCGTATAGGGTTGTGGAAACGGAGTCCTTCAAAAGTATGATGGCGGCGGTGGCCCCGCGCTACTCAGTTCCCAGTCGCCACTACTTTTCTCGATGTGCCGTCCCAGCCCTGCACGACCACGTCTCCCGCAACATTGTACGCGCCCTCACCAACGCGGTTACTGCCAAGGTCCACTTAACAACGGACACGTGGACAAGCACAGGCGGGCAGGGCCACTACATCTCCCTGACGGCACATTGGGTGAATTTAGTGGAGGCTGGGACAGAGTCAGAGCCTGGGACCGCTCACGTCCTACCCACCCCCAGAATTGCGGGCCCCAGCTCGGTGGTGGTATCTGCGGCGGTGTATGCTTCCTCTACTAAAGCACCCTCCTCCTCCTCCAACGCAACCTCTGTCTCGCAATCAAGATGTGTCAGCAGCAGCACGTCGCCAGCAGTCGGTGTCGCGCGGTGTGGCAGCACAGCGGTGGCCAAGCGTCAGCAGGCCGTGCTGAAACTACTCAGCTTAGGAGATACGAGGCACACGGCCCACGAACTGCTGCAGGGTCTGACAGAGCAGACCGACCACTGGCTTGCGCCGCTGAGCCTCCAACCGGGCATGGTCGTGTGTGACAACGGCCGTAACCTGGTGGCGGCTCTGCAGCTCGGCAGCCTCACGCACATGCCATGCCTGGCCCACGTCTTTAATTTGGTGGTTCAGCGCTTTCTGAAAAGCTACCCACGCTTGTCAGACCTGCTCGTAAAGGTGCGCCGGCTCTGCGCACATTTCCGCAAGTCCCACACGGACCCTGCCACCCTGCGGACCCTGCAACATCGGTTGAATCTGCCAGTGCACCGACTGCTGTGCGACGTGCCCACATGGTGGAACTCTACGCTCCACATGTTGGCCAGGCTCTATGAGCAGCGTAGAGCTATAGTGTAATACCAACTCCAACATGGGCGGCGCAGTGGGAGTCAGCCTCCTCAATTATTTTCAGAAGAGTGGGCCTGGTTGGCAGACATCTGCCAGGTCCGTGGAAACTTTGAGCAGTCTACCCAGGTGGTGAGCAGCGATGCTGCAATCATTAGCGTCACCATTCCTCTGCTATGCATCTTGAGAAGTTCCCTGCAAAGCATAAAGGCAGATGCTTTGCGCTCAGAAACGGAGGCGGGGGAAGACAGTATGTCGCTGGATAGTCAGAGCACCCTCCTGTCTATATCTCAGCGCGTTCAGGAGGAGGAGGAGGAGCATGAGGAGGATGAGGAGGAGGGGGAAGAGACAGCTTGGCCCACTGCTGACGGTACCCATGCTGCTTGCCTGTCATCCTTTCAGCGTGTATGGCCTGAGGAGGAGGAGGAGGAGGAGGATCCTGAAAGTGATCTTCCTAGTGAAGACAGCCATGTGTTGCGTACAGGTACCCTGGCACACATGGCTGACTTCATGTTAGGATGCCTTTCTCGTGACCCTCGCGTTACACGCATTCTGGCCACTACGGATTACTGGGTGTACACACTGCTCGACCCACGGTATAAGGAGAACCTTTCCACTCTCATTCCCGAAGAGGAAAGGGATTCGAGAGTGTTGCTATACCACAGGACCCTGGCGGACAAGCTGATGGTAAAATTCCCATCCGACAGCGCTAGTGGCAGAAGGCGCAGTTCCAAGGGCCAGGTAGCAGGGGAGGTGCGGAGATCGAGCAGCATGTACAGCACAGGCAGTGCAACACTCTTTAAGGCCCTGGACAGCTTTATGGCTCCCCAGCAAGACTGTGTCACCGCTCCCCAGTCAAGGCTGAGTCGGCGGGAGCACTGTAAAAGGATTTGTGAGGGAGTACGTAGCCGATCGCATGACTGTCCTCCGTGACGCCTCTGCCACCTACAACTACTGGGTGTCGAAGCTGGACACGTGGCCTGAACTCGCGCTGTATGCCCTGGAGGTGCTTGTTTGTCCTGCGGCTAGCGTCTTGTCAGAGAGGGTGTTTAGTGCGGCTGGGGGAATCATCACAGATAAGCGTACCCGCCTGTCAACCGACAGTGCCGACAGGCTTACACTCATCAAGATGAACAAAGCCTGGATTTCCCCAGACTTCTCTTCTCCACCAGCGGACAGCAGCAATACCTAAGCAATACGTAGGCTGCACCCGCGGATGGAAGCATCGTTCTCTCTCACCATCCAAAACGGGGACATTTCTGCTTCATCAATCTGTGTATAATATTCCTCCTCCTCCTCCTGCTCCTCCTCCTGAAACCTCACGTAATCACGCCGAACGGGCAATTTTTCTTAGGGCCACAAGGCTCACTCATATAATTTTTCTAAACAATTTTTATACGTTTCAATGCTCTTAAAAGCGTTGAAACTTTAACTTGAACCAATTTTTCGTTAAACTGGGCTGCCTCCAGGCCTAGTTACCACTTAAGCCACATTAACCAAAGCGATTAATGGGTTTCACCTGCCATCTTGGTTGGGCATGGCCAATTTTTTCTGAGGTACATTACTACTGTTGGTACACCAATTTTTTTGGGCCCTCACCTACAGTGTAATCATAGTAATTTCTATGTTCTTCGCTTGCACTCATGGTACAGAAAGGTGTGTGGGGTTGGCCTACACTTTAGCTACATAAATGTAACTGGGGCCTTGTCTATACTGCAGCTACTGAAATGTGAAAGAGACTGTTATCTCCCTAAACTGCTGCAATGGGAATGTTACTGGGGCCTGTCTTGAGTGCTACTATTACTGAAATGGAACTAAGACTGCGCTCCCCCTATACTGCTGCTAGTGATATGTTAGTGGGGCCTGTCGCTAATGCTACCGCTGAAATGTTAATAATTCTGGGCTCTGCCTATACCGCTGCTAATGGTATGTCACTGGGGTGTGGAACAGAGGCTTCACAAAGACATGATGGCGGCGAGGCCATTTCCCACCAACGCTGTTACTGTTAAGGTGCATATAACCACGGACACGTGTAGAGGACACATAGTGCCTCCAAAACATCCCCCTCCTCCTCCAACAATGAAAACATTCTTGGCAAATACCTTTGCATTGGTCCGTCTGGTGGCAGTCCAAGAATTTCACCTTTAACGACACAACAAGAGAGCACCACCACCATCCCCCCGCCACGGCCCACTTAATCCTGGCCACATTCCAAAAACCAACTACATAAAACCGCGCTACCAGGTCCACAGTCACCACCACATTACCACCAACGAGGTTACTGTTAAGGTACATATACCAGTCTGACTGGGGCATGCAGTGTGGGCCGAAGCCCTCCTGCATTAAGCACGACATTACTACCTCAGCTGTGTTGGGCAATGCAATGGGATATATTTATGTACCGCTGGTGGCTTCCTGGCACCCACCCATGCTGTGGGTCCACAGGGAATTATAAATGCATCTGTTTCTACTTCTAAAGAACCCCAGTCAGACTGGGGCATGCAGTGTGGGCCGAAGCCCACCTGCATTAACCACGACATTACCTCAGCTGTGATGGGCAATGCAATGGGATATTTTTATGTACTACCGGTGGGTTCCAGGGAGCCACCCATGCTGTAGGTGCACACGGAGTTTAACCTACATCTGTCCACTTGTAAAGAACCCCAGTCAGACTGGGGCATGCAGTGTGGGCCGAAGCCCACCTGTATTAAGCACGACATTACTACCTCAGCTGTGTTTGGCAATGCAATGGGATATTTTTATGTACCGCCGGTGGCTTCCTGGCACCCACCCATGCTGTGGGTCCATACGGAGTTGTTACTACATCTGTCCACTTGTAAAGAACCCCAGTCTGACTGGGGCATGCAGTGTGGGCCGAAGCCCACCTGCATTTCATCTGACGTTAGCTCTGCTGTCCAGGGCACTGCAATGGGATACATTTATGTACAGCGGGTGGGTTCCAGGGAGCCACCCATGCTGTGGGTGCACACGGAATTCCCATTGCGGAGTTGTACCTGCCTGTGACTATTTATAAAAAACCGCGGTCTGACTGGGGCATGCAGACACCTTGACAGAATGAATAGTGTGTGGCACATAGGTTCCCCATTGCTATGCCCACGTGTGCAGCTCGAGATGGAGGTGGTACAGGATTGGATTTCTCATTGCTTCTGTACAGCATTGTGGACTATCGGCCCGCCCCTTTTAAAGAGGGTCGCTGCCTAGCCATGCCAACCCTCTGCAGTGTGTGCCTGCTTTTCCTGTGGCAGACGCACTTATAAATAGACATGAGGGTGGCATGGCATGAGGGCAGCTAAAGGCTGGGCAGGGACAATTTGGTGTACGCTGTGGACACTGTCGTGCGGGGGGGGGGGCAGCATGTAACCCAGGAGAAGTGGCAGCGGAGTGTCATGCAGGCAGTGATTGTGCTTTGTTGGAGGTAGTGTGGTGCTTAGCTAAGGTATGCATTGCTAATGAGGGCTTTTCAGAAGTAAAAGTTGTTGGGAGGGGGGGGCCCACTCTTGCCGGTATTGTGGCTTAATAGTGGGACCTGTGAACTTGAGATGCAGCCCAACATGTAGCCCCTCGCCTGCCCTATCCGTTGCTGTGTCGTTCCCATCACTTTCTTGAATTGCCCAGATTTTCACACATGAAAACCTTAGCGAGCATCGGCGAAATACAAAAATGCTCGGGTCGCCTATTGACTTCAATGGGGTTCGTTACTCGAAACAAACCCTCGAGCATCGCGATAATTTCGTCCCGAGTAACGAGCACCCGAGCATTTTGGTGCTCGCTCATCTCTAATGATCATGTGAATAAGCACTTTGGCTAATTTAGTTGGCTCCTTTTGACATAGGATGCCAGTTATGCAATGTTATGCCTTAAAGGGGTTGTCAGAGTTGGGGGTTTGTAGTAAGAAAAAAAAAACTTTCCCATGCAGCAAAATAAGTAATAGCCATATTCTCACCTCTCCCCACTCCTGCTGTGTCCAGTGATGCTACTCTTTTTTTATTCCTACCCTGCAGTCTATAGGATTTTTTTCTTTAAGGAAAACCCCTTAAGGGGCAATGCTAATGTCTTAAAAGATCATATGTGCAATATATATTATATATAGCTTCTCGTCCCCAAAAAGTATATCAGAGGCAACTTTCATAACACAGCAAGCTTAGATACAGCGGATCAGCTTTAGGGCTTATTTACATGGGCGTATATCGGCCGCGTTTTCACGTCCGGCCCATATATACGCTGCCCCTCTGATGCATTGACTTACAATGCAACAGTGCACAGAGGCGTATTTCCACGGCGTTAAAGAGCCCGACTGGGCGCTTTTACGCTGGCGGTGGCTGCTACATGAACTCCCATGGGAGCCTATGCTAGCTGCTGCAGAAGACAGGTGAGAGGGAGTTTAGCAGCATGACTGCTAAACTTTCTCCCCCTTCTCCTGTCCTCTCCACCCCTTGCCGCTTTTTGGCATGGGGCAGGACCGGGGAGGAGCCCACTCCCTTTGCTGGCTGTGGACAAGGGTTGGGTTGGGGCTAATCTCCCCTCCCCCCCCGTCCCGCCCCCTCCCATTGCAAACGGCTGGAGGGAAGGAGAGAGCAGGTGAACCAGCGAGGGGGAGGGAAAGGGATATGTCTCCCAGGCCCCACGGCATTGAGGCTTCGGCGTATATGCGCCGGGCCCTTTGCTGTGCGGGCATTTTTACAGCGCCGGTGGGGTGCATGTAAAATGCCTACGGCCATGTAAATCGGCCCTTAGGCCTTATATACACAACCGTATATACGCGGCTATTTAGCTGCGTCCAAAAACATGGCAAAAATTGTGATCATCTGCAGCATTGGATTCCAATGTATTCACTCAGATTAGAGATTTTTAGTCACGTAAAGAAATTGTGCCATCAAAAATAGAACCTCGGCGGCTGTTTTCGGTCGCCAAGTTTATACACTGGATCCAAAGATAGGTCTTGCGCTAGCTTTGGCCAAGATACCCTGGAGGCTCCAATAGACTCCTATGGTAGATGTTAAAAAGGAAGGTGGAGGCGGCTTAGCTGCGTCCTGTGCTTGGAAAAGAAGACAGCTGGCTCTATTTAACCATTAGCAGTCATTCTGAGGATTTCTGCCGATCACGCTAATTGCACGCTGCAGCATATTTTTTTGCAGATACACTGCAGCTGCCCATGTGAACAGTAGAAAATATGCGGCTCAAGATTGGAACTTGATTGCGGCTATTCTTCATTCATGCGATTTTTCATTGCGTATGGCCGAACGTAAAACCACATCCGGTCGTGTGAAAGAGGCCTCAGTATATCTCTAAATAAGGCAGTCACCATATAATAGATATAGCCCTACACAATGATTGTGAAATTACCTCCAGTGATGACAAGTGAAGTCAACTTTGATTGGTGTTGTTTGCTTTCCCTTTTTTTTCTCTAACTAGACTGCCATAATGACTTCTTCTAGCCACAACTTGTCTATGAACACTCTTCCGCATCCTGCTGGTACTTCCAATGTCTTTCTCACACAGTAATGCTGCCCCGCAAAGTAATAATTTCCTTGTAGTGCTTGCCACATGAGTAATAGTATCCTCCTCTATGCCCTCACATAGCAATAATTATCTCTTACACCCCACATGGTAATAAAGCACCCTTAGTACGCCTGAAAATAACACACCTTCTGTGTTCCCAAAAGTAAGTGCTCTGTCAGTGCTTCCACAAGGTAGCAGTGCCCTCTGTGCTCCCACAAAGTCACTGTGCCCTTCTGTGCCCCACAAAGTTACAGTGTCCCACTGTGCCTGGTGTACTTACAAAGTAATAATACCCATTGTGCATGCTTCTACACAATAGTAGTGCCCTTTGTGTGTGTCTGCACTAAGAAAGGGCTCGTTCATACCAGCATTAACCCCCATTAGGGATTTTTGTTTCTCTGTTACATTTTTGGAGCTCAGTAATGGTAAAAATGAAATTAAACATTTCTCATCTTTCAGTAGGTTTTTTAAAGATATAAATGTTTCAGTTTTGATTTTTAAATGGAACAAATAGCGCAGTCTGTGGACGGGGTTCCAGGGCATTTGCTCAGTTTGCCCCCTCTAACGCCAGTCCTATATCGATCTTTGTACTGTTTTTTTTCAGCAGTAGTATGGTAGTATTGTTACATCACTATGTGGTGCTAATATTTGATCATGATGTGGCAGTATTTGCTTATTTGGCTCCAAGGGCTCATTTAACGGGCTATAAAATTACGCATTTATTAGCTGCGTGAAAAAAATTGCAGCTAGTGCTGCAGAAAGTTGTCGGAACAGAAGATCTTCTGCGGCACAGGAGCCGGACAGCGCTTCTACGTGAGTTAAATTTTAATTTTTTTTTACAGCTAGGGATGATTTTTGGGGTAGGGCTTATATTTCAAGCCCCCCCGAAAATCATCACTGCAAGGGTTGCCTTCATCCCATTGCTTTCAATGTGTTTATGCAGGTTCAAGACCCATGTCATGGAAGCTTAATGGGTTTAAAGTAGTTGACGCCTTAATGTGACCTCTAATCTTAAGATGTTCTGTGCTTTATAGAAAATCTGCTGCAGCAAGATATGAACGCTGCGTAAACTTCTCCCTTCCTACGGTCAACAGAGCTGCAGCTGGCAGTTTGCTGACCCCTGCCTAGTTGTGTTTACCCCCCTTGCTACTGGTTTAGCCCCACCTACATTATGGGACCACTTTGTAATTTTTTTCCAGGATCACTTTGTGTTCCCAACATACCTGTGCCTAAGGTGAACTGCAGAAGTCACAATATTGCACTGAATTGTTTTCATAAGCAATTACTAAACCAAATTAGAGCAACAGTATGGACACGTCTATATGCGTAGAAATCAAGACAGCTGTTCTCACAGAAAAGTGATGATCAGTGTATTAATAGAGCAAAATAATGGAACCCTGATTATATTGAGGAAAAACTGACATGTATGTGGTCATTTTTAATATCGTAGTAGTAGTCAGACATAATTTTCTGCATATACCGGGTGGTCCAATAGTATTGAGACACCTAAATACATGGACAATGGTTGGTTTGGAATGTCATCCTGTGTGTAGCATGTTGCTAAGAAGAAGAGGGCAAATCTGTGCTATCTAGGATACGCTGTTGCACATGCGCCACACTCTGGATTTTCCACTGCTTAAACACTGGACTTGACATTACCCCACAGGTAAGTTCAAGGGGGTGAGATTTGGCAAGTCTGGGGTCCACTCCACTGGGCCATAAAAGGTGTATGGAGCGTGCTCGGGAGTTGAGTCCGCTCCATATCTGGAGGCTACCAGCCATTTTTAACAGCTGTCAGGCAGCTGCCACAATCAGAGTTAGCTCTAAGGGTGGCTTCACATGAGCGCGTGCATATGCGTACATAGGTGCGTAAATATGTGCGCTCCCCTGGACGTGCAAAAACACGCATGTATGAAAGTCCGCGCATTGCCTTCCACAAGGCCGCAGCTGCTGCCAGGGGCTCTATTGAAGACAATGGTGTCACTGCTGAATTAATTTTCAGGGAAGAGCTTTAAATATAAGCTCTTCACTGAAAATCATCCATTTTAGTGTATATAAAAAATAAATAAATAAAAATATATATGCTTACCTGTTCACCGCTTCATCTCCACTCCGCTGTCCCCCGCTCTGCATTGAAGTTCTTTCAGCAGGTGGGAAATTATTGGCTGAGGTGTAGCTCTTGCCTGTCATTCATTCAGTGAGAGCTGTCTGAGATTGGCTGAGCGCATCAGCCAATCAGAAGCAGCTCTTTCAGCACGCGGGGATTTTAATTCTCCGCCTGCTGAAAGAACTTCAGTGCAGAGTCGGGGACAGCGGAGAGAGGACGCGGCTGAGCTCCAGCAGCTGAAGAAAGGTGAGTATGTTTTTTTTTACATTTTTTACACTAGTTTGGCTTGTTTTTCAGGGAAGGGCTTATATTTAAAGCCCTTCCCTGAAAAACAATTAAGGGGTGCCAGCAGCAGGATCCTCTAACGCAGCTGTCATCTGTGACAGCTGTGCTAGGCAATTCTTTATTCCCCACAGGGATGAAGAACTCCTTTGCTGTATCTGTCACATCTGTGACAGATGCAGCAGGGAATTATTTATTCCCTGCGGGGATGAAGAAAACATCTGCCGCATGTGGCAGATGTGTTCTTTATCCCCATGGGGGACATGGCAGCGGCAGACAGGTAAGTATATATATATATTTTATTTTATATATTTTTTACACTAAAAGGGATGATTTTCAAGGAAGAACTTATACTTAAAGCTTTTCCCTGAAAATTACTTCAGGGTTGCAGGCAGACCATTGCCTTCAATGGAGTTACCTGCGGCAGCTGCTGCTCGATTGAAGGCAATGCATGCATTCCCTATGGTGCACGTATGTCTTATCTTTGCAGGTGCACGCCTGTAAAACACTGACATGTAAACACTCCATAGGGAATGCAGTGGTTGTAATAGACAAGTGTTTTTGTGCGCACGTACCTAGTTTACTCCTTAGTAGAAAAACATTAAAAAAATACATATAAGGCCGCCTGCAGATGGACGAAAATTCCGCGGCGGGATTTCCTGCGGAATTTCAGCCCCTAGAAGCTGCCATAGGATTGCGTTAACAAACGCAATCCTAGGCAGACGGCCGCGATTTGGCCGCGCAAAATCTCGCGCGGTAAACAAATCGCAGCATGCTCTATTTCTGTGCTGGGCTCGCAGAGCCCTTCACAGAAATGTCACTCACTGGCTACCGGCTCCGCTCTGTGCATGCGCCGGCTGCCCGGCAGCCGGCACATGAAAAAGCCAGGGCCACGGAAGAGGTGAGTGCTTGCGCTGCTCTCTGCAGACGCTCGGGTCGGGTCCGGCTGCGAGGATTCTCGCAGCTGGATCCGACCCGGCCGTCTGCAGCCGGCCTAAATTTGATATCACCATAATTGTACTGACCCAGAGTACAAAGTTCATGTCATTTCTACCAAAAAAAATATATGGCACAATTGCATGTATTTTTTTCCTTTCTCCCCACTTGGAATTTTTAAAAAAGTTTTTCTGTACAGTATATTTTTCATTAAATTGTACCATTAAAAAAAATACACCTTGTCCTGCAGAAAAATAAGCCCTCATACGGCTCTGTGAATGGAAAATTAAAACATTTTTAACAGAGCAGAAAAAAATTTAAAAACAAAAATAAAAAAGTGAAAAATCTCTGGTCCTGAAGCAGTTAAGAGGTACAGTAATGCAATGCCAATATCTGCATGGTAATATTAACAATATTGCCAGAGCATGTTTTTCATTGTTGCACAGGTGCTCATCCCTCTTCAGGACTCTGAACACTTTTAGTACCTGTTGGCAGGTTAGTCCTGGATTTTTATTTCAGCTCCTCTGTGACCCCTTTCCATGTGGGTACAACCATGCTTTGGTATTCTTCATATATTTTTCAGTTTTCACTTTATATGTGCCAATTTTAAAGAAATACTTTTATCTTTTTTTTTTAAATTATGGATAAAACTGGGTAAAACTCTGTGACTTGGCAAGCTGCATTGCTTTTGTGCTGCAAAGTAGATTCTTGCTGTGAGTCTATGCATTCAGGTACAATATTCTCGTGTAGCCCGTGAAGAATGAGTGCGTCATGCTGTTGGGGGTGGACATTTGTGTTGTTTTTCAACGTGAACATATTTTTTTTCCCAAATGTTCCCCACATTTTGTTTACAGATACAGTGGATGTGTTTTTTTATATGATTATTTTTAATGTGCAAACCGGAAAGATCATTAAAAGCTTTATTTGATGTTTATTCTAGAACTCTGCATGTGCACAGCAGTCATTTTTTGATATTAGAATAATTATTGTTGTGCTTAATTATGCTGTTTTCCCTATAAAAACAAACATTACACTTATTAAACTCATTTGCAAACTTTACTTTAATTAATTATTTTAGCAGATTTTGACTGTACTCGGAATTTAAAGCTTTCACAGTAAATATGAGTTAACGTCTTCAGACAACTTCTCTTATTATACTGTTGGGGTGTGATGAGCTAATAGTGGGGTGTGCTAAAAGTAAAAAAAACAAAAAACAACACATTCAACATGGAAACAATGGATGCTGATGTGTACTTTGATTTTCTTTTATTGCAAACATTGCCAGAGCTTGTTGGCCCACAATTCTGATTCGCCAGTGTACATGTAGTGTTCCACGGATAGCCAAACATACACTAGAAATGGTCAGGCATAGTTCAATGAAGTTACTCTTTTATCCGTTCTTATATCTGTAAGATGTGATTGTTCCCAGCAGCAGACACCAAGTAATCTTATAGATATGATACCTTTCAATAGCTAACAAAAATACATGATGTTATAGCTAGCTTTCAAACCAACTCAGGGTTCTTCTTCAGGCATAAATGAAGTATATCCGAAGAGCCATGCATATTTATACATACTTATGACAAGGCACAGACATGGATGTGATTAGTTTGCACTTAAAGGAATACTGCAACAGAAACAAACATTTTTAACTAGACTCTGATAAGGGAGTGAGAGCTTTATGTTTTTTTTTTCCTTAAGGACTAAGCAACTGTCATTGTAGCATTGCAAGAGCCATATCTCTTTGACAGCTATATGGGGGCTTGTTTTTTGGGGGGCAAGTTATGTATTTTAATGGCACCACTCTGGGGTCCATAAAATGGGTTGTATAACTTTTATTTATTTTGGGAGGAGATGGACAAACTCCTCAAAAATTCTGTCATTGTGCTTGTTTTGTTTTTATGGTTTTCACCATTTGATAAAGATAACATAGTAACTTTAACTGAATCAGCATGATTACTGTGACTCCAAGTTTATACGAGGGACTGCTGATAAGTCTTTGGCTTTGTGTTCTTTTTTTGTTTTTATGGTAATGAATGTTACATCACATGAAAGCCTTATGTGTCTAATATGTTTTCAAAATTTTTGTTTGTAGCTTATGGCAACAGTGATCTAGGCACGCGGGAAAACAAAATGGCAGAGTCTAAGGCAAAATTCACAGCAAATGAGAGCAGAGGAGTGATAAAATTCTTGTTTCTGCAAGGAAAGTCCACAAAGGATATTTATGGTGATATGTCGCAGACATTCGGGGATCAATGCCCTTCATATTCTACAGTTAAGAACTGGGTTGCCAAATTTAAAATGGGCCACTTCAGCACCAATGATGAGGAACGTCCTGGACGACTGAGACAGGTTGTTGTCCCGGAGATCGTCAATGCTGTGCACAACCTCATACTGGAGAATCGGCGAATTTCAGCTAAAGGAATAGCAGACATCATGGGGATTTCTCGTGAACGTGTTTGTGTCATTATCCATGAACATTTGAACATGAAGAAGCTATCTGCAAAGTGGGTCCCCAAATGTTTGACAACAGATCAGAAAAGCATGCGAGTGAAAAAATCCCGGTGCATTTGTCAGTGTTTCCAGACTGATAAGAACTTCTTGGATTGACTGGTCACTATGGATGAAGCCTGGATTTATTTGTATGACCCTGAAACCAAGGAGCAGTCAAAAGAGTGGAGGCACTGTGGTTCTCCTCAGCCAAAGAAGTTCAAGGTGCAAAAATCAGCCACTAAGGTGATGGCGTCTGTGTTCTGGGATAAGGAGGGCGTGCTGCTAGTGGACTACCTTCAAAATGGTTCCGCCATCAATGCAAGGTATTACATTGAACATTTGGACCAATTGAAGACAGCTCTGAAGGCCAAAAGGTGTGGCAAGCTGTCCAAAAGAATCTTGTTCCTGCAAGACAACGCCTCCGCTCACACTGCACAAGCAACCACAGCAAAACTGGTGGAGCTAGGCTTCCAGCTGGTTGACCACCCACCTTATTCACCAGATCTAGCTCCCTCCGACTATCATCTGTTTCCAAACCTGAAGAAACACCTCAAGGGTACCAAATTTCACACCATTTCTGATGCCATGGCTGCTACAGTTAACTGATTTGAGGCACAACCGAAATCCTTTTTGCAAGGCTCACAGAACTTGGAATGCCCATGTAAGAAGTGTGTTGATACCGATGTAAGTAGTTGCTCAACAGCTTCACTGACCTCTATAAGTGTATTTTACTTTCTTGGACCCTTTTTAGTTTCCCAGTTTGCATCTGCTTGTGTTTGTGACCGCCTGAGTGTTATGATGCTGTTGTGATTATGGCGACATCGTGATACACTTCACTGCTGCTGGTAGCCTATTTAAAATGAGATTTTCTTTAGTGTTTTTCTTCTTTTGCCTTCATCTGTTATTAACTAACAGCGAACCTCTGAAACTTGTTCTGGCACTGTAAGATTACAGATGAATCAGAGTTTGATATGACTTTTAACATATTTGATAACTTTCTGTGCCGCAGTTTAGTTTAGTAACCAAGATTCAAGAAGTGTTTTGCTGCCTTCCTGGCCGGACACGATTTTAGAGAAGGCCATCCAATAATCCGGACACTTTTTAGTTCAGTTTAAACCTAACTGAGAACGCTGACGCCTTTTTAACCCCTTCCCTTCCCATGACATAAGGGTACGTCATGGGAGCGGGATACTTCCTGCAAAATGACGTACCCTTACGTCATAGGGATTGCGCAAGATCATAGCAGATTTTGCGCTATCCCTGTGACAGCAGGGGGCATCGGAAATGCGCTTCTCCGCTGTTAACCTCTTCCCTGCCACGATCTAATTAGATCGTGGCAGGGAAAGGGTTCACAGAGGGAGCGCTCTCCCTCTGTGACTTCAGCCGGCTCTCACGAGAGCCCGGCTGGTTGCTATGGGAACAGGATGCCAGATACCGGCGTCCTGTATTGCCATTTCCTAAGATCGCTATAATAAGCGATAAGTCATGGCAGGAGAGAAGTCCTGCCATGCCTTATCGTAGCGATCTTCAGTCCTGCAGTGTAAGTCCCTCAGAGGGACAAAGATTGTGTAAAAAGAAGAGAAAAATAAAGTACAAAAAGTTTAAAAAAAGTTAAAAAACCCTTCTTTTAATGCTTTTTCTCATATTAGCATTAAAAATTTTAAAAAAAACTAAATATCCCACATATTTGGTATGAACGCATCCATAACAATGCGTATAATAAATTGAACATGCTTTTTATCCTGCACGGCAAAAAGCGTTTAAAAAAAACGTTAAACTGAGGAAAAATGCTAATTTTTAGCACTTTGCCTCCCAAAAAACGCTACAACTCGTCTCGCAAAAAATAAGCCCTCATAGAGTTCCGTCCATGGAAAAATAAAAAAGTTATAGGACTTTGAATGCAGCGATTTAGAAAAAAAAGATAATTAAAAAAAAGGGTTTTTATTGTGGAAAAGTGGAAAAACCTAAAAAAAAATATAAGAATTTTGATATGGTTGTAACCGTAGCGGTCCGCAGAAAAAAATTTACTGCATCATTTGTGCTGCATAATTAACGCTTTAAAAAAAATCTATGGCAAAATTGATGCGTTTTCTCTCCCTACGATCATAAAAAAGATAATAAAAGTTTTACAACATAGTCAATGTACCCAAAAAATGGTACCAATAAAAACTACAGTTCGCCACGCAAAAAACAAGCCCTTATACGGCTGCGTCGACAAAAAAAATAAAGTTATGGCTTCTGAAAAATGGAGATGAAAAAATACCAAAAATCGTTTAGTCCTCAACACCAAAATAGGCCATGTCCTTAAGGAGTTAAGCAGGGGATGCAGTTCTCATGCACATGACAGAGTGTTCGGGGTGCCTGTAGCTCCATACTATAGAGCTGTAAGCAGTCTCTACCCTGCTGTGTGGTGCTTCATTTTGAGTTATATTTTCCCCTAGGAAGAAAAGTTCCGGGAAATTGTATCTAGTAAAGCAAGGCATGTTATTTTCTCTTAGATGCATATGGATTTGGATAAAAGAAAGCTTAGTATAAATCCATATTAAATCCGAGGCATAAGGAGGACCCCATAGATCTCAATGGGTGCAGTATTAGTCCTCTATAAAACATCTGAGGCTTCGTGGGAAAACAAAACATTTTTATGAACATCTGGAAAGCTGTGGCTTTTACAACTAGACAAATATCAAAGTAGTGCAGAAAATAGTTTCCAGTGTATGAATTAATAGGAATGTACTTTAGCTTTGGGGAAAATTAAAAAGCTCTATTGATAAGGATTTAACTAGAGATGAGCGAGCACCAAAATGCTCGGGTGCTCGTTACTCGGGACGAAATTATCGCGATGCTTGAGGGTTCGTTTCGAGTAACGAACCCCATTGAAGTCAATGGGCGACCCGAGCATTTTTGTATTTCGCCGATGCTCGCTAAGGTTTTCATTTGTGAAAATCGGGGCAATTCAAGAAAGTGATGGGAACGACACAGCAACGGATAGGGCAGGCGAGGGGCTACATGTTGGGCTGCATCTCAAGTTCCCAGGTCCCACTATTAAGCCACAATAGCGGCAAGAGTGCCCCCCCCCCCCCCCCCACTGTCAGCATAAAGATCGTTCTCCTCTGCCACAGCTGTAACAGCTGTGGCAGAGAAGAACGATGTTAGCCCATTGAATTCAATGGAGACGGCAATACAGCAGGTTCCACTAAAAGCAATGGGCTGCCGGCGTGCGCGGGATGAATTGTCGGGAAGGGCTTAAATATAGAAGCCCTTCCCTGCAATTCATCCAGAAATGTGTAAAAATAAAAAAAATATACCGTATATACCGGCGTATAAGGCGACGGGGCGTATAAGACGACCCCCCAACTGTCACCTTATACGCCGGGAATACAGCGGAGCAAAAAATAAAACTCATTACTTACTTCCCCCGGCGTTCTGCGGCGCTGCTGCAGGATGTCGCTCCCTCCTGGTCCCCGGCAGAGCATTGCTTTCTGGACGCAGGGCTTGAAATCCCCGCCTCCAGAAAACACACGTGCCTTCAGCCAATCACAGCCAATGACAATGATGTCATTGAATGGCTGTGATTGGCTGACGGCGTGTGTTAGCTAATCACAGTAGCTTTCTGGAGGCGGGGATTTCAAGCCCTGCTTCGGCCCAAACTACATGCCCCAGTCAGACTGTTTTTTTTAATAAGTATACACAGGCAGGTACAACTCCCTAATGTGAAGTCCATGTGGACCAACAGCATGGGTGGGTCCCAGGAAGCCACCGGCGGTACATAAATAAATCCCATTGCAGTGCCCTGGACAGCAGAGCTAACGTCAGATTAAATACAGGTGGGCTTCGGCCAAGAATGTTTTCATTGTTGGAGGAGGGGGATGTTTTTGAGGCAGTACGTGTCCTGTCCCCGTGTCCGTGGTTATATGCACCTTACCAGTAACCATGTTGGTGGGATAGTGGTCGCGACTGTGGACCTATTAGCGCGGTTTTATTCCGTTGGTTTTCTGAATGAGGCCAGGATTAAGTGGGCCATGGTGGGGGGCTTTCTTATTGTGTCGTTTAAGGTGAAATTCTTGGACTGCCGCCATACGGACCACTGCGAAAGCATTTGCCAAGAATGTTTTCATTGTTGGAGGAGGAGGACGGGGATGTTTTTGAGGCAGTACGTGTCCTATTCCCGTGTCCGTGGTTATATGCACCTTCCCAGTGACCGCATCGCTGAAAAGTTGTCACGCCTGTGGAACCTAGTAGCGCGGCCTCGCCACCATCATGTCTTTGAGAAGCCTCCGTTTCCACAACCCTGTAACATAGCAGTAGCAGCAGTATAGGCAGAGCCGAGAATTAGTAACATTTCAGCGGTAAAACTATGGACAGACCCCTGTAACATTTCATTGGCAGCAGTGAGGACAGACCCCACTAACATTTCATTTGCAGCAGTATACACAGACCCCAGTAACATTTCAGTAGTATAAGTATAGACAGACCGTAGTAACAGTTCAGTAGTATAAGTCTAGACAGACCCCAGTAATATTTCAGTTCCAGCAGTGTAGACAGACCCCAGTAACATTTCAGTAGTATCAGTTGCGACATGCCCCAGTCACATTTCAGTTCCAGCAGTGCAGACAGACCCCAGTAACATTAACGTAGAAGCAGTATGGGCAAAGCAGCAGATTCACATTTTCTTTGCAGCAGTGTAGGGATAGCACAGCATTTGTAACATTTCAGTAGTAGCAGTATAGTCAGACCCCAGTAACAGTTACATAGAAGCAGTATGGGCAAAAGCAGCAAATTCACATTTCCCTGGCAGCAGTGTAGGGAGAGCATAGTATTTGTAACATTTCAGTAGTAGCAGTATAGTCAGACCGCAGTAACAGTAACGTTGAAGCAGTATGGGCAGAGCCCACTATTAGTTACATTTCTGTTATAGCAGTATAGACATGCCCCAGTAACATTCACGTTGAAGCATTATGGGCAGAGCCCAGTATTAGTAAAATTACAGTAGTAACAGTATACACCAACTAAGGTAACATTTCAGGAACAGAAGTATCGGCAGACCGAAGTAACATTTCTGTTGCTGAAGTATAGTCAGACCCCTGTAGAATTACTGTGGCAGAAGTATAGGTAGGCAGAACAGAGTTACATTTCTGTAGCAAAAGTGTAGGCCAACACCAGACACAGTGGTGTACCATGAGTGCAGGCGAAGGCCATAAAAATTACTTGGATTACATTTTAGGCGAGGGCCCGAAAAATTGGAGTACCGACAGTACAAATGTACCCCAGAAAAATTGCCCATGCCCAACCCAGAGGGCAGGTGAAACCATTAATCGCTTAGCGTACTGTGGCTTAATTTTTAACTAGGCCTGGAGGCAGCCCAGTCTAAAAAACAATTGGTTCAGGTGGAAGTTTCAATGCTTTAATGAGAATTGAAACAGATAAATATTATTTAGAAAAGTTATATGAGCCTTTTGGCCCACAGAAAAATTGCCCGTTCGCGGTGTGTTACGGCACTCTGCCCCCCGAGCGCCAGATGGGGTGCCCTGAGCTTCCCGCACCCCACTGTCCCTGCCTACTTGCCTCGGCCCTGGCTAACCCCAGGTGGACAACTGGACGGCGGTCCCTGCCCTGGCTAGGGACCTGGCGACTGACAAGAAGCAAGCTACCTAATGGGGGGAACAGAGTGCCGACAGGGGAGGCAGATGGAATCGACCAACAAAACTTACAAAGCTGGGCTGGAGATGGAGCTCACAGGCAAACTGACAGGACACTGAATAGCAACTAGTGCTGACTGAGACAGACCAGACTAGAGGCTAACAGAACCAACAGAAACAGACTGAGCAAAGGATAGCAAGAAGGCGCTGACAGACAACTAGGGACTGGCTGAGGAAAACTGCAGACAGACTGACTAGATGAAAGCAGAACCAATAACTGGCAGTGAGCTCAATTCACTGCCAGTCTTTTAACCACAAGGTTCCGCCCAGGGGCGGAGAGTGGGAGGAGGCAACTCCACCCACTGCTGTATAAGAAGAACGGAGGAGTGCGGGCGGCACCCTACGGGCAGACACGCCCACGCCGCCACCCACCGGCCGCCCCAAGCCGCTGGGATAACCCCGACACAGGGCTCCAGGCCGCCGGAGCCGACGCCGGAGCGACGCGCGCCGACCACGGGACTCCGTGCCGCGCTGCATGGTAACACGGTGATTACGAGAGGTTTCAGGAGGAGGAGCCAGAGGGGGAGGACGAATATCATACACAGATTGACAAAGGTCTTTAGGTAGCGCTGCTGTCTGCTGGTGGAGAAGAGAAGTCTGGGGAAATCCAGGCTTTGTTCATCTTTATGAGTGTAAGCCTCTCGGCACTGTCAGTTGACAGGCCGGTACGCTTGTCCGTGATGATTCCCCCAGCTGCACTAAACACCCTCTCTGACAAGACGCTAGTTGCAGGGCAAGCCAACACCTCCAGGGCATACAGCGCGAGTTCAGGCCACATGTCCAGCTTTGACACCCAGTAGTTGTACGGAGCAGAGGCGTCACGGAGGACGGTGGTACGATCGGCTGCGTACTTCCTCCGCATCTTCTTACAGTGCTCCCTCCAACTCAGCCTGGACTGGCGAGGTGTGAGACAGTCTTGCTGGGGAGCCATACAGCTGGCAAAGGCCTTGGAGAGTGTTCCCCTGCTGCGCTGAACATGCTGCCTGATCTGCGCGCCTCCCCTTCTACTTGGCCCCTCGGAACTGCACCTTCTGCCGCTAGCGCTGTCGGATGGGAAGTTTACCATCAGTTTGTCCACCAGGGCCCTGTGGTATTGCATCACTCTCAAACCCCTTTCCTCTTCAGGAATGAGAGTGGAAAGGTTTTCCTTATACCGTGGGTCAAGCAGTGTGTACACCCAGTAATCCGTAGTGGCCAGAATGCGTCTAACACGAGGGTCACGAGAAAGGCATGCTAACATAAAGTCAGCCATGTGTGCCAGGGTACCTGTATGCAACATATGGCTGTCCTCACTAGGAAGATCACTTTGAGTATCCTCCTCCTCCTCCTCCTCAGGCCATACACGCTGAATGGATGAGAGGCAAGCAGCATGGGTACCCTCTGCAGTGGGCCCAACTGTCTCTTCCTCCTCAGGCTCCTCCCCCTCCTCCTCCTCCTCCACGTGCTGAGATATAGACATGAGGGTGCTCTGACTATCCAGCGACATACTGTCTTCCCCCGCCTCCGTTTCCGCCCGCAAAGCATCAGCCTTTATGCTTTGCAGGGAACTTCTCAACAGGCATAGCAGGGGAATGGTGACGCTAATGATTGCAGCATCGCCGCTCACCATCAGGGTGGACTACTCAAAGTTTCTAAGGACCTGGCAGATATCTGCCATCTAGGCCCACTCCTCTGTAAAGAATTGAGGAGGCTGACTCCCACTACGCCGCCCATGTTGGAGTTGGTATTCCACTATAGCTCTACGCTGCTCATACAGCCGGGACAACATGTGAAGCGTAGAGTTCCACCGTGTGGGCACGTCGCACAGCAGTCGGTGCACTGGCAGATTAAACCGATGTTGCAGGGCGCGCAGGGTGGCAGCGTCCGTGATGGACTTGCGGAAATGTGCGCTGACCCGGCGCACCTTGCCGAGGAGGTCTGACAAGTGTGGGTAGCCTTTCAGAAACCGCTGAACCACCAAATTAAAGACGTGGGCCAGGCATGGCACGTGCGTGAGGCTGCCGAGCTGCAGAGCTGCCACCAGGTTTCGGCCGTTGTCACACACGACCATGCCCAGTTGGAGGCTCAGTGGCGAAAGCCAGTGGTCGGTCTGCTCTGTCAGACCGTGCAACAGTTCGTGGGCCGTGTGCCTCTTCTCTCCTAAGCTGAGTAGTTTCAGCACGGCCTGCTGACGCTTGCCCACCGCTGTGCTGCCACGCCGCACGACACCGACTGCTGGCAACGTGCTGCTGCTGACAAGTCTTGATTGAAAGGTAGAGGTTGCGTTGGAGGAGGATGAGGAAGGTTTAGTGGAGGTGGCATACACCGCCGCAGATACCACCACCGATCTGGGGCCCGCAATTCTGGGGGTGGGTAGTACATGAGCGGTCCCAGGCTCTGACTCGGTCCCAGCCTCCACTAAATTCACCCAATGTGCCGTCAGGGAGATATAGTGGCCCTGCCCGCCTGTGCTTGTCCACGTGTCCGTGACGGCTGCTATTTACACTGAATGATGTCCATGAATTCCCAGGACAGCACTTGACCCCTTATAGCCTATGAGCTAATTTTTAACAGCAAGCAGACCCAAAGCGGTTAAGAACCTTTTAAATGGCCCGATGATTGGACATAAATGCTCACTCGATCATTGTGTTACGTGAAAGGGCCAGCAATCAGCTGACAAATGAGAAAACACTCATTTGTCAGCTTACTGTGTCTTTATAGCAAGCAAAAAATGCTCACTTATTGGCTGCATATCTTCCTATATAAACAAGGAGCAACTGTGGGATGTGCTGGACAAAACTAGTACGAGGCATGGAGCCCCACCTCACAGCTCATAGAGCTTAAAGAATCTGCTGCTAATGTTTTGGTCCCAGTTACAACGGGACACCTTCAGAGGTCTTGTGGAGTTCTTACCTCAATGGGTTACTGCTGTTTTGGTGTCATGAGAAAGACCTACACAATATTAGGCAGATAATTTTAAATTCGGATAGAAAAAAAATCTTTGCAATGAAAGGGCTTCTCATTATTTTAGGTAATATGCAGGACCTGATGTGGCTAATTAGTGTTTCACTCTATTCAGAAATATTTGCATTTCATAATAATATATCCTGATTAACCATTTTAATTGCTTAAATTGCTCATATTCATCATTGATATGGAACATATTAATTTGAACAGGCGTATTCATTTTATGCATGTATTATATGCATTCATCCTTCATTATATAAAAGAATTTATATGGCATTGTCGGCACACTTCATTATTTTTTATTGTGAATTAATTGACAAATGAGCACTTGTAAAAGTTCAGAATCTGGATGCTGCATCCTTTTTGTCCTTCAAACAATGGCTTTGTAGACAACAATACCCAAAGTGTTACACGGATGTTGGCCTCAATGTGACCTTTGTGTTTTCAATCAGAAAATCAAGTTAGAGGGAATACATCGTGATGTTATTTCCAGTTTTACTGCTGAATGCACTGTAGGAGACTCCATCTGTGTCAGCTATCACTTGCAATACTTTTGCATACACAAGAATCTTCATGTTTTGTAATGATCCAAGTCCATTCTCTATCACTCTCCAATGATCTGAAAAATAAACATTTTAAAAGAGCTGTCATTCAATAGAAAGTTTCCAACGTAGCGGAGAAAGAACGCACACATGCAATCTAAATGAAATGTGATGATTGATGTGGGAGACGGAGCTTAAGGTGCTCTTAGTAGTGTTAGAGAATCCCATTAGATGTAAGCCATAAGTTCCAGGGGATATATATTAAAGGGGTTGTTTGGGGATAGAAAATGGTGCCTATCAATGGTATGAATGCAGTAGACTTGCGGAAACCAACAACTGGTATGTTGGAGCAACTCTCCAGTGAAAAGTCAAGAGGTAATAAGATGAAATATCCGATTTCTCTTTTATTTAAGTATATTAAAACCAGCAGTAGATATGCATTTCATGGTGAATCCCTTCATTTGTCATTCGGGGGGGGGGGGGGGGGGGGGGGGCGGGTACATTACTTGGTAAAAGTAAGTACCAAAACAAGCAGGGTAGTGACAGCGGGGGTGGGGAGACTCAGGGCAGTGACACCACTTCTCTTCTCCGGTGCTCATTTGGTTACTTATTTCCAGCTACAAGTAATGCACCCTCCAGCATGACTGGTGAAGTGGTTCACTCTGAAATGTGTAACTACTACTGGTTTTAATTCACTTACGTAAAAGAGAAGTTAGATATTTTACCTTATTACCTCTCGACTTTTCATTGGAGAGTTGTGCTGACATACCAGTTCTTTGTTTCTACATATCCAGTCCGCCCACAATTTGGTGGGTCTACCCAGTCGGCAGCATCTCCACCATCTCTCCTTCCTAACCCTATTTAGAGCTTCTGGACTCTGGGCTTATGTCTGGGACCTAGGCTTTTGACATTTTTCGGGTTTGCTCCATCTTTTTATTCATCTTCATCATGGACTATAGTAGAGCTGTTCCTAAAAGAGATCTAAAGGGGAACATGATTTGTTCATCAAAATTCATCTCTGCAATCTTGTGTGTATCTCCACCCTATGCAGAGTGCATAGGCAGAGGCAGAGGCCTACCCATTTGCTACTTGCTTATTTTTGCCAAACACATCAGAAGTTGAAACAGTTTTCTATGTTGTATCAATGCCTTTTAAGATTTATCACCTGGAACCTGTTTTCCTCACAAGACATTGTCTAGTTAGAGTGCATACACATTTTAACAAAGTATAAAGCCTATATCAGGGGCGTTGATAAGTCATTAGATCCGGGCCACAAGCCCCGAGTCATAAGCCCATTGCCCTCAAACTTCGCTGACACATTATGATAGCTCAGCTGCACATTGTGTACAGGCAGTTGCAGACCTCACTGTAACTATAAAGTCCCATAGACAAGTGCAAGGAATTCTGCAGCTGCTGCAATGCACTATGCAGTAAGAGAGTCAGAAGCGCTGTAGACTGTTGATTAATGTTCTCTCTGACTTCTTACAGATTGTGAAGCACAGTAGCGTATCTTCTATTTTTCCCCCTGCTGCCCATTTACTGGTTCCTTCTATTCTGAGGAGCCAGAGTGCTAGAGAAAAGGGATGAAGGTAGACGCTCCTAATACATGCTCCTGTGCACTGCAATGTGTAAGGAGTCACAGAGAGAGGGAGCATTAATTAACTCTGAACAGTGCAATTAGTGGGCACAAAGAAATCTGTGGAGGCCCAAAGGGGAGCAATGTGTAGGCATTACAGAGTCTGACTACTGTAGGGGCACAATGGAAATTGTAGTGGGGTCATAAAAGAGGTTTTACTGTGGGGACATCATTACTGTTGGGGCATAAAGGGGGCTCACTATTTTAAAGCGACAAAGAGGGTATTACAGTGGTGGCATAAGGGTATATTCACATGTAGCGGATTTTGGTGCAGATCCATACCAAAATCCATGTCAAAATACACATTATTTCATGTGGATTTTAGCACAGTTTTTGATGCAGATCCACAGCTGCTTTTACTAGAGATGAGCGAGCACCAAAATGCTCGGGTGCTCGTTACTCGGAACGAAATTACCGCGATGCTCGAGGGTTCGTTTCGAGTAACGAACCCCATTGAAGTCAATGGGCGACCCGAGCATTTTTGTATTTCGCCGATGCTCGCTAAGGTTTTCATGTGTGAAAATCTGGGCAATTCAAGAAAGTGATGGGAACGACACAGCAATGGACAGGGCAGGCGAGGGGCTACATGTTGGGCTGCATCTCAAGTTCACAGGTCCCACTATTAAGCCACAATAGCGGCAAGAGTGGGGCCCCCCCCCCTCCCAAAAACTTTTACTTCTGAAAAGCCCTCATTAGCAATGCATACCTTAGCTAAGCACCACACTACCTCCAACAAAGCACAATCACTGCCTGCATGACACTCCACTGCCACTTCTCCTGGCTTACATGCTGCCCAACCGCCCCCCCTCCCCCCCACAGCGCACACCAAAGTGTCCCTGCGCAGCCTTCAGCTGCCCTCATGCCACGCCACACTCATGTCTATTTAGAAGTGCGTCTGCCATGAGGAGGAACCGCAGGCACACACTGCAGAGGGTTGGCACGGCTAGGCAGCGACCCTCTTTAAAAGGGGCGGGGCGATAGCCCACAATGCTGTACAGAAGCAATGAGAAATAGAATCCTGTGCCACCGCCATCAGGAGCTGCACACGTGGGCATAGCAATGGGGAACCTATGTGCCACACACTATTCATAATGTCAAGGTGTCTGCATGCCCCAGTCAGACCGCGGTTTTTAATTCATAGACACAGGCAGGTACAACTCCCTATTGTGAAGTCCCTGTGGATCGACAGCATGGGTGGCTCCCTGGAACCCACCGGCGGTACATAAAAATATCCCATTGCAGTGCCCATCACAGCTGAGGTAGTAATGTCATGTTTAATGCAGGTGGGCTTCGGCCCACACTGCATGCCCCAGTCAGACTGGGGTTCTTTACAAGTGGAAACAGATGCATTTATAATTCCCTGTGGACCCACAGCATGGGTGGGTGCCAGGAAGCCACCGGCGGTACATAGAAATATCCCATTGCATTGCCCAACACAGCTGAGGTAGTAATGTCGTGCTTAATACAGGTGGGCTTCGGCCCACACTGCATGCCCCAGTCAGACTGGGGTTCTTTACAAGTGGAAACAGATGCATTTATAATTCCCTGTGGACCCACAGCATGGGTGGCTCCCTGGAACCCAGCGGCGGTACATAGAAATATCCCATTGCATTGCCCAACACAGCTGAGGTAGTAATGTCGTGCTTAATGCAGGTGGGCTTCGGCCCACACTGCATGCCCCAGTCAGACTGGGGTTCTTTACAAGTGGACAGATGTAGGTTAAACTCCGTGTGCACCTACAGCATGGGTGGCTCCCTGGAACCCACCGGCGATACACAAAAATATCCCATTGCATTGCCCAACACAGCGGATGTAACATCAGCTGTAATGCAGGTGGGCTAAAAATTCATTTGATTACACTGTAGGCGAGGGCCCACAAAAATTGCTGTATCAACAGTACTAATGTACATCAAAAAAATTGGCCATGGCCAACCAAGAGGGCAGGTGAAACCCATTAATCGCTTTGGTTAATGTGGCTTAAGTGGTAACTAGGCCTGGAGGCAGCCCAGTTTAACGAAAAATTGGTTCAAGTTAAAGTTTCAACGCTTTTAAGAGCATTGAAACATATAAAAATTGTGGCCCTAAGAAAAATTGCCCGTTCAGCGTGATTACGTGAGGTTTCAGGAGGAGGAGCAGGAGGAGGAGGAGGAATATTAGACACAGATTGATGAAGCAGAAATGTCCCCGTTTTGGATGGTGAGAGAGAACGTAGCTTCCATCCGCGGGTGCAGCCTACGTATTGCTTACGTATCGCTGCTGTCCGCTGGTGGAGAAGAGAAGTCTGGGGAAATCCAGGCTTTGTTCATCTTGATGAGTGTAAGCCTGTCGGCACTGTCGGTTGACAGGTGGGTACGCTTATCCGTGATGATTCCCCCAGCCACACTAAACACACTCTCTGACAAGACGCTAGCCGCAGGACAAGCAAGCACCTCCAGGGCATACAGCGCGAGTTCAGGCCACGTGTTCAGCTTCGACACCCAGTAGTTGTAGGGGGCAGAGGCGTCACGGAGGACGGTCGTGCGATCGGCTACGTACTCCCTCACCATCCTTTTACAGTGCTCCTGCCGACTCAGCCTTGACTGGGGAGCGGTGACACAGTCTTGCTGGGGAGCCATAATGCTGGCAAAGGCCTTGGATAATGTTCCCCTGCCTGCGCTGTACATGCTGCCTGATCTCTGCGCCTCCCCTGCTACCTGGCCCTCGGAACTGCGCCTTCTGCCACTAGCGCTGTCGGATGGGAAGTTTACCATCAGTTTGTCCACCAGCGCCCTGTGGTATAGCATCATTCTCGAACCCCTTTCCTCTTCGGGAATGAGAGTGCAAAGGCTCTCCTTATACCGTGGATCGAGCAGTGTGTACACCCAGTAATCCGTAGTGGCCAGAATGCGTGCATGCGAGGGTCACGCGAAAGGCATCCTAACATGAAGTCAGCCATGTGTGCCAGGGTACCTGTACGCAACACATGGCTGTCTTCACTAGGAAGATCACTTTCAGGATCCTCCTCCTCCTCCTCTTCCTCCTCCTCAGGCCATACACGCTGAAAGGATGACAGCCCAGCAGCATCTGTACCCTCAGCAGTGGGCCAAGCTGTCTCTTCCCCCTCCTCCTCATCCTCCTCATGCTCCTCCTCAACGCGCTGAGATATAGACAGGCGGGTGCTCTGACTATCCAGCGACATACTGTCTTCCCCCGGCTCTGTTTCCGAGCGCAAAGCGTCTGCCTTTATGCTTTGCAGGGAACTTCTCAAGATGCATAGCAGAGGAATGGTGACGCTAATGATTGCAGCATCGCCGCTCACGACCTGGGTAGACTCCTCAAATGTTCCAAGGACCTGGCAGATGGCTGCCAACCAGGGCCACTCTTCTGTAAATAATTGAGGAGGCTGACTCCCACTGCGCCGCGCAAGTTGGAGTTGGTATTCCACTATAGCTCTACGCTGCTCATAGAGTCTGGCCAACATGTGGAGCGTAGAGTTCCACTGTGTGGGCACGTCGCACAGCAGTCGGTGCACTGGCAGATTAAACCTATGTTGCAGTGTCCGCAGGGTGGCAGCGTGCGTGTGGGATTTGCGGAAATGTGCGCAGAGCTGGCGCACCTTTCCGAGCAGGTATGACAAGTGGGGGTAGCTTTTCAGAAAGCGCTGAACCACCAAATTAAAGACATGGGCCAGGCATGGCACGTGCGTGAGGCTGCCGAGCTGCAGAGCCGCCACCAGCTTACGGCCGTTGTCACACACGACCATGCCCGGTTGGAGGCTCAGCGGCGCAAGCCAGCGGTCGGTCTGCTCTGTCAGACCCTGCAGCAGTTCGTGGGCCGTGTGCCTCTTCTCTCCTAAGCTGAGTAGTTTCAGCACGGCCTGCTGACGCTTGCCCACCGCTGTGCTGCCACGCCGCGTGACACCGACTGCTGCCGACGTGCTGCTGACACATCTTGATTGCGAGACAGAGGTTGCGTTGGAGGAGGAGGAGGAGGAAGGTGCTTTAGTGGAGGAAGCATACACCGCCGCAGATACCACCACCGAGCTGTGGCCCGCAATTCTGGGGGTGGGTAGGACGTGAGCGGTCCCAGGCTCTGACTGTGTCCCAGCCTCCACTAAATTCACCCAATGTGCCGTCAGGGAGATATAGTGGCACTGCCCGCCTGTGCTTGTCCACGTGTCCGTTGTTAAGTGGACCTTGGCAGTAACCGCGTTGGTGAGGGCGCGTACAATGTTGCGGGAGACGTGGTCGTGCAGGGCTGGGACGGCACATCGGGAAAAGTAGTGGCGACTGGGAACCGAGTAGCGCGGGGCAGCCGCCGCCATCATGCTTTTGAAAGCCTCCGTTTCCACAAGCCTATACGGCAGCATCTGTAGGCTGATCAATTTTGCAATGTGCACGTTTAACGCTTGAGCGTGCGGGTGCGTGGAGTCGTACTTGCGCTTGCGCTCAAACTGTGGCACTAGCGACGTCTGGACGCTGCGCTGAGAGCCATTGCTGGATGGGGCCGAGGACAGCGGAGGTGATGGTGTGGGTGCAGGCCAGGAGACGGTAGTGCCTGTGTCCTCAGAGGGGGGTTGGATCTCAGTGGCAGGTTGGGGCACAGGGGGAGAGGCAGTGGTGCAAACCGGAGGCGGTGAACGGGCATCGTCCCACCTTGTGGGGTGCTTGGCCATCATATGCCTGCGCATGCTGTTGGTGGTGCCTCCCCAGCTGATCTTGGCGCGACAAAGGTTGCACACCACTGTTCGTCGGTCGTCAGGCGTCTCTGTGAAAAACTGCCACACCGTAGAGCACCTTGACCTGTGCAGGGTGGCATGGCGCGAGGGGGCGCTTTGGGAAACAGTTGGTGGATTATTCGGTCTGGCCCTGCCTCTACCCCTGGCCACCGCACTGGCTCGGCCTGTGCCCACACCCTCACTTGGCCCTCCGCGTCCTCGGCCGCGTCCACATCCTCTAGGCCTACCCCTACCCCTCAGCATGCTGTATTACCAGTGATTTGATTTCCCAGGCAGGAAAGAAATTGGCGCAAGGCTGCACTCAACCGTAGCTGGTTGCGTCTGATTTTTTTACGTTCTCCACGCAGCACACACGTACCCAGAACCCTTAGGACTGACACAGGCAGGCCAAATATAATTAATTGAATTCGCTTTTTTGCAAAGGGAGGGCCCCACTGCGGATATTCAATGAACAATACGTTTAATAACTGTGGTGTGGCCCTGAAAAAGTGTCACACAACTTTAGTGTAGTAGAGTTATTAACTCTGGCAGAGCAGGTATTTGCCAGTCAGGAAAGACAATGGCGCAAGCCTGCAGTAAACCGTAGCTGGTTGCGTTTGATTTTTGTACGTTCTCCACGCAGCACACACGTACACGGAGACCTTAGGACTGACACAGGCAGGCCAAATATAATTAATTGAATTCGCTTTTTTGCAAAGGGAGGGCCCCACTGCGGATATTCAATGAACAATACGTTTAATAACTGTGGTGTGGCCCTGAAAAAGTGTCACACAACTTTAGTGTAGTAGAGTTATTAACTCTGGCAGAGCAGGTATTTGCCAGTCAGGAAAGACAATGGCGCAAGCCTGCAGTAAACCGTAGCTGGTTGCGTTTGATTTTTGTACGTTCTCCACGCAGCACACACGTACACGGAGACCTTAGGACTGACACAGGCAGGCCAAATATAATTAATTGAATTCGCTTTTTTGCAAAGGGAGGGCCCCACTGCGGATATTCAATGAACAATACGTTTAATAACTGTGGTGTGGCCCTGAAAAAGTGTCACACAACTTTAGTGTAGCAGAGTTATTAACTCTGGCAGAGCAGGTATTTGCCAGTCAGGAAAGACAATGGCGCAAGCCTGCAGTAAACCGTAGCTGGTTGCGTCTGATTTTTGTACGTTCTCCACGCAGCACACACGTACACGGAGACCTTAGGACTGACACAGGCAGGCCAAATATAATTAATTGAATTCGCTTTTTTGCAAAGGGAGGGCCCCACTGCGGATATTCAATGAACAATACGTTTAATAACTGTGGTGTGGCCCTGAAAAAGTGTCACACAACTTTAGTGTAGCAGAGTTATTAACTCTGGCAGAGCAGGTATTTGCCAGTCAGGAAAGACAATGGCGCAAGCCTGCAGTAAACCGTAGCTGGTTGTGTTTAATTTTTGTACGTTCTCCACGCAGCACACACGTACACGGAGACCTTAGGACTGACACAGGCAGGCCAAATATAATTAATTCGCTTTTTTGCAAAGGGAGGGCCCCACTGCGGATATTCAATGAACAATAACTGTGTTGTGGCCCTGCCTACACAATTCTGTCCCTGTAGTATCAATGGAGGGTGCAATGCTCTGCACAGACGATTTAAAAAAAAATAAAAAAATGCAACACTGCTAACAGCAGCCAGCACAGTACTGCACACGGTTAAATTTGGCCCTAGAAAGGACCGTTGAGGTTCTTGAAGGCTACACTCACTCCTAACACTCTCCCTGCCTAAGCACCACTTCTGTCCCTAATACCGGGTGCAATGCACTGCACTGCCAATTTTGAGGAAAAAAAAAATTTTTTTCCACTGCTAACAGCAGCCTGCACACACGTAGATGTGGCCCTAAGAAGGACCGTTGGGGTTCTTGAAGGCTACACTCACTCCTAACACTCTCCCTGCCTAAGCACCACTTCTGTCCCTAATACCGGGTGCAATGCTCTGCACTGCCGATTTTGAGAAAAAAAACAAACTTTTTTCCACTGCTAACAGCAGCCTGCACACACGTAGATGTGGCCCTAAGAAGGACCGTTGGGGTTCTTGAAGCCTACACTCACTACAAACACTCTCCCTACAGCAACTCCAATAGAACAGCACTTTCCCTCACTAACTCACACGGCATCTGAGCCGCGGGAGGGGCCGACTTTTATACTCGGGTGACATCTGATCGCCCCAGCCACTCACAGCAGGGGGGTGGTATAGGGCTTGAACGTCACAGGGGGAAGTTGTAATGCCTTCCCTGTATTTCAATTGGCCAGAAAAGCGCGCTAACGTCTCAGAGAGGAGACTGAAAGTAACCGGAACACCGCGTGGTACTCGTTACTCGTAACGAGCATCCCGAACACCGTAATATTCGCACGAATATCAAGCTCGGACGAGTACGTTCGCTCATCTCTAGCTTTTACCCTTTCAGTTAACGGGGGAAATCCACTGCAGATCAAAGCTAAAATTAATCTCAAAATCATGTCAAATTGGTGCGGATTTTGATGCAAATTTTGTTGCGAATTTTCTGCTGTGGAAAATCCGCACCAATTCCAGCAATGTGTGAACTTACCCTAAGGCCTCATGTCCACGGGTAAATTAATATTTAAAATCCGCAGTGTTTTTCCCGCACGCGGATCCGCGCACCATAGGGATGCATTGGACACCCACAGGTAGTTAAATACCTGTGGATGTCATTTTTCCCTTCAGGCGCGGATCCGTGTGTGGGAAAAATCCAGACATGCTCCATTTTAGGCTTCAATTAAAGCCTATGGAAGCCGTCCGGATCTGCAGAACACCCGTACCTGAATTAAAACTCACCTGTCCAGGACGCTGCAGGTCTCCCCTCCTTCCCGGACGGATCTTCTTTCTTCGGCCCAGCGGATGTGCCTGGCGCATGCACGCGGCAAGCTGCTGGCGTGCCGAGCACATCCGCCGGGCCGAAGAAAGAAGATCGGTCCGGGAAGGAAGGAAGAACCGCAGCGTCCGGAGAGGTGAGTTTATTCTTATTTTTTGGCCTCATGTCTGCGGGGCAGAAGGGACCCACTACAGATTCTCCATGAAGAATCCGCGGCGGGCCTGATTTTCCCCGTGGACATGAGGCCTAGGGGAGGCTTATTATAGAGCTCAAAGGGGATAATTATTGTGATTGCATAAAGAGGTTATTGCTGTAGGAACAAAAAGGAGGCATTATTGCGGGGACACAAAAGATGGTTTATTACTTTATGGCTACAAAGAAAACATTATTATCTGGACATAAAAGGGGCTTATTACCTTTGAGGCACAAAATGGGCATTATTGTTGGGGCAAAAATGAGACTTGTTACTTTAGGGGCATAAAGGAGGCATTATTGTCTGAACAGAACAGGAACTTATTACTTTAGGGACACAAAAGGAGGCACTATTGCTATGTCAGGGCAGAGACAAGTCATGGCTGGAAGAAATTTTCATGTGATTTGGGCCCAAATAAAAAGGAAAAGTGGACAATTATAATCAGAGAAGATGTCTCCTGTTATCACTGACTATAAGGCTAAGTTCAACAATGTAGGAAAATAACTTTTTAAAATTTACTGTGCTTTATTGGAGTTTCTAAAACACAACAATTGTTCTGTTGCGGTTATAATGTGGTTTTTATATATTGGTACTAGCAAGAAAACATTGTGAATATAGTGTGTAGTTTGCGATTTTCTGTTTTCTGTTTTTTATAAGGTAATAGCTTTCTATGGAGAAAAACTATTATATTCAGCGTTATTCAATATTATTCTGTCATTATATAAGGGTAATTGTAGTGGTCATGATCGGATTGCGTTATTTGGGTATTGTGTATTGGTAATATTAGTAATATTGCTCTTTGTGCAGTAGTATTTATTCAGTAACAGTGTGGTGGTAAACTTCAGTCACTACATGGTGTTAATAGTGTGAAGGTATTATCTGGGCCTTGCATAGTAGTTTCATTGGCAATATTGGACTTTTATAGTATGTCATGCTCTGTAACAATATCATGGTGATATGTAATTACTGCTTGGTGGTAATGTTTGCTCCTGGTTTTGTGGCGACAATGTTATAAGATAGCTGTATATGTATGTAGGGGTTTTTTTTGGAGGGGAGGAGGCATTATGCCTTGCGGATTTTGCCCCTGATCGTCTAAGACTCTAGCAATGCCCCTGGCCTATACCAGTGTTTCCCAAATTCCAGTCCTTCTGATCCCCCCAACAAGTCATATTCTCTGGATTTCTTCACTATTACATATGTGATGTAATCATTGTCAGTGCCTCAGCCATTGCCACAGGTGTTCTTTCTATGATGAGGACTGGTGTTTTGGAAACACTGGTATAGGCCAGGGGTATTGCTAGAGTAAAAAAAAAATTGGGGGCACAGTCTGCAAGCCCCCGCCTCCCCCCACCACCACCACACACACAAAAAATATAGCATTGTTGCCACTAACCTGGGAGCAAATATTACCACCAGGCAGTAATAATACATCATCATGATACAGTTGCTGAGCAAAACATAGTCTAAAAGTCCAATATCACTAATGATACCACTATGTAAGGCCTACACTATATAGAAGTTCATTCCTCTGGACATTAACAAAAGAGTTTTCATTCCCACAAGGTAGATAGCTTGAAAATGATTAAGAATTTTAAACACAAAGTATATTAAGGAGGTTGTGCAGTGCCTTTCTGTTCTACTTGATGCGACATTGAGCATGGAGAGACATTGTTGCATGTCTGGTGGAACAGTTGCCAAGGCATCCGTCCAATGTCTACAAGGTATTATGCACGTTTTATATTAATTACTACTAGAGATGAGCGAACGTACTTGAACCGTGATGCGATGCTATGCAGGAAGCAAGTTGCAGCATGTTATAGCTTATCCTTAGGCTGCTCTCACACAACCCGCTTTTTACAGCACTTAGGCTGGGTTCACACAGGGCGGATTTCCCGCTGCTCTGCCTCGCGGCATTTGGCCGTGGCAAATCTGCCTGCGGCCGCTAATCTCGGTGTTAGCCAGCCATGTGGACAAGATTTCTCAGAAACCTCGTCCACACGGGACGGCCAATCCGCTGCGGTAAGTCCGGCCGAAACCGCCGCGGTTTCAGAAGATGCAGCATGTCTATTTACCTTTCCTTTTTTGTTTATTTTCGTCACTGCCGCGCTCTCCTCTATGGGAGCGCCGGTCGCAACGGAAAAGCGAGTGGCCGGGCCGCTTCAAAGCCACGGCGGTTCTCCCGGCGGAAATCTCGTGGTTTTTGCTGCGTCCAAACTGCGAGATTTCTGACGGGAATACACCTACTTTGTACCCAGCCTTAGTGTGACGTTTAAATCCACTGGGATTTTCAAATGCTGCCTGCTCTATTTTTGTGCGCTTTAGCGTTAAAAAACACTGTCAAATGCTGTAGAATGCGTTTGAAAATGCCACCTGAAATCGTGGGAAAACGCCATGGTTTTGAATGTGGCGTATTGTGAACGCATGTGTGAGAGTGGCTTTAGGAAGCTTACATATATTTTTATAGTCATATTTTGTAACTCTGTAAGTTCACCTGGCACGATACATTTCAGAAGTACATCAACCATAATGATAAGTGAAACATACTGATCGAAATGTCACTTACATGCTAAATATTGGCAACACAGACAATTTAAATAATTTTGCGACAATGGAGCATGAAAAAATGTCATTCATATGAGCTTTTATGGCTTGACAATAGCCTTTATATATATGACAGTAGCAAAGTATTATAGAAGAGTGCTCAATAAAGCATTTTGTCAGAATGACTGATCACATCCTTGGAGCCTCAATGGCAACAATTAAATGTGATACAATACTAGAGGAAAATATCTTATTTGAATTTAAAAAAATACTACATAATTTAAAGGAGTAAAAATATGTCACTCTTCTTTACCTTCAAAAATTAATTCCACAAGGAGCAATGACGGGGTACCACAATGATGAAGTTTGATGCAAATAGCTGATTACCAAGGTCCTAAGAAGAATCGTACAATGTGAAAAAAATAATTTTTGTTTTTTGTGTCTCCAGTAGAAGGCCCAAAACACCCTGAGGCATTTATCAATTAGTTTAGGTAGAAAGTAAATTAGCTAGGATGGCACAAGCATGAATCCACTTCTGAAGCGGTACTGCTGATGGGCTGTCACTGACAGTTTTATTTCCATAACACAACTTCACACTGTACATTGGACTGGTACATTAATAAACCCTGGCCTTCTGGCCACTAACTATACATAATCTTTGTCCCTCACTAAGAGACTTAATGCCTAAAGAAAACACTGTTGTTCTAAACAGCATACTGTGGTAAGGGGGTTTATTTGCCTCTGGCCTCTCTGTCTGGGAAATGGGCATCACATTCAGAAATACTCCACAGACTTGTCCTTTTTCCTAAATCTGGCACCTGCCAGCATTTATTTTCATGTCACAGCAAACTTGTACAGCATAAACACAGTTCATTTGAAATGTCCAGGGTTTACAACCCACAGGGTCCCCGTCACTAACCCTGCTCTAGAGGGGTCTAGAGGGCGTCCTCCTCTTTCAGACTGGTGACGGTTCCCAAACTGGTCCGGACCCGACTTCACTGGTCCAAACTGGACTTCGGGCTAGCAGCCCTTACAGCTCCACTGAGCTATCACTTTCCCTGAGTCTTTTGTTTCTCACCTCCTGCCACACCAAGGGCGTTAACCCTTTGGTTTCTTTTTTCAGAATGCCTGTCTAGCAGCCTCTGCAGGTCATTCTGATACTGCATTCCTATAGTACATACTGCTTTGCCATGACTTTGGGCACATTTGTGTAAGGTCTCTGTTTGACCAGGTTTCCATTCCTTCTGGCATTTGTGTTACACAGAATGGCGTAGCTAACCATAGCAAGGAAAATATGAAAAGAATGAGGGTGATGGTAATCAGGCTGTGCTATTTGTTCCATGAAAAAATAGAGCCATAGCAGAACAGAAGCAAATGTAAAACCTTTAAGCTTTTTTTAAAACCCATTGAAAATGGAGCAATGAAGTGCAATGGAGAAAAAATGGAAGCATTTATTTCTGTTTTATTTCCATGTCTGTGCTCCAAAATACAATAAAGATGGAAAGCCTTAAAGTCGGGCTCACATGAATTGGTCAGATTCTGCATTAGGATTTCCGCAGTGGAAGACCTGCAATAATTTGTGGAAAGTAATTGAATGATAGCAGGAGATTGCAGAGGTGAGCGGTTTTCTGCACAGATGTATTCTTTGCACAGCGTATCGTCCATGCAAAAGAAGGATCTCTCTCTCTCCCCTTCAGCCGGAATTCTTGCTTTTGCTTTGAAGTTGCAAGTGTTTCCGCCTTTCATGCGCAATGTTAATTGTGTATGGGCGATGGAATACTTGAATCCATCCAAAAATAAAGCATACTGTGGTTTTTCTTCCACTCGCGAAATACGCGATCCATACCCACAAGTGTGAACCAAAATGAAAAATGCATGTTCTTCAAGGTTTTACCGTGGGTCTTCCACGTTGTCGGCGATTCCGCAATTAAAATCTATTTGTGTGAGACCTCCCTAAGTTTGTCATGGCAAAAAGTCTATCAATAAAGTGTTACATTCAAGCTGAACATAATTTAGAGTCCATAAAGGATGGATATACACACAAAGTACAAACGTTGATAACACAAAATAGTATATAAGGAAACTAAAAATGGGGAACAGGGAAACTGACCTTAACCCTTTCCAATCCACTGTATGACGTCTTCAGTCATTCTGATTGAAGGCTGTACAGCTCCAATGTCGGAAGATGTCTGGCAGAGTATTCTTACTGTATATTACTGGCCGCCCTGTTGTCAGGGGCCTGTCCAGCATGTCCCATACCTCAGTACTAGCTCAAGCCAGTAGATGGCGCCGTTGTATAATGGCAGAAAGAGAACCCCCCCTAGGAAACCCTGAATCCAAAATTGGATTGCAAAAGGTTAACCTACTGATAAGAGGAAACCCTACTTACAGTAGAGAGCTCACCCTGATAAGGGCCATCTCACATCAGGAACCTGGGGCAACCTTGACTATCCCTTGTTAGAAACAGAGAATGTGGCTACAGTTGGATATTACACTAGTAGAAGAACCACAAATATCAGGAAATAAGATGTAACATAATATATAATATATCAGACAGACTTATCTGAACTGTGACACTAGACTGGACAAAGAGCTTCTGACTAGACCAGATACATTTTCAGACTCAGATTATAACTGGTGTCCTCTATCAAGAGGAGACAAAATAAATGTACACAAATTAATGCTGATTAGTTGGCTAGGATACACACATCCCAGCCAACCAATCTGTCCACACAAAAGCATAGAAATGTCCTCATCCAGCTCCAAAATGACAATGATCATGCACTGGTGTGAGGATCACGTGGACCAGGCCTAACTCCTTAACGTCAACCCAGTCCTGATCCTCTGACATGGCCAGTAAGGCGTGACAGAAGAGTAGCAAGAACGACACAGAATTTAAACCTCAATCAAAGATACTATAACTAGTCTTCCAATTATGGTAGGGCCCTCAATAATAATTAAATGTTTAGTTATATGTTACTATAACAGAGAAAGTCTAAAAAGTAACTTTTATTGATTCTATAATAATATATAAACTAGGCCGACGGACAAACACACAACTGACAACATAAAAATACAAAAAACAGAGCCAGCTCTCCACTTGTCCATTAATGGACCTCGGGGAGAATAACCGGAATCTCCATACCGTCAATACACTTCTTGTGTTAACACTATAGCAAGGAGGGCAGTCTAGTTGCTCTTTCACTTTGTGCACACGATCACAAGGGCTGTAGACAATTCAGTATAGACCAAAGCGTCACACAAGGACACCGTTATAATGGTCAGTAATAAATGATAAAGAAGGTATAGGGATAATTGACTTAGAAGGTCTCTGCTAAAATGAGCCAGATGTTGATTGAGGCCTATATGTTTGACCATACATGTGTGCCTATGTTAGGTGCGCAACACCGCCACTAGATTGCTAATGGGTGTGGTGGAGCAACCCCATAAACTTAGACAGGAGTATGGTTATAATCCTGACTGCTGTTACTCAGCAGACACGAGTCAGAGTACCACATCAGGGTGACCTTATACCAGTACTGTTAGTTACAGGTTATATAAAAGCTACCTTGTAGGTGCCTGATGCTTCCTCTTTTGTATGCATGACACTTATTGAAAGATGTGTACAATGAAAAAGAGGGTAGAAACACTTTTCTGAAGGTTACTTGCAGAAGTTTATGATGACTAGAAAAAGGGGTAGATAACTGTCTTGTATGAGATCATTGATATTCTTGATGGGAAACCAGGTCATTACTGAATGAAACCCATTAGGGTAGACTCTAATTTAAGTTTTGAGGAGAAACCATCTTACTGAAAGTGTAATTATATTTTTACCTTTTGAAAGACAGGATTGTCTTTGGCGAATGCCAATACAGCAAGTATTTGGCACCTTCTTGATCAAGGTGATACAACATGTGATGTGATTGATAGGGCATTGTGTGTAATGTTTGGATCAATTTATGATGAATGCAAAATGCTTTTGTTGTATTAGACATAACGTACTCTAGGTGTTTCTTCAGCTTACACTAGCGTTACGACTTCCATCCATAACAGACCCATGACGGCTATGAATACACAATAGTTCAGACAGCGCCAACGGATATTAAACAGGCTCCAAATGTGCTTTTTCTCCTATCCCCCATAAAAGAGGAGAGCTGCAATGACAGTAAGGGGGAACTCTCACCAGGAGAGTGAACCCCCAATAAAAACAAACAGTAGGGTTTCAATAAAAAAGCTATGCGCTCACGAAGATAGCAGACAGGTCAAGCGGAATGTATACGATATCCGTCCTGTAAGGGACGGAAAAGAAAGTAAAATAGAAAGGCACTTACTCAAAAGGAGGGGGGTGTATGAAACAAGAAGCCCCCTCCTCTAAGTGCTGACTCCTCTAGGTCCTCTTAGTTGCCGATGGAATTTGCAGGAAGCAAGTTGATTTGTTCGGTTTTATTTGTCTAAAAACAAATTTACAAGAAGGCAACGCGTTTCGGTGCAGCATGCACCTTTCTCAAGCCTATGCATACATAAATATAAAACATACATTTACTCACATTTATAGATCTCTGAGTAACACTTTCGATTTGTGTGTGGCTCCATTTTCTGGGTGGGGTTATGTGATTCTAGAGGGAGGAGACTGTGGTGATAGGTCCGTATGTGTCACATGTTCAATATGGTGACGTGGCCGCATTCACCGGATGTGCTACGTGGCACTGTGTGTTTTACTTTCGCTTCGGTAGTTGCGTGGTAACGCTGCTCAAGCGTGCCACGTCATCACGGAAGGTGATTGGTCACATGACCTGATGACGCGATCGCGCTGTCAGTGCGTGCCGTGACATCCTGGGAGAGCCGGTGGATTAGTGATGCGGTCACGTCGGACGTACGTACCGCCTGTACTGTGAGTGACGGCTATGAAGGATTTGTTTGAAAAGCCATCCAAAAGACTTATGATGATATCTGTAAAGTTTCTAGTATCTTATGGCAAGAAAAGTGCTGCAGACGATACTATTCTTGCCATCACAAGCAACAGATCCTGTCAGAAGAGGATAAAAATCTAATGTGAACAGATTTTTACTATATGAAATATACATAAAAACTGATTAAAAAAACTAATATAGTTGTAATAAAAATAAATCATTTTTAGGTTTTGAATCTGCACTTCAGTTTAATTTTTTTTCTAAATGACAGATTGTTGTAATGTCTAAAAAAAAATGTTTTAGAACATTTTAGCTGTTCAGCAAATGGCCAGATAATTATCTGTTTCGGACCTTTGGTCTGCAAGTTGACATGATCAGCATATACTTTCTGCACATTTTTCTGGGAGTGGATCATCATGTTAGAAGATTTCCTGCACTTTTTAAGGATTTTATAGTTTTGTTTTTGCAGTGTGGTTGTGAAGGAACTGCGATCCCTAGAGGAAGATAACCTCTTCAGATTAATTAATATTACTTGATTTTCCGCTGCCTTGTATTTCTATCCTAATTTCCCCGTATATTTTCTTTTCATTTTTGTTCTACATATTAATCTAAATTATTGCTAATTATTTCTTCCTCCCTTAATAGTCTAAATGCTATAATAGCTTAATTGTAAAATTAAAGGTTATTACAATTAAATGGTTCAAATTTACGTTATGAAATTTGTCAGAATGTCTGTAAAGTTGATGGATAAATGTAGCAACAGCAGGTGAACATTTTGATATGAATATAATTTGAACTCATATTGTCATGTTCCATGGAGGTTATTAGTGGAATTGAAAATTCTCACTTTATTTTAAGATATATGCAGTGAAAACTCTCTGAAAGACCACCTCTTTATGAAGACCATACCATTTTCCAACCTGATTTTCTGTGACAAAATTGCATTTCCACCATATTTTATGCACATTAAAACCTTCAATTTAAAATATATTCAATTTGGCAGTAATTTAATGAAAAATGATTCAATATTTAGAAATATCTTAAAGCCTGAAGAGCCCTGCTTCATCCAGGGGCATAGCTAAAGGCTTCAGGGCCCGGATGCAAGAGTTCAGCAAAACTTTCCTCTGCATCATTGGGTCTCTTAAGAAGCCCATGGATGCAACACTAGCAGCCAGGGGCATTGCTAGAATCTTAAAAGATCAGGCATAGGCTAAATGTAGGGGGCCCCAATGTAAAATTTGCAACATGGCCTCCAACTATGGATTTGACATTCATAGTACTGGCATTCTCTTATATGATAGCGGTTCCTCCAGCACCCAGTAGCGATTGCTACGTCTCTACCCCCTATAGCTATGCCTCTGGCTGCATCTATGTTTGCTAGTGCTTCGAGGTCATAGCATATGAACATCTATAATACTGCACTTACATTGCTTTGTAATATTGTCATGTATTAAAAAAGGCATAGACTCAAGGGAGAAGGACACAATATAATCACTTAACATTAGTGAAGCCTGATCTGGAATATACAGTTCAGTTGGGAACACTGATCTATAGAACAGTTGCCCAGGAGTTGGAGAACCTAGAAAGAAAACTAAACTGGTAATGGAAATGGAGGATCTTTGTTACAAAGAACGATTAAAAGAATTACATTTTATTAGCCAGAAGAGACATCTATGGTGGAATATGCTTAACTTGTATAAATAAATGATTCTTACAGAAAATAATTGTTGTTCCATGTAAAATCCCCTCAAAAGACAACCATCTGGGGGAAAAAAGAAGGCTCTATCTGCAGAGTCATGAAGGCTACTTCACCATAAAAATTGTGACTGTGGAATACTCAGCTCCAGTCCTTGAGTATTCCCAACATTTTATGCTTTCTGGTTTGCCTCAGTATTGTACAGGTGATGAAATTATAGTCGGTGCCCCAGACATTGCTACAGGTGTTTTCTCTATAGGATATCCTCAAATGATGATCTGTTGGGGGTACTTAGAGACAGGAGTTGAGATACACTGGAATAGACCACTTCAGAGATGTCCATAGCAGAAACAATTGACGGCTTTAAAAAAAAACTCAGGGTGCTTTTTTGGTCAAAAAAATTGTTCAAACGAGCAAAAGTGTATAATTACACTGTGCAACACAATTTTTGTAACAGATAAGCAGACAGGTGGCTTATAGTAACTTTAGTGCGCTGAATTCAAATTTGATGTCCGGTTTTTTTTCTGTCACATAAGGTTTTCCAGTTATGGGGCAAAATGTAATCCAATTGCCGTTGTATTGTATTTTTTGGAAATATGCCTATACAATTTATCCAGTCGGCTCGCCATTACCCTTGCTTAACAAAAAGAATAACAAAAGTGATTGCGCTACTATTTTACAATTGCTGTTACACACCGCGTGGTGACTGAACACTATAAGGGTAGGTTTATGTAACATATAGGGTATGTTTCAATGTGGCGTAAACACTGCGGATCATCCACCAGCAAGTTATAATTAATAAACTGGGTTTTTACAGGTCATTGGTTAGACTGGGACTATTTTTCAAAATTTAATAACAGTATGGCTGAGTGGCGCGGATGTCTGAACAACCCAGACAATTTCTGGCACCGCACATCTGTGTGTCATGTAACACTCATCTCGCACAGTGGCTGAAAGCCAAGAGTAGAATGCTATTCGCCCTTCCGATGGTATGGTGATAACAAAGAGACCATCATACTGACTGTTATTTCTGCATGACAAATACCAAAGGTTTCTCCAAAAAACAGAAAGATAAAATTCTGTATCCAGATATACCTTCTGCAATAAAATCTGTGCCTCATGATGCCAGATTATCTATTCCTGATCCAATAGGAGGGTTGCTACTAGCCTTTGGCTGGGCAGCATCCTGGGACTACTATGGTGGTCACTATTACTACATGGGCCAACATAGGGGACACTGTTACTACTGAGTCCACAATGGAGGCCACAATGGAGGTAAAGATGAGTGAGCGTACTCGTTAAGGACAGATACTTGAGCGAGTATCGTCCTTTTTGAGTACCTGCCTGCTCGCCCGCAAAGATTTGGATGCTGGCGGGGGAGAACGGGGGTGAACGGGGGGGGGGGGGGGAGGGAGGGAGATCTCTCTCTATCTCTCTCTCTCTTCCCCCGCCTCCCTCCCGCTCACTCCCACAACACAGCACTCACCACCGCCGGCACCCAAATCTTTGCAGGCGAGCAGACAGCTACTCGAAAAGGATGATACTCACTCGAGTATCTGTCCTTAATGAGTATGCTCGCTCATCTCTACTACTAGGGATACTATAGGGGTCCCTATTGGGGCTCATTCCAATGGATGTAAGCACATTTCAGTCGTGCAAATGCAATATGTTTTTGCACGACTAAAAATTGCTTACACCTGCATTTTTCACCTGCTCTTGCATGTTTTTAAGTGCACAAATACACTACATATTTGCACATGCAAAAAAGAATATAGACAGGTTCATTGAAATGGTGTGGAAATAAGCAGGTTTTGTGCCCATCCATTCACTTTAATGGCTTATTGCAGTGTGTAATAACCACAACCATGTCATGCTGTGTTTTTTTTCACATGATTGTGCATCCTGCGAAAAAAATACGCTCTTGTGAACAAACCCATTGAAATCAATGGGTTCTATTCACTGCATATTCTGCACACAAGACATCTCAGTCATTGAAGACCTTTACAAAGGGAATTATGATCCAAATATGATGGGCGACTTTTGCTGGTCCTTACAGAGGGAAAGTAATGTTTATTACAGGAGAAAATCAAGAACCAAGTGTTATTTTTCACCAAAAACTGTTGAATAGTAATATTATGGCATGTTAAATCTATTACCATCTCAAACAAAGGAAATGGTTTGTAACTTGAAAATGAGACGTGCTGCTAGTATTCAATGTTACCAGTGGAATCAGCATGGTTTAATTTTACAGAAACCTATCAATTACTTTCTGTTATGAAAACTTTTTAAAAATTTGTTGCATTGTGTAATCATTCGATCTAAACATGAGCCTGAACGATGAATGAGAAGCCTTCGCTTTATGTTTGTCATTCATTTCATGGAGGCATAAAACACATTGTTGTCTGGTTCACTTATCATTCGTTTTAAACAACGTTCAGTCTTTAACATTCACTTAACCCCTTAATGACACAACCCTTTTTTCCCAATTTTCGTTTTTTCCTCCCCCCTTTAAAAAATCTCAACTCCTTTATTTATCCATTGGCGTCGCTGTATAAGGGCTTATTTTCTGCGGGACTAGTTGTATTTTTCAATGGTGCTATTTAATGTTCCATATAATGTACTGAAAAACTTTAAAAAAATTCTAAGTGGAGTAAAATTAAAAAAAATAACAACATTCCACCATCTTTCTGTGCATCTTGTTTCTATGGCACACAAACTGCAACAAAAATGACATGATTACTTTATTCTATGGGTCAGTACGATTACCACGATGCCAAACTTATATAGGTTTTTTTTACTGTACTACTTTTATGTTTTTTCAAAGACATTTAATTTGAAGAAATTATTTTCTGCCGCCATTTTCTGTGCGCAATACTTCTCACTTTTTTATTTTTCCATCCATATAGTTGTGCAAGAGGTGATCTTTTGTGTGATGTCCTGTAGAGTTTGCGGTGATACCATTTTTGAATGCATATGACTTTTTAGTTGCTTTTTATTGCATTTTTTCTGGGAGACACAGTGACCAAAAAAGTGCATTTCTGGTGTTCTTTATTTTTTTTCGGACGACGTTCACCGCGCGGGGTAAATAATGTGTTACTTTGATAGATTGGACTTTTAAAAAGTAAGTAAGCTGAGGTATGCTTTTGGAATCACATTCCATTTCACACCCTTGTGGCACAGTGGAAATTTGTTGTTTTTGTTGAATCATTGGGTAAACCAATCTAGAATGCAGAAGCTGTGTCTTTGTTGTACAAGGCTTTAGATCTTCCCACACAGGTAGTTGTAGAACTGGAGAGTAGACACAGAAGATGGACTCTCCTCAAAGCTGTTAACCTGTAACCACGTTGCCCCCGGATTGGGTGTGGATATCTCTCCGTTGCTTGAATTGTAGGAACAGATCTCTGAGGCCTCAGTCACACGGGCGCATTGGCATCCGTACACCGGCGCCGATGCGCCCGTGTGACTGACACCAGCAGACAGACGTACCTAAAGACGGCTGTCTCTCTGCAGCGCCGGAGGAAAGAACATGTGACCGGCTTCATTGCCGGTCATGTGTTCTTTCCTCCAGTGCTGCAGTGAGACGATCATCTTCTGGTACGTCCGTCTCCTTCCTGCAGTCACACGGGCGCATGAGCGCCGGTGTACGGATGCCAATGCGCCCGTGTGACTGAGGCCTAAGGGAGACTATGACTGGTAGAAGAAAGAAGAATGAATCGCACACTGATGAGGTCAGAAGGAAGAATCCTCTTGTGTGCATCCCCATATGCTCTACGCCATGATGTCACACCTGAGTCATGAGCTAACCCATCACTTTAAGGAGGTACTGTGTGGCATAGTGTCTTCTGTTTGATTTGCCTCAGGCTGCAACCCAGTTTGTACAGGGCTGCATTGTATGCGCCTGTTACAATCCAGAGTAATCGGTCAATGTACCTCCTCGATGCAAGACAGACTATTCGTTCCAGTGACTGTAGATGATTGCATACAGCTACCAGAGGTAGGTCTTTTGGAGTTTATGGTGGTTAGAGTAGACCTCTTCTGCACTAGAGGTGTAGCTTGTAGAATAAAATAAATAAAAATGCCAACACCAAAATATATTGTGTACCAGAAGTCATGGAAAATAATAGAGGTACACATTTTACTAGTAATCTACTGAATTAGACCTGTGCCTAAACATAAGACTGAATTTAGCCCCCATGAAATTTTGTTTGATAGGGTCCCTGTAATAGGCCTATACTTTCTCCAGTCCTAGCATGAGAATCTCACTTCCCATGTGAGTGCTTTATGATAAAAGTTAACTGTCACTCAAATATGTGTTTTCCTCGATTCCAGATCCAGACTTAAAGTTGTGTTTTATGGTGAATGAGTTGTCCTCAAAAGGACATATGTGAAAAAGATGGGCCATACCAAATGAGGAATTTAGTCAAATTAAAAGAAAAAAATAATTGGATCCATGCCAAGCACTGTACATGAGTCTCCATCCAAATCAAAGAATCAAATACCCACCTAGCCTACACATATCTTTTTATGGTTATAGTACCATGTTTGGGGGCTTAAATAATATGTTAGAAAATAATTGGGACCATTTGTGGGTAAAAAAATCATGAAGTACTTGTAGAAAATTGAAGAAGTGTTTTATGTATACCCATGGTCCTATAATATCCTCCTATATGCCATTTGTGTGTATACCCCTCATTACCTCATTATGAAGGAGGTCAAGTCATGTTGAAAAAATAATAATTCCTCTTAATGCCTCTGTGTTGTTACAAGAACACCAGAACACAACAAAAATGGTTACACATGGCTCAGAGACCCCTGGTTAGTTCTCCTGAACTGGGGATCATCATGTCCTCTCATTTGCTCAGAAAAAGTGTCACTATAGGTTGTATATGTGCAGAACTAACAAATAATGTAGCGCCTCTGTTTCCAAATCACACCCCCTATGGGGATTACAATGGGCTACCTAATAAGATAGTATACAATATGTGAGATAACAGAGTAGAAAATCGGGCCAGAGCTATGCTCTGCTTTTTAGATGACAAGTTGTCTAGAGTCTTAGATCACATGGTTATAGTCATGCTAACCTTGTGTTACCACATGATGGTCTGTCATAAACAATAAGTCCTTCTAGTCTTCTAGAGAACCGTGGATAATATGATGTCTATATGTATAGCTAACAGAATGATTTTATTTGTCCAATAATACTAGGGATGAGAAATAAAGGCCCTTTTAGACTGGACGAGTGTTGGACATACCTGCTCTCGTGCTGCTGCATGGGAGCTAATATCGTTAGCTCTCAGCGGGGAGGCTGCAGGAGATTTCTCTTCTCGCGCCCCCCACCCCTCTCCATTGACATATACTGTATAAACGATGGATGATGACAATGGACGATGAGCTGATCGCTCATCGTTCAGTGTAAATAGCAGCCGTTCGGTACTGAACCACCTCTATGTTACGTCAATGGAGAGGGCGGGGGAGCGAGAGGAGAGAAATCTCCTGCAGGTTCCCCGTCTCCCTGCTGGCACCTCTGTAAGCGATCCAGCACTACTAGTTCCCTGCAGTAGCACGGGAGCGAGGACACACAGGGACGAGTGTCAGGGCATCGTTTGCCCGACATTCGTCCTGTGTAAACCCAGCTTTAGTTAGTGCAAGCTGCAGATTGTCTACATTAACAGACAATGTTCACAGTATCAGGGCTGGCTAATCAAACTAATGCAATTCAAGCTTAATATTTATTGTTGCTTACCGAAACACAATAGTGTTAGACTACTTTACAACTGCTCAAGAGGGGCATATACTTTTTGTATTTTTGTCACACTTAGATATTCTCATGCATCAAACACCTAATAGCTGTAGTGGCCCAGTGTGAAAGTGTATTTGTTCCTGTGGTGTATTTATGTTTGTCTCATGTCACTGTTCAAAGTTGGGGATTGTGTAGTGTGATGTGTATTGACTCAGACAGGTCATAAAAGGGTTAATGTCTGGTGTTGTAGCAGTCTAGTCTGGTTATGTGTATTGTCCTTCCTAACCTTCTGTGTGTGTCTGTGATGTGGAGTGATCCAGGTGATAGGGGGAGGAGTTAGTGAAGTGGTAGTCGGGAGCAAGACGTGAAAGGATGTGGTTGGAGAGTAAAGATGCGAGGGCGAAAAAGAGCCGAGTGAGGAGACAGTAGTCTTGGAGCTGACCCATGCTGTGTTCCTGGCTACCTCCTGCAGCAATGGAAGGCCTTTCCTTGGGAGAGATCAGGGAGCAGATCCTGTTTTCCTGGAGCCGGTGGTGGTGTATACATAGTTCCTCCATACATCTGCTTTACTAATTAGTGCACATAAGAGAGACTGTACAACTGGAGTTGGTGAGTAAGGAGTTGTTTAAGAAAGGAAATGTACCAAGATACGTGCTTAGTTTTGCAACAGAAGCACTCCAACAAAGGTCCATTAGATAACTTAGACTGCGGATGCATCAAAGTAGAGAGAGGGACTTCTGGATACAAACTTGAGGAGGGAAGAATTTAAAAATGAGCGTTTGCATACTTTTGCTTAAGACTATTGAAACTGTGTAATGGAACCACGACATTTGAATTAAAGGAAAAGAGAAAAACCCTGTGCCTCCGGTTTTGAAAAAATGATTCCTTTGTCTGTGGACTTTGTTATTTACACTCAACATTGGAAGGGGCACTGGCGTCACAAAGACAATTAGGTATTGAATGGTTCCCTACGCAGGTGTCATTTATGGGACCTGTGAGCATCTGGTAACTAAGCTTTGGGGCTTAGAAGGAGAATGTAGTAGAGCTGTGTGACAAAAGGGGGTGTTCTATCCTGCCATCTTCCCTAGTGCCAAGGGTGGTACCGGACCGCTGCACTACAATTTAGAACTTAAGGGAATCCTGTGTACTAGTTGAAGCCTGTGATAGACCTTCCACACTACTGAGTAATAATGAAGCAATAGCTCTGGGAGCATCACTAGCGGAGGTCTGGGGATTAGCAATAACTAGTGGTAGGGTAATAATCATGTGAAATGGCAAGAGCACTTAATGCTACCTCATAGGATTTTGACTTATTACTGGTGGATGTACAAGGTGCTTAAGAAACTGTTATACAGAACAGAGCTACAATTGATGGTATTCAATCATAGGTGTAAGAAGTCTTGCGGTATTTGTTGTTTCAGCCTAATTGAGTCTATTCATAGAAATATTTAGAGAATAAGAACAGCCACTCAGGCAAAATAAGGACCTGGGATAGTTGATTAATTTCCCAGTTTCAGCTTCAGTGTTTTTTGGTTTTGTCTACTTTCCTGTACACTTTGTAGTGTAATGGTAAATTGTATCCTCCTTTGCTGTCTCATACCTGATTTGGTAGGTTATATAATATTTGGTCCATGGGTGCATTAATACACAGATGCGTACGTTATGTTGGTCAAAGGACATACTACTAGATACGACTGAATGGTTGCGTCATGCTTCGTCATCTATCCCAGTATGCAGCAGACATGAATCTTATGCTCTCAGACCCAAGGTTAGAATAGAGGCCTTAGGGACAAGCTGGTGTCACCCTACGTGAGTGTAACAAGAGGACAATGGACGGCTTTTAGGAACCTCTATTCTCTTGGTTAGGTAAAACAACCTAGTGGTTAGTTCAAATATTTGGGGGGATGAGAGTGGAAGCCATGATGTTGCTTGACTTCTGCTGTCTGCAAAACAGGATTGTTCTGGGAACCGGTACACTCTTTTCCTGGTGAAGAAGATATGTGAGTGTAGTATCTTTGTTATTTTGGCACATGCCCAACGGGTTAATTTTTTTAAAACTTGAACAATCCCTTTACGCTCACAACTCCTTTGTGGTATCTCCATTTATGAGAAAGATACTTTGTACAAGATAAATCGAAAAGTTTGAATAGCCATGAATCGTACTTGATCAGATGATTACTTCAAAGTCAGAAATAAATTTCCAAAGGAGAATAAGTAAGTGCAGCCAGTTTATTGAAAATGAAATTGACTGCAATCTCCTCCTTCATCTCTGGATTGTGAGCAGCATTTTTATAATGCTGTTGTGTGTGCTGATTAAAAATAGACATATTAAAATGTCTTCCTCTAGTCATCGGGGAACTCTACTTCCATGCAAATGTATTCATAGTAACGTGGTAAATATCCGCTAGTTATTGCACATATTTCTATCTGGAAGTGTAGATGTCTGTGCTAATTTACACAGCTGTTTCTGAATAAAAATGATTACCTCCCATATGTCAGATATCTGTACACAGAAGCCTTCCACTGGAGCACCTTGTCTATTTTTGGACCCGTTAGATTATAAATAGAGATAAATATCACAGTATTTTCATCTTGAAAAATCCCAAAAGAGAAGTTCTCTGTTTGATTCAGAGAATTTAGTCTTGTTTGCTCTTCTTTGTATTACCCATTGAGTAAAGTTACATATAATTGATCGTTTGATCTTATTACAGGGAGAAGTTTGTTTTGATTGCATACTGTAATTTTTTGTTGTCCTAATACAGTTGTCTGTGGCAGACTTTCAGTCCTGGGTCATGCCGGGAATTGTTTTAAACTTGAAATTTTAATTAGTTTTGTATTCATACACAAAAATAAATAGATTTACAATAAAAGACTTAAAGAGTATCTACACATTTTTAATATGCAGAATAGTCAATTTTAGGGATTTTTGTAGGTTTTATCAGTCTATTTCTCACATTTTACTTAGCAAACCCCTCTTCAGCTATGCAGCAAGGTGAAGATGGGGCTGAGCAATCCATCTTCACCTCACTGCATAGCAGTATATAGGGAGCTCCATCCAGCTGTGTCTGCTGCTGTTCTCTATAGTACAGCTCTAGGCACGCTGTTAATAGAGATGAGCGAGCACCAAAATGCTCAGGTGCTCGTTACTCGAGTCGAACTTTTCGCGATGCTCGAGGGTTCGTTTCGAGTAACGAACCCCATTGAAGTTAATGGGCGACCCGAGCATTTCTGTATATTGCCGATGCTTGCTAAGGTTTTCATTTGTAAAAATCTGCAAAACCCAAGAAAGTGCTGGAAACGAAACAGAAACGGATAGGGCAGCTGAGGGGCAACATGCTGGGCTGCATTTCAGGTTCCCAGGTCCCACTATTCAGCCACAATAGCGGCAAGAGTGGGCCCCCCCCCCCACCAATTTTTACTTCGGACAAACCCTCATTAGCAAGGCACACCTTAGCTAAGCACCACACTACCTCCAACAAAGCACAAGCACTGCCTGCGGGACACACCCCTGCCTCTTCTCTTGGGTTACATGAGGAGGAACCACAGGCACACACTGCAGAGGGTTGGCAGGGCCAGGCAGCGACCCTCTTTAAAAGGGGCGGGGCGATAGCCCACAATGCTGTACAGAAGCAATGAGAACTCCAATCCTGTGCCACCTCCATCAGGAGCTGCAAATGTGGGCATAGCAATGAGGAATCCATGTGCCACACAGTATTCATTCTGTCATGGTGTCGCATAGCTCAATCCACACTGCAAGGGGAAAGCCGTCAGCGCTCTGCCCTCTACCCAAGTCAATCAGTGCCTTTTTGCTAGACAGGTCAAACACCGCGATGGGAACTAAGTTTGCGCCAACAGCATAGGGGGGTCCTGGGAAGCCCAAGACATGAACAAAAAATTGATCTGAGCGGCCAAACATGGCAGACTTGCACCGCGCCCACGACATAGGCCTCGGCCCACAGCTTCAGCAATCCTAGGCATGAAGCGGACTTTCACTGCACCAAGGACATAGGCCTCTGCACAAACCCTCAGCAATCGCGGGCCTACAGCGGACGCCTATGCTAGCGTAGCTGTGCACGTCTCATTAGCGCTGTATTGCTCCTGTAGTTTGTCCCAATGCAGTGCCCCGGATAGTAGAGCTAATGTCAGATTAAATACAGGTGGGCTTCGGCCCACACTGCATTCCCCAGTCAGACCGGGGTTTTTAATACATGTGAAGTCCATGTGGACCGACAGCATGGGTGGCTCCCTGGAACCCACCGGCGGTACATAAATATATCCCATTGCAGTGCCCAGCACAGCTGAGGTAACGTCAGGTTTAATGCAGGTGGGCTTCGGCCCACACTGCATGCCCCAGTCAGACTGGGGTTCTTTATAAGTAGACACATGCAGTTACAACTCCGTGTGGACCGACAGCATAGGTGGGTCTCAGGAAGCCACCGGCGGTACATAAATATATCCCATTGCATTGCCCAGCAGAGCTGAGGTAACGTCCGATTAAATGCAGGTGGGCTTCGGCCCACACTGCATGCCCCAGTCTGACCAGGGTTTTTAATACATAGACACTGGCAGGTACAAATCCCTAATGTGAAGTCCCTGTGGACCCACAGGATGGGTGGCTCCCTGGAACCCATCGGCGGTACATAAATGTATCCCATTGCAGTGCCATGCTCAGCAGAGCTAACGTCACATACAATACAGTTGGGCTTCGGCCCACAGTGCATGCCCCAGTCAGGCTGGTAATATGTACCTTAACAGTAACCGCGTTGGTGGGAATGTGGTGGCGACTGCAGACTTAGTAGCGCGGTTTTATTTAGTTGGTTTTCGGAATGTGGCCAGGATTAAGTGGGCCGTGGCGGGGGGATGGTGGGGGGGGGGCTCTCTTGTTGTGTCGGTAAAGGTGAAATTCTTGGACTGCCACCAGACGGACCAATGCAAAGGTATTTGCCAAGAATGTTTTCATTGTTGGAGGAGGAAGGGGATTTTTTTGAGGCACTACGTGTCCTCTCCACGTGTCCGTGGTTATATGCACCTTAACAGTAACCGCGTTGGTGGAAAATGGCCTCGCCACCATCATGTCTTTGGGAAGCCTCCGTTTCCACACCCCAGTGACATAGCAGTAGCAGCGGTATAGGCAGAGCCCGGAATTAGTAACATTTCAGCGGTAGCATTAGGAACAGGCCCCAGTAACATATCACTAGCAGCATTATAGGGGGAGCACAGTATTAGTTCCATTTCAGTAGTAGTAGCAGTCCAGACAGGCCCCAGTAACAATTCCGAAGCAGCAGTATAGGGGAAGCACAGTATTAGTTCCATTTCAGTAATAGTAGCAGTCAAGACAGGCCCCAGTAACAATTCCAAAGCAGCAGTATAGGGGGAGCACAGTATTAGTTCCATTTCAGTAGTAGTAGCAGTCAAGACAGACCACAGTAACATTCCTGTTGCAGCAGTTTAGGGAGATAACAGTCTGTTCCACATTTCAGTAGTTGCAGTATAGACAAGGCCCCAGTTACAATTATGTAGCAAAAGTGTAGGCCAACCTCACACACCTTGCTGTAGCATGAGTGCAGGCGACGCCCATAAAAATTACTAGGATTACACTGTAGGCGATGGCCCAAAAAAATTGGTGTTCCAACAGTACTAATGTGCTTCAGAAAAATTGCCCATGCCCAACAAAGAGGGCAGGTGAAACCCATTAATCGCTTTGGTTAATGTGGCTTAATTTGTACCTAGGCCTGGAGGCAGCCCAGTTAAAATAAAAATTGGTTCAGGTGCAAGTTTCAACGCTTTAATGAGCATTGAAACGTATAAAAATTGTTTACAAAAGTCATATGACTGAGACTTGTGGGCCTAAGAAAAATTGCCCGTTCGGCGTGATTACGTGAAGTTTCAGGAGGAGGAGCAGGAGGAGGAGGATGAATATAATACACAGATTGATGAAGCTAAAAGGTCCCCGTTTTTTATGGTGATAGAGAACGATGCTTCCATCCGCGGGTGCAGCCTACTTATTGTATAGGTACCGCTGCTGTCCGCTGGTGGAGAAGAGAAGTCTGGGGAAATCCAGGCTTTGTTCATCTTTATGAGTGTAAGCCTGTTGGCACTGTCAGTTGACAGGCAGGTACGCTTATCCGTGATTATTCCCCCAGCCACACTAAACACCCTCTCTGACAAGACGCTAGCCGCAGGACATGCAAGCACCTCCAGGGCATACAGCGCGAGTTCAGGCCGCGTGTCCAGCTTCGACACCCAGTAGTTGTAGGGAGCAGAGGCGTCACCGAGGACGGTCGTGCGATCGGCTACGTATTCCCTTACCATCCATTTACAGTGCTCCCGCCGACTCAGCCTTGACTGGGGAGCGGTGACACAGTCTTGCTGGGGAGCCATAAAGCTGGCAAAGGCCTTGGAGAGTGTTCCCCTGCCTGCGCTGTACATGCTGCCTGATCTCTGCGCCTCCCCTGCTACCTGGCCCTCAGAACTGCGCCTTCTGCCACTAGCGCTGTCGGATGGGAATTTTGCCATCAGTTTGTCCGCCAGGGTCCTGTGGTATAGCATCACTCTCGAACCCCTTTCCTCTTCGGGTATGAGAGTGGAAAGGTTCTCCTTATACCGTGGGTCGAGCAGTGTATACACCCAGTAATCCGTAGTGGCCAGAATGGGTGTAACACGAGGGTAACGAGAAAGGCATCTTAACATGAAGTCCGCCATGTGTGCCAGGGTACCTGTACGCAACACATGGCTGTCCTCACTAGGAAGATCACTTTCAGGATCCTCCTCCTCCTCCTCAGGCCATACACGCTGAAAGGATGACAGGCAAGCAGCATGGGTACCCTCAGCAGTGGGCCAAGCTGTCTCTTCCCCCTCCTCCTCATGCTCCTCCCCCTCCTCCTCAACGCGCTGAGATATAGACATGAGGGTGCTCTGACTATCCAGCGACATACTGTCTTCCCCCGCCTCCGTTTCCGAGCGCAAAGCGTCTGCCTTTATGCTTTGCAGGGAACTTCTCAAGAGGCATAGCAGAGGAATGGTGACGCTAATGATTGCAGCATCGCCGCTCACCATCTGGGTAGACTCCTCAAAGTTTCCAAGGACCTGGCAGATGTCTGCCAACCAGGCCCACTCTTCTGTAAAGAATTGAGGAGGCTGACTCCCACTACACCGCCCATGTTGGAGTTGGTATTCCACTATAGCTCTACGCTGCTCATAGAGCCTGGCCAACATGTAGAGCGTAGAGTTCCACCATGTGGGCACGTCGCACAGCAGTTAGTGCACTGGCAGATTAAACCGATGTTGCAGGGTCCGCAGGGTGGCAGCGTCCGTCTTGGACTTGCGGAAATGTGCGCTGAGCCGGCGCACCTTTCCGAGCAGGTCTGACAAGCGTGGGTAGCTTTTCAGAAAGCACTGAACCACCAAATTAAAGACGTGGGCCAGGCATGGCACGTGCGTGAGGCTGCCGAGCTGCAGAGCCGCCACCAGGTTACGGCCGTTGTCACACACGACCATGCCCGGTTGGAGGCTCAGCGGCGAAAGCCAGTGGTCGGTCTGCTCTGTCAGACCCTGCAGCAGTTTGTGGGCCATGTGCCTCTTCTCTCCTAAGCTGAGTAGTTTCAGCCTGGCACTTGCCCACCGCTGTGCTGCTACACCGCTCGACACCGACTGGTGGCGACGTGCTGCTGCTGACACATCTTGATTGCAAGACAGAGGTTGCGTAGGAGGAGGAGGAGGGTGGTTTAGTGGAGGAAGCATACACCGCCGCAGATACCACCACCGAGCTGGGGCCCGCAATTCTGGGGGTGGGTAGGACGTGAGCGGTCCCAGGCTCTGACTCGGTCCCAGCCTCCACTAAATTCACCCAATGTGCCATCAGGGAGATATAGTGGCCCTGCCCGCCTGTGCTTGTCCACGTGTCCGTTGTTAAGTGGACCTTGGCAGTAATCACGTTGGTGAGGGCGTGCACAATGTTGCGGGAGACGTGGTCGTGCAGGGCTGGGACGGCGCATCGGGAAAAGTAGTGGCGACTGGGGACCAAGTAGCACGGGGCCGCCGCCGCCATCATGTTTTTGAAAGCCTCCGTTTCCACAAGCCTATACGGCAGCATCTCCAGGCTGATCAATTTGGCTATGTGCACGTTTAACGCTTGAGCGTGCGGGTGCGTGGCGGCGTACTTGCGCTTGTGCTCAAACAGTTGCACTAGCGACGGCTGGACGCTGCACTGAGAGACATTGCTGGATGGGGCCAAGGACAGCAGAGGTGAGCGTGTGGGTGCAGGCCAGGAGACGGTTGTGCCTGTGTCCTGAGAGGGGGGTTGGATCTCATTGGCAGGTTGAGGCACAGGGGGAGAGGCAATGGTGCAAACCGGAGGCGGTGAACGGCCTTCGTCCCACCTTGTGGGGTGCTTGGCCATCATATGCGTGCGCATGCTGGTGGTGGTGAGGCTGGTGGTGGTGGTTCCCCGGCTGATCTTGGCACGACAAACCTTGCACACTACAGTTCGTCGGTCGTCTGCACTCTCAGTGAAAAACTGCCACACCTTTGAGCACCTCAGCCTCTGCAGGGTGGCATGGCACGAGGGCGCGCTTTGGGAAACAGTTGGTGGATTATTCGGTCTGGCCCTGCCTCTACCCCTGGCCACCGCACTGTCTCTTCCAACCTGCCCTGCTGCTGCACTTGCCTCCCCCTCTGAAGACCTGTCCTCAGTAGGCTTAGCAAACCAGGTGGGGTCAGTCACCTCATCGTCCAGCTGCTCTTTCTCCGAATCCTCTGTGCGCTCCTCCCTCGGACTTACTGCCCTTACTACTACCTCACTGATAGACAACTGTGTCTCATCGTCATCGTCCTCCTCACCCACTGAAAGCTCTTGAGAGAGTTGCCGGAAGTCCCCAGCCTCATCCCCCGGACCCCGGGAACTTTCCAAAGGTTGGGCATCGGTCACGATAAACTCCTCTGGTGGGAGAGGAACCATTGCTGCCCAATCTCGGCAGGGGCCCGAGAACAGTTCCTGGGAGTCTGCCTGCTCCTCAGAATGTGTCATTTTCATGGAGTGAGGAGGCTGGGAGGAAGGAGGAGCAGCAGCCAGAGGATTCAGAGTAGCAGCTGTGGACGGTCTAGAAGACTGTGTGGTCGATAGATTGCTGGATGCACTTTCTGCCATCCACGACAGGACCTGCTCACACTGCTCATTTTCCAATAAAGGTTTACCGCGTGGACCCATTAATTGTGAGATGAATCTGGGGACGCCAGAAACTTGCCTCTCTCCTAATCCCACAGCAGTTGGCTGCGATACACGTGGACCAGGAGCTCGGCCTGTGCCCACACCCTGACTTCGGCCTCCGCGTCCTCGCCCCCATCCACGTCCTCTAGGCCTACCCCTACCCCTCAGCATGGTGTATTACGAGATTAGCAGAAACAGAACGCTGTAATTAAATGGGCCGCTTATTGGCCTGTGGTTGGAGGCTGACTTCGCTTACGTAACGCACTGCAGAGGCAGGAAACAATTATGCGCAAGGCTGGGTATTAATTCACCAACTACTACCCCCAGCAGAGACACAGTAAACTGATGTCAGTGACAGGCAGGCCAAATACAGAATTTTTTTGAAGTTTTTGGGAACAACCACACTTCCTGTGATATACACTGTATTTTGATTTCCCTGTTGGAGGCTGACTTCGCGTATGTAACGCACTGCAGAGGTAGGCAACAATTATGCACAAGGCTGGGTATTAATTCACCAACTACTACCCCCAGCAGAGACGCAGTAAACTGAAGGCAGTGACAGGCAGGCCAAATACAGTATTTTTTTGAAGTTTTTGGGAACAAGCACACTGCCTGTGATATACACTGTATTTCGATTTCCCTGTTGGAGGCTGACTTCGCGTACGTAACGCACTGCAGAGGCAGGCAACAATTATGCGCAAGGCTGGGTATTAATTCACCAACTACTACCCCCAGCAGAGACACAGTAAACTGAAGGCAGTGACAGGCAGGCCAAATACAGTATTTTTTTGAACTTTTTGGGAAAAAGCCCACTGCCTATATAGCCAGTATATCTCTTTCACCTTTCCCACTGTCCCTGCCTCACCAGTACTGCCCCTATACTCTGTAAAATGACTGCAGACTGAGGACGCTATGGTCTGCCCACCCAATATACAAAAAAAAATAAATTGTGCAACACTGCTCCCAGCAGCCTCAACAGTACTGCACATGGTCAGATGTGGCCCTAAGAAGGACCGTTGGGGTTCTTGAAGACTAAAATAACACCTAACACTCTCACTATAGCAGCAGCATCAGCAGCACTTTCCCTGATCTATGTCAGCATGCATCTGTGGCGAGCCGCGGGAGGAGCAGATTTAAATACTCGGGTGTCATCTGATCTCCCCAGCCACTCACTGCAGGGGGGTGGTATAGGGCTGGAACGTCACAGGAGGAAGTTTTAATGCCTTCCCTGTCTTTCTATTGGCCAGAAAAGCGCGCACATTTCTCGGAGATGAAAGTGAAAGTACCTCGAACATCGCGTGGTGCTCGTCTCGAGTAACGAGCATCTCGAACACCCTAATATTCGAATGAGCATCAAGCTCGGACGAGTATGCTCGCTCATCCCTAGCTGTTAACAATATACCGTTCCATGTTATTAATAACTGCCTTTTATTTAATTTAATCTCAGTTTTCCTGTCCCCGTCAATATGTCTGTCCCACCACTGGTATTCTATAATTTCTTTCACTTCTGCCACTGCCCTGGTGGTGTGCTGTGTCAGGAGAAGCTATTCTATTCTCTAGACGGCTTCTCCCCCTCACAGCATGCCTGCTCACCACTGCACCTGATGCACTGACACCCTGACAGTGAATCGGATGTACAGTAGTGTATGTCACAACCCGATGCAGAGTGACAGTGTATCAGGTCCCATGGTGAGCAGGTGCATTGGTTGGAGTACACAACGAGCCACCGGGGACAGTGGCAGGATTTATGGAATATCCCGGGGGTGGGACAAATACATTGGGAGCCACAAGAAAACTGAGATTACAATAAATAAAATGCACCTATTATTAAAATGGAACTTTATATTGTCACCAGTGTGTCTACAGCTGTTCTAGAGAGAACAGTAGCAGCAGACACCGCTGGATGGAGCCCCCTCTGCTGTTATGCAGTGAGATGAATACAGATTTCTCAGCCCCATCTTCGCCTAGCTGCACAGCTGAGGGGTTTGGTAAGGGAAATGTACAGAATAGGCTGATAAAACCGATTGCAAAACTGCTTAAAATCACATATTTTGTACATTTAGAAAAAGTGTAGGTACTCCTAACCAATCATTTTGTGAGGAAAAGTAAGGGGGCAAAACATAAAAAATAGTGCTTTATTGAGGAACAGTTATGTATCCAATGCATCTCACAAAGAGTTGAGATTTAAGGCCATCCACACACAGGCTGTGGAAGCTGTTGGTGTAAGGTAGTATGCCTTACTGACAGTCTCTAGCATTTGGGGCAAAGCCAACATATAAGGTTTCCTTGCACCTGACACCCTTTGTAGCAGTTTGGGGGAATACCCAGAAATAGTCTTACTGGAATATTTGGCAGGTGGCGCTCACTGGTTAGATAACCAAAGACATCTTGTAGCGGAGGCAGATGAATGCAGGTATTCCTCTTGATCGAGGAGATGGTGAATGGATCACAATCACAGAAGTAACCTGTATGCTATGGGGGAGCAGCTTGAGGAAGCTCCAATCTTATAAATGGTGGAGTAAAACACAGACAAAGATATATGTTACTTTTATCAGCGCTATTAGGCCCCATAAGATATCATGTGAACGCCGCGTCACCACGCGGCTTGATCATGTGGGCTAGCGTCATCACGTCACATAACCACATCCCATAATGCACCATGAGACCGCTGCGTCATCACGCGGCGTGATCATGTGGACTGCGTCATCACGTCATGTAGTTACATCACGTGACTCGCCGAGACCCGGAAGCAACTACTCATACTACACTGGGAGGTACTTTTAATAATTTTAGTATTTGTATATATAAATGCTGTATGTTTCTATATTCTTTATGTACTTCATGAAGGCCTATTGCTCTATGGCCGAAACGCGTCGCACTGTCTAATAAACCGTGGAACTTTACTGCTGCTGCCGGTGCCAAGTTTCATTCGATACACTTGCTGGGATTAGGGGGCGTCTGAACATAGGTGCCTCCGTGAAGTAAGTTACGCTATTTACTTACCTCTTTGCCATCATTACAATATCTATAGAACAAATAGAGCGCTGAGGACCGTTTTTCTTTTCCCAGAAATAGTCTTAGCTATAGGGGCAAGCATTAAATACTATTTGGTTAGAACTTTAAAGGGGTTGTCCCGCGAAAGCAAGTGGGGTTCAGCACTTCTGTATGGACATATTAATGCACTTTGTAATGTACATCGTGCATTAATTATGAGCCATACAGAGGTTATTCACTTATCTGTTCTGTTGCTAGCATCCTCGTCTCCATGGAGCCGTCTAATTTCAGCGTCTAATCGCCCGATTAGACGCGCTTGCGCAGTCCGGTCTTCTCCCTTCTGAATGGGGCCGCTCGTGCCGGAGAGCTGCTCCTCGTAGCTCCACCCCGTCACGTGTGCCGATTCCAGCCAATCAGGAGGCTGGAATCGGCAATGGAACACACAGAGCCCACGGTGCACCATGGGAGAAGACCTGCGGTCCACCGTGGGTGAAGATCCCGGCGGCCATCTTCGCAAGGTAAGTAAGAAGTCACCGGAGCGCGGGGATTCGGGTAAGTACTATCCGTTTTTTTTTTTAAACCCCTGCATCGGGTTTGTCTCGCGCCGAACGGGGAAGCTATTGAAAAAAAAAAAAACCCGTTTCGGCGCGGGACAACCCCTTTAACATTGAGTTCCAACATTAGTGTATTTCATAAGCCCTTAGTGAATGAAAACCAAAGCCATGAACAATCGATGTCTGACAGCTATGTGTCCAGGTCAGTCTTCCACCTGCGTATGTACAGTAAGTTACAATAATTGTGAACTTGAGTACGTTTTGAAGATAAGAGAGAGAGAAATCCAGGAGCGTGAGGGCATTGAGAGCAGCCTATTCCAAATTGGGTTGGCAGCAGAGACATAGTGGTATTTTTAAGGAGACAGAGGAAAATATTTGATCTGTAAATACTAGAAAAGCTCCCTACTAGGCAAGGGGTGTTTCTCCCGCAGGTCTAGAAAGGCTTTGACAGCTGTAAACAGACAGCAGAAAAAACTTATATACCAGCTCACCAATTCATATAGGTCTTTCACTTCTTAGTTGATTGATCCACGTGGACACAATAAGGGCCATATTTAGAGCTCATGCTGACCTAGGCCCTTTTTGTGCTCATACCCCCTATTGGTGAGTCATGTAAATCTGTACACTTCAGATACCTGTCAGGTAAAGACTCTTTTGGATAATAGCTATTGCTCCCAACTTCTCAATACACATGCATGCTTGGGCAAGAGTGCATGAGTTTTTGTTGGGGAAAAATAATTAATCTCCTGCTAGATCATAGAATGGTAGAGTTGGAAGGGATCTCCAGGGTCATCGGGCCCAACCCCCTGCTTAATGCAGGATTCACTAAATAATCCCAGACAGATTTCTTTCCACCCCCTGTTTGAAGACTTCCCTTGAAGGAGAACCCACCACCTCCCGCGGCAACCTGTTCCACTCATTGTTCACCCTCACTGTCTAATATCTAATCTGTATCTCCTTCCTTTCAGTTTCACCCCATTGCTTCTAGTCTTTCCTTGTACAAACGACAATGGGGCTGATCCCTCTGCACTGTGACAGCCCTTCAGATATTTGTAGACAGCTATTAAATCTCCAGTCAGCCTTCTTTTTTGCAAGCTAAACATTCCCAGATCCTTTAACTGTTCCACATAGGACATGATTTGCAGACCGCTCACCATCCTTGTAGCTCTTCTCTGAACTTGCTCCAGTTTTTCTGTCTTTTTAAAATCACAGTATTTCACATGAGGTCTGACTAAGGAAGAGTAGAGGGGGATAATTACTTCATGTGATCTAGACTCTATACTTCTCTTAATGCATCCTAGAATTATATTTGCCTTTTTTGCTGCTGCATCACATTGTTGACTCATATTCAGTCTATGATCTATTAGTAGATCCAAGTCTTTTTCACATGTGCTGCTGCTTAGCTCAATTCCTCCCAGTCTGTATGAGCTTTTTTCATTTTTCTTGCCTAGATGTAGGACTTTGCATTTCTCCATGTTACCATTCTGTTAGTCGCCGCCCACTGTTCAAGCTTTTCTAGATCTTTTAGAAACCTTTCTCTCTGTTGTCTAGTGTTGGCTATCCATCCTAGTTTTGTATTGTCAGCAAATTTGATCGGTTTCCCATCATTTCCCTCCTCCAGATCATTTATAAAATTGTTGAGCAACACTGGGCCTAGGACAGAGCCTTGTGATACCTCACTTGATACATTCTTCTAATTGAAAACAGATAAAAATAGGAGTTTAAAAGCTTGGCCTTCTCAGCATCATTTTTAACCAATTCACCATTTTCATCCTATAAACATCCTATAGCATCTTTGACTTTTATTTTGCTTTTGACATATCACCAAATCCTTTTATATTGCTTTTGGCCTCTATTGCAAGCCTCAATTCATTATTAGCTTCAGGTTCTCTGACACTTGCCCTACAGTTTCTGCAGACCGCATGATATTCTTCTTTATATATTCCCCCCTATTTCCATTTGATAAACATATTTTTCTTCCTTTTTAGCATGTGTGTAAGTTCTGTGTTCATCCATCCTGGTCTCTTTAAATGCTTCCCATTCTTCCTTCTTTCAGGGATTGTTAACGATTGTGCTTTGAGAATTTCATTTCACAATATTTCCCAACCTTCTTGGACATTTCTGTCCTTAAGAACATCCAGCCATTGGATTCTTCCTACCCTCTTTCTAAGTTCATTAATATCTGCCTTTCTGAAATCCAACCTTGAGGTCTGAGTCTTCTCAGGTCTTCCACGCCTTGCCTCTTGCAGAGGCTCATCTCCACCGAGAACATACATATGGCAACAAAACAAGACCATATAAATGCAGTAACAGAACTGAGCTTCCTAAACAGATATTGTAGCAGCAACCTAAATTACTACATAGACATGGTAGCAGAACTAATACATAGATATGAAAGCAGAACTAAGCTTACTACATAGACACATTACCAATTTTCAGTTTTATTACATAGATATGGTACTAGAAAAAAGCTTATTACATAGATACAGTAAAAGAGCCAAGTTTATTACAAAGATACCTTACTAGAACCAAACTAAGTACACAGATACTGCACCAAAACCAGGCTTAGTATAAAGATATGATAAAAGAACTGAGCTTTCTACATACAGTAGATACGGTACCAGAGCTGAGCTTATTACATACATACAGTAACAGAACTAAGCTTTTTACATAGACAGTAGCAGAACCAGACTTATGTTTGAAAAAAAAAAACTCACCACAATTTAAAAAAAAATTGAAAAACATATCTGAAGGTATATGAAGTGTATAGGCAGAAGCTTTAACATGATTCACCAAAAGGGGATGTGAGCACTAGAGATGAGCGAGCATACTCGCTAAGGCAAACTACTCGAGCGAGTAGTGCCTTATGCGAGTACCTGCCCGCTCATCTCTAAAGATTCGGGTGCCGGCGGGGGGCAGGGAGTGGCGGGGGAGAGCGAGGAGGAACAGGGGGGAGATCTCTCTCTCACTCTCCAGCGCCGGCGTGTCATGTGTTGGACTGTGCATGCGTACCGGCTCGCCTGGCAGAGACCTCCGTTACAGATCCAGAGAGGTGAGTATGGGGTCTCTGGGGGGTGCCGGGTCTGATTCCGCTGCAAGATTTTGACCTGGTTGTGGGCATGAGGCCTTAAGGACAGCAATGCATGACCTCAAGATGAAGAGTTATTGGTTGATGCAACAAGACAATACCTCAAAGAACACAAGTAAATCAAGAACAGAATGGTTGAAAATGAAGATTTATATTTTGGAATGGTCAAGCCATCGTCCTGTCCTCAACCCTATTGTTAGAGATGGGGTTACCACTAGGAGCGCCGGGGTCCAGTTGGTGCAGGCTGCTCATCCTGGTATGGCAGGGGCCTGGGCTGGTGACTCTGTCCAGAGTTCCCCCACTCTGGTGGTTGGTCGTGGCGGCCAGCAGTGCATCCTGAGTCATGCGCAGGCACGCCTTTTCTCTGGTCGGCCGCGGGGCGCTTGGGCTGGTGCGCGCCACCAGGGGGAGTTGGTTTTATGTTTCCCTCCGGGCATCATGTGACTTCTCCCCAACCCTCTGGGCAGGGAGTCCTGCATATATACTTTTCTGGTTCAGACACTGGTTGCCAGTGTTTGCTTTTGACCTAGTCTGTCTGCACTTGCAATATATCTGACCTGACTTCCTTGTGTTTATGACCTCAGCTGTGCATCTGAATCTAACTCTGTTTTTCCCTGCGCATGTCTTTTCCTGGTTTGACCTGGCTTGTTCTTGACTATTCTCTGGTTTGTTTGTTGTTGTGCCCTGTCAGCTACTCGGTGCTCACCTGCGGTCTCCCTGTCCCTCCTTCTTTGGGGTCACTGTCATTAGAGCAGCGCAGGGACCATTGCCCAGTTGTCACCCTGGAGCTTAGCCCAGGGGAGAAAGTAGGTAGGGACACGGGAGAGGGCTGGCATAGGGATTCCCTGACCATCTGTCCCCGCCTATCCCTAACAGAAACACTGGCCATATTGCTGCTGGGAACCTGCTTCGACCTTCCCACTTGAACCCTGATATGAAGGCAGTTGTGGCCCTTGCTAATCAGGTGCAAGCCTTAACAGAGTTGGTGCAAGATCTGTCCACTTGGCTCCAGCAACATTTTCTGGTGATCGTAGGACGTTCTTCATTTTCCGGGAAGCGTGCAGGTTATATTTTGAATTACGTCCCCACTCGTCGGGTCCTTAATACCAGAGGGTAGGCATTGTAATTTCATGCTTGAGAGGCGACGCTTAAAATTGGGCATTCTCACTGCCCCCCACACTCACAGCCCTGCCAATCAGTAGATGCCTTTTTTACAGGCCTTGGGCAGATTTATGATGAGCCAGATAGGGCGGGGTATGCCGCGAATAAGTTATTGAGTCTTCGGCAGGGGAGATGTCCTGCGGAAGAGTTCTGCTCCAAGTTTCGGTAGTTTTGTGTGGAGTCAAGATGGAATGACCGCACTCTGAAAGATTTATTTCTGACTGGGTTGTCTGAGTCTGTTAAAGATCTGTTGTTGTCACCCCCAGAACCCGAGACGTTAGAACAGGCTATGACTATCGCGGTAAAGGCCAACCGTCGTTTTAGGGCCCAACGCAAGACACGGACCGAACTGCCCATGACCCGGTCTGAGAATCCGCCCTTGACCTCAGCTACCAACGAAGTCGAGGCAATGTAAGTGGGCTCCTTGTCCCCTAAGGAGCGCAGGGAATTCCGGCTCAGGAATTGATTATGCCTGTATTGTGGAGGTCCAATTCATCGGGTCGCCAACTGCCCCAAGTAGCAGCTGTCGGAAAACATCCGCTCCCTGGTACTTCCGGAATGTTCCAAAATGTTTGTGCCGTTCTCTATTTCATATAATGCTCATCTTCTGAACGGTTGGGCTTTCATTGATTTGGGGGCTGCCGCGAACTTCGTTAATTTTGAATTTGTCAAGTCTTTGTCTTTTACCAGTGAACCCTCCCATCCGGGTCTCAGGTATTGATTCCACTCCGTTGTCAGCGGGGTTAATCAGTAAGAGGACTCCTGAACTAGCTTTTTCCGTAGGGGCGCTACATTTAGAGGTGTGTTCCTTCGTTTTCAAGGAAGTTCAATCTGGCAGAACGCAACTATGATATTGGCAACAGGCCCATAAAATGGGCATTTGATGAATGGAGACATTTCTTAGAGGGCACTCATCATACTATTACAGTCCTCATGGACCATAAGAATCTGGTTTATCTGGAGTCTGCCAATTGCTTGAACGCTCGTCAGGCAAGGTGGGCATTGTTTTTTTTTCGCATTTCAATTTTGTAGTCACATATGTGCCTGGGTCCAAGAATGTCAAAGCTGATGTATTGTCACGCAGCATCAGGGTTCCCGAAGGAGCCTCAGCCGGAGAGTATTCTGGGCCCGGGCATGGTTGTAGTCGCTCTTACATCTGACACCTCTGCTTTACTTTGGTCGGCTCAGCGGTCCATTCCTTATGGCCTCCTGAAGGGAAGGCGATTTGTTCCCCATGCCTTGTGGCTCCTCATATTGGAGGAAGTTCATTCGTCGGTTTTAGCAGGGCATCCAGGGGTCCGTGGCACCTTGGAGCTGTGTGGCCATTTGTATTGGTGGTCTCAAATGTTTCGGGATGTCAGGGAATTCGTCAAGTCCTGCCCCATTTGTGCTTGAGGGAAGAGTGTACGGAGACAACTTGAAGGTCCGCTTTGTCCTCTTCCCGTTCCGGAGAGGCCATGGACCCATCTGTTGATGGATTTTATTACCGACCTGCCTGAGTCCCAGGGGTGCTCGGTCATCTGGGTTGTCGTCTACAGATTTTCCAAGATGGCGCATTTTACTGCTCTTAAGAAGCTTCCGTCCGCACCTGAGTTAGCCACCCTATTTATCAAGGAGATTGTTCGCCTGCATGGGGTCCCTGAGGATATTGTTTCCGACCAGGGAGTCCAATTTGTTGCCCGGCTTTGGAGGGCGTTTTGTAAAAATATCAGTATCGGGTTGTCATTTTCCTCTGCCTTCCACCCGGAGTCTAATGGGTAGACGGAACGTATGAACCAGGAACTGGTTTATTACCTCAGAATGTACTTGAGTGATTGTCAGAGTCTCTGGGTCAATTATCTAGCGTTGGATGAATTCGCTATTAATAACCATACACATTCGGCGTCTGGTGTGTCTCCCTTCTTCTGTCATTGTGGGTTTAATCCCAGGTTTGCGGTGTCTTTCCTCTCCTCCTCTAGCAAACCTTCTGCAGACGCTTGGGTTCAGGACCTGCGGGAGGTGTGGGGGAAGGTACGTGGCAACTTGAAGTAGTCCAGGGATGCAGTGCTTAGGAGGAGTAGAGGTACACATTATATCTCTGAACCTTTGTCTGTCTGCCAGTTGGTGTACTTGTCTTCCAAAAACTGAAGTTAAAAGTGCCTTCTTTGAAGCTGGCTCCCCGATTTGTGGGCCCTTTTCCAGTCACTAAAGTGATTAGTCCTATGGAGTACGAGCTGGCACTACCGGACACGTTGAGAATCCACAGAGTTTTCCACAAGCCGCTCCTCAAGAGGTACATCCCACCAGTGGGAATCTACAAGTCATTTAATTCAAGGGTTGAATTACTTTTTCTCCTTGCACAATGAATAATTACTCAATAAGCGAAATAAAATATATGAATGGCACAATTATTTGTGCATGATTAGTTTAGTTATAATATGTTTGTCTATAGTTATCACTTTAAGACGAGCCGATTTAACACACCCAAGTAATTGCTCAAATGACTGTTGGCCTGTATAAACACAGCACCCGATAGGGTACTGAGCGAGAAGACGCTTAGTAGTCGCTAGTCAACTCACTGAAATGGAACGACTAGTAAGCGACTTCTCACTCAGTATAAATAGGCAGTCATTCATCTTTGTGCACTACGGTGGTCGCAAGAAATCGATGTCCAAATTTCTTAAATGGGAACCTCTAAAAAGTTGCCAATTGGTGTAAAAATGAGATTGTCAAAGTTTCAGCTCGATTGGCTAACGTTAAGACCTACCACGTCAACCTTAAAATATTCTAAAACAGCTATTTTTCTAAAAAAAAAACTGAGTCTTTCCACTATAAATTTTTTTTTAGTTATGTAGAGAATGTTTAAGGCTTCAATTTTCACTCCCACAACTTGTTTGACAAACCTACAGATCAGAAAATATTTGGCTTTTCTGTGGACCAGACCTGAAAAATTGACTTTAAAAAAAAAGAAAAAATTTGCCATAAACGTGGTAAAATTACTTTTTGACCATAGTTTTGTTGTTCGTGAATTCTTTGCATTCAATCACATCAAAGTAATGTTTCAATATAAGTTTTTGAAATGTATATTTTTTGAAATATTTCTTGTTTTCCGGAGCTTGCCCTTAGCGAGTATGCTCGCTCATCTCTATTCATAATCTAGGAAGATCTATTTTTTGGCAGAAAGCTAAGATACCTACCAAATATTTGAAAGATTGTATTGCAAAGCTTGAAAAACTTTATGAGGAGTGGAGAAAGCTGTAAAGCTGTAAAAACATGCAACCAGAAGTGTAAGGGCCAATGCCCACGACCGTTGCAGGATACGCCTGCGAATTTACGCAGCGCGAGTACCGCAGTGGTAAACGAAATGCGCCCGCTGGCGATCGTGGAAAAACACGCGTTTAGGGACCTCCCATGGCGTAAATCTGCAGAAAATGGAACATGCCGCGTTTTTTTTACCGCTATTGTAAATCCGCGGTAAAATTCCGCATGTCGGCATTGGCTGGCAGAAAAGCTATTAGGTTCAATAGAACCTCATAGCTGCAGAATTCCGCTGTGGGAACCGCCGTACAAATCTGTTCATGGACATTAGGCTTAAGTCGTGCTCAAAGAAAGCGGAAGCTTTTAAGTCAAGCCTTGATGACCTGTTTGACAATCCACAGCAGGACTTGCTGAAAAACACAAATGAAAAAGACAGACAGTTTTTACTCCTTCAGGTACCAGCTACTACATTTTAAACACAATCTAGGCTTACCTACAGGTTTCAGTTTTTGATTTTTCCAGTCTGATTATCTCAGCTGCATTTCTCTGCGTTCTTTGTTCTTCTGTTCGTAGGAATTTTATATTGACTCCTCCCATGCAGCCAGTACATCTCTTTTGTCTTTCATTGACATTGCTGCATGAGGGCTTGTTGTATTCTTTAATAGCATCATTTTGGGAAGTAGTTATAGCTATGATAACATTATTTCTAAAATACAATATTTGAGGGCACCCAGCCAGAAGATGAAGTAGTGGCCCGGCGGGTGTGACATATGGCTTAGGGCTAAGGCCCCTGATGTTTTAGAGACCTTTCACATGGGATGGAATATTCCGCAACAGCATTGCAGAATATGCAGTCCCTATATTCTGCACCAAAATACACAGTGCTAACTGGATTTTGAGGTGGAATTGCCAGTAGGTTTCAATTTTTTTTCAATTCTGCATCAAAATCTGCACATTGAGGCCTCGGTCACACGGGCGTTTTTTGCTGCGATTTGCGGATCGCATGACGGATGCGCATCCACAAATCGCGTGACCGGGGCCGAAAAATCGCCCGAAAAATCTGCTCCTAGCCACGTTTCCTTTGAAACGGGCTGGAGCACTGGAGCGCTGTCCAGCGCATTGAATTCAATGGAGCCGGCAATACAGCCGGCTCCATTGAAAGCAATAGGCTGCGGATGATCTCAGAATGAATTTTCGGGAAGGGCTTAAAAATATAAGCCCTTCCCTGAAAATCATCCAAAATGTGTAAAAAGTAAAAAAAAGTATATACTCACCTTGTCCCCGCAGACGGAGTTCAGCCGCGGCCGGCTGGCAGTTCTCCTGAACGGCTCTGAGTAGTATTCAGCAGGCGGGGATTTAAAATCCCCACCTGCTGAATGGGCTGCCTCTGATTGGTCACAGCCCTCACCAATCAGAGGCAGCTCTCACTCACACCCATTCATGAATTCATGAATGGGTGAGTGAGTGCTGCCTCTGATTGGCTCAGCACAGGGACAAATCAGGGGCAGCTCTCAGCTATTGAATGACAGCTGAGAGCTGCCCCTGATTGGTCCCTGCGCTGAGCCAATCAGAGGCAGCACTCACTCACCCATTCATGAATTCATGAATGGCTGTGAGTGAGAGCTGCCTCTGATTGGTGAGGGCTGTGACCAATCAGAGGCAGCCCATTCAGCAGGTGGGGATTTTAAATCCCCGCCTGCTGAATACTACTCAGAGCCGTTCAGGAGAACTGCCAGCCGGCCGCGGCTGAACTCCGTCTGCGGGGACAAGGTGAGTATATTTTTTTTTTTAATTTTTACACATTTTTGGATGATTTTCAGGGAAGGGCTTATATTTTTAAGCCCTTCCCGAAAATTCATCCCGAGATCGCCGGCAGCCCATTGCTTTCAATGGAGCTGGCTGTATTGCCGGCTCCATTGAATTCAATGGGCAAACATCATTCTTCTCTGCCACAGCTGTTACAACTGTGGCAGAGGAGAATGATTTGTGTTGTATATGTTCTCAATGGGGTCGGTGCTGCTGCCGCCAGCCCCATTGAGCGCATATAGAGAAGACCAGGAATCGCAGATGGCAGATAGCCGCGCTCTGCGATTTCTTGTCCTATAATTTATTGGACAAGCGCATAAAAAAAGCGCCCATGTGTCCGATACTATTGCGGAGCAATGGTGCTATAAAATCGCCGATCGCGTGCGCATGCGCAAATCACGCGAAAAAACGCCCGTGTGACCGAAACCTAACAGTGCAGATTTTGATGCTGAATATTCTGCAGGAGTTCGTATTCCACAAAATGTTGCAGAATATTCTACCCTATGTGAAAGCTCCCTTAAGACCCTGGCAGCACCCCTGTATTGAAGACTTGAAAATTTGAAGGATTCCCTGAGTTCCATGTGGATTTTTTTCTGTTACGTATGCTTTGGGTTTTGAAGGTACAACAACAGGCTCTTTCACACCAGCGTATATCGACCGCCGTTTTCACAGCCAGACGATACACGCTATGTTCTGAGGAGTAGAAACTGGTGAACAGCGCACAATTCTAACGTTAGTGCGCCCGTTCAGACAGCATGGGCCCGGCGGATATGCGCTGAGGCTGCCATGCCGTTTCCCCCTCCCCCTCGCTGGCTCACATCCTCTCTCCTCCCCTCCGGCTGGGAGGGGTTGGGATGGGGGCAGAGCTAAGCTCCTGCCCCTTGTCCACAGCCAGCAATGAGAGGAAATGGGATGGGGCAGCGCTTAGCTAAATGGATGGGGCGGCGCTGCTAAACTCCCTCCCTCCCCCCTCCTCTGTCCGCTGTCATTGGCTCCCGTAGGAGCCAATGCAGCGGCTGATGCATTCTGGCCCAGAAAGATAGTTCCAGGACTATCTTTTTGGCCTGGAGTAAAGGCGCCCGGTGCTATATTGGCCCAATCAGGTGATTTTACGCCACAGGAAAACAGCCATTTGATCTGATGCATTGGAATCCAATGCATCAGATCATAGTGTATATCGGCCGGCCATGAAAACGGTGGGCGATATACGCTCGTGTGAAAGAGCCCTTAGGGTGGCTTCAGACAATTATATGGGTAATTGTGCATACTTTAGCGCAACGTATTTGCGCAGTGAACGAGGTTTGATGAGGTATATTTGCACGCATATTGGCGCATAGTACTATACTTTTTGTGCATTTAGGAACAGTTCACATGCATGCATGACATCCCCCCCCCCCCTCGTTGATTGGAAAGGCTTTTTAGCCTAATGAAGTCCAGATGTGTTCTTTTTCCCACAGAATTGTGCAGCATATGGGGCAATTGAGACTTCTATGGGGCCCCTGGTGCACAAATATGCACAAGAATAGAGCAGGTCCAATTGTTGAAAACATGTTAATATGTTCATGAGAAGGAACCCATTGATATGAATGGGTTCTATTCTCTGCACATTGCGTACATAGAATTTATGCATGCAAAAACTTGTGCAAATATGGTCATTGGAAGCTGTCCTTAGGCCTCGTTCACACAAGCGTGATTTTAGCGCAGAATAGGCGCGTGAAAAGATTACAGATATACTGCAGTAAAAATAGCGTGAACAGGCAATTTCCAGCTATTAAGTCTCTAGCTTAATTAGCAGTGAAATTGCACATTCACACGATCGAGAGCTGGGTGTTATCCAGCTCCCATAAGAGTCTATGGAAGCGCCTGTGTAGCATGTACCAAAGATAGATCAGGTCTAGAGATGAGCGAGCATACTCGGCCACGCCCCTTTTTCGCCCGAGCGCCGCGATTTTCGAGTACTTCCGTACTCGGGCGAAAAGATTCGTGGGGCGCCGTGGGTGAGTGGGGGGTTGCAGCGGGGAGTGGGGGGGGGGGGAGAGGGAGAGAGAGAGGGCTCCCTCCTGTTCCCCGCAGGTACCCCCCACTCCGCTACACCTCCCCCGCCCCCCGGCACCCCCAGAATCTTTTCACCCGAGTACGGAAGTACTCGAAAATCGCGGTGCTCGATCGAGTAGTTACTCGAAACGAGTACGTTCGCTCATCTCTAATCAGGTCCTATCTTTTCTCGCAGCATGGACCTTAGATGTGAGCTTTGCACAGCATGTCCTATCTTCGGAAGGTGTGAGTTTTTTTGCATGTCTAAAATTCCCTTATCTGAACGTTTCCATAGGAAACCATTGGTTCTATTAGACACAATCTTTTCACGTGCCTATTTTGCGCTAGAATCTCGCTCATGTGAACAAGGCCTTATGTTCACATGGCAAGAACTGGCTTTAGGAGTAAATCTGCAAGGATTTCTGCTGCGATTGACCAGAGGATCCCCACACAGATTAGCCCCGTTGTAATTTAGTGCAGCTAAACAGCACCTTTTCAGCTTAAAGGGAATATATCACGTAAATTTCTTTTTTGTTATTTAAAATGAGATGTAGAAACATTTTCTATTTTTCTAATCTGTTTTTATTTTTTGATTGTAGAATTTTTTTATTCTGTTTTCTATACATGACTTTGGGGGCGGCCATCTTTCCTGAGCTACATTTAACAGCATTAATTCATTTTAATCTTACCTGTGTTGATAATGAGATGTCTGTTGCAAAGCTTTCTCTACAAATCATGAAGTGACAGACTAGTATTAGGCTGTGTGGTCACCTGCAGGGAGATGGAAAGGGCACTTTGAGGTCTGCAGCTAAATTAAGCTCTGAAAAAGGTAATTTCCTAAAGTGTAAAACTTTGGCCATTTCTATTGCCTTATCCATACATGCACACAAGAATTGCTACATGTTTGAAGCTGTAAAGTACTGGAAGTGAGCTCTGTATTTTAGAACAGCGCACTTTAGTAGTATATGTATAGGTAGTGATTTACAGGTGCAAATGGATAAAATGACATTGAAATGCGATAGTACATGTAGACTCAGTGGGAAATGGCCAAAATTCACTGCAGAAATACTATAGTGTCAGGGGCACCATGGGAACATGGAAAGACTCCAAGTCAGGCTTCTTAGATGTTTCAAGGGATCATATACAGGTCCTGTCCTCTTGTGGTGCAGTTAGTAAGGGTGCAACAAGTAGAGTGAGAGCAAGTAGTACAACACATCATAATAATATCTGAGGAAAACTATGACATATCGGGAATAACGGAGATTTGGTTGGATAAACGCTGTGACTGGGCAATGAATGTACAGGGTTACCATCTGTTCAGAAGGGATCGTAAAAAATTGAAAGGGGGATGTAAAATCCTGTGTAAAGCCAACACTATGGGAAAATATATGGGAGCAAGATGAACAAGTGGAGTCTATGGGTAGAAATACATGGAGGGAAAAACAACAATAAAATCCTCATTGTGGTTTTCTATAGACCACCAAATATAATAAAATCTACTGAAAATCTATTATTGAAGCAAATTGATAAAGTAGCAAATCACAATGAGGTAATTATTATGGGGGACTTTAACTATCCAGATATAAACATGGGAAGCCGAAACCTGCGGATCTCATAAAGTTAACAATTGTCTGTCAATTACCAAAGATAATTTCCCAACTTGTACACTATGCAACTAGAGGGATGGCCATTTTGGACTTAATATTAACCAACAGACTTGACAGAATAAAAGGAGTGCAGATTGGGGAGCACCTGGGAAATATGGACCATAATATAATAATTTTCAACATGACTTTTAAGAGATAGTTTTATAGGGGAACTACGAAAATACTAAACATTAGGAAGGCCCAGTTTGATCAGCTTAGTGATGCCCTTAACCTTATTGACTGGGATAATAATAATAAAAGTACAAACAATAAATGGAAAACATTTTAAAACATCCTAATTACTTACTGTGTGTGGCTCATACCTTACAGGAATAAAAGACTTAGTAACAGGAGAAAACCAATGTGGCTCAATAAAGATGTGCAGGGTGTAATAAACCACAAAAAGAAAGCGTTTAAACTACTACAAAAAGAAAGCAGCGAAGAAACACTAAAAATCTATGTGGAAAAAAGTAACTTATGTAAAATTCAGATAAGAGTAGCAAAGATGGAGACAGAGACTTATTGCTAAAGAGAGTAAAACTAGCCCTAAACTGTTCTTTAGCTATCTAAATAGGAAAAAAGATTTATACTGAAAGTGTTGGCCCTTTAATAAATAATGTGGGGAAAATTGTAGAGGGTGAGGGAAATGAAATGTCAGATGAGATGCAGAGTGATAAAGTAAACTCTCCACTAAATGTCACCAGTTTAACCCAGGAAGAAGCGCAGAACCATCTTAAAAAGATAAAAATAGACAAATCATAAGTAATGTGCTAGACAGACCCTTGTTTCTTATATTTAAGGAATCTATAGTGATGGGGTCTGTTCCACTGGATTGGCACATAGCCAATGTGGTGCCAATATTCAATAAGGGGTAAAAATGACCCTGAAAAATACAGGCTCATAAGTCTTACTTCTATTGTAGGTAAAATGTTTGAAGGGTTTCTAAGTGATGCTATCCTGGAGTACCTTAAAGAAAATAGCTGTAGAACTCCATATCAGCATGGCCTTATGACAGATCGCTGTTGTCAAACCTGATCAGCTTCTAGGAGGAGGTGCATAGACTGGATCGGGGAGAGTCACTTAAAATGAGAATGCTTGGTCTGGGCAAGAATGTATGTAAATGGGTAAGTAAGTAATAAAGATGAGCGAGCATACTCGCTAAGGACAGTTACTCGAGCGAGCATTGTCCTTAGCGAGTACCTGCCCGCTCGGAAGAAAAGATTCGGGTGCCGGCAGGGGGTGGTGGGGGAGAGCAGGGAGGAACGGAGGGGAGATCTCTCTCTCCCCCCCGCTCCCCCCTGCTCACTCCCGCAACTCACTGCTCACCTCGACCGGCAGCCGAACCTTTTCTTCCAAGCGCGCAGGTACTCCCTAAGGACAATGCTCACTTGAGTAATTGTCCTTAGCGAGTATAATTGCTCATCTCTAGTAAATAACTGGCTCTGTGATAGAAAGCAGAGGGTGATTCTAATAGTACATACTCTGATTGGGTCACTGTTACTAGTTACAGTCCGTGAACACTGCAGCCACCTCAAGGGGTAAGTTGACACTCGCAGCCGCACATTATACCTGATCAGGCCCATCATGTAACATTACCTTGCTCATAGAGTAGAATAATGTGAACTCTTTTTATAGCTTCTTAAACTGCTTTTTGAGATGTGTGATAAATTGTATTTTTAATATATTTTCTTTTACATTATGCTAGGAAGTTCTTAAAATGCTGCATGTCAAGTATAAATTATAAGCCTTAAATTGTAATCATAAACATTTGCAGTGCAAACGAACTGACTGACTGCATTTGAATTACTTGCTCTACAGTTTCAAATGTTTAAATAATGTGTTTTTCTTTTATCTGTGCTTTGAAGAAAAAAAATAAATGAATATCATCAATTATTAATTATCTTCATTGATCGAGCACAACAACAAGCCTTAAGGTATGATATCATCCTTAATTACTTTTATTCTTTCACTTTAGGGTAATTTATCTACTTGATGAATTGAGCATTACTTAGACTTATTATGCATCCTGGGCAAATTCTGACAAAGAACAGGTTATAATGTATTTGTTTGCAGGAATTAGTCATAATAGGAAGTAAAGTGTAACTAATGTATAGATCATATTTGTGAACGTAATCCGCTTATGTGTTATTATACTTTACACAGAAAATAAAAATGAACGTGTACATTTATTTCTATTATACATAATTAATAGACTTCCGTATAATACAGTATTAGTAGACTTATTTTTGCTTATTGTGCATATTTTTAGTATAGAAATGATGTACATTAAATAATGCTTACAAGTTAATGGAAATTACACAACAATATGGGCTAATGGGGATTATTCCAAAGTGGAAGAGATATTGGATTATACTAAAAAACTGCTGGCAAAGTTCACTAAAACTTTCCATTCCTTAAAGTTTGAGTGTTTGAATGATACAGCAAAGGAATGTTATACTATACAATGATTAAGAACTTCTGTCTCTCACTCATTTCTGATATAGAACTACACTACTACATCTGTATGGTACTTCTATGCCTACATACTGTATGATCTCTGGAAGTTACAGACCGAACCTCAGGACTGTACTACTGTAAGATGCCAATGACAATTATATTTTCAGTTCAAAACACCATATTTGCTATATTGAGTAAGCCTTCACATTTGGTGTGAATCCATACCAAACTTCACGTCAAAGTCCAGATCATTTGATGTGGAATTCAATGTGGATCTGCAGCAGATTTCACCTTTTCAATTGAATCACTGATGTCTGCTGCCATTCCACATCAAAATACACATTGACCAATGGTGTTGATTTTCTTATGGTTGTTGATGCAGATTTTGGTGCTGATATTCTGCAGTCAAAAATCAGCACCAATTCCGCTATGTGGGAATGTATCCCTACAGAAATCATGGTAGAAATCTTACTGTAGAGGAGCCTCAGGCTTTGAGACTATAACTGACTGCAGACAGCTTTAAAATTCCTAATTAATATACTTTAGATGGGTCAATGAAGATCAATCATTTTTATTGTATGGAATATGTTACGATCGTGTGGGCAACTAAGCATGGGGCCAACATGATCATAACCATAGAATACACACTGGTTTCAGACAACTGGCCCTGAACTACAGGGAGGATGACATGGCACTACCTAAGCGGGGAAATTGCCCCAATAAAGGGGGGGGGGCAGCGGTCTTCGGATCTGGGCCCTAGCTGCTCCTAGGAACCATGCCACCAGAACAGGACACATAAACATGCCACATGACAGGGACAACTGGACAGAGTAAGCTGGCACACAGAGCCGGAATCACACCATACAGCAGCCAAAATGCAACCACTAATAACAGATAGTAAAGCTGAATATAAATACCAGGTATTAGTTGACATTTTGATCAAAACATGGAAGCTATCGGGCCACTTCACAGCTTCTGGCTATACTGCTAGTCCCTACACTAACCAGGAGTCCAGTGGCACTGGACACAGTTCACACTGCAAACTGCAACAGCACAGACGACAGGACACAAGTCACACAGCAATCTGTACAGCACAGACAACAGGACACAATTCATACAGAAAGCTGAAACAGCACAGACAGCAGGACACAAGTCACACAGCAAGCTGTACAGGGCAGACAACAGGGCACAAGTCACACAGCAAGCTGTACAGGACAGACAACAGGACACAAGTCACACAGCAAGCTGAAGTAACATGACTGCTCACCCTGAACACCAGCCAAACACTGACAGGATTATATGTGCTGCAGACTAAAGGAGATTTGCTGCTGGAGAATACCACACCCAGCCAGCTCAATTAACCCCAACCTGTGAAGGTGTGCTCCTGGAACCCAGTAGTACAACAGATCCCAACAGCACACCCTGACAGAATACCAACAGCAAAACGTGTTTCGAGGGGAAGAGCCTCTTCATCAGTCATGCTGAAATACAGGTTGCAGAAGCTGTAGTTATTACATGGCCAATTATAGCAGAGAATCATGGATCTGGCACCAATAACGGACTTACAAGCCATTTCAATACCAACAATCTGGGATGTCACTACAGCGGTTTATATGTCTGTTTTTGTTGCCTGATCTATGATTCCCTGCTATTGGGCCATGCAATAATTATAGCTTCTGCAGCCTGTATAAATCAATAAAAAGTATTGATCTTTTTTAACCTGTCTAAAGTATATTGATTGTGAGTTTGCATCATACATCAGGTTCCTTTTCTTATGCAATATCTCACATCCATCCATCAGGGTGAGGCATCCAACCCAGTTGGCAGCCCCTCTCTTTGAACATCATCTCCTATTCCTATACACAGGATCATCTAACCCCCCCATAAAAAGTCTTCAGGCACCATTTTAAGATTGCTCTACCCATGTTTTCTCTTTTGTCCAGTTCTATAGCTGACTGAACATTCCTATTTTTCTTTCTATTTTTTGCATGATTAGTACAAGAAATTTCTCCTTTAACTGACTTATGCCAAGCAGTTCACTTAGTACTTAAATGTCCACTTTCAATTCTTTTCACAAATGACGGAATACTTATTTTTTAGATGTAACATTTCAGAAATAGGCTGAAACACTATGGTCTAATATAAACATTCTATTGACCCCTGGTTAGTGCTACCTGCAAAATAATAACAAACTTCTATTTTTGATATATTTTAGAGAATAATTATTTATGACATACTAAAACTCAAAAGTGGCATTATATATAGGTTTAAAATTACCCCAATTTGAGCTTTCATAAAAAGAAATCCCATATGTCTTAATAACACGAACTTGTCGTGGTTTCCCTGGAAAAGGCTTGCTAGGTAGAGTTAAAGTCAGTCAGGAAAGTATATGGCTTCTTTCGAGCCGTGCTGAAGAGTATTTAGTTTTATGATAGCATGCAAGCCTGAGGACTAAATTATTGAGGAGCTGCAGAAGTAAAATATGGCTGCTTGTTTTTATGCCATCCATCTAGAGAATATAACTGAGCACCTGCTTGGTAAAGCATTCTAGGTAAGCTTGCTCAGGGAAACTGTTTCTTAACTTTGAATGGCCTTGCCTCCTTTTAAGTTCGTAAATGTGTTTTCTGGCAAATGTATTGAGATTTTCAGATGAAAACAAGTTAATATAAATCGCGGTGGTCATATATTAAAATAAACGAATCAAATGTGACTTTGCAATAAATAAATTGTGTAAATGGATTTTCTAAATACCAACAGAAATAATGATTATTTCCTTTATTGTACATCAGTGTTTTATGCACCAGTTTACCTCAATAGGATTTAATTAAGCTGTCTAAAATATGTGGAAATAAATAAATGGTGATAAGTGAGTTAAATGAATAATAATGCAATGCACAATACTAATGCGTGTGAGAGTGGGGGTTATTAATATATTGGTAATAAGGGAAACATTGCCATACTCAAAAATACAAATTATGACCTCAATAATACATTCCTCATATTATCTTTCTCACTTAAATGTATTTTTTATGGCTTTAAAAGGTCTTTTACACAGCCCATTTATTAGGCATAAGCATTTGCCTAAATTTTTATTTGCCCAATCCTTGTGCTGTGTAAAAGCATATCAGCTGTCAAAAAAGCAAAGGCTAGTTCATCACCTGATCGTGCCCTTTAAGCAAGCTTAAAAATGCTTGCTTGTTTTCCTGTGAAATCAAGTGGATATGCAGCCGACCAATCATTACTATATGGAGACAAACAATTGTCCCCATATTGCAGATGATTTGCCCCTGTAAATATAATTAATGAGTGCTCACTGACTTGCTCATGTGGGTCACTGCTTGTTATTATTGACATATGATCTGCTTGTGTAAAAGTACTCTAAGGTTCTGTGCCCAGTGCCTTTCATTGTGCATGTAACTGATCAACCAGTCACAGGCTTCAGCAGTTACGTGACCTTCGTGGCGGTATAGAGGGACTATTGGGATGGCCATCTTGGATTTAGTATTAACCAACACAAATAAAATACTTAGTAATAGGAGAAAAATAATGTGGCTCAATAAAGATGTAAAGGGGACAATAAACAGCAAAAAAGGCATTTTAACTCCTAAAACAAGAAGGCAGTGAAGCAACACTGAAAACCTATAGGGAAAAAATTAATTATATAAAAATCAGATGACAGCACCAAAGATAAAGGCAGAGAAACTTATTGTCAAAACGAGTAAAACTAACCCTAAGCTTTTCTTCAACTATATAAGTAGTAAAAAGATTAAAACTGAAATGTTGGCCCTTTAATAAATAATGTAGGAGAAATTGTAGAAGGTGTTGAGGAGAAACCAAAACTATTAAATAGCTTTTTCTCTAGTGTGTTCACAGAGGTAAATGCAATGTCAGATAAGATGCAGAGTGATAATGTCCACTAAATGTCACCCAGTCTAACTCAGGAAGAAGTGCAGAGTCATCTTAAAAGGATTAAAATAGACAAATCACCAGGTCTCCTTGGCATACACCCCAGCACTGGCGTACATATAGGGGGTGCTGGGGGTGCGGTTGCGACCCGGCCCCAGAGCCCCAGGGGGCCCACGGGGCTTACTTTGCAGTCAGTCAGGCGGCACTGACTGACTGCACTTACTTTCACTATGGTCTCTGCGCAGGCAGGCAGCCTCTCCTGCACATCGGCGCTCCTCCCAGGACCTCCGCTCAGACCCCTCCCCCATCTGGTTCTCCAGCACAGAGATCATCAGAGGGGAGGAGTCTGAGCGGAGGTCCTGGGAGGAAGCACCGATGTGCCCGGATATGTGCACCGATGTGCCTGCCTGCGCAGAGACCATAGTGAAAGTAAGTGCAGTCAGTGAGAGGGAACCTCCTCGGTATGATTAAGAAGGGGGAGGGGGTGAGTGAGGGGTGTTCTGTGTGATGGTGAGTGGGGGAAACGAGGGGGGTTCTGTGTGATGGGGAGTGGGGGGGGGGGACGAGGGGTGTTCTGTGTGTGATGGTGAGTGGGGGAAACGAGGGGTGTTCTGTGTGATGGGGAATGGGGGTGAGTGAGGGGGGTTCTGTGTGATGGGGAGTGGGGGTGAGTGAGGGGTGTTCTGTGTGTGATGGGGAGTGGGGGTGAGTGAGGGGTGTTCTGTGTGATGGGGAGTGGGGGTGAGTGAGGGGTGTTCTGTGTGATGGGGAGTGGGGGTGAGTGAGGGGGGTTCTGTGTGATGGGGAGTGGGGGTGAGTGAGGGGGGTTCTGTGTGATGGGGAGTGGGGGTGAGTGAGGGGGGTTCTGTGTGATGGGGAGTGGGGGTGAGTGAGGGGGGTTCTGTGTGATGGGGAGTGGGGGTGGGTGAGGGGGGTTCTGTGTGATGGGGAGTGGGGGTGAGTGAGGGGGGTTCTGTGTGATGGGGAGTGGGGGTGAGTGAGGGGGGTTCTGTGTGATGGGGAGTGGGGGTGAGTGAGGGGGGTTCTGTGTGATGGGGAGTGGGGATGAGTGAGGGGGGTTCTGTGTGATGGGGAGTGGGGGTGAGTGAGGGGGGTTCTGTGTGATGGGGAGTGGGGGTGAGTGAGGGGGGTTCTGTGTGATGGGGAGTGGGGGTGAGTGAGGGGGGTTCTGTGTGATGGGGAGTGGGGGTGAGTGAGGGGGGTTCTGCGAGCCGGCACCTGACTTCACTATTAGAGGTATGCTAGAACCGAGCCGCTGTATTGGTGACTAAGGGCTCAATGCCAATGCCACAGCCGTAAGCCTACAACACTGTGGGAGACCACCAGCATGTCACACATTTCCCAGCCGTGCACGCTGCCGGCAGGGACCACATATGGCCTTGTGTAGCACTGCACATGCACAGGGGGATTCTTTTTCTAATTCCCCACTCTGTTTAGAGTGACAATGCGTATGGAACCAATGTAATGTGTATGGGCAGTGTATCATACAAGTGTACAGGGCTCACGTTACGTGGTACGCAGAGAAAGAGAGCATGCTGGGATTACCACGTGTGCATAATACGTGGTGAAAACCTGGTCGTGGACATGAGCCCTAACATGTTATAAAAGTTAGCTCATGCTGTCTCCAATGTATGTGTGCCTGTATTATGTATGTGTATATATCATTATTTTTTTCTTTCTTGGGGAAGCAGAGCGTGCCTTGAGGCTTGTGTTCTGGATGTTTTAAAAATCTAAAACCCCTGATTACTAATGATCCATTGATGGGTCATTAAAAAAAAACAGTAATGTAGCTAAAAGTGATATACAAGGAGTAGCTGTGAAAAGGAGTGGTGGGTGGACGGGTCTGGAAGGGGGCCCCAAGCTAAACTTTTGCACCCGGGCCCATGAGCCTCTAGCTACGCCCCTGCACCCCAGAGTGTTAAGGGAATTAGGTAATATGATACCAGACCCCTGTTTCTTATATTTAAAGACTCTAAAGTGACAGGCTATGTTCCATTGGATTGGCACATAGCCAATGTGGTGCCTATATTCAAAAAGGAGTCAAAAAGTAAACTTGGAAATTACAGGCCGGTAAGTCTAACCTCCATTGTGTGTAAAATGTTTGAATGGTTTCTAAGAGATGCTATTATGGACAACCTCAAGGAAAGTAACTGTTAAACTCCATATCAGCATGGGTTTGTGAGAGATCGCTCCTATCAAACCAACCTGATCAGCTTCTATGACGAGCTATGTTCTAGTCTGGATGGGGAGAGTCATTGGATCTTGTGCATCTGGACTTTTCCAAAGTGTTTGATACTGTGCCGCATAAAAGGTTGGTATATAAAATGAGAATGTTTGGTCTGGGCGAAAATGTGTTTAAATGGGTAAATAACTGGCTCAGTGATAGAAAGCAGAGGGGGGTTATAAATTGTACATTCTCTGATTGGGTCACAATTAATGGTGGGGTAGCACAGGAGTCAGTTTTGGGTCCTATTCTTTTTAATATATTTATTAATGACCTGGTAGAACAACTGCACAGTAAAATATCAATATTTGAAGATGACACAAAAATATGTAAAGAAATTAACAAAAGAGAGGATGCAAGGTGGCTGCAAGAGGGTCTGGATAAGTTGGGCGCTTCGACAGAAAAGTGGCAAATGAGGTTTAACACTGATAAATGTAAAATTATGCACATGGGCAGAGGCAATACATGTCACCATTACACACTAAGGCCTTAGTCACACGGGCGTTTTTTGCCGCGATTTGCGGATCGCATGACGGATGCGCATCCGCAAATGGCGTGATCGGGGCCGAAAAATCCCCCCAAAAAACTGCTTCTAGCCGCGTTTCAATAAAAACGGGCCGGAGCTGTCCAGCGCATTGAATTCAATGGAGCTGGCAATACAGCCGGTTCCATTGAAACCAATGCGCTGCGGGCGATCACGGGATGAATTGTCGGGAAGGGCTTAAATATATAAGCCCTTCCCTGCAATTCATCCAGAAATGTGTAAAAATAAAAAAAATATATATATACTCACCTTGTCCCGGCAGACGGAGTTCAGCGCGGCTGGCCCGCAGTGGGTGTGAGTGGGTGTGAGTGAGAGCTGCCCCTGATTGGCTCAGCACTGAGCCAATCAGAGGCAGCACTCACTCACACCCATTCATGAATTCATGAATGGGTGTGAGAGCTGCCCCTGATTGGTCCCTGCGCTGAGCCAATCAGAGGCAGCTCTCACTCACACCCACTCACACCATGCTGCCGCCGGCCCCATTGAGCGCATATAGAGAATAGAACAGGAATCGCAGATCGCAGATAGATGCGATCTGCGATTTCTGTTCTATAATTTATCAGACGAGCGCATAAAAAGCTCAAAGCAATGGTTTTATAAAATCGCCGGACGCATGCGCATGCGCAAATCGCGCAAAAAACCACCCGTCTGACTAAGGCCTAAATGGGAAACCACTAAAAAAACACTGACATGGAAAAGGACTTGGAGGAGTTTTTAGGTAACTGTAAGCTTAGCTGGAGCAACCAGTATCAGGCAGTTTCTGCCAAGGCAAATAAGATCATGGAGTGCATCAAAATGGTTTAGGGGCACATGATGAGAACATTGTTCTTCCTCTTTACAATTCACTGGTCAGACCACACATGGAATATTGTATATAGTTTTGAGCACAGACATTCAAGGAGGACATATTAGAGTTTGAGTGGGTACAAAGGCAGGCAACAAAAGTAATAAATGGAATGGACGGAATACAATACCAAGAGGTTATCAAAATTGGGAATATTTTGTTTAGAAAATAGATAGCTAATGGGCGACATAATAAATATGTATAAATATATCAGCGGATAATACGGAGATCTCCCCGATCATTTATTTATACCTAGTACTGTGACAATAACAAGGAGGTATCCTCTATATCTAGAGGAAAGAAGATTTCAACACCAGCATAGAAGGGGTTCTTTACTGTAAGAGCAGTGAGACTAAGGAACTCTCTGCTAGAGGATGTGGTCATGGCAAATTCGATAAAAGACTAAAACAGGAGCCTCAATGCCTTCTTAAGTGTTACAATATTATATGTTATAATTAGAGATGAGCGAACGTACTCGTTTAGGGTGATTTCGCAATCGAGCATTGCTTTTTTGAGTTACTGACTACTCGGGCAAAAAGATTCGGGGGGCGCTGGGGGTGTTGCAGAGGAGAGGGGGGGGAGGGAGAGAGAGAGCGCTCCCCCCTGTTCCCCACTGCTACCCCCCGCTCCACCACGCCGCGCCCCCCCGAATCTTTTCGCCCATGTAGTCAGTTACTCGAAAAAAGTGATGCTCGATTGCGAAATCGCCCTAAACGAGTATATTCGCTCATCTCTAGTTATAATCATTAATAACTTTAAAAGGGTTGTTGATCCAGGAATTATTCCAATTGGCAGATTTCTTTCCCTTAAAGGGGTTGTCCCGAGGCAGAAACGCAAAATTTTATATTAGCCCATTCCCCCTGTCACCCCCCGTCATAAACCAGCCCTTTTGAGCGGTTATAAACCGCATTGTACGTGTGCTTCCATGTGCCTGGCGTGTTCTCCTTTATTTTGTGCCTGCCGTGTGCTTCCATGTTTTTTGTTTGTTTTTGGTTTTTTGCCTGCCGTGTGCTTCCCTTTTTTTTGTGCCTGCCGTGTTCTAACATGTGCCTGCCGTGTGCTTCTGTGTGCCTGCCATGTGCTGCTTTTTTTTCTGTGCCTGCCGTGTGCTTCCGTGTGCCTGCCATGTCCTTTTTTTTTTCTTCCTTTTTTGTGCCTGCCGTGTGCTTCCATGTCTTTTTTTTTTGTGCGTTCCGTGTGCTTCCATGTGCCTGGCGTGTTCTCCTTTTTTTTGTGCCTGCTGTGTGCTTCCATGTTTTGTTTTTTTTGTTTGTTTTTTGCCTGCCGTGTGCTTCCCTTTTTTTTGTGCCTGCTGTGTGCTTCCGTGTGGCTGCCGTGTTCTAACATGTGCCTGCCGTGTGCTTCTGTGTGCCTGCCATGTGCTGCTTTTTTTTCTGTGCCTGCCGTGTGCTTCCGTGTGCCTGCCATGTCCTTTTTTTTTTCTTCCTTTTTTGTGCCTGCCGTGTGCTTCCATGTCTTTTTTTTTTGTGCGTTCCGTGTGCTTCCATGTGCCTGGCGTGTTCTCCTTTTTTTTGTGCCTGCTGTGTGCTTCCATGTTTTGTTTTTTTTGTTTGTTTTTTGCCTGCCGTGTGCTTCCCTTTTTTTTGTGCCTGCTGTGTGCTTCCGTGTGGCTGCCGTGTTCTAACATGTGCCTGCCGTGTGCTTCTGTGTGCCTGCCATGTGCTGCTTTTTTTTCTGTGCCTGCCGTGTGCTTCCGTGTGCCTGCCATGTCCTTTTTTTTTTTTTCTTTTTTGTGCCTGCCGTGTGCTTCCATGTCTTTTTTTTTTTGTGCGTTCCGTGTGCTGTTTTTTTTTTTTTGTGCCTGCCGTGTGCTTCCGTGTGCCTGTCATGGGTTTTTTTTTTTTGGTGCCTGCCGTGTGCTTCCATGTGCCTGCCGTGTTCTTTTTTTGTGCCTGCCGTGTGCTTCCATGTTTTTTTTTTTTTTTTCTTTTTTGACTGCCGTGTGCTTCCATGTGCTGCAATGTGCTGCAATGTGCATGTGACTGCAAACTGCTTTGAATCAGCATACATTCCGCACAATTCATTCATACAATCATCATGCAATCTTCGGAAAATTTGCATGGAATAGACATAGCATCTGCATGCAATCTACACACAAACACTGCCTTCAATCGACACTATTTACCTGCATTCTACATACAATATGCATGCTATCTGCCTACAGCGGATAATGCTAGCTATCAACAATCTGTCCACAATCGCCCAGTAATCAATCTAAAATTTGCCTAAATTATGCCTGCCATGGACCTTTAAAAGATTGTTATTAGAAAATGCTGCTGCTTCCATAACTGTTATTGAAGTGCCACTAACTTGGTGTTTTTTTGTTTTTTTTTTAGTTTTTTTGTAGTCCAATTCAAGAACAAACATGTACCAGGAAGATCTTGAATTTGAGGAGCTTGATTATTCATCCGATTCTTTTGGAGAGGTAAGTTTTTGCTGAAAATGGAAAGGTTGAAGCAAACCAATGCCAATAAACATAATAATTTTTTTTTTAACAGGACTGCCAATCTGAGAGCGAGAAAAATGATGAGATTTCCCCGAAACTCGGCAATATTCTGCGGTATGTCTTGAAATATGTATAAAAATTTTTTTGTTTATTGTTTGAAACCGCAACTATGCATCAGTCCTGTACAATTTATTATTTCAATACATTATTTCGTGTGTGTGTGTGTGTGTGTATATATATATATATATACACACATACATGCGCGTGTATGTGGGTATATACACACACATACATGCGCGTGTATGTGGGTATATACACACACATACATGCGCGTGTGTGTGGGTATATACACACACATACATGCGCGTGTGTGTGGGTATATACACACACATACATGCGCGCGTGTGTGGGTATATACACACACATACATGCGCGTGTGTGTGGGTATATACTCACACATACATGCGCGTGTGTGTGTGGGTATATACACACACATACATGCGCGCGTGTGTGTGTGTATATACATGCGCGCGTGTGTGTGTGTATATACATGCGCGTGTGTGTGTGTATATACACACGAACGTACGTGTGTATCTGTATATACATACACACGTAGGAGCGCGTGTGTGTGTATATACACGAACGTACGTGTGTATCTGTATATACATACACACGTAGGAACGAGTGTATGTGTATATACAGTCACACGTAGGAACGAGTGTATGTGTATATACAGTCACACGTAGGAACGAGTGTATGTGTATATACAGTCACACTTAATTACGTGTGTACACACACATTATATTTAATATATATATATATATATATACACACAGACACACGCGTGTACGTGTTTTGGCATACACTGGTACGCACGCGCGTACGTGTTAATGCATACACACCCGTACGTCAGTATATACATACAAACACGTACGTACATCTGTGTATATACATACAAACTCGTACGTACGTCTGTGTATGTATGCACATATACATACAGGAATCTGTGCCCTGCCTAATAAGGATGAGCATGCCGCTTTCAGCAACACCATACAATTAAAAATGTACCCCTTCCTTTTTTCCTAAAACATTAAATACAGTATTCTTCATATTAATCCCTTCTTAGGTTCAACAACAACTGTTAGACTCGCTATATGCTCAGGCGGACATAAGCAGTCTACAGTGTTTTCAGAACGATCCGCAGGGTGCACCAGAAGCGGGTGCTTCAGGATCCACTGAAGATCCCCATGGCAGGCTTGCCAACAAAGAGTGGTGTCACTGTGGGCAGTGCATTTGCATGCCCACAGTGGCGGAGTGTGTCTGTTGTCGAGAACACGAAGTAGTCCTACAGATTTTACCGGAAGCTTGCGTATGTGTTACACAACATCCATTATTTGCCCAGTATGTGCTTGTACGTGAAAACATAGAACACGCGATAAGACTATCGGCACTGGTCACCCGGAGACAGTACGACACCACAAACAATAGGTATTTATTACAATTTTATTGTACAACACACAAGACAATGCAAGTATAATTTTTAACAAAGGAAAAAGTTCATTAGAAAAGGAAAAAAGATTAGTGAAAAAGGCAACCTGGAAAAACATAAGATATCAATGCGTCTTTTTTTTTGTTTTCATGTAGACTATTTAAAATGTTTTAACAAGTTTAGAAATATTAATATATTTCCTTTTTTATTTTTTCTTAGGGTTATGCGTGTGGGCGCATATCGCTCTTATACAGCGTGGATACATGGATTCTTGGGGAAAAACAATAGAATCCCCATACCAGCATGTGTAATAAAATCAATACGGACAGCTTACCCTGATCCGCAAGGAAATTACACGGGTTTCCAGTTCTACATGGACCCGACTGAAAGCAATTTAGATTTCCATTTGAACTTGTAGGATGTTTTAATTTGTGCAATTTTGTTTTCAGGATTTACATATTTTAAAATGTTAATAAATTTTTTTGTGAAATATAGTGTGTGGTTTTTTTATTTGTAACGTCTCGACTATAATCACTAATCGTTCTATCATTATGTATATACATGACTACATATGCGTATGTTAGTGTGTATAATATATACACACACAAACTGTGGGTTGTGTGTGTATGTATTTTGACACACATATCTGTATGCCTGTGTATCTGTCTGCCTCTCTCTCTCTCTTCTCTCTCTCTCTCTCTCTCTCTCTCTCTCTGTCTGCCTCTCTCTCTCTCTCTCTCTCTCTCTCTGTCTGCCTCTTTCTCTCTCTATCTGTCTGCCTCTCTCTCTCTCTCTCTGTCTGCCTCTCTCTCTCTATCTGTCTGCCTCTCTCTCTCTATCTGTCTGCCTCTCTCTATCTGTCTGCCTCTCTCTCTCTATCTGTCTGCCTCTCTCTCTCTATCTGTCTGCCTCTCTCTGTTTTTCTGCCTGCCTGCCTGTGTATTCCTTTGCAGATCTCTATAAGGGAGGAGGGAGCTGTCCAGTGTTGAACCTTTCCCCTGCACAGCGAGGCAAGGCTTCGTTATAGCAGGGAGCTGTCCAGTGCTGAAGTCAGTAGAAAGTACACTTGTACACTTGGACACTTGTACACGTGGACACTTGTACACGTGGACACGTGGACACTTGGACACGTGGACACTTGGACACTTGGACACTTGGACACTTGGACAAGTGGACACTTGGACAAGTGGACAAGTGGACACTTGGACAAGTGGACAAGTGGACACTTGGACAAGTGGACAAGTGGACACTTGGACAAGTGGGCACTTGGACAAGTGGACACGGTGCGCGTGCGTATGTATTCGCAAATACATGCACCTACTTTGTAATTAATGTTAGTACAATAACTTACATCAAAAAAAAATTTGCAATGAGGTATTGGTTAATAAAATGACCAAATTAAGAATTTGTGCAAAAACATTTTATAAATATTATTGCTATACTTTTAAATAAGAGTGTCATTAATTTGGTCATTTTACCGTAAACCCGCAATCCACGACAAGGATCCTCATTCTCTTGCGAGACCTATCTAAAAAAATTAAAAATTCCCTAACTAAAAATTCTACCGTAAAGGACCGAATTTGTTACAAAATGTTAAAAATTAATAAAAAATTTAAAATTAGTTTGAAACACCCGTGGAAAAATGCATAGGATTTATGGGATAAGACCGGCAACATTTCACATTGTACCAGTTATACATTCTATACAAAAAAGGCATTTTATGCAGATGATTGCAAAGAGTAAAAAGGGATGTTAATGCGATTAACAAAAGGGACTAGAGGGCATAGGAAATAAATAAGGATAAGTGACCAAAATGTTAAATAAATATCACTATACACACACATGGAAATAAGATTACAACGCACATGTAAACTATACAAAAGACAAAGTAAGTAATAAAGAGACACAGATAAAAGAGACAGACGAACCGTTGAAAATTGCAGTTCACTTATTTACAATAGACAGACATGAAACAATAGTTGCACATGATACAAAAATATTACTAAATTTTTTGTTAAAGTGTGTTGGTTTTTTTTTATTTTATACCCACCAAAATTTTTTCTTGATTACCTTGGAAATCGACTTTGAAATTTGTGAACCAATTCCTCTTCACTGGGTTTCACAACAGGTGCAATATTATGAGGGAATTCTGAGGATTTTGAATGCCAGGAGATGGACATCTCACCTTTGGCGAACATCACAATCTCACGAATTATGTCAAATACAAATGCAATGGACTTAGGCTCATAAAGAGCTTTCAAAATCCACTGCTTCCGTGCTTTTGAGTACTCCACTCGGTAACACTTCCGGTCCTCTATCCCGTCTTCTGATTGCGTTCTTCTGAGCTTTTGAATCCTACCTACGTTGTAATTGTGGTCTAGAACAGCAAGTTGCGTTCTAGCCACCATTCCGTCATAAAAAAAATGAATTCGTTTGGGCCTGTATTTCAATACACTGGCGTGAAAAATCTCCAAATCGCCAGTGTGACAAAAATTGGAAAGATGGCGGATGTCTTTCAGTAAACTTGTTTTCAGAACCACGGTTTTGACTTTGGTATGTGCTGTACTGTTAGGGGCTAACCAAGAGGTGGTTGGTTCAAGAAGGGCGTGACTGCAGCGGTGATATTGGGCATTGTTCTCCCACTCGTGAACGTTGATAATGTGATTTGTTGCCGATTTCCATTTTTCTACCAGTAATTCGGGATTTTTTTGACTGGTATGCGAACACCATCACAGATGATTTTTGAGGCTCGATATCCACGGGGAAATGGTTGCGCAGTGTGTGCTTTTGGAAGCCACAAGCAACTGCCTGCCGACAGCTTTGGCCACATGCCAGACATCAAATTCGTGCAAAATTTCTGGGAATTCCTGGCGCATTACCTTACGTATGGAGACATGCCGATCGGTTGCGACTATTTGAATGTTTAATCCATCGGCGATCAATTCAAGAAGTGTTTTCCGGAATGCAGTGGTTTCAAGCGAAACTGACGAAGCAGGTGGAACAAGTTGTTCCACCGTGAAGCCCACAATTTTTTTGCTGTTCAACTCCAAAAAAGTATAAACGGTGTACTTTGCTGAAAAACCCAGGCTATCGGATTGCCCATCGCCAGCTAAATACAAGGGTGTTGATTTCATTTCTGCTATTAGATTTGCCCTCTGCTGCATCCAATGATTATCTATCACTGGGAATAATAAGTGATGTTGGTGGCGGTAGAAAGTGGTTTTTGAGATTCCTTGAAGTTTCAGAATATATAGCATATTACTAACTTTTGCAAAATTAGATCCGCTGAGAAGGACACTGGAAGCAAGTAAAATGTTCCCCGCCGGGCAATTGTGGATGAGTGGTTGGCTTCGCCACAAGTTGCAGGTGTGGCCTCTTTCACAGAAAGATTTCACAATTACCATAGATCCCTTTGGGAAAATCTTGACGTGAGTTAGTTTAAGAAAGCATTGATTTCGGTAAGGGCAAGGGATCATTGAAAATAAACCCATCAAGGAGCTTTTGAAAACTATGTACTTTTCTTCAGCGGATGGGTCCATCTCTGTTGGAGCTAAGGTTTCAAATTCTGGTAAGGGGTAGCTCAAGGGGTTTTCGGAATCAGAAGGAATGGCAAAATCCTCACTACCGGAACTGTCCGATGCTTGCGATGCTCTGAATGTCGAGTCGTTTTGATCATCAGAAAAAACACTTGAAAGGCTTTCCTCAAAAGTAGAAGCAATATTGCAACTTGAGGGTTGCATATTGATTCTATCGGCCTCATTTGCTGTTTTGGATATTGGGCTCTCTTCTCGTATCTCTTGGAAGGCAGTATTACCCATATTGGTTTTTAAAGGTGTAGAAGAGCACGGAGTGCCCTGTGGGATTTTAAATGAAATTGGATTCCGGTGTGGACTGGCTTGCTGGTCGGTTGTCCCGGCTGGCTGCTCCTGGATGGTCCCGTCTGGCTGCTGCTGAATCGGGGTGAAAGGCTAGACTGCTCCTTCACCCCTGTTTAAAGGGACGCCGGGAGCTGAATAGCCGCCCCTGCGCGCTCCCGTGCAGTGATAGCTGGTCTGCGCATGCGCAGACTAGCTGTATCGCGCGGGCACGCTGGAGAGGCTCGTACACAGAGGGAAGAGAAGAGACTGCGCAAGCGCGTCTAAAATGGCCTGGTGTGGCAGAAATTAGATGGCACCATGGCAACGGGGACACAGAGACAGCGTGAGGACGGAGGTAAGTAATTGAATAACTTCTGTATGGCTCATATTTAATGCACAATGTATATTACAAAGTGCATTAATATGGCCATAGGGAAGTGCTTACCCCCACTTGCTTTCGCGGGACAACCCCTTTAAATGTGTAAAATTGGCTTCTACTTCATTGTCTAAATTGCCTTCCTCCGGATCAACATTGGGGGGTATAGGCTGAACTGGGTAGACATATGTCTCTTTTCGGCCTTAAATACTATTTCATGTATCACCGCTGAAGCCTATGATTGTCTGAGTAGTCATATGCTCAATGAATGGCATGTGACCTTTGTAGCTTCTGGGATTTGAGCGGTGAGGACTGGGGCTCCTGCTTGGGACCAAGGGTACCTCCCACAGTTGAGTACATTTTTATTTTAGGGCCCATGGTGTCTCCATAGAAACGCTGTGTGGTGTCAGATAAAGCTACAATAGCCACAATACTATTAAGGTTAATTGTAGCTATTGTAGCTTTATCTAACACCACATAGTGTTTCTATGGAGGCACCATGGGCCCTGATTACCTGATAACCACCTAGGAGTTAGGTGGATTTTAATTACCTTGCTCATTGTGATGTCATTGGTGGGGTGTGTATAGATTTGTCTGTTTCACAGTGTTAGTGTGGCTTGAAAAAGGCTGGGTGTCCAGCCGAAACGTTGTCTATGTTTCTCAGTGGAATCTAATAAAGAGGCATCCTCTGTGCTCTGAGGATGTGAATTTCTACTTTTGAACCAGTCTGCTGCTCCTTCTACTTTCTTTGGAAGTGCTGAAAGGGCTGTATCTGATTGGCTGAGCACTCAGCTAATCACAGGCAGCTCTTAGCCATTCATTGAATGACAGCTGAGTACTGCCTGTGATCAATCACAGCACTCAGCCAATCACAGGCAGCACCTGACCATTCATAGAATTCAATGAATGGCTAAGCACTGTGAGAGATGTTCCTACTCTTGTTGAGCCCTGTATATTGGGCCATTTATAGCAGTCATTTTTGTTTACTTCTACACTTATGGCTTTGAGTAGGGACAGGGCGGGGAAGAGGTGGAAAACCTATGCCTCTAGTTTGTTTTTAGTCTTTGTAGATTTGGACTTTTTGCTGGTGGAGTGGTAGTGTTTTTTCACCGATATCAGTTTGTTCATCAGAGATTATTGATTTTATCCAAAAATTTCCTTTTGGGTTAGGAACATTTAATATTGTACATTAGGAAATAATTTAACGTTATATCTGTGGTTCAGGGGTATAACATGGTTATTTAGTGTCAGGTTGAGACCTTGTAAGATTATGGTTCAGAGCCACTTTGTTAGTATCTGGAGCTGCTGGGTGCTGCAAACACATAATTTGTACAGAGTCAGGTGATCTGGAACTGTGCCTGCAGTACTCCGTTGGGTTGCTGCAAAGTATACAGAGATGATTAACAGGGGTTCTGGATGTTGGCCCCCGTTGATATGCTATTGATGACTTACCCTAAGGGTGCCTTCACACTGCCGAGAAAATCGTGTGAGATTTGTTCATTGCAAGACGTTCTTTTTGTATTGCCATTGTTTTCAATGGGGCCGGCAGCAGCAGCTGTTGCATCCAGCGTTTTCCACATTTTTGTAAAGGGCCTAGCGGCAGCAGCGTTGGCCCAATTGAAAAAAATGTGACTGCAGCGGCAGGGATGAAGGAAAGCCCCGCAGTGATGCAAGGCTGTCTCCATGTGAAAATGCCTCACATCCAGGGGTTTTCAGAAGGATTGCCACGGCAATATCGGGCCATGAATTACGGCCCAAAATCACTCTTGCCAGTCTGCGGAGCCCTTAGGATAGGTCATCAATAGTTTAAATCTGGAAAGCCCCTTTATGTATTTTTTATTCCTAGTAAATGGTAGCCAAGAAAAGGTTCTAAATGGTGGAAACAGAAACAAAATGATATTACACACTTATGATCAGCAATGACTATTTTGGTCATCTGTGTTACAATAAAGCTGATATACTTTGCCTATGGGGATATAGTAAAGCTGCCAATGCTTGTTTAGCAATGCAATTGTTTTGTCACATGCTGGGTTATGATGGCTAAGCCTGTTTATAAGCCTAACGCATTTTCATTCTATTCTGCCAGTAACACATCATATTCCTGTCCATACGAACCATTTTATGAATGAGAACCTTTTTTTGCTGTTGTCTTTTGTTTACCGTTTCATTAATTTGAATTAATAAAAGCCTACTTTTCATTTTAATAGGATTTCAGAAAGAGATATTAGGAGTAATTTACACTGTGTGAGGGTTATTTAATTATATCATCATCCTCTTAAATGGTTACTGAGCTTTCAACAAACTTTGAGCAAAAGTAGGTGAATTAGAATACACTGATACATTGGCTTGCGAGTGCCTCAGCTTGCGAGCAGGCTCTCTCCCAAATCTTTGTTCTGATTTAAGAGCAAAAACTCGGGTTACGAGCCTGCTCTGCATTCCATGTGGGGAGTCCCCTTGTCACAGTGTTCAGTGACAAGGGGACTCCCCATAGGGAGTAAAGAATCCCCTGCCACAGCTGTCACAACTGTAGAGACAGAGGATTGCAAAGCTCTCCCATTGATTTAAATGGGCCTGCCATTGAAAGCAAGAGGGTGCCGGCACCCCCACAGTGATTTCGTGGAAAATCCCTAGCTGTAGTAAAAAAAAATATATTATATATATATATATATATATATATATATATATATATATATATATATATATAATATGTATATACTCACCACTCCACAGCTGTCGAGGCTAAGCCGCGTGTTGCCACGTCTTCTCCCTGCACTGCTCTGGAGTTCGTTCATCAGGCGGTGATTTAAAATCCCCACCAGCTGAAAGAGCTGTAACTGATTGGCTGAGTGCCAATCACAGGCAGTGCTCAGCCATTCAATGAATTCAATGAATGGAGGAGCTCTGACTGTAATTGGCTGAGCGCTGCGACCAATCACAAACAGCGCTCAGCTTTCATTCATTGAATGGCTGAGCGCTGCCTGTAATTAGCTAAGCGCTTAGCCAATCAGATACAGCTCTTTCAGCAGGGGGCATTTGAAATCTTTGCCTGATGAAAGAACTTCAGAGCAGTGCAGGGAGAAGACACAGCTGAGCCCCAACAGCGGCGGAGAGGTGAGTATATATATATTTTTTATTTTTTACACATGCTATAGATAATTTTCTGAGAAGGGCTTCTTTTAAAGCAGCAGCATCCCCATTGAAAGGAATGGCAGAACGGATTAATACAGTTTCCATTCATTTCAATGGGGAAACTAGTTTTGACATACGAGTATTATGGGTTAAGAGCTTCATCACGGAACAAATTAAACTCTTAACCCAAGGCACCACTGTACAATCTAAATCATAACATTTGAAATAAATATTAGTTAAAAAAGGATAGTCAGTGATACATTATTAAAATGTACAGTGTTCCCTATGTACAAAAACTAAAGGACCAAGTGATTTATTTACAGTGTCACTTGCAACCGCATTGTCTAATCACCTTTTTAGTGTTATATGCTATGTTCTATCAATTTGACATAGTAACATAGTATGTTAGGCCAAAAAAAGACATGTGTCCATCCAGTTCCAGTTCCACGTCTAGGCTCTTCTAGTGAGTTCACCATCTGCACATCCTCAGGCAGAGAGTTCCATAGTCTCACTGCTCTTACAGTAAAAAACCCACTTCTATGTTGCTGTAGAAATCTTCTGTCCTCTTGACATTATGGATGCCTGCTTGTTACAGTCACAGTCCTGGGTATAAAAAGATAATGGAAGAGATCTCTGTATTTTCCCCTGATATATTTATACATAGTTATTAGGTTGCCCCTCATCCCGTCTTTTTTCTAAATTAAATAACCCCAATTTTAATAACCTCTCTGAGTATTGTAGTCTACCCATTCCATTTATTACTTTAGTTCCCCGCCTTTGTAGCAGCTCAAGCTCTGATTTATTTTTCTTGAGTACCGGTGTCCAAAACTGCACACAATATTCCATGTGTGGTTTCACTTTTGACTTGTAAAGAGGACGAACAAAGTTCTTGCTATGTGCCCCTATACCTCTTTTGATGCACCCCATGATATTCAACAACACTGACAGGAGAATAGGAATGGTCTTACTGCTTTATCCGTGATCACTTGTGCCATTCCTCATATCTTCTACATTATGATGACTATGATGAGTTCCATAGGGCTTACAACACATATGTCTGATAGACAAAAGAAGAAGGGCACAATGGATACTGTCACTCATCCTACTTGTCCCTGTTAACTATTATACCCTACATATATATATATCGGAAGATAATTAAGCGATCACCTTTACAAAGGCGGCCCCACACTGTCCCTATTCAACAAGATGACTCTGCAATGTAAATATATCAGATGTCAAGATATCCCTGTCAAGATATCCCTTATGTGACTCATCAAAGGACTCTAAATATATGCAACATTTACCTCTTAGGTGCTGAGGACAGCCATGCTATAAAATATATATAGTAAAAATGGACTGCATATGGCGGAAGGCAAAATAGGGCTTTTATTAATCAGATCACTTACCTGAATAGTTGCATGGAAGTCTACACAGATTCCTCCTACTATCACTGTGTCCAAAGGAAAAGTATTCAGATATATCCTATTATATATCATTATGTTCCTGTGGGCTAAATATATGTTAAAAGGTGTCCATTTGGCATGATGATACAATACTGTAGAAATGTATACGCTAAAGGAATATCAGAAAACGCCTTTACTGAACTGAATAATAGAAAATGATTTAAATATACTTACACCACATCTTGCAGGTTCACCTGCTGAAAATCCTCAAGGGAAAGACATCACGTCCATTGAAACATCCCGTTATATAATTATGGCATGGCCCTTGGTAGAAATGTCCAGATGATAGTCCACATGCCTGTCCTGAGATTTAACAATGTAAGGCCACATTCACATCTGTGTCACAGGCTATGTTTGTTGCCTTTGGCACAGATCCGTAAAAGCATAACAGAAGACGATGAGACCCCATCATAGTCAACGGGGTCCAAGCAGCACCATTTGATTCCATCATATAAAATGGATCTGTTCGGGCAGAGGCTCCATTTTCCTACTGTCAGAACAGAGCACAGAAACTAAATTTCGAACAGAAACCTGAACACAAATATAAAAGTGGCCTAAAGCCCAAAGTTTAATTTCAATGTCAGACACAGTCCTGGGCAAAGCAGCAATAATAACATGGCAAAAAAATCTTGCAGCAAATAACTGAAAAAGTCCTCTAAATTGCCTTATAACAACATTTATGATAACTCCCTTAGCCCCAAAAGTTACAACTAGCAAAGCTGTCCATGGGATTCCAATGAGCTGTATGAGAATATTTTAATTACACTGTATAAAATTACAAAATGGATGAAATGAAGAAAGAGACAGCATAATAAAGCTATCACATTGTGCAGATATGGCAAATGTTATATTTTACAGCAGTATGCTTCTGTTGCTGCTCATTTTAATACACATAGTTATTTCTTTTTTTAGTTAATTGCACTAATTATTTCTTGCTGCGCCAACAGAATGCTTACAACATTTAATTGTGTACATAAAAATGCAATAAATATCATCACATTAATTATGTTAATTGTGTTCCAATTTTCTAGTAAAAAAATAAAGTAGAAATACTATTTTATTTTTAGATATTACAAATGTAATTTATCTCTCAGGCTGCTCCTATTGTCAAATTAAACATGCTGCATAGGTATCTTTATTTTACACTTATATACACTGGCATATGATGATAAGAGTTGACATCTATCTGTGTGAAACACGATTTGCACCCATTTCTTTACATTTTAAAGGCTTAAAATAAGCAATTTAAGATAAATTGTATTACAGGGTGATCATAGTTAAACTAGAGCTCTACAATAAAAAAAAACAATGGGCAGAGCCCAATAATAGCTGGTGTGTATACTCAGTATGGTACGGGGTTTAGTAACATGGTATGTTAGACTGAAAAAAAAGACATACAGTATGTCCATCCAGTTAAGCCTATTACCCTCCCACCTCCCAATGTTGATCCAGAGGAAGGCAAAAAAATTCAGGGAGGTAGAAGCCAATGTTCCCAATTTAGGGGGAAAAAATTCCTTTCCAACTCCGATCTGACAATCAAAATATTCTCTAGATCACCGACCCTTCTAAAGTGATTAGTGACTATAATATGTGATATTGTAACATTCAAAAAAAGGTGTCCAGGACCTTCTCGAACACTTTTAGCGAATTTGTGGTGTTCTTTTTTTGTAGTTTTGTGCAGTGTTTTATGCATTACATGCACATCCCCCAAAGACTTCAATGGAGGCCTTCGTTTTGCAAAACACAGAACGATAGAGCAGGTTCTACTTTTTTTCTGCTCAGATTGAACCCATTTAAATCAATGAGCTCTATTCTCTGTGTTTAAGGAGCACAAAAACATGTGTAAGCATGGCCGTGTGAAGAAGCCCTTAAACGATGAACAAACAAGCCAACAATGATTTTTATGCAGAGAGTTTCATAGTCTCACTACTCTTACAGTAAAGAATACCCTTTTATGTCAGTGTAGAAACCTTATTTCCTCCAGACGTAGTTCATGCCCTCTTGTTACAGTCCTGGGTATAAATAGATAATGGAAGAGATCTCTGTTTTGCCCCCTGATATATTTATACATAGTTATGAGGTCGCCTGTCAGCCATCTTTTTTCTAAACTAAATAACCCCAATTTTGATAACCTCTCAGGTATTGTAGTCCGTCCATTCCATTTATTACTTTCGTTGCCCACCTTTGTACCTGCTCCAGCTCTGATATGTTGTACTTGAGTACCGTTGTCCAAAACTGTATATAATATTCCATGTGTGGTCTGACCAGTGACTTGTAAAGAGGAATTCTCAAAGAGAAAAAACAAAGAAAGTACCACACGCTGCCACCAGGGAAATATTTGGCAATGAACATGAATGGTATGGCGTATATTATGCAGCTGGTGATCGGATGTGACCACTTTAGCTTGGAAAGTTTTGTCCCAAAAACATAATGTTCACTCCCCCAATTGACGTCTATGGGGATCTAAGGTGCGTAAATGCACAGAAAAATAGAGCATGCTGCTGTTTTTTTGTGACTGAAATGCATATGAAAAATAGGAAAATATGAAAGAACCCATTGAAATGAATGGGAACTATTTTCTGCTTCTTGTGCCCATAAATTTTGCCTAATAAAGGAGCCCTAATAAAAGGTCAAGCATAGTGTAAGACGCTGTTATTGATCACATTCTTGAGCGCACGTCTCAATCATTTATTCTACAACCTGAATTTCCATCATTATTCTCTATAAAATTATGTGATTTGTGTCAATGTTCCCATTTGCAATGTAGAAATTCTAATATTATGGAAATGATGCCATCAATGTGCAAACACGGCCATTATGGATGGGAATATTTTTGTGGGATCTGCTTTTTGAGTTGAATACTTGAAATTATCTGATAATTGTTCAGTAGACGGCACTTTAGTTAAAGTAGAAGTGTCTGTCGGCAACACCAGCTGTGCTCTCCAACGTACAAATACAAATACACCGGGCTGATGAAGGCGCCACGTAGAGATAAGTATACGCCATATACACTACACTTGATTAAGTCCTGCTGTTTTCTAGTGTGTTTTTCTAACACTTGCTGAAAGCTTCTATCTTAATCTCTCATAAACAACATCGCATGATTATGTTCAGCTATCAACTATTGCAGTGTTCCCCAACTCCAGTCCTCAGGGACCCCAACAGGTCATGTTTTCAGGATTTCCTCAGTATTGCACAGGTGATGTAATTATTGTTGGTGCCTCAGACATTGCCACAGGTGTACTTATCATAGGATATCCTGAAAACATGACCTGTTGGTGGTCTCTGAGGACTGGAGTTGGGGACCCCTGAACCATTGCACCAAAAATAAGTCATAGGACCCTTTTAGAAGAGCCGATTCTCGTTTGATTGAATGAGTGGCATCACTGCTAACTCGTTTCCTCTCGCGCAGCCTGTTTAGACGGGTAGATACATCATTAGCTTGTTCAAACAAAAAGGAAAGCTTAACACGAGTATATGCACAAAAATGCTTGCCTTGGCACAACATATTTTACATGAACACGGTTCATAAAGCTGATTTGCGCGCATTTCTGTGCATAGTTCTGCAATTTTTGCGCACGCAAGGTAAGTTAACACACACACAACACACCCATTCTGGGGATTAAAATAATTTTTGGCCTATTGAGCTGTTCATTTTTTGTGGTTTTGTGCAGTGTTTCATGCATTACATTGTATATTTGCGCATCTCCCAAAACTTTAAAATCAATGGGCTCTATTCTCTGTGCTTTAAGAGCACAAAAACATGTGTAAATATGGTCATGTCAAGAAACCCTTAACCAAAAGATTAACAAACGAGCCAACAATGATTTTTATGCCTGTAGAGACTGAACAATGGATGAAAAGTGAACTTGTCATTGTCTCACATTTGCTCTTTATTTACCAAACATACATACGTTGCTATCTACCTGCATCCAAAAATTGGGGAAAAAAATCACAAGCACCTGAAGCATTGGAGTCCAACGTATTCATTCAGATAAGCGATTCTTAGCCACGTAAAAAAATCACGCTGTCAAAAATAGAACATCAGCGTCCGTTTCGGTGCATCCAAAGGTAGGTCTAGCCCTTTCATTGGCCAAGATACGCTGGAAACTCCCATAGACACAGTGAGAGGGAGGGAGTTTAGCTGCATCCAACGCTTGTTTATATATAATGTATGTCCTGTGCACAATGGATTAGCTTGATAAAGACTCCAGACAGGAGTCAAAACGTCACCTGTTTTTTATGCCAATGAAGGAATAAAGTCACATTCTGGTAGATGCTTTTTGTACCATATACTGCTGCCCTTTTTTCATTATTATTCTGACAATTTGGATCTGGGTCAGATCCTATGCTGGGCGCGCACCGAAGATCGCTTTGTCATTATCTGGTATATGGTAAGTGCTGCTTGGATATTTCTGTGAAAAATGCTGGGAAAAGATGACAGCTGCCTCTATTTAAGCATTAGCAGTCATTCCGAGGATTTCTGCCGATTGTGGGGTTTCCACACTGCAGTGGGTTTTTTTGCAGATACACTGGATCCGGCCATGCGAAGGGCAGAAAATATGTGGCTAAAGATCGGGACTTGATCGTGGCTATTCTACATTCATGCGATTTTTGTGTTTTTTTTTAGCACATACAGCAACACAGAAAAAAGCATATGGTCATATGAAACAGGCCTGAGACTGAACGATAATAATTATTGTTCATTTTTGATCAAACTTTTTTCTACCATTCCATCTAAAAACACCATTAGGGCAGCTACACATGGGTGTAATTGTG